>NW_022589742.1:3346494-3946494 GCF_004348235.1 Phoca vitulina
ATAAAATAAAATAAAATAAAATAAAATAAAATAAAATAAAATAAAATGTTAACAGTAGGAGAAAAAAAGAAAAAAAAAGATGAAGAAAGTCTGGATGTGGTAATGTGGAAAAATATCCACGAAATATTATTTTTTAAATACACACTGTAGGAAAATATGCCTAATGTGACCCTGTGTATATTTTTTAAATGAAAAATACTTATGCTTACAAATACATTAACGTTTCTGGAATGATACACAAACTACAGTAGGACTGGAGAGTGGAGAAATGACTTTTTTATGTATACCCTTGACTGTTTGAATTTTTACTATATTTTATAACTTTTTAGTAAAAATAATTTTTTTAAAAACTCACATTTCCAAACTCATTTAGATAATAAATGGCAGAGTTGGTAGATGAGTTTGTGCCTTCAGAATCCACATACACTGATCTTTCCACTATTACACGGTAAGTAAACTAAACACTATCGAGAAGTAGAATGACCTTGCCAGTTGACATCCATGCAGGAAATGTTGTAATGGACAATTTCAGTTTTCAAAAGAACGGACACTAAATTTTCAATTCTCCAGGTGAGGCTTAACTCGTTATATGTCATTATCCATGTTTTTAAAGCTTAGAAATATTTACAAAATGGAGTTATTTTTCTATTATATATATTTTTTCAGCTTCAATTCCAAGGACTCATGATTTCCTTCACCACTATTTTATTTGAACATTGGTATGCCTATGAAACCCTCTTTACTTCCATCCCTTCAGCTTTATTTCTAATTGAGAGGATTCAAAAAGCCATAAAAATGTGATCCTTGACAGGATTCTGCTCCAACAAGAAATCCTATGAATACTCTTCTCCAACCAAACAATACTCACCCATTGGAGCAGGATGACTATTGAGTATAATGGCTGGTGAGAGGTAATTCAGCATTTAATTCCTAGCATGAAAGGATGATGAATGCGCGCAAACATGCTGTGTTTGAGATCATCTCCACTGACTTGCTGCCCCTGCCTGTGAAATAAAAAGAGCTTTGGCTCAAACCAATGGATGTTGCCAGGTTTCCCTTTCCACACCTTATCATCTTAAACAGCAGTTGACTCTTTGATGTTTATAAGAGAGGAGAAGAACAAAGCATAGGAAATTGTTGAAATTACTTTCAGGCTGTGTTTTATTTTTTCCTTTATTTGCTTTCTGTCCCTCTTCCAAGGATGGTGTTGCTTCCTAATGTGAAAGCTAGAGAGATCATCACAACTAAACAGTAAATGTCAACCAATAGCATTCAAAAGAATGGGCTCATTTCATATCTGCAGAGTGTATCTTTAACTCTGAGTGGGAATGAGTAAATTATAGGATTTTTTTTCCCC
The DNA here is from genome assembly GCF_004348235.1 of Phoca vitulina. Taxonomy (NCBI): domain Eukaryota; kingdom Metazoa; phylum Chordata; class Mammalia; order Carnivora; family Phocidae; genus Phoca; species Phoca vitulina. Next base: position 3,347,852 of record NW_022589742.1, read on the forward strand.
ATTTTTGCAGGGAGAGGGAATAATTAGTTTGCTTTTACGAAATAAATTGCTTGTGTTTACAAAATAAAAACTTCAATACATAATAGTGAAATGGTATAAAATTAGCTCCATTTCTATGAATTCTGAATGTTTTCATTTTCAATGGATCTCGTTTTTTCCTATTAAGAAATATTGTTGTACATGGGGATTTATTACATAATTATGATTTTCTGAGAAAATGTTGCTGCAATGAGATCATTCCAAACTTTGTTTCTCCTTCAGCTGTAAGATTTTGTCTTATTTTCCTCTTGATTAAGAAATCAGCAGGTTATCCAAATCAAACATTTATTATAGTCTATTCAAATCCATTCATACATATCACAATTTGCTCCACTAATATCTCAATTAAGGAAATACACAGAAAACAATTGTCTTCGCCTTAGGATGTTGTCATCCACCACATTGCTGGAAACATCCAAATATGCTCCATTAGACAGCGTTCCATTAATCATGACGGATCCCATGGGACCCACTTACAATGTTCTTAAACCATTCATTCTTTCATATCCAAAATCCAAAGGTCTTTAAATGTTCACAGCATTTCTGAGAAACACGATGTACTCATGAGATTATTTCTATGAGTCCTCTCCACACAGTACTGGCAATGTAGAAATGCAATATGCCTAAACATTCAGGCATGACAGCAAGAATATTCTTTGAGACATAAGTCAGTATATTCAATTAATTCCATTCCCATTATTTCTTTTTTTAAGAGATTTATTTATTTATTTTATAGAGAGAGCAAGCAAGTGGTGGGGCAGAGAGGGAGAGAGAGAATCCTGAAGCAGACTTCTTGCTGAGCACAGAGCCAAGGCGAGGCTTGATTCCAGGACATCTGAGATCATGACCTGAGCCGAAATCAAGAGTCGGCCGCTTAACCAACTGAGCCACCCAGGTACCCCAGCATTCCCATCATTTCAATGATACCTCCCTGCAAAGTGCTGAAGGCCTGAATAGAAAGCCCCAACTTTAGACATTAAAATACATCTTAAAGAAATACTCAAGTCAAAACTGAAGACGTTTTAGTTCAATTCAGGCTCCAACTTTTGCATCACTTACCCTTCCTTTTCTTCTATCCTTGAGTCCTCATCATTAATTCAAGATGGTAGAATCATCTTAAATGGGATGTTCTGCATCTTTCCCCTCCTTTCCCTTTCTATTACTACTCTTATTGCATCCCTATTAATATCCTCTCTTCAGAAAGATGGCAATTTTTTTAACTCAGTTTCCCAAGCTTGCTTCTCTGGAACACTGGGTTGCATGAAATAAATGGCATTCAAAATGAGTTCCACTTCAGAAACATGGGCATAAATATTTGTGGTATTTTTACTGCAGTATTTCTCAGAGCCTTTAAATTGCTAATCTTATTGACTAGGTAACCTATGTTCCAGGCTCTCTGCTAGATCTTCTTATATTATTCCTCTTGACAATTATGTTGTTGTTATTATCTGTTTTATAGATCACACAGCTCATAAGCAGTCAAGCCAGGATTAAATTCCAGCTCTTTCTCACTCCAAAATCCCTGTTCTTGGGGCACCTGGGTGGCTCAGTCAGTTAAGCATCTGCCTTTGGCTCAGGTCATGATCCCAGGGTCCTGGGATCAAGCCCCACATCGGGCTCCCTGCTCAGCGGGAGGCCTGCTTCTCCCTCTACGACTCCCCCTGCTTGTGTTCCCTCTCTCTCTCTCTGACAAATAAATAAATAAAATCTTTTTTTAAAAAACCTCAAATTCCTGTTCTTTTCATATTTCCCTCTTCGGACTGAGACATCATACCATTTCCTTAAAGGTCACCATGTCCTCATTTAGCTACATGTTTCTTTCTCTTAATAAAAAAATGAACATCTTGATATTTTTTAATAGAGAGAAAATTAATTTTGCTTTGTGATGGAGTTAATACTGTAGAGGATAATGATACATCTTTGTGTCAGACAATATTACTCAAGTTTTGGTTCTGCAAATCACTAGCTATGTAACAAAGGATAAGTCCTTTAATCACTTAAAACCTATTTCTTCAACTGTACTATGGGTAAAATATTTATTTCAGGAAGATATTTGTGAAGCTTGAATGTGATTATGCAAGTAAAGCACTTAGAGCAATTGGACATATAGTAAGTATTGCATTATAATATTACCATTAATTAATAATGATAACATCATGATGTCCCTAAGACTCACTTGCCTAGGTTTCTTAATCAAAACTGGATTGCCTATTCTAATTCAGTTAGATTTTATTTCAAGTTTTTATAATAAAAATTGATAAATGATTTATAATGCTATTAAAAGAGAACAGTTTAAATTAATAATACACTAAGTGATAAATTTCCCATACTCAACTTTGATCCTAAATCTAGAATTGGAATTTGTCCAGCCTATGCTTCAGGTGTCTGAAATGAAGGCTATTTTAGTTTTGCAACTAGGTAGTCCCTAAATAGTAAGATTCAATTTTCAATGTGGATCTTACTAATTGAGATGATCTAGCATAGAGTACCAGCTTGCCCTTCCCAAATTAAGACATTCAGGATGTTGACTTTCCTTTCTGTAAACATTTTTAGATGAAAACTGCAAAATGATCTTATTTTCTGTATTTTATTATCAATCTTAAAAGAGATTTTGAAAAAATATACAATTTTTGAAAATTAAAATTTATAAAATTATTAAATACATTGATTGAAAGAAGAAAATGCCGTTGACTTTTAGAGATCTATTTAATAACCAATTTTAACAAAACCCCACCAAATTGAGCTTTACTTATTTGGAATTTATAATTCTCTGAGACAAAGACCAGAATACAGTTTTAAAATAACTTCATGAGGGACGCCTGGCTGGGTCAGTCAGTGGAGCATGCAACTTCTGATCTTGGGCATTTGAGTTCGAGCCCTATGTTGGGCAAAGAGATTATTTAAAAATAAAATCTTAAAAAACACAAAGACCAAAAAAACCTCCTAAGGATTCACTGCTATTTGGTGTATGTTTTTCAGGGTAGTAATTATCATAATAGCAGGGCTTAAGGGTATGATATAAACCAGGAACTGCTCTAACTGCTATACATATATTAACTAATTGAATCTTCAAAAATATTTTATGAAGTGGATACTAGTGTTACCCATTTTACATATGAACCAACTGAAGGAAAGAAAGATTGTTACTTACCCAACAACCTACAACTTGTAATGCAGAATTGGGGTCTTTTATTTTATTTTTTGTCTAAAGAGGTTTTTTTTATTTATTTGTCAGAGAGAGAAAGAGAGCACAAGCAGGGGGAGCAGCCAGCAGAGGGAGAAACAGGCTCCCTGCCCTGATGCGGGACTCGATCCCAGAACCCTGGGATCATTACCTGAACCAAAGACAGATGCTTAACCGACTGAGCCACCCAGATGCCCCAGAACTGGGGTCTTTTAATCCAGACAAGCTAGCTCCACTGTCTGCACTCTTACCTACTGCACATTGATTGCCTTTATTCCCATAGTTTTACAGAAATTAAACCTACTTAAAATGTTTAAACCTTGATATTGGTCAAATTCAGAATACTACTTTCCAGTTAGTCCCAATATTTTACTACTCAATGTTCATTAATTTGTGTTTTAAGAACACGATTCTTTGATCTACATTCTGGAAAACCTCATCAGAAATACTGCTGACATTTCCATGGACATAAGCCTCAATAGTCAGCTCATCTCAGTTCTAATTTTTATCAAGAATCTTCTGGAGACAAGTATAAAACAGCGTGTGTCCAATGCCAATACATGTTTTAAGATTGAAGCAATCCGTTTTCTCTAAAATACACCTGGAAAGATACGTACTGTCTCTTATCATGAGAAAAGTGGCTTATCGTTTGTTTGCCAGAACTCCAAATAATAGTAAAGTCAAGAAGCTGAGAGTTGAAATAAACAAGGCACAATATTGGCAAGGAAGAGTTTGTATCTGCAAGTCTGGGTTGAACATTTTACTTGCATAGTATATTTTAGACCCAATGTAGATATATGTGACCCGATATTGCTAGTTTCTCAGAAACATTCACACCCCACTTCCCAAAACGCAACCATACTTTATTCTCTTTCTCCTTGGATTCAAAACTCTTGATCTTTCTTTCACTGGATCCTAGGGAAGCATTTATCAAAGGGTATTCTATGGGATATTGATAAGTATTAAGGGCAGAAAAGTGTTCTGTAGTCAAGTAAGTTTTGGAGAAACTAGGTTAAATGAAGTTAACCAGGCTTATGTACTGTGGGATTTGCAGAGCCTTTAGATACTAATTCCTAACAATCTCCAAAATATGAAGAAACCCTCAAAAACTCTGGCCACACATTTTTTTTGGAGCATGCCAATGTGGGAAAATTACTTCACAAACATGTTTTGGGAATCAGTGGTGTGATGCCATAAGTCATTAAAATTGGCAGAGGGTAAAGAAAAATCTCAAGTGCTGGTTTATAGACTTGCTGTGTTCGGAACTCATTTTGGGGAGGAGATGTAGAAAGAAGATTTCTCGGAAATACATTTTCCAAGGTTCTACACCTAGAAATCTGGGATAAGGTCCAGGATCCTATATTTGGTGTGGGGTGGGGTCTTTCTTTTTGTTTGTGCAGCAGAGCTAGGCTTTAGAACCACCGCATAATGGAAATACCATGGCTTCATAGCCTAAAGCATATTTACACACCTCCCCTCAATTGTATATACACTATGATAAACACAACAATGCCCCCCTCAAAAATGACTATGTCTTAATCCCCCAAACCTTTGAATATGTTAATTTACATTGCAAAAAAGACTTTGCAGATATGATTCAGTTAAAGATCTTGAGATAAATTGATCTTGGGTTATCAGCTTGGGCCAAATGTAATCACAAGGTCCTCATAAGAAGAAACAGGAGAGTCAAAGCCAGAGAGAGAGATTTAAAGATGCCACACTTGTGACTGATGATGCAGGAAGGAGCCATGAACCAAGGATTGCAGGGAGCCTCTTAGAACCTGAGAAAGGCAAAGGAATGGATTTCCTCCTAGAGCCTCCAGAAGGAACACATCCTGTTGACTCCTTTATTTTAGCCCAGTAAGATACATTTTGGACAGGATAATAAATGCTTATTGTCCTAAGCCACTACGTTTGTGGTAATATGTTACAGCGGCAATAGAAAATAATGTATAAGTAATGTATATACTCACATAATTGAATGCAACACCTTTTAGTCATGGGAAACAAAATTATTGTTTTCATATAACATAAATTTTGCCAATTTACAATCCTGCTGCCCTTAATAGTAAGAACAGAGGGGAGAGACTAGCTAACCATGTAAGTGACACAGAAGCTGAATATTGAAGTTCCTTGACAAGGTTCCCAACGCTAGTAAATGGCAGAATGTGGTTTGAATGCAGGTCTGCTGGACTCCAAAATTCAGGCTCTTTTATCTGCATCAATGAACCTCTCTGAGCATCCTGCGTAACTATCACAATGCTTAGTTTCCTGCCGTATATTAGAATTACAACATAAGGGGGAAGTGAAAATGCAGAAATTGTTCAGTCTGGAAAAGTATTATCACCAACAAGAGTAATACAGTATAGTACTACAACTTGAGGGAAAGGAAAAGAAAAGAACGCTATTTCTGGAAGAAGGACATGAACGACTGTTAGAACCAGCATTACATCTGGTGGTGTGGCAGAAACACGTATAAAGGTCACACATAGGAAACCACCTTACACAGTGCCTGAGACTAAGGCTTACTCAGAACTTCAGAGTATACCTCCTTCACCCACCCCACTGCAAAGCTAAGAAACAATAAGTAAAAACAACATTAAACACAGCTGATAGAACTACAGGAGCCACATACTCTCTGGGGAGCCATGGCAGAAAGAGAAGATTCAAACCCAAGCAGCAAGCGAACATCAAACCCAACCCGATCTTTTTGACTGGATTCACACAAAACTCTACACTAAAGGCATAACACAGGAAAGGCATGCTCACATCCAAATATAAGTGGGAAAAAATTTACCTCAGTATGGATTGTCCTACACAAAATATCAAGAGTTCAACAAAAAAATTACAAGGCACATCAAAAAGGGAAAAAACCGACACAGTCTGAATAGAAAAGTAATCATCAAAATACAACTCAAATATGACACAGATATTGGCATTATCAGTGAATTTTACATAACCATGATTAATATATTAAGAGACAACAGAAGTGAGAAAACATGAATTAACAGATAGGTAATTTCAGCAAAGAGATGGAAACCATAAGAAAATGGAAATGCTAAAAATGAAAAACCCAGTAACACAGATGAAGAATTCCTTGGATGGACTCATCAGTGAACACAACCAAGGAAATACTCAGTGAGCTTGAAGGTAGGTCAATAGAAATTATCAAAAAATGGGGAAAAAAGAAGAGCATCTAGAAGCTGTTGGGCAATATCAAATGGTCTAATATATGCACAACTAGAATTTCAGCAGAAGAAAGAAAGAACAAGGCAGAAGAAATATTTGAAGAAATAAAGGTGGAGAATTTTCCAAAATTATTAATAGATAACAAAATTAAGACCCAAGAAATATGGAAAAAAGTGAGCAGGATAAATATAAAAACATTCAAGCATATAATATTCAAACTTCTGAATACTAAAGACAAAGGTACAGACTTTAAGGCAGCCAGAGAAGAAAGGAAAATTCCATACTGAGAAATAGAGATCATAATTACAGCAAACATCTCATCAAACATACTACAAAGAAATCAATAAACACCCTTAAAATGTTTAAACATAAACAGGGGCTCCTGGCTGGCTCAGTTGGTTAAGTGCCCAACTCTTGATTTCAGCTCAGGTCACGAGCTCAGGGTCGTGGGATCAAGCCTCGTGTGGGGCTCTGCACTGAGCTCGGAGTCTGTTTGTCCCTTTCCCACTGCTCCTCCCCCCACCCAGCCTCTCTCTCTCTCTCTCTCAAATAAACACATAAATAAAATCTTTTAAAAATTCTTATAAAAAATAAAAATAAAATAAAATAAAATGCTTAAACAAAATTCTCTCAACAGTCTGAGAACATTAAGCAGATTACCAAAAGAAAAAAAATTTTGTCAGACACATGCATGATTTGCAAATTTTTCTTCCTCTAGCTTGCCTTTTTAGTCTCTCAGTTTGTCTCATTTTTAGTCTTTTTTAAGTAAGCTCTACACTCAATGTGGGGCTTGAACTCATATCCCAAGATCGAGTCCCATGCTCTACCAACTGAGCTAGCTAAATGCCTCCAAAATTTTTAGTTTTGATGAAGTCCAGTTTATTATTTTGGTATTTGTCTTTGTTTGACTTATTTCACTTAGCATAATATCCTCTAGTTCTATCCATGTTGTCACAAATGGCAAGTTTGTTCTTTTTTATTGCTGAGTAGTATTCCTGTGTGTGTGTGTGTGTGTGTGTGTGTGTGTGTGTGTGTGTATACCACATCTTCTTTATCCATTCATCCATTGATGGACATTTAGGTTGTTTCTTGGCCATTGTAAATAATGCTGCAATGAGGTGCCTCTGGGTGGCTCAGTCGGTTGAGCATCTGCTTTTAGCTCAGGTCATGATCCCAGAGTCCTGGGATCGAGCCCCACATCGGGCTCCTTGCTCATTGGGGGGGTCTGCTTCTCTCTCTCTTTCTCTCTCATATAAATAAATAGGGTCTTTTAAAAAAATAATGCTGCAATGAACATAGGGGTCCATATATCTTTTCAAATCAGTGTTTTCATCTTTTTGGATAAATATCCAGAAGCAGAATTGCTGGATCATAGGGTAGCTCTATTTTTAATTTTTTGAGGAGCCTCATACTGCTTTTCACAGTGGCTGCAGCAATTCACATTTCCGCCAACAGTGTTTAAGGGTTCCTTTTTCTCTACATCCCTACCAACACTGGTTATTTCATTCCTTTTTTATGCCTGAATAGTACTCCATTGTTTGTATACACCACACTTTGTTTATCCATTTTTATGTTGATGAACGCTTGTATTGTTTCTACTGTTGGACTCTTGTGAAAAATGCTGCAATGAATATTGGCATATGAGTTATCAGGGTATCTTTTCAATTCTTTTTAGCATATATCTAGGTGTGGAATTGCTAGGCTATATGGGAATTCTCTGTGTAGCTTTGTTTTCTGCAATGCCTCCACCACTTTTCATTCCCTCCAGCAATGTATGAGGGTTCCAATTTCTCCACATCCTTGCTTACACTTACTATTTTCAACATTCTTCATTTTAGCCATCCTCATAGATATGAAGTGGTATCTGTTATGATCTTCATTTGCATTTCCTAAGTACTAAAGATTTTGAGCATCTTCCCATGTGCTTATTGTCCATGTGTAGACCTTTGTAGAAATGTCTATTCAAGTCTTTGACCATTTTTTAATTGTAGTGTTTGTTTTTTTTTTTGTTATTGAGTTTTAGTTCTTTATATATTCTGGATATTAAACCCTTATCAGATATATGATCCACAAATATTTTCTCCCATTCTGTAGGTTATCTTTTTACTTTCTTCATAGTGTCCCTGAATGTATAAAATTTTTTGGATGTTGATGAAGGCAAATTTACCTATTTTTTCTTTTGTTACTGGTGCCCTTTGTATCATATCTAAGAGTTTACTGCCAAGTTTAAGCTCATGAATTTTTACCCCTCTGTTTTCTTTGAAGAGTTTCAGGGTTTCAGCTCGCACATTTATGTACCATGTAGCGGCCAGCCTGGCAACTGGGCAATAGTCTACCTTTTAGTTCCAGCCTCAAAGTCTTTGATATGTTGTTTAGGAACAGACCCATGCATGCATGGCTTTGGAGTGACTCCAGGAGTCCTTTAACAACTTTATGGGTTTGCTTTCTTAAGCTCCTTCCCTTCTCTGCAATCTCCCCACTATTTCTGGATTCTCTTTATAATCCTCCAGCAAGAAAACTGGGACTTTATTTACCTTGATATACCATACTCTTCTCATAATTGTACCAACATCTGAGACTAACATTGGAATGAGAGTAAGAGAAAAATATGAATAGAAATTTGTCCCACACTTTTGGGACCACAGCTCTTCTGATTAGAGAGGAAGAATCCTTTCTTTTAGATATTTAGATGCTTATTTAACTATGTTGTATATTCAAACACTGGAAAACTATTCAGCAATAAAAAGGCATTAACTACTATTAGCAACTACTTGGATACATTTCAAAGGCATTATCCTTAGCAAAAGAATCAAGCCACTTAGGTTCACTTAGTTTATGGTTCCATTTATATAAAATTCTAGAGAAAATAACACAGTCTATGGTAATAGTGGCAGAATGCACAACAATTTTGCCTGAGCCAAAGATTATGGGGATTGACTATAAAGAGACACAGAGGATTATTTTGCGATTGCTGTAAATATTGTATATTTTTCTTATGATGGTAGTTACTGATGAAGATTCTCTTTGACCAAACTCTAATCAGGCTCCGCTAAGAAATTTTCTAAGTAGGCCTCCACTTTTGAACTTCTGTATTCATCTCTGCATTGTGCTATCTTAGCAAGAGTCCTAAGCCAGTTTAGCCAGAATCCCTCATTCTCCCTATCTAATCACCCTTGAGATCTGAACAAGTTCCTTACCTCCTACTATGCCCCAGCAGTAATGGCCCATCTTCAGCAAGAATCCTGTTAGGTCGGTTTAGCCAGAATCCCCCCTTATTCCTAATGTTTTATCTTAGTTTTTCATCCATGGACACCCACCCTACTCCTTGACTATAAATTCACACTTCTCCTTGTATTCAGAGTTAAGCTCAATCTCTCTCCCCCACTGCAAGACCCCACTGCAGTGGTTCCTACACCCATCATGACAAGTCTTGAATAAAGACTACCTTACTGGGGACTTCTAGGTGGCTCAGTCGTTAAGTGTCTGCCTTCGGCTCAAGTCATGGTCCCTGGGTCCTGGGATCGAGCCCCACATTGGGCTCCCTGCTCAGCGGGGAGCCTGCTTCTCCCTCTGCCCCTCCCCCTGCTCATGCTCCTTATCTCTCTGACAAATAAATAAATGAAATCTTAAAAAAAAAACTGCCTTACTGTTCTTTTACAAGCATCATGAAGAATTTTTCCTATAATAGTAGTTATATAAATTTATCATAATTCATTAAAATGTACACTTAAAATGGATGCATTTTAAGTAAATTATTCCTCAAATAGTTATTTTTTTTAAGTGAGAGAGAAAAAAAAAAAAAAACCCAGAATGAAAAAAAGTGTTGAAGGACAAAAAGATTAACTCGAATTTTTCCCTAAGGCCCTGGGCCCCAAACACTTACAGTACTAAACATTTTGAATCTAGGTACAAAAAACTAGACATTATTGGGCATTCTCTAGAATGGTAAAAACTAAAGATTTGTGGATGGAAAGAGTCTTATTCAGCAAATATGGATAGAGGTGAACAGCAGGTGGCAAGTCTGAACTTAGCTATAGATGAAGTCGTTTTCTTGCAAAATAAAATTAGTAATCTCAAAATGATTCCGTATTCTTGTGTATCCACAAAATGAAAAACAAATGGATTATTATAATGTAATTAATCATGTACTTTAGTATTACATTTGCAATGATAAATTCAAATCCAATGAAGGAAATTATATAAATATATTACCGAATTATATATATGTAGAAGAAACTCCGTAATAGAAATGCAGCATTTTTATTAATATTTTTAAACAGAATCTTGTTTAAGTTAGTTGCTTGTTATTATACTTGATTTATACAGAAACTGGAAGTTCTTCTTTTGACCACTAGATAGAGCTTTGATATTAATGTAGTAAATAAGACCCACTAAATCTCCGGAAAACTATCTTGATACTTGTCTTATATACATGCACTGCTTTGCCTCTAAACATTTTGTTTCCAGACCTGTTTAAGTACGTTCTGAAAAGACATTTTTCTCCGCTGTCAGCCATAGCATGAGTTAGAAATTTCCTTATCACAAGGCATGCTACTTAGTGTTTAGTCCAGAGCTTATTGAGGGAATGAGATGAGAATCAATTGGTTGTCCTCTAAGAAGCTCTTGCATCAAATAAGTCATGTTGGACCAATTTAAAGAATAATTAATAATTCCTAACTGTGTCATGGCTACATTTATTAGACTAGTTGAGATGAAACTGTTTCCATAGAATTATAATCTGAGACAATTCAATTGGAACCTTACTAGTGTTGACATTAAGCATCTTCAGCTTCTGGGATATTAGTATGTGGTCTTCGCCGAAGGCATCAATTCCATTATGTATGTGCAGGAACTAGGGGAGAAGGCCTAAATATCTCCTCTCGTAGAAGAATTGACAAGTTCTCTTTGCTAAGGACCTATAGGTCTGAAATGACTTCAGCACTGGGCTGGAGAATCAAGTAAACACTCACATCTGGCCTGATAATTCTCTCTGGCTGGGGGGAATTTCCATAGTTTCTTCTACTCAAAATATAAAGACCCAAAATATGGAAAAATTATTTCCTACATTTTCAATAAATGTAAGGTAAAGTGCACATGATAGCTTTCCCTCCAAAATTATATTCCGAAATTGGCAAAAGGTATGAGTCAATAATCGAAGTACCTAGAAATAATGGCAAGGCCCAAATTTTATATAAAGTCAATCACAAATACATTTCCACATAAAGACATGTATATATCAAATTAATTGGGCTGTCTTTGGGTGGTTGGGGCTATGGGTGTGTTTATTTTTCACTTATTTGCTGTCCTTTAAAATATGAGTTTATAATTTTAAATTGGAAGGAATACACTTTAAAAAACAAAGGAAAATGGGACAAGGGGAAATTTATATATGCAAAAATTAGCCACATTATTAGGTCACTAATCTTCCTTACATTGAGGACAAATAGAGTGCTTGCTTCGGCAGCACATACACTAACATTGAGGACAAATAGTATTGGTTAAATATTCAAAAGCAAAAATAAGAGACATTTTGCCCTTGGAGGTACTATAATTTTCAAAATAGACAGACTGTTTGCTGGTGGACTCCCTCACTGATTTTCATCTAGAGACCAAAGGAATATGTTCTTGTCCACCCTCTTAGTACTTATGTAGTTGGACATAGACTGAACACTGGTATTGGCAATGGAAAAGACATTCACCTAATCCTATGGACAGACATGTATGTGCATGCCTACATCAAAGCATGCAGACACATCCGTGCATGCACACAACACACACACACACACACACACACGCTAAATGGCATGCTTATTCAAATAACTAAAGCCAGCATTATTCCTGAGTTAAGATAGCAGTAGGAGCATAAGCATAATCACACAATTCCTACTCCTAAATATTCATTGATCAACTAAAGAAATACACAAATAGGAAAAATTTTCATCAGCAATGAAAACACTAGATATTCCATACCACAAATTTCTGAGAACCATGGGGTATATATTGAAGGCACCCAGAGAAGAAATTCATTTTGACAGAATATGATCTTTCCAGGAAGTAAGTTGTAGGAGACTCATTTAGAACAGACACTGATATTTTGTAACTTATAGTTAAGGCTGACATTATATGTGACTGAATATAAAGACAGAATGGGAGCTGTGAGGAGCTTCAACTAGGTTTCTTCTCTCCTCTGGAGACGGGTGTCTTTGAGCTTCCATACTGATGTAAGGCGGCACCTAGATGTTCTACTAAATCAAAGGAACAGACCAAATGGGAAACAAGACTTAGTTGGGGAGGAATTAGGGAAACTCTGGCCCTACATACCCTGACCCTTTTGGTGGCTCAGAGCAGAAGCTTTTAGATAGCCATGTTTCTTTTTTTATTTTAATTTTTACTTTTTTTTTTTTATTATTTGTCAGAAAGAGAGAAAGAGAGAACACAAGCAGGGGGCATGGCAGGCAGAGGGAGAAGTGGGCTCCCCACCGAGCAAGGAGCCTGATGCCGGACTTGATCCCAGGACCCCGGGATCATGACCTGAGCCAAAGGCAGACACTTAACCGACTGAGCCACCCAGGTGCCCCTAGAAAGCCAAGTTGCTGATGCAAGTTGTTGACTTTCTGAAGTGGTGTCAACTGATTTTGTTCTGTTTTCTTTCATGAGGTCATAGGTGCAGGCTGGCAGAGAGAAGGCAGCGCACTCAGTAGGAATCAGGGGCATCTGACTCGTTGCTTTGTGTAACTTGCCCATGCCTTCACAGCCTGCTCAGGCACAGTCATGCACATTCCACTTCCACTGAATGATGCAGCGCTGCTGTTTGCTCCACTTTATAGCTCAGTGGATCAGCTAGGCTACAGCTCGTGATGTGCAGCTCAGACTGCATTATAAATTGGTGTCCCACGGTCAAGTGTTCAGTCTCTACGTAGGCCCAGTAGAGGACAAAAGCTAGTTCTTAAAAAGAGTAGTTACCTGGGGGTGCCTGGGTGGCTCAGTCGTTAAGCGTCTCCCTTCGGCTCAGGTCATGATCCCAGGGTCCTGGGATCGAGCCCCGCATCGGGCTCCCTGCTCTGCGGGAAGCCTGCTTCTCCCTCTCCCAATCCCCCTGCTTGTGTTCCCTCTCTCGCTGCGTCTCTCTCTGTCAAATAAATAAAATCTTAAAAAAAAAAAAAAAAAAAAAAAGAGTAGTTACCTGAGGGTGATGATAGGGCCTTGCTCCCAAATCCTAAAGGCCTGCACTGTGATTCACCTACAGACGCCTGCCAAAGGAATGCCAAACAGCATCCCTATCCACACGGACACTTTGAGCACCTTTGGATCTGATGGATCATATGGTCCAAGTGACAGAGCAGCTTTCTCAGCAAGTGGGGCATATTGCAGAACCTTCTCTTATTCTGGGCCCCATTCAAAATGAGCAGCTCTTCGGGTCACTCAGTAATTGAATCGAGTAACACACCCAGTTGAGGAAGATGTTGCCGCCAAACCCAAGGAGGCCCCCTAGGCCTTGTGCCTCTTTGATGTTTATAGGAGGCGTGAGATACAACAAATTATCCTTTACCTTAGAAGGGATTCTTCCATATGCCCCAGGCCACTGGATCCTTAGAAATCTCACTGAAGTAGAAGGCCCCTAATTCCCGTCAGATTTATATCCCACTCTCTGATGTGCAAATGTCTGACCATAAGTCTAGTGCAGTTGCTTTTTCTTGCTCGCTAGATACAAATCAACATAATGTCAGCAATGTAATGGACCAGTGTGATATCTTCAGGAAAAAAAAGATGATCAAGATCTCTGGGAACTAGGGAGGGTACTCAGTAGGAATCAGGGGCACCTGATTAACCAAAGTGGAAGCATAGAAGACACCAGAATCCATCCACCCACAAAGATCAACAATTAGATAGCTATCTGTGAATAAAAACACACCTGAGAAAGATCAGGAGTCCACTTAAGCATCAGCAACACAGCAGAACAAAAAACCTGAGAATAACTGCATAATAAAGGGTAAGAAAGAACAGCTTCAATTTGCCCACATCTTCCAGTGCACCCAGCGGGCACTGCTCTGGACCAAGAGGGAACACCCAGGTTCAACAAAGCTCCCCTGGCTAGCAAAAGGAGAGTGGAGTGCGCGACCAGATTCCCGCCTTTCAGGGCACCGCACAGAGGACTCACTTAGGTTTCAGCAGCCGGTGCGGCTTAGGACCTCAATAGCCCTTGTGGATGCTGCAGATCCCCTCAGCTTTCATCACCGAGGCCCTCATCGCAGACCCCAGCAGACCGTTAGGCAGAAGAACCCAGCAGCTTTCACAGCTGAGCAGGTTCTCGCCTTCAAGACACTAGCCTTCGGAGTCCCTCCCCGCCCCAACCCCTCCCCTCCTGCCGGAGCCCAGGAGCCACACCGGCAGCCAGCCCCAGCCTCGCAGCCATGTGCAGGCAAAATGCCAGCCTAGGCCCCCAGGGCCGAGCCCCACCGCCGCGCATGCTCTCACGGCTAGCCCTTGGAGTTACTCACCTGCACGCTGCCAGCCCGACTCCTGTCACTGGCCTCCACGGCCATGCACACATCTGGCGGGAGAGCTCGGAGCCACAGAAGCCAAGAGCCAAGGCCACATAATGGCTTGTGGGCCTGGATCCTGCCCTGTCTCCTGTCACTGGCCTGCACCCTTGGGTGCACCTAAAGCTAACAGCTGCAGCCGCACACCTGGACACTGCCAGCCCAAGTCCTGTCACCAGGCTCCACGGCCGTGTGTGGGCCCGTGGCGAGTCCCTGAGCTGCACCAGCGCGCCTGACAGACCCCTGCAGCTGCAGCGTGCCTGTCCTTGAGCCCAGTCCTGCTGCTGGCCCAGGCCCCCACCACCACATATGGGCAGGCGGGCCGCCCCTGCCGCCACACAGGCACACGCCGCCGGCCCCCGCGGTCAGGTGTGTGCAGACAACCAGATCGGGCCACCACCACTGCCTCCCCTGGTCCCTAGCCATCGGATCTGGAGGCACTTCAAAGGACCCCGACAACCCTCGCAAACCACCTGCAGCACTTGCCACGGATCATGCAGTAGGTAACGTCAATGGACCCCAGTGACCTGAGCAGATGAGACGTATGCAAACAGGGAGCCATGGAGGCTTCGCTATTGGGTGCCGGGCACCACTAGACCTGGACTCCCAGCACGCCCCAGAGTGCCTCCACACACAGGTGAAGGGCTTTTCTGACCGAAGTCAAATAGTATTTGAATATAATTTGAGGGTAAGATTAATTACGGATGCACATTTTAACCTCAGGGCAATGACTCAATAGTGCATGGGTTGGCAAACTTTCTTTGAAGGGCCAGAAGTAAATATTTTAGACTTCTGGGCCATATTTCTGTTCAACTACTCAACTCCACTTTTGTGGTTTATGTATGTAAAGTAATGGGCTTAGCTGTGTTCCAATAAAACTTTATTCATATAGAAACAGGCAGCTGGCCCATGGCCCATAGCTTGTTGACCCCTGCTTAATGGTGGAGATTAAATGGATTAAAAACACACAGCCAAAAAGAGGAAAAAAGATACATAGAGCGGATGTTATAAACAACTGCTAGCATGATGGTAGATTTTAATCCAACCATAATTATAATTTCACTAAGCATAAAGGTCCTAAAACACAAAATTAAATACAGGTTGGATTTTAAAAGGCAAGACACAAATAGAGGCTGTCTATAAGAAATCCTTTTCAAATAAATAGGAATAGATATATTAAAAGTAAAAGGATGGAAAAATAGATGCATAAAAACAAAAATATAAAGAAAGGTGAAGTAGCTACCTTAATATCAGATTAACTAGACTTCAGAATGAGTAATATTACCAGAGATAAAGAGGGACACTGACTATTTATAAAGGGGTTGGCTCTCCAAGACAGCATAACAATGCTGTGTGCATATACACCCAATAATAGAGCTTCAAATAATAGACCTAAAAGAATAAATAGACAAATCTGTAATTATATTTGGAGACTTCAACACTCCTCTCCTAGTTATGGATACAATCATTGGAAAGAATAATGAGAAAGCAAATCAGTAAGGAGATAGAAGACCTGAACAACACTCAACTACCTTCCTCTAATTGACATTTATAGAACACTCCACCCAACATTAGAATACACATTTATTCAATTGAACATAGGACATTTATCAGTAGAGACTATATTCTGGGCCATAAGGAAAGCTCAATGAATTTAAAAGAATTCAAGTCATGCAAAATATTATTTCTGAGAACAAAGGAATGAAGTTAAAATTACAAAATGGACAAAAATCAGGAAAACACACAAATACTTGGAAACTGAAAGACACACCTCAAAATAACCCATGGGTCAAAGAAGAAAACAAAAGGAAAATTAGAAAGCATTGTGAAATGAATGGAAATGAAAACATAACATATGAACATTTGTGAGATGCAGCCAAGGCAGAGATTAAATAAAAATTCAGAGCATTAAAGTACTACATAAAACGTCTGAAAATTTGATAAAAATTCCCTCCTTAAGAAACTATACAAATTACACCCAAAGAAGCAGGAGGTGAATAATAAAGAGCCTAACTCAACAAAATGGCAAACTTTGCAACTTAAAATATTAATTCCATATAGCAAAGTAATTTGTGTGGCACACGTGAAATGACACTTATTTGTATGCCAAGCGATTGTAATGATTTCAGTTAGACTCCTTCTTCTCCAAAGCCAAGTCCCTATCATCTGAGAAGAGGTTACCATACCAGGCTGAAGTCAACCTACCTAACTGGTACTCACAAAGGTTTGCAGATTCATTTAATCCCCATGCTACCCTCAAAGTTCTCACACACAAATGGGCTCAAATCCCTGCTTTGGTATTCAGAAGAGAAAAAAAGAACATATTCCATCACCAACAACTGACCTCTGCAGAACTCCTCAGTTGATAATACAGTTATTTGCTGGAGCATAGTCATGGGCTTCTCAAGTGAATACTATAAAGTATTAAAAAGTAAATTAATTATTTTCATAAAATATAAGTTTGGTGGGGCACCTGGGCGGCTCAGTCAGTTAAGCTTCTGCCTTTGGCTCAGGTCATGATCTTGGGATCCTGGGATGGAGTCCTACGTCGGGCGCCTTGCTCAGCAGGAAGTCTGCTTCTCCCTCTCCTTCTGCCCCTCCCCCCCCACTCATGCTCTCTCTCTCTCTCTCTCTCTCTCTTTCTCTCTCCCTGTCTCAAATAAATAGATAAAATCGTTAAAAAAATAATAAAATAAAATATGTTTGGGAACAATGTACTGGAACACTGTTTGGCTTCTCAGATTCAGAAGAAAGGCTGAAGTATAATTAACAGAACACAATTTCCTAAGAATGTTTGTCTCCAAGAGTACTTTCTCATGGATTTTCGTGGAAGGACATTTATGATTATATATGGTTAAAAAAATGTATGTGAAAAATACCACTAAACCAGATTCAAATATTATGGAAATTGCCAAAGTTTCCAAAGTGTTGAATTCTGTAAATGCAACCATGAAATCACAACAACCTGTTCTAGCATTTCAGGTGTATGTTTGATTTTCAAGGAGATAACTAATGCCCTTAAAACTCTAATAAATTAAAAAATACTGTTACCTCTCTTTTAATTAATGTTTTAATTTGCACAACTGTCAGTGAAGGAGAAAATAGAAATCATGCTAATGAAAGCAAATGAGTATATTTCAATAATAAAAGAGAAAACATTAATATCTGTGACTTTAATACATTGCAAACTATAATTAGTTGTTCTCCTCCAAACTACTCCAAATATTGCATACAAACTAAACCATTTACAGATTATGCCTACAGCAAGTATGCATTCTTCCGTTAACATAATGTTGTTTGAAAAATTATCTCAAATATTATAATAGTTTTCTCAAATATTATAATAGTTTTCAAGATTGTATGATTTTTAAAAGAGTTTGCAAGCCACAACATATAACATTCGCTAGTGTAAAGTTTTATCAGTTGCCATTAAAATATAAAACATGTTAAGTAGTTGTAAGCAAACTTGCATAACTTTGCCTTGAAAACACCAAGGGAAATTATTACTGAAATATACTCATTTGTGTTGGCTCCTCCTGACTGCCTCTAGCAAGAGGCAGATAGAAGATAGAAGGCAGATGCGAAGATAGGAATGACTTAAGGATGGAATCGGTAAGCAAAAAGGAAGCTCAGTGTAAAGATTTGGGAAAAATTCTCAGCCTATCAGTATTGCAAAAATGAGAACACTAAGCATGTGGCCAAGTGACCATTGGATAGGGAAATTAGTATGAAAGTGAACCACTTACTTCTTAGGCACCCCAGGAGGAAAAGTGCCATCCCTGGAACCACAAACCATTACCCCAGTGGATCCAGAAGGCTGAATTGCTGCTCTAGTGAGCCTGGAGCCAGAGAATTATTCTAGAACCTTAGGATCTCATGGAGTTTGCCTTGCTAGATTTTGGACTTGCCTGGGACCCATCACTCTTTCTTGCTTTCCTAAGTCTCCTTTTTGGAACTGGACTGTCTGTCTCATGCCTGTCCCACTATCCGTATTTTGGAAGACTATAAATTATTTGGCTTCACATAGTCGCAGCTGGAGAGGGATTTGTCTCAGGGTGAATCCTAACTTGGATCTCACCCATATATGATGTAGGTGACATTTAGATGAGACTTTGAACTTTAGGCTTTAGAATTGATACTGGAATGAGTTAAGACTTTTGGGGTCAGGGGATTGAATGAACATATTTTGCATGCCAGAAGGACAGGAATTTAGGGGGGCTACAGGCGGAATGTTACAGAGGAAATGTGTTTTCCCCAAATTCATATGTTGAAACCCTATACCCTGATGTTATGATATTAGGAGGTAAGGCCTTTGGGAGGTAATTAGTATGAGGGTAGAGCCCTCATGAATGAGACTAGTGCCTTTAAAAGAGTTATAAGAGGAGTGCCTGGCTGGCTCAGTCAGTAGGGCGTACAACGCTTGATCTCAGGGTTGTGAGTTCGAGTCCCACATTGGGGGTAACGATTAACTGAAATAATGTCTGTAAATCACAAAGCACAATTCCTGGCACATAACAAGTGATCAATCCATGGCAACTAAATTTAGCATCTACATTTCTTTTTTTAGTGCCGTATACAACCACATTGCAGATAGATATGCAGGGATTATATTTATCCAGTCCCGATTCTTTACTACAAATTTTTCAATATTGAAGAAAATACTGTCCTGACCATCCCTGCACATAATTTTTGGACATGTGTACAATTATCTCCTTAAAAAAACATCTGGAAGTAAAATAATTCAAAGAATATGCATTTTCCCACTGACATATAATTCACACCCCATAGAATTTGTCCTTTTACAAGGTACAATCGTGTGGGTTTTAGTAAGTTCACAAGGTGGTGCCATCATCACCACTGTTTAACTCCAGGACATTTTCAAACTCCAAAAAAAATCCCAGGCCTATTAGCACTCATTATTTATGATAGCCAAACATTCCATATTTTTATCTTTTATATTTTTTTGGTCAAAAAGTGGAAACAGGGGCGCCTGGGTGGCTCAGTCATTAAGCATCTGCCTTTGGCTCAGGTCATGATCCCAGAGTCCTGGGATCGAGCCCCGCATCGGGGTCCCGCTCCGCGGGAAGCCTGCTTCTCCCTCTCCCACTCCCCCTGCTTGTGTTCCCTCTCTCGCTGTCTCTCTCTGTCAAATAAATAAAATCTTAAAAAAAAAAAAAAAAAGTGGAAACAAAGCAAATATTCATTAACAGGTTGTTAATATCCCTACAGTAGAATTCTTCTCAGCAGTTAAAAAGAATTAAGTCACAGGGATGAAAGGTATAGCGTGGGGAAAACAGTCGTATTGTAATAGCATTATATGGCTACAAATCGTAGCTACACTGTGGTGAGCATAGCATAACCTATAGAGAAGCTGAATCACTAGTTGCACACCTGAAACTAATGTAACATTGTATGTCAATTCTACTTCAACAACAACAAAAAGTAATGAACTATTGATACACTCAATGTGGAGGAATTTCAAAATAATTATGTCAAGTGAAGAAAGCCAGACAAAAATAGTGAACATTGTATGATTCCATTTAAATAAAATTATATTAAATGAAAACTATGAAATGGCGACCTCAAGCAGAATAGTGGCTGCTTATAGATGGAATTGCAGAGAAAGGGGGGAGCGAAGTATTACCAAGAGGCATGAATAAACTGAAGAAGTGTTTATTTTTTCCCCTGAGCAAAGCAAATTCAAATTTAATGGTCTTAAATGAAAAATGAAAACAAACCAAAAAAATCAAAATAAAATTAATAGAACAACCAAAACGTCAAGGCAGTTATGAAGAGAACTTTGAGAGTTAAAACTACAAATAAGGGACGCCTGGGTGGCTCAGTCGGTTGAGTGTCTGCCTTCAGCTCAGGTCATGATCCCAGGGTCCTGGGATGGAGCCCTGCATCGGGCTCCCAGCTCAGCAGGGAACCTGCTTTCCTCTTTCCCTCTGCCACTCCCCCTGCTTGTGCTCTCTTGCTTTCTCTCTCAAATAAATAAATAAAATCTTCAAAAATAAATAAAAAATAAAACTACAAATCAGTTTTTTGTTAATAGCTAACTAATGAAGTATTTTTCAGCTGAGTGTTCATATGAAAGCAAAATTTCAAAGCAAAACCTGACTAAAACATAAAATTCTAGTGCTTACAAGAAGGTATGTAAGAAATACAAGGCTCAAATATTTATGTGTCTTAATAAAAAATAGAGCTATCTATGCATTCAAGCTATGTCAAATGATCTTGGAAGACGGAAACATGATTAGGAACAGCAGTGTTGGATGTGTGGGGCACCATGCACACATGCAATGTTTGTACAGAAATTCGAGATGTCAGAGTAGCAACACATCTTCAGGCATGCCTACAGCTTAGGTCTGGCTCTAGAATATACTGAAGTTTCCCTGAAACTCTTTGATCTGTTCCCATTGGCACCTAGGCTTATGAAACACATTTGTGTTGTTCTCTGGAGGACCCAGATATGTTCATTATTTGGATTTGGGAGATGGTTTCACCAGTGAATATGTAGGTCAAAAATAATGAAACTGTATACTTTGTGCAGTTTCTTGCATGCCAATTATCTTAATAAAGCTGTTGATTAAAATAGTATTTTCTATGAGAAACACAAAACAACTTTGGAAAAGATTTTGGGGAACAGGAGATTATTTTCTCACTGGCATTATTTAGAAATGCTGTAGCATGGTGATAATTTTTTTTAAAAAGCCTGACATTTACTCAATTTTATTCTTGCTTTAAAATTCTCTACAGACAATGCTCCCCTTTATTGCCTGCCTGGGGAGGTGGACCACTCCCACTCCTCACACTCGGAAGGACACTGCTCCACCCCAAGCTTCTTAGCAAGAAAGCAGTCTACTCAATGTTGGGTTTGTGGCGCCGGTATTTCCTATACAAAGAAAAATTTTATTCCATAGGAAATTTTCCCATACAAAGGAAAGGATACTCAATGGGGAAAACTGAGAGCTTTCCCCCTAAGGTCAGGAACAAGACAAGGATGTTCATGTTCACCATTTTTATTCAACATAGTACTAGAAGGCCTAGTCACAGCAATTAGATAAGAAAAAGAAATAAAAGGCATCCAAAATGGTAAAGAAGTAAAATTGTCACTATTTGCAGAGGACATGATATTATATATAGAAAACTCTAAAGACTCCACCAAAAAAACTACTAGAACTGATAAAATGAGTAAAGTCACAGGATACAAAATCAATGTGCAGAAATCTGTGGCATTTCTATACACTAATAATGAAGCAGAAGATAAATTAAAACTATCTCATTTACAATTGCACAAAAAATAATAAGATACCCAGGAATAAACCTAACCAAAGAGGTGAAAGACTTGTACTCTGAAAACTATAAAACACTGATGAAAGAGGGACATCTGGCTTGTTCAGTCAGTAGAGTGTGCAAGTCTTGATCTTGAAGTTGTAAGTTTGAGCCCCACGTTGGGTGTAGAGATTACTTAAAAAAAGAAAAACTATATTAAAAAAACATTGATGAAAGAAATTGAAGATGACTCAAAGAAATGAAAAGGCATTCTATGTTCATGGATTAGAACAAATACTGTTAAAATGTCTGTACTACCAAAAGCAATCTACATTTTTATTTATTTTTTTTTTATTTATTTTTTTTTTTAAAGATTTTATTTATTTATTTGAGAGAGAGAGAATGAGAGACAGAGAGCATGAGAGGGGGGAGGGTCAGAGGGAGAAGCAGACCCCCTGCCGAGCAGGGAGCCCGATGCGGGACTCGATCCCGGGACTCCAGGATCATGACCTGAGCCGAAGGCAGTTGCTTAACCAACTGAGCCACCCAGGCGCCCCAAAAGCAATCTACATTTTTAATGCAATCCCTATCAAAATACCAAGAGCATTTTTCACAAAATTAGAACAAAAAAAATCCTAAAAATTTGTGTGGAACCACAAAAGACCCCAAATAGCCAAAACAATTTTGAAAAAGCAAAGCAAAGCTGGAGGTATCACAATCCCAGACTTCAAGTTATATTACAAAGCTGTTGTAATTGTAACAGTATGGTACTGGTACAAGAATATAGACACATAGATCAATAGAACAGAATAAAAAACCCAGAAATAAACCCACAATTAATATGGGCAATTAACCTTCAACAAAGCAGGAAAGAATATCAAACAGGAAAAAGATTGTCTCTTTAACAAATCGTGTTGGGAAAACTGGACAGCTGCATGCAAAAGAATGACACTGGGCCACCTTCTTTCACCATACACAAAAAGAAATTCAAAATGGATTAAAGGCTTAAATGTGAAAACTGAAACCATAAAAATTCAGGAAGAGAGCACAGGCAGTAATTTCTCTGACATTGGCTATGGCAACTTCCTTCTAGGTATGTCTCCTGAGGCAAGGGAAACAAAAGCAAAAATAAACTATTGGGGGTTGCCTGGGTGGCTCAGTCAGTTGAGCATCTAACTCTTGGCTTTGGCTCAGATCATGATATCAGGGTCATGGACCGAGCCCCACATCTGGCATGGAGCCGGCTTGGGATTCTCACCCTCTCCCTCTGCCCCTCCCCCTGTTCTTGTTCTCACTCTCTCTCTCATAAATAAAAGTCTTTAAAAACAAAAATAAATAAACTGTTGGGACTACATCAAAATTAAAAGCTTCTACACATTGAAGGAAACAATCAACAAAATTAAAAGGCAACCTACTGAATGGGAGAAGATATTTGCAAATGACATATACAATAAAGGGTTAGTATCCAAAAATATATAAAGAACTGACACAACTCAACTCCTAAAAGCAAATATTCCAATTAAAAATGGGCAGAGGTCATGAACAGACATTTGTCCAAAGAAGACAGCCAGATAGCCAACAGACCAATGAAAAGATGCTCAACATCACTAATCATCAGGAACTTTATATAAGCATTCCGAATTTTCAGACATTTTCTACAATGCTCAACATCTTCAGGTTTTTTCCCTCTCAGATGCCTAAGGCTAAGGAGTGTGATCCTTTATTACTATGCCAAATATGAAAAATGCTTTAATGCCACATGATAAATGGAAATATTAGTTTGCAATAAGAAATACCTTCAATTGTACACATCAAAGAAAGAGAAAAAAAGTATTGGGTTTTTTTTTTTTTTTTTAACCCCATGGCCTGACAACTTGAAAGAACAAACTTTTATTCCATAAAGGCTATTTGGGGAATCTTTTCCGGGAAACAACGCTAGGTATTGAGGTATTCTGAGGGAGAAAAGAAAATTGTGCTATTAAAAGTTTGTTGTGTGTCAATTATATTTCAATAAACATTATTCTAAGCACAACAGTTTTTTGTCTGTATATAGTTAGCATATTTTACCTCTATTTTAATTTTGTCATGTTATCAGTGACAATGTAGAACCTAACATAGGACAAATCAGAAATCATTAGAATGTAATTTGCCCCTACATTTTTCCTTACCCCCACACCCATCCTGATGAGAAGAGCTTCCTGTTTTACCCATGTTTTAGATTCAATTGTTTCCCAGGTCTTCTGAACTCTAAATGGAAAGACACCATTTGAAGGTCAGTTCAAAGATAGAGAAACTGAGGCACATGGTCCACACTTTCTGTCCAGGGTGAACTCCTGAGGTGTCTTGTCCCTTGCACTGATGTGTATCCAACCAAACAGGTTTTTCTTTTTAACTATAAAGATCAAACTGTTTGACATTTAAAAAGTCATTCTATCAATTTCTATAGCCTTAATTAAATTGTAAATTTCAGGGAATTATAATACCAAGCAGAAACGTCATAAAGCCAATAACGGCCAGGCTGGCATAAAAGATGATCCCCACCGCTCCTCGGGTACCCCACATCACTCGCGCTGTCCGCCTTGGGCTTGAAAAACGGCTCTTCATACTGACCGTCGTTTACTTTCCTCTTCCCAACTAACGGCTATTTTGAATAGGTGTGCTTTGCAGATGTCAACACATTTGTCAGACGTACTTAAAGACTGTTGAGTTCACTACCTCGGTAACATTTTAAGCTGCATCAAAAATTTTGCTTTAGAACTGCCTTTCCAATCAGTACACAATATGCAGCTTGTTCCTGCTATTTGCTGACACATAAATATCATATTTTATTTTGTACAGTGCTTTCTATTTGGAGACCATTCGCACTTTATAAAGCATACCTTTCTAACACAGGCATATATAAGGATAGGAAGAATGAGGGTGGCGGTCTCTCTCACATGGCCATTCAGCACCACGGCGTGCTGCACCGTGCAGCTGGGTGAACATACACAGACCTCCATCTCTAACAGAGCCGTTTTGTTCCTTCCACGGACGACACAATCCATCTTTCACGTGGGACTCACACACTCCCTCTGAAGCCCTTTCAGTTCAATCAATATCAAGAGCTATCGTTTGCGAAAGCTGCCAGGATGTCATACAGGGGAACGTGGATACCACATGCTCTGCTGGGGGCACTCCAGGAGAAGGAGGAAAGTCAAGGCAGAGAGAGTTCCAGATTTCCAAAAACTGGGCTTACAATCAGCAAAGTTCTCACCTGGCTAAGCTCGGCTCTGGGATGAAAGACAATTAACCGCCGGCGATGATAGAGGAAGATGCGATTTTCACGAATAATGACTCGTTTGAACAAAAGCCTGCAGTTAACTTATTCTGTCTTTCCATGAGAAGATGCTTACATTTTGCCAGGATCAACATGATCATCCGAAAAATTGTGGGTGAGGGGCGACTGGGTGGCTCAGTCGGTTAAGCGTCCAACTCTTGGTTTCAGCTCCGGTCGTGATCTCAGGGTCGTGAGATCAAACCCCACGTCGGACTCCACAGTCAGGGCAGAGTCTGCTTGAGATTCTCTCCCTCTCCCTGCCCCTCCAGCTTATGGGCTTGCTCTCTCTCGAATAAATAAATAAATCCTTTTTTAAAAAGTATTTAGAAAAATTGTGGGTGTATTTCGAAACAAGAACCAGGATTACAAATGGCAACAGCATCCCATGAGGTCAACACCAGAAGCAACTAATTTGAGTCATGAAGACATCTGTATCCCATTACTGACTCCCATTACTGGCAACAAGAGTTCACTCTAGCCCTGGCCAGCCCTGCACTGAATGCCCTCACCAGAGAACCTTATGGCAACGGCAGAGACCGTTTCACAACCCTTTCCCAGTAGAAACCCCTGATTGTTTACTGAGCTCCTGTCCCGGGCCAGGCACTGAGCTGTGAGAGACACACCGATGGATCAGACCTGGCGCCTGCATGGAAAATATGGTATACTATGGCATGAGCGAGGGAGAGCTGTGAGAGACAGGGATGGCGCGTCATAGAGGCTCAAAGAGAACAGATCTCAGGGGCTCCTGGGTGGCTCATTCGGTTAAGCCTCTGACTCTTGATCTCAGCTCAGGTCTTGACCTCAGGCTCATGAGTCCAAGCCCAATGTTGGGCTCCATGCTGGGCGTGGAGCCTACTTAAACAAAAAAAAAGAACACATCACAGAACATAGATAGGGTCAGTGAAGGAGATGGAAATTGGAAAGGGCTTTTTATTTATTTTTTTTTTAAAGATTTTATTTATTTATTTGCGAGAGAGAGAATGAGAGACAGAGAGCACGAGAGGGAAGAGGGTCAGAGGGAGAAGCAGACCCCCCGCCGAGCAGGGAGCCCGATGCGGGACTCGATCCCGGGACTCCAGGATCATGACCTGAGCCGAAGGCAGTCGCTTAACCAACTGAGCCACCCAGGCGCCCCTGGAAAGGGCTTTTTAAAAAGTTATTTTATTTATTTGAGAGAGCGTGGGGGGGGGGGGTTGGTGTGGCAGAGGGGGAGGGAGAGGGACAGGCAGACTCTGAGCTCCGCACAGAGCGCCATCTCAGGACCCTGAGATCATGACCTGAGCAGAAAACAAGAGTCGGACGCTCAACGGACTGAGCCACCCGGGCGCCCCCCTGGAAAGGACTTTTGTGGGTGGAGGAGATATGCTTTAATGGGGAAGAATGAAGCCACTCAAGAAGGGGCAGCTTAGGGGCAGGAGGATACGAGTCGGGTTGACTCTCTCCCACACCGTCACAGGACTGCATGTTTTTCCACTTCTCACCCCCCTGTATCATCGTCCACTTGCTGGTCAGTCTCCCTCACAAGGCCGGGAATCCATGAGAACGGGGACACCATGTGTTCATCGCCCCATCTCCATCTCCAGCACAAAGCAGCCTGTGGCAACTGCACGCAAGGTAGTCATCAGTATTTGCGCCACCGACAGTTACACAGGTAAAGAAATGAAACCCCAAGACATAAAGGGAGGTAAGGGATAAAGGCTGCACACACACTTATGAGGTGGTGGAGCTGGGAGTCAAGCTCAAGTTCCACTAACTTCCAGGTCCGCAGAAGGAAAACACTGTGTCACGCTAGACCGTGATGATCGGAGCAGACGGGAAGGGACAAAAAGGGCTGCCTTTTCCCGACACGTGTCACAGGAATCACAAACGTCACACCACGTCACCTTTCACTGTTCCCTTATCGTGGGGCAGCAGACGGGGGCTGTCGTAACTGTGACGGCAGTGGGGGGGGGGGCGGCATCCTGACACAGCCAAGTGTTTGTGCCCATCAACTGTGTGCTGTCCACCGGACATGAAAATGCTGCCCTGGGAAAAGTTGGAGGAAACCTGATGACGAGCGTGACGTCGGGGCTGGGCTCTGAAGTCCACAGACCTAGGCTCCAATTCCAGCAAGGGGCCACTTGCTACCCGTGCCTGGGGACACAGTCCCTAACCTCTCGGCCTCTGCTTCCTCGGGGGCTAACGTCGCCGAGGCCCGAGGTGCGCCGGGAGGAGGCGGCGCGGACACCGGCCGCGAGGCGCGTGGCCAGGCAGCGTCGGGTAGCATCGCTCGGACGGGTGCGCACAGCCTCCTTCGGCCCCGGCTCACGAAGGACCACGGCAAGGGAGTCCCCAGGCAGGAGCTGCCGTGGGCAGCACGCCTTCAGCAGTCGGCACGGCGCCTTAGCAGACTTGCCGTGGAGAGGGATCGCGCGCGGATGCGGTCTGAGGCTAGCACGTGCACAGACCTGCCCCCGGGAATGTGAGGACCTGAGCGCAAGGCTGGAAATGGCAGGCGCGTGTCATAGGCGGGGTGGCCGCGGGGTTCCCAGCGGCACGGCTCAGTCTCAGGCAGGCTGCTGTTTGGCGGCGCGAGCCCACCTGGCCCCACCTGGGGTTGCAGCCAGGGCCATTCTCGCGGATCAAGGCCATGCAGGCCCGGCTGCCCAGGATCTGTCCAATCGCTCCAGCTTTTACGACTTGCACCCGTGCTCTGACAGGCAAAGGGCCCGGAGCGCCACAGAATGGGCAGCGAGGGTCCCAAAGCACCCTACAGATGCACAAACTCGGGGACGGCTTCAGGGAGATGATCACGGGCACCAGGGCCACAAGATCCTCCGGAGTCTGTGATGAAACCTGACCTCCTGCTCCTTACCGTGGGCAGACCCTCGCCCTTGAGCTTTCCCAAAAGCCGGGCGGCCCAGCACACACTGGGTTCTTCTAACCATAACGATGACAACTCTCGTGTCCTTACGGGGCCTTCCTTGGTGCCAGGAGCTTGCAAGGCACGTATCCCGCCTTTGGCCCTCCCAATAATCCCTCAAAGGGGGCACTGTCAGCATGCCCGTATTGCAGACGAGGACACACACTCGGAAGGTAGACAGCGATGCAAATGAAAGGACAATGACACATCACCTCACACCTGTCAGCACGGCTATTTCGAAAAAACACAGGAAATAACAAGTGTTGACAAGGCCGTGGCGGAGAGGGAAGCCCTGTGCACTGTCGGTGGGAAAGCAAACTGCTACAGCCACGGTGGAAAACAGTATGGAGGCTCCTCAAAATGTTTAAAATATGGGGGGCGGGTCCATTTCATACTTTGTACTGAGGGCAGAAGTGAATCAACTCCTTTGTATTTGGGGGGGAAAACTTTAAAACAGAACCAACGATCCGGCAATTCCACTTCTGGGTATTTATCCGAAGGAAATGAAAACCCTAGCTCAGAAATATACACATGCACCCCCATGTTCGCTGCAGCATCATTTACAACAGCCAAGACGTGGAAACAACCCGAGTGTGCATCCACAGATGAATGGATTAAAAAACAAACAAAAACAAAAACATGGAAGATGACCAAGCCATAAAAAAGAATGAGATCTTGCCTTTTGCAACAACACGGATGGACCTTGAGGGCATTATGCTAAGTGAAATAAGTCAGAGCAAGACAAATACCGTATGATCTCACTCATCTGTGGCATCCTAACAACAACAACAACAACAAAATAACAAGGAACTCACAGATACAGATAACAAATTGGTGGTTGCCTATGGTGGGGGGCAAAATGGGTGAAGGGGGTCAAAAGGCACAAACTTCCAGTTATAAAATAAAGAAGTCCAGGGGGTGTCAGGTACAGCATGGCGACTAGAGCTAATAACACTGTATTATAGATTTGAAAGTTGCTAAGAGCATCAATCTTCAAAGTGCTCATCCCAAGAAAACAAACTTGTAGCTACGTGTGGTGACAGATGTTAACTAGACTTACTGCGGTGATCACTTTCTTTGCATTATATACAAAGAGCGAATCGTTACGTTGTCTACCCGAAACTAACATAATGTTACACATCCGTGATAGCGCAATAAAAAATTTACACATTAAAAAGCCCCAAGCCGGCCCTTCCGTCATCTGGTGCCCCAGCACAGAGGCACTCAGGAAATGCTGGGTGAACTGCACGCAGCTGAATGAGCCAGCTCTTCACCCAAACCCGAGCCTCGGCAGCACCCCGACTCCTTCGTCTCTCAGCCCCGTCTCTAACCAGTCATGAGATGCAGTCACTTGTGCCAGAAAGCTATCTTTGGGTTCTTGTGAGCCTTTTCGTTTTCATTGCCGCAGCAGCCTTGTTCGAGGCTCTCACCGCTCACGTTTCCCCCCCGCCCTCGGCTGGCAGCACAGACGTAAGGAAATCTGAAATCCCCGGCACGACACTCGAAAGGGCTCCGCACTGGAGCTCCACGCTGTTTCCGGGGCGACTTCTCACCACTCCCCTCACACCCCATCCAGTCTGGGCTCCCGGCACAGGAGCCAGCCACTTCCTTTCTTGGAAACCTCACACATACTCATTGCTCACGGCTTTTGCTCCCGCTGCTTCCTCAACCTTCAACAGCCTCTGCACCTCCTCGTCGGCCCCGCCTCATCCCTCGCCAATCAAAGCCTCCTCAACCCACTGAGACCTTCTCTGACCCCCGGGGAAAGGATTCATCAATTCCTCCTCCAGACTGCCATAACGCTTTAATTTTTTTTTTTTCTCATGACATTACGAGGTAGTATACTTTAGGAGAGAAAGTGGAGGCGGGTAGGTTTTGTTTAAAATCCTACATCTACTACTTTTTAGGAGTCTGACTTTGGGCATGTCATCTAACCTCTCTGTGCCTTAATTTCCTTAGAACAAAAGGGACTGGTATGATCTAAGTACTTAAAGATTATTTCCCTTGTTCATTCCTGGCATGTCCCACGTGCCAGTGTGCATGCACGTGCTCTCTCTCTACACACACACACACACATATGTGCATATATATTTTATATATATATGTTTATTGAGTACCTGTATTGTACCTATATATTATACATCTATAATATAAATATTATATTATATATGTATATACTTATTGTATCTATTATATATATTATATATGTATATATATTTATAATATTATTATATTATATATGTACATATATTTATTGAGTACCTGTACAGGAACTCAATAAATATTTGTGGAATGAATAGAAAATTAGTCTATTCTTAATGAAGGCTTCTCACTTGAACTGATGAATTCCATTAGACCGTTGTACTCTGATCCCAGGATGAAGCAAAGGTATAGCAATGAAAGACATGTAATCAGCTCTCACTTCCAGTCCAGCATTCACCAACTTGATCACTGTCATTATGGCCATCATTTTCTTCTTACTGCACTCTCCTTCCTATGGAACCTTGACTCCAAAGATGTAAAAGCACATAAGTACCTTTGCAATTGCAACTGGCATGACTATATTGACATGAGATAAAATAAAATTTACAGCAATATGAATTAGTAGAGATAAAGACTTTAACTTCATAATGATAAAAGGCTTAATCCATCAGGAATATATAATAGCTGTCTGTCATTTTGTTTGTGCTAAGAATAGGACCACAATACATAAAAGGTTAATTAGTACAATTATAATGAGAAATTAAAAAATTTGCAAACAGAACGTACTGGTCTCGGTAATGGATTAGTCAAGCAGATAAAACATTAGTAAAGGTACCAACCATTAGAATTAAGCCATTAGCAATTTAAACATCATAACTGCTGCATATTATTGAAGAATACAAATTCTAATAACTGCACACTGAACATTTGCAAACATGGACTGTATCTTTGGCCACAAAGCTAGCCTCAGTAAAAATCAAATGATTTCAATTATGGAATATTCTCTGTGATCACAAAGTTATGTCAGAAATCAATTTCAAAAAGGTAAAATGAAAATTCTCATGTCTTTAGAAAATAAAAAGTACATTTTAAAAATCTTTGGGTAAACAAGTCTTAACAGAAATTAGAACTATCTTGAAGTATAAATTAATACAAATACTGTATCTAAATATGTGGGATGAAGACAAAGCCATGCTTAGCAGGAAACTTATGCCTTAAATGCATATGTTAGAAAAGAATAAAGGATGAAAACTAATGCACTAATCATCTACTTAATAAGTTTAGAAAAGAAATGGAAAAATAAACCCCAAAAGTATAAATGGAAGATAATATTAAAGATGAAAGCCAAATTAATAAAATAGCAAACAAACACGGCTGGTTGGCTCAGTTGGTGGAGTGTGTGACTCTTGATCTCGGGGTTGTAGGTCTGAGCCCCACGTTGGGTGCAGAGATTACTTAAAAATAAAATCTTTTTAAAAAAAATAGCAAACAGGGGCACCTGTGCCTCAGTTGGTTAAGCGTCTGCCTCTGGCTTGGGTCATGACCTTGGAGTTGGGTCATGACCTTGGAGTCCCGGGATTGAGCCCCCTGTCAGGCTCCCTGCTCAGCAGGAAGTCTGCTTCTTCCTCTCCCTCTGCCTCTCCCCCTGCTTGTGCTCTCTTTCTCTCACTTTCTCTCTCAAATATATAAATAAATTCTTTAAAAAAATAGCAAACAAATACACAGTAACAAGGGCCCCCAAAAACCCAAAAGTTGGTCCTCTGACATAAATAATAAAGTTGATAGATTTCTGATTTCAGCACTGATGTGAAAAGGACTTAAAAGTTGTCATTTCCATTCTTTTTTTTTCAGATTTTATTTCTAAGTAATCTCTGCACCCAACATGGGGTTCAAACCTACAACCCCAAGATCAAGAGTCACATGTTCCATTGACTCCAGGCGCCCCGCCATTTCCATTCTTAGAAAAAGAAAAAGGCTGAACCAACTGAAAATCAATGACTTTGCTTAAATCCTTCAGAGTACTGAGGTATCAGGGCAAACCTCCACCCCAAAATCTGTAAAGACCGGCAAATACAGTTGATCATAACAAAGTACTGCTAACGTGTAGCGGAAGCCACTGGAGCCATGAACTGACGAGAACACCTGAATGGTAACAGACAAGATGCTTTTTATCAGTGGTTAATCAGGAGTATTCAATGCAGATATTTTGCTTATCTCTATAAACAGTTCATGGGGTGACTACCAGTGCTCTCTTTACTACTGGAAATAGAGTTACTAGTGTCTTTAAATCTAGTAAGATTAGAGAATCAACTCCAGAAACAACAGAACCAATTCAGAAAGGTCATTCCTAAAATTCTGTTCCTCTAGAACCACCTTAGTAAAAATAGAACCAACAGAATAGGACAGATAGATAGATAGAAGAAATTTATTATAGGAATATGCTCATGTAGTTATGGAGGCCCAGCAGCGCCCTGATCTGTTATCTGTAAGCTGCACAACCAGGAAAGCTGGAAGTATAATTCAATCCAAGTCCAAATGCCTGAGAACCAGAGAAGCCAATGGTGTAAATCCAAGTCCCAAATCCTGAGAACTGAAAGCACCTGTTCAAGAGCAGGAAAAGACGGATGTCTCAGCTTAAACAAAGAGAGCAAATTTGCCATTCCTCTACCTTTTTGTTCTATTCCAGCCGTCAACAGATTGGATGATGCCCACCTCCAGTGGGAAGGGAGATCTTCTTAGCTCAGTCTACCAATTCAAATGGTAATCTTTTCCAGAAACACCCTCACACACACACCCAGAAGTAACATTTTAGCAGCTATCTGGGTATACCTCAGTCCAGTCAAGTTGACATATAAAATTAACGATCACAGGAGACCTCTCTTATTTTTGTCCTAAGGTCTTCAACTGGTTGAATAAGGCCCACCCATGTTATGGGACATAACCTGCTTTACTCAGTCTGCTTTTTAATTTTTTTTATTTTATTTATTTGACAGAGAAAGAGAGAGAGAGAGAGAGCACAATCAGGAGGAGCAGGAGAGGGAGAAGCAGGCTCCCCACTGAGCAGGGAGCCCATGCAGAGCTAGATCCCAGGACTCTGGGATCATGACCTGAGCAGAAGGCAGACGCTTAACTGACTGAGTCACCCAGGCGCCCCAAGTCTGCTGTTTTAAATGCTGATCATACCTAAAAAATACCTTCACAGGGACATTTAGACTGTGTTTGACCAAATACTGAGGTACTATGGCCGAGCCAAATTGACACTTAAAATTAATCATCACAAGGGACATTACGTAGTGGTAAAGAGTTAAGTTCTCTAGAAAGACATAATCGATCCTAAATGTATATATTGCTAACAAGATTGTCAAAATACATGAAAAAAACTGATAAAAATGTAAGAAGAAATAAACAAATCATGTATTGGAGTTGGATACTCCTGTCAAATAAAAATAAATCTGGACTTAGATAAGGAGAGACTTTATTCAGAAGAAAGACTATTGCAATAGGGACATCTACCCCTATTTCAGAAAGCTGCAAGCATCTCAAAATCAAACAAAAATGTAAGCAGTATCTAAGGGGAAGTTGGACAAATGAGAAGGAATATCTAGCAAGATTGACAAGAAAAGTGTCTCACTGTGGTCAGCCAATTCTCAAAATAAACTGATAAGAGGAGATGTTCTGCATTTTAGTGCCTGCTCAAGCTTGGGGACAAGCAAAGTTCAGGGGCCCTAGGGAGGAGAGAAGCCTGACTAAATTTTGGTCAAGACAAAGCAAAGAGTAAAAAATGGGCAACTGTGAATTCTTGGTTACTTCAAAACTCCTATATTAGCGATTGATAGATCAACCAGGCAGAAAATCAGTAGGGTGTAAACGACATAAACAGCACCATCAGTCAACATGATCTAACTGAGATTTATAAAATAATCCATTCAACAATAAGAGAATCCATCTTCTTCTCAAGTTACCCATACAATTCACCAAGATAAACTACATTCGGGGCCATAAAACACACCCTATTCCCTTTTTAAAAAATCATATGAAGTGACATCAGCAAGATATTGAAGTAGGAAGTCCACAAACATATCAATTCCACCATAATTCACAGACAAATTCCCTTTGCAAGAAATCTAGATACTAACTGAAATCTCCTGCACTCAGGAGAAGGCAGAATGAGACTCACTGAAGCCAGTAGGAAGATTTGGAACACTCTCTCACTGGAGTCCCTGACTCAGTCCCAGCACCATACCAACAGAAAGAGATCCCTTAGCTCCCAGCTTCACCCAGGGGAGGGAGGGAGTTGGTTCACACATCCAACAGCCCAACCCTCTTCAAGGGGGCTCCCTAGAGAGGAACTCAGTATAGGACCAAATATATATATCAATATATATTTGTCTTGCTAGTCCTGCAGTTCTAACACATCTTGCAGTTCTTTTTTTTTTTTTTAAGATTTTATTTATTTATTTGAGAAAGAGAACAGGGGTGGGAGGGTGAGGGAGGGATGAGCTGAGGGGGAGAGAGAGGGCCAAGTGACTCCTTGCTGAGCACTGAGCCAGAGTCAGGGCTCAATCAACCAACCCCACCCCCACTGACTTGGCTGAGACCACTGACCAGATCCGCCCCCCAAGATCCCAGGTGCCCCCACATCCTGCAGTTCTAAAACAACCAGCATAGTCTGGCTACCAGGGGGAGAACTGAGGCAATGGGTTGGGCTGGTAGAAACCATAGATCCTTCCCTCTGCTCAGCAGAGTGAGAGGATTAAAAAAAACAAACAAAACAGCTTTCAGCTTCCCTCTGGGGAAGGAAAGAGTTGATCCGTGCGTCCAGCTTCCTCCCTTCTCCAGGGATGCCCAAAGAACTAGCATCTGTCTTACCAGTCCTGGAGTTCAAACAGGACCTGCATTTTCTACCCACCCAGGGGAGAGAGGCTGTGGCTTGGGCTGGTAAATGCCATTGAGCCTTCCCCTGCTCAGCAGAGTGAGCAGTTGGAAAACCCCAACTCTTGGTTTCCCCTTGGAGAAGGAAAGAGTTATTAGAGGCCCCCCGGAACCTGTGACAGGTTGACTGATGGGAATCTTGTGCCTAATGTGGCCAGTCAGTGAAGGCTGGGAGACGTGCCTGCTTTGTCTCATGCACGGACGCCAACACAGAGAGTCAAGGAAAATGAACAATCAAAGATATTCTAAACAAAGGAACAAGGTAAATCTCCGGAAACCAATCCTAATAAAAGAAGCCATACAAACACATGTTTTCATACCACAAAGCAATCAAATTAGAAATCTGTAACAGGAAGAGAGTTCTAAAGTTTCCAAATATTTGCAAATTAAAAGGCACATTTTGAAATAACACAATGAACAAAGAAGAGGTCTTAAGAGATTTTTAAAAAATATTTTGAACCTAATGAATATAAAAATACAACGGATCAAATTTTGTGACATGCATAGAAAGTAGGGTTTAGAAGAAAATTTATATAAGGGCGCCTGGGTGGCTCAGTCGTTAAGCGTCTGCCTTGGGCTCGGGTCGTGATCCCAGGGTCCTGGGATTGAGCCCCGCATCGGGCTCCCTGCTCTGCGGGAAGCCTGCCTCTCCCTCTCCCACTCCCCCTGCTTGTGTTCCCTCTCTCGCTGTGTCTCTCTCTGTCAAATAAATAAATAAAATCTTAAAAAAAAGAAAATTTATATAACATAAAATACATATATTAGAAATGAACAAAGATAGGGATGCCTGGGTGGCTCAGTTGGTTAAGAGTCTGCCTTCTGCTCAGGTATGATCCTAGGGTCCCGGGATCGAGTCCCACATCGGGCTCCCTGCTCAGCGGGGAACCTGTTTCTCCCTCTCCCTCTGCTACTCCCCCTGCTTGTGCGCTCCTTCTCTCTCTCTCTCTCTCTCTCAGTCTCTCTTTCTCACAAATAAATAAAAATAAAATCTTAAAAAAAAGAAATGAACAAAGATCTATTATCTTTAATTTAAAGTTCCATCCTAGGAAACTAAAGGGAAAAAAAGAACATATAAGTCTAAAAATAGCATGAAAATAGAAATAGAAAATATTAGAGAAGAAATCAATGAAATTGAAAATAGGGAAATAGAGAAAAATCCAAGAAATCTAGGGACACCTGGGTGGCTCAGTCAGCTAAGCGTCTGCCTTTGGCTTGGGTCATGATCTCGGGGTCCTGGGATGGAGCCCCGCATAGGGCTCTCTGCTCAGCCAGGAGTCTGTTTCTCCCTCTCACTCTCCCTCTGTGCTCTTCCTCTTTCTCTCTCTCTCTCTCCCTCCCTCTCTTAAATAAACAAATAAATAAATAAATAAATAAATAAAATCTTTAAAACTGAATAGTTCTATAATTATTAAATAACTTGCATTAGGAATAATAATAATCTTCCTACATTGAAAGCTGCAGGTGCAAAGAACTTCACTGGTAGTTCTACCAACCATTCAAGAAAACAATAATTCCAGCATTACACAAACTATTATTCCTAATAATAGAATAAGAAGGTACAATTTGCAACTCATTCAATGAGTCTAACACCTTGTTAACAGACTCTTTTTTTTTTTTTTTTTAAGATTTTATTTATTTATTCATGAGAGACAGAGGCAGAGGGAGAAGCAGGCTCCCAAGGAGCAGAGAGCCCGATGCGGGACTCGATCCCAGGACCCTGGGATCATGACCTGAGCCGAAGGCAGACGCTTAACCATCTGAGCCACCCAGGCACCCTGTTAACAGACTCTTAACAAGAGTTGTATAAGAGAGGAAAATTACGCTTGCATCTCATTCAAAAGTATACAAGTAAAAGACCTCACAAAATATCAGCCACACACAAAAAGATGATGCATCATTACATTGTGGAGGTACTTCACAAATGGTGGTTTTGTTTCACTTTAAAATTTTACTTGGTGTAATGTACCAGATTACCATATTAAAAAAGGAAAATCATATGATTGTTAAAATAGGTGGAATAAAATTATTTGATAAAATTAATAACACATTCATAATAAAAACACTTAGCTAAATACCTATAAGAGAACTTCCTTTAATTGAAAGCTGACAGCTACAAAACACACTTTACGGTGACACACTGAGCAATTTCCATTGAAATATGGAACAACCCAAAGATGTCCACTACCACTTCAACTGATCATTTGTACTGAGGTCCTAACCGGCATGGTAAAGTTTTATTCATTAGAAAGAAAGGAAAAGATGACATTATACATATATTATATGATTATGCACATAAAATACAAAATAATATAGAAATAAATTATCAGAATAAGTAAGTTTAGCAAGTTCTCCATAATAAAAACATAAGAGAATGGAATTTATATGTACCATCAGGAAATAAAAAATGATATTTAAAAAGATAACGTCTATGGGGCCATAAAAAATATCAATTATCAGTGTGTCTGGCTGGCTCAGTTGGTGGAGCATGTGACTCTTGTTGTCGGGGTCATAGTTCAAGCCCCAAGATGGGCATTGAACTTACATTAAAATATATATATAACGAAAAAATGTGTATCAATTATCTAAAATTAAACATAACAAAACAGGTGAAGACCTCTGTGCAGAATACATCATTGAGAGAAATTAAAGAAGACCTAAATCAATGTTCAGTATACCATATTTATGGTCTGGAAAACTTAATATTTGTAAAATGTCAATTACCCTTAAATTGATCTATGAATTGAGTGAAAACCTAATCAATGGATCTACACAGATTTTTGTGGCAATTGACAAAATGATTCTAAAATATACATAGAAACACAAAGAGGCAAAAATGAGGCACTTTTGAAAAAGCTAAAGTGTAAGGACTTGGACTACCAGATATCAAAAATAATTATAGAATTATAGTAATTAAGGCAGTGAGATATTAGTGTAGGGATAGTAAAATGGACAGAACTGAGAAGAGAAGGTAGAAATAGAGTATAAAGGTTCAGGTCACCAATTTCCAATGTGTGCGGAGTGGGGATTCCCACATCAACAAGCAATTCTTGGGACTCCAGCTGGGAGTCCTACAATTTAACCCAATTCTGACACTATCAACCCGGAGAGAGCGTCAGACCCTCACGAGTTAAGGGCTCAGTCCTACAAGCCTGTCCCACTCCCACCCCCGACTTCAGACGCCATTCGCAAGCCCATGTGCTTGGGACTAAGCGGCTATAAATCGCTTCTCGGCCTTTTGGCTAAGATCTAGTATAAATCAGAGGTTCCCACCAACCCTTCCTCAGGTTCAATTAATTTGCTAGAGCAGCTCACAGAACTTAGAGAAACATTTTCCTTACCAGATCAGTGGTTGATTATAAAAGGCTGTAACTCAGGAAAAGCCAGGCGGAAGAGTGAGGCAGGGCGAGGTCTGGAGAAAGGGCACACAGCTTCCCTGCCCTCTCCAGGCCGCCATTCTCCCCAAATCTCCCCGTGTTCACCAACCCAGAAACCCTCCCAAACCTCTCCTTTTGGGTTTGATGGAGGCTTCGAAACAGAGGCATGATTTCGTCATTGGCTGGTTCAACTTCCCCCGCTCCCCTCCCCCGAGTCAGGGGGTGGGCTGAAAGTTCCTACCCTCTAATCTCAGTTGGTTCCTCTGGTAACCAGCCCCCATCTTTAGGTTACCCAGGGGCTTTCCAAAAGTGACCTCATTAACATAACAAGACACCTTTATGGTTCTCAGCACTTAGGAAATTCCCAGGGTTTTAGGAGCTCTGTGCCAGAGATGAGAGGGAGATCAAATATATTCATTATAAATCACAATATCACATAGAGCCTTGCATAAATATATATTTGATTTATGACAAAAATAGCACTGCAGAGTGGGGGAAAGGTTAATTTTTTTCTAATGGTGCTGAGACACTTAGTATCCACAGGGAAAAAATGAAAAAAAGTTAAACTTAACCCTGACTTCTTCGCACACACATCCAGGCATACCTTGGAGATCCTGTGGATTCGGTTCCAGACTACCACAATAAAGCAAATATCACAGTCAAGTGGATCAAGCGAATTTTTTGGTTTCCCAGTGCATATAAAAGTTATGTTTGGGGGCACCAGACTGGCTCAGTCAGAAGAGCATTCTGCTCTTGATCTCAGGTTCATGAGTTCAAGCCCCACATTGGGTGTAGCGATGATGTAAATATAAATAAATAAACTTTTTAAAAAGTTGTATTTACACTATACTGTAGTCTACTAAGTATGCAATAACGCTGTGTCTTTAAGAAGTACATACCTTAATTTAAAAATACTTTATTACTAAAAAATGCTGGGGCACCTGGCTGGTGCAGTCAGTGGAACATGGAACTCTTGATCTCAGGGTTGTAGATTTGATCCCCACGTTGGGTGTAGAGATTACTTAAAAATAAAATCTTTAGGGGCACCTGGGTGGCTCAGTCAGTTAAGCGTCCAACTCTTGATTTTGGCTCAGGCCATGATCCCAGGGTCGTGGGATGGACACGGGCTCCCTGCTCAGCTGGGAGTCAGCTTCTCCCTCTCTCTTTGCCCCTCCCCCCTGCTCCTGGGCTTGCGCATGCTCGCGCTCTCCCTCTCTCTCTCTCTCCAGCGTGCTCTCTCTCAAATAAATAAATAAAATCTAAAAAAAATGCAATTATCTTTGAAGTGCAATAAAGCAAAGCACAATAAAACAAAGTATACTTGTACATCAACATACACAGCCCCTGTTCTGTATTTGCGAATCCGTCTGCTCACTAAAATGTATTTCTAATCCCCAAATCAATACTTGCAGTACTTTGTGGACATTCATGATCATGGGAAGAGCAGCGGATTTGAATCACTCAATACATACATCGCCAGGTGACACTGAACAAGGCAATGCTCTACCTTCTTGTCTCAGCTCTCATACCATAAACAAGTACTCTTTTCGAGGTCTGTTGGGTGCCACATTTTTTAATTTTTTTTGCTTGTTTTTGGTGATTTTGCTGTTTAATATGGCCTCCAGCAGCATTGAAGTGATGTCTAGTGTTCCTGAGAAGGCTGTGAAGTCCATCACAGAGAAAATATGAGTCTTAATAAGCTTTGTTCAGGCATGAGTGTTGTTGGCCATGAGTTCAAGGTTAATGAAACAATATGGAATGTCTAAAAGTAAGAGCAACAATGAGAGGAAAACAAGTCTTTACTTGGGATCAAAGAATTGCAATTTGGGGAGCACAATTCCGGCAGTAGCCAGAAAAGTATCCTACCTGTGGGGTAAAAGCAAGAGGTTTTTATGAAGAAGAGAAAGGAGGGAGGCAATTACATGACTTGGATAGGAGACAAAAAATATATTGTCATTGGCACTAACAGGCTAAGCTGCTGGTGACACCCTGATCAACTATTCTGTCTTCAGAAAGTCCATAAGCAGACTTCAGGAACAATTGCTGCTTCTGGCCCAGCCAAGAGTCTTTTTGCTTGTTCAAGAGTTCATTAGCCATTTGTTTTAGGAAGGAAAATGGAGCTTTTCTCAAAATAGAATCCCTCATGTCCAGAAGTTTTATACAGTTCCACAGGTATATTCAGAAAGAGAAAGAGGAAATTCGTCAACCTTTCCATGAGGCAGCTCTGGAAAGTGATAAAGTAACGGCTACAGTGCGTGATGAAGCTATGGAAGAGATGGAAAAGTGGCTACACTTGTGGATTGATGAGATGACAACAAGTTAATGAAAGCATAAAGGACAGCTGTGAGACTAAACACCAAAGAAATGTACATTCACATTGCCCAGGGTCAGCAAAATATTAAACTCTTCTTGACTAATCCTGGCTGGCTGGCTTGCAAGTTGCAAAAGGCAATATGGTGTGAAAAAAGCTAGACTCATAGGTGAGGCAGATGGGGAGGTTACAGAGGAATTTTAGAATGTATGTTAAGGGTTATACAGGGAAAGGGTAATTGAAAGAGCAGATTTCCAATGCTGATGAGTCTGGCTGGTTTACAAGGACATTGGCAAATGAACCTATAACACAAATGGTGTTTCAGTTGATGAAACCGTGACCAGCGACTCACAGGAACTTAATCCTGTATTTTTCCTAAGAGCATGGTTCAGCATTGGCTAATTCACTGTTCATGACAGTAGTTATACAACACAAATACCATGAATAATGAGAATCAAAATCATGAGAAACAAATCAGTAAGAAGAAGACAGACAACACCTTTGCAGAAAAATGGAACGATTTGCAGTTCCTTCAAAAGAGAGGAATTCCACATATCCAATCATCATATGAAATGGAGCTCAACCTTATTAGTAATCAGGAAAATATAAATCAAAACCATAATATGAGATCATTACCCACATTCCAGATTGGCAAATTTTTACAATCTGATAATATCCAGTGGTGAAGAGGATATAATTCTAATACTCTGTTGGTGGGAGTGCAAAATTAATATAGCCACTTTGGAAAACAGTTGAGAATTATGTAGTAAAACTGAAAACATAGATAATCTCTAGCCCAGAAATTTCACTCTTGAGTAAATACCATAGAAAAGTATATGTAGATATGCACCAGAAGACATTGAAAAGAATTTCTAATGGCCCAAACCAGAAATAATCCATAAGCACATTATTGGTGAAGCTAGGAATAATATGTAGTATTTCTTCTCCTGGTGAGTATAAGAACTCTAAATATGGAGGACTATACCCATGTTTTCTGAAACAATTACCATCCTTAAGGCATACATATATATATATATGAATATATACATATATATATTCATATATATATATATATATATATATATATGAAATGTTGGAGCTCAGAGAAGGTTCCAGAGAATGTTAATGTGAT
Organism: Phoca vitulina; assembly: GCF_004348235.1. Taxonomy (NCBI): domain Eukaryota; kingdom Metazoa; phylum Chordata; class Mammalia; order Carnivora; family Phocidae; genus Phoca; species Phoca vitulina. The sequence goes on from NW_022589742.1 coordinate 3,390,029, forward strand.
CTAGTCTAGTCGTAACTGAGGTCTTTTCCAGATTTGCTCTACTTTTTTTGTTTTTTGTTTTTATTATTTTTTAATTAGTCTCTACACCTAACTGGGGCTCAAACCTACAACTCTGAGATCAAGAGTCACATGCTCCTCTGACTGAGCCAGCCAGGTGCCCGTGCTCTATTTTTTTTATAATTTTTTTTTTTTTAAGTAGGCTCCACTCACAACACTGAGATCAAGACCTGAGCTGAGATCAAGAGTCTGATGCTTCACTGACTGAGCCACGCAAGCATCCCACCCCTGCTCTATTTTTTTTTTGAGAGAGAGAGAGAGAGCACGTACAAGGGGGTGGGGGTGGGGAGGTGCAGAGGGAGAGGGAGAGAGAGAATCCCAAGCAGGTTCCACACCCAGCGTGGAGCCCAACGCAGGGCCTGATCCCAGGACCCTGAGATCACAACCTGAGCTGAAATCAATAGATGCTCAACCACCTGAGCCACCCAGGCACCCCACCCCTGATATATTTTTAAAAGAATAAAAATTTTCATTTTCTTAGCTTAAGATTCCATTTAAAATATTTTATGTGTATTAGCATATTAAAATCCACACGAAACTAAAGCAACATTCCCCTACTGTTGTTAATGTTAATGAGCATGCCATTTAAGTAACATTTTTGTCACCTATTTAGTGGTGATGAATTAACTTCATTAACAAGGCATGTATTAGCACATAGCAGAATACTTGAATAGCAGTGGCTCAGATAGAAGTTATCTTCTCTCAGGACAACAAAAATCCAAAAATGAGCAGTTGCAGACATTGTTTCAGGTGCTCAACCATGAATGAAGAGATTCAGGCTTTTTCTAACTTTCCGTTTTACCAGCATTGCCTTGTGGTTGTAAGATGGCGCCTGTACTTCTAGGCATCACACCTGTGTGTTACAGGCGGTAGAGGAAAAGGAAGGGTGCCTGGGTGGCTCAGTCCATTAAGCGTCCGACTCGTGATTCCAGCTCAGGTCATGATCTCATGGGTCATGAGATCCAGCCCCACACTGGGCTCCCTCCTCAGCGGGGCCTCTGCTTGAGGTTCTCTCCCTCTGGCCCTCCCCCCCACTCACTCGCTTGCGCTTTCCCTCCCTAAAATAAATAAATAAATCTTTTAAAAAAAGAGAAGAGGATAAGGAAAGAGGCTGCATTTGTCTTTTCATCAGTAATCAAAATTATCTCTCAGAACACTACTTAGCTTTGCTTTTCTTTCATCTTTCTGGCTAGAAGTATGTCACAAGATCAGCCTCACTTGCAGGGGAGACTAGAAAACCAAGAATTTATCATTCCAATCTCTGGAGCAGGAGGCTGCAAAAGCAAAAGGGTTAAGTAATGACCATTGTATAAGCCAATATAATGCTGGCTACACTCACCTTACCTACCCCACAGGGTTGTTATGAATGTCAACCTGAAAAATTAAATGGCCAGTTATTTTACCAGCAAAATGAGTGTATTCAGGAATAGCAGCGGAATTGCAATTTGAGACATGCAAATTATGACAAAACACAGGAAAGTCCAAGAGACAAAGGGAAGGTCAGCTTTCATTAGGTTTTAGGTGGAAATTAGGGAGATTTGTTTTGAACAAAAGTTCACTGGAGAAGAACAAGAGTTTGAAGTTGTGGCAACTTCTCATTGGCTGCAAGCCATGGTCAGTGCATCATTGCTGGGACACAGAGTAATCTTCCTTTTTCTTAAAAGCAGGAGATAAAATTCCTATGTGAAAAATGTCCTTCCTTGTCAAGATAATTCTTATCTTCCTTCCGTGGGTTCTGCAGGCTGCAAGAACTGGTATGTGCATGAGAGCTCCCCCTTTAGGGCTTCCCGACTCCATTTTAAATGAGGTTTCCTTTATTTTCATATGAGGATCAACTGTGAGGCTAGATTTGAAAATCTTTAAAACTTACCAAATGCTAGGGCGCCTGGGTGGCTCAGTTGGTTAAGCGACTGCCTTCAGCTCAGGTCATGATCCTGGAGTCCCAGGATCGAGTCCCGCATCGGGCTCCCTGCTCAGCAGGGAGTCTGCTTCTCCCTCTGACCCTCCCCCCTCTCATGCTCTCTCTCTATCTCATTCTCTCTCTCAAATAAATAAATAAAATCTTTAAAAAAAAAAAAAATTAAAAAAAAAAAAAACTTACCAAATGCTAAACAAATATCAGAGATTATTATGCTCTTCTTTTGGAACTAACCGAACTCAAATTATGATTCAATTACTGAGAAAAAGGTCTTCTATGCAAATATTATACTAGATGATATAAATCTACCTATCTATTTTTTATCTATTTTGAACATCAGCTAGCAAATGCTAGCTTGGGACTTTGCTCAGGATAGAATATCTCAACTTAATGAACCAATGTGAAAAATCCCTTTCTGTTCTAGGAGATGAATCTGGAAAGCTTGTCATATTATTTATCTCTGACTAAAGTTTCTCCTGTGGATAGATGGAAGGCAAAAAGAAAATATTCCCTGTAGAAACAGGCAAGGGAAAACTGGAATTGATTTTTGCAAAATAAATTCAGAGTAACTCTCACAGGCTTTGGGTGTATCTAGGTCACTGGGAAAAAAAAAAAGACTAACATTTTGCTGACAGATAGGAGAAATATAGTTATTTCTTACACGTGGTTATTAAATGGATTTAGAACCTTTTTATTTTATACCAAGATTATTTCAACCGAGTAGAAACTACATATATATATGAACAGAATGCCGAAAAATAAATTTGACAACACTATGCATTTAGATCAGTTTTCCATAAGAAACTCATAGTTAAATTAACTTTAAAATCCCAAATAAAATCACTTACCAAAAATTCAAATCATTTAAAAGTGGCAACTACTTTACAAATGATTATGTGGCCCCAGCAGAGCATAGTGAATTAGTCCGTGGTTATTTCTCTCTTTGAACTCTAAGATCATTCCCAGTAGCAGAGGGGCATTTTAGGAGCTATCAAAGTTAACTAGCCTTGGGGCGCCTGGGTGGCTCGGTCATTAAGTGTCTGCCTTTGTCTGCCTTGGGCTCGGGTCATGATCCCAGGGTCCTGAGATCCAGCCCCGCATCGGGCTCCATGCTCCGAGGGAAGCCTGCTTCTCCCTCTCCCACTCCCCCTACCTGTGTTCCCTCTCTCACTGTGTCTCTCTCTGTCAAATAAATAAAATCTTTTTTAAAAAAAGTTACTAGCCTTAATTTTTTACCAAAGTCGTAATTTAGCAATCTCAGCATATGAATCCAATGGACTAGAAATGAAAATATCTTAATTAAGATTAAACAATAAAGGTAGCAATAACATCTTTGACTACTTGACTAGTCAATAAAGTTATATTAAGCACCTATTATGTGCCAGGCTCTATGCTAGGACTGGGGATACAATGGTGAACAAAAAGTTATGATATTTGCCATGTCTTTTTATGGTACATACAGTCGAAAGTAAAAGACAACTTTATTTATTTTTAAAGATTTATTTATTTATTTTTAAAGAGAGAGCACACAAGGAGGGGAAGGGGCAGAGTGAGAGGGAGAGAGAGAATCCTCAAGCAGACTCCCTGCTGAGCACAGAGCCTGACTCAGGGCTTGATCCCAGGACCCTGAAATCATGACCTCAGCTGAAATCAGTAGCCAGCTCTTCAATGGCTGAGCCACCCAGGCACCCTGTAAAAGGTAACTTTTTAAAAAAGATTTTATTTTTTATTTGAGAGAGAGACAGAGAGAGCATGAGCGGAGAGGAGGGGCAGAGGGAAAGGGAGAAGCAGACTCCCTGCTGAGCAAGGAGCCTGATACGGGGCTCCATCCCAGGACACATAGATCATGACCTGAGCCAAAGGCAGATGCTTAACCCACTGAGCCACCCAGCTGCCCCTAAAAGACAACTTTTAAATGTATATTTAAATGAGATCATCCGTAAGTGCTTAACGTAATACCTGGCATATACAATCATTCAACAAATGTCAGCTACTACTACTATTACTGATACAAAAATAAATAAATACATAGATAAATAAACTAAAAAAACAAATAAATGCAAAGTTCTATGCAAGCATAAAGCTGGAGGACTAAATCGATTTCAGAGAAGTCAGAAAATGCTTCCTAAAAGATCTGATATCTAAACCAAGTTTGAAGGGTAAGCAGGCATTAACTCAGCAAAAAGGAGACATATACGTTATTAGTTTCTAAAATGAACGCCATATGCAGATTGCTCTATTCACTGATTGCTAAAAATACCTTACAGTTATAAGCTAATAACTTTTCTCAAGTCAACATCCCTCATTGAAGAGTGCTCTCCCTCTAGTTTTCCACCAATTATGATATCATTTATTTTTCAAGCTTAAATCTGTCAAATTACCCTGCAAAATTCTGCCCTCTTCAAAAAATGACATTTGGTCTTAATCATTAATTATTTAGAAGCTAAGATATCTAGAGTGTACCAACAGATGTGGTACAATATTAAATAAGTCTTACATATGTACAATTGGACCCCAGAAGAAAGACAGAAAAGGACAGGAAAAAAAAAATTGAAGAAACAGTGGTCAAGAATTTTCCAAAATCAGTTACGGCAAACAAGAGATGCAAGAAACTCCGAGAATAAACACACACAAAAACCCTGAACAAACATTGGTATCATATTTAAAGTGCTGAAAAACAAAGCAACTACCTATTTCAGCTCCAGCATGTAAAGAGCTTGGAAATCATCACTTCCCTACATACAAGAAAAACACCGAAGAAACTAAAAGCCCATGACTTTTCTTGGAACCATCAGAGAATAGAAGTTGAGGGTCAAACTCTATCCCAAAATCTGGACAGAAAGGTGAATACAGAGAACAACGGAGATCATTTTCCTGGGATCAGAAGCCAGTAGAGACATAAACTGGTAAGAACACTTAAATAGTAACTTCGAGAAGTTATTGGATGCAGTGTGTAGATGAATTTGAGAGCGAGAAACTCTTGCGGGCTGCAGTCATAAAGAGGCCTCCAAAAACTTTTGTGAATTTGACCTCCAGGAATCCCATCAGGTCCTCATGTTAAAGAGCCAAAAAAAAAAAAAAAAAAAAAAAAAATTCCCTCATGTCTCTGGCAGGGAGTGAGGGAAGTAACCTAAACCCAACTCTATGTTGTCTGTAAGATATCTACTCTAAAGACGCAGGTTAAAAACAAATATATGGAGCTCTTCCCGTAAGCAGCCTGAGGTGATCTCTGAAAAGGGTTTGCTATTCACTTGGCCCAGAGAACCCTACAGAATCATACAAATCAGGAGGTTCAAATCTTGGTGTTCACTTTAAGAACACATGTGAAACTGCCCAGGCCATCAAGGGTGTGCAGATCCGAAAAGCCACCAAGTATCTGGAGGACGTCACTTTGTAGAAGCAATGTGTACCATTCCGTTGCTACAATGGTGGAGTTGGTAGATGTTCCCAGGCCAAACAGTGGGACTGGACTCAGGGTCGGTGGCCCAAAAAGAGTGCAGAATTTGTACTGTGCATGCTTAAAAATGTGGAGTCATGCTGAACCTCAGGGTTTAGATGTAGATTCTCTGGTCATTGAGTATATCCAGGTAGACAAAGCCCCCAAGATGCGGCATGGAATTTACAGGGCTCATGGTCGGATTCACCCACACATGAACTCCCCCTGCCACACTGACATGATCCTTACAGAAAAAAAGCAGATTGTTCCTAAACCAGAAGAGGAAGTTGCACAGAAGGAAAAGATATTCCAGGAGAAGATGAAGAAACAAAAATTTAGAGCCTGGGAATAAATTCTGCATAAAATAAATGCAAGTAAAAGTTTAAAAAAAGCAAGTATATGGAGAAAGATATAGCATGCTAGCATTAAGAGAAAGGAAGCTGGAGTAGCTATATTAATTTTAGATTAGACAATGCTGACTTTGAAAACAAGAAAAAATTATGAGGGATAAAGAGAGTCAATACATAATCATAAAAATGTCAATTTTCCAGGGAGACATAGACATACTTCATGTGTGTATATCTTAACAACAGAGCATCAAAATATAAGGTTCAAAAGCTGATAGAACTGAGATGAAAAATAGACAAATCAACTATTATACTTCAGCACTCATCTTTCAGTAAGAATATAGTTGACTTGAAGAGCGCTATCAATCAAACTGATCTAATTGACATTTATACAATGCTCTACCCGGCAACTGCAAAATACGTATTCTTCCCAAGGTCACACAGAACATTCACCAAGACAGATCACATCCTGGACCATAAAACACACCTTAACAAATTTAATAGAAATTACACTAATTATGTTCTCAGATAATAAAATTAAACTAGAAATCAATAACAGAATGGCACTTGGAAAAGTTCCAAATACTTGGAAGTTAAACAACACATTACTAAATAAGGTATATAGTCCAAAGAAAAAGTCTCAAGAGAAATTTTAAAGTATTTTGAACCAAATGAATATGAAAACACAACCTATCACAATTTGTGAGATACAGTGAAAGCAGTGCTTAAAAGGATGTTTATAGCATTGAATGCATATATTAGAAAAGAAGAAAGATCTATAATTTTTAAAACATTTTATCTATTTATTTGAGAGAGAGAGAGCACCAGTGGGGAGAGGGGCAGAGAAAGAGGGAGAAGCAGACTCCCCACTGAGCATGGAGCCTGACGCAGGGCTCCATTCCAGGATCCCGAGATCATGACCTGAGCCGAAGTCAGATGCTTAACTGACTGAGCCACCCAAGCATCCCAGGAAGATCTATAATCTATAACTAGGCTTGCACTATAGGAAGCTAGAGAAAGAAGAGCAATTAAAATGTAAAACAAGCATAAGAAAGGAAATAATGAAAAATAGAATAAAAATCAATAAATCAAAGACAGCCAAATAATAGAGAAAAATCAAAGAAATCAAGAGCTGGTTCTTTGAAAAGTTCAATAAAATTGGTAAGTATCTTCCATGTTAACCAAGAAGAAAAAGACAGGATACAAAATACCAACACCAGAAATGAAAAGAGGGGTCATTACTATTGATCCCAATTAACATACACAGAACTTTCAATTATGATGGTGGGGAATCTGCCTGGGTTTTATTTTTACAATGCTTTGGACATATAAAATGATGGGGAAAACAAAGAAAGATGAAGGTAACTGTTACCTTTTATAGTAGTACTAATCAACTGGAAAAATGGGTAAAAGAACCTATTGAAAATAGAAACAAGCAACAAAGAATATCAAGAAAAGTTCAGGGAAAGTACTGTGTAAAATGCAAAAATTTACATTGAAATCAACTCATTTAACAAACATGCACTGCATACTTACTATATGTCTGACACCATTAGAATTGCTTGGGTTATAGCAGAGAATGAAACATTCAAACATCTCGGGGCACCTGGGTGGTTCAGTTGGTTAAGTGTCTGCCTTTGGCTCAGGTCGTGATCCCAGGGTCCTGGGATTGAGTCCTGCATCAGGATCCCCGCTCTGCAGGAAGCCTGCGTCTCCCTCTGCCTCTCTCTGTCTCTATCTCTCATGAATAAATAAATAAAATCTTAAAAAAAAAAACACTCAAACATCTCTACCCCCATCAACTCTACATTATATTGAAGAAGAGAGGTAATAAACTACAAACATAAAAAGTAAGAAAATTACATAATATATTAGAATTTGATGACTGTTGGGATGCTTGGTGGCTCAGTCGGTTAAGTGTCTGCCTTTGGCTCAAGTCATGTTCCCAGGGTCTTGGGATTGAGTCTCCATTCGGGCTCCTTGATCAGTGAGGAGCCTGCTTCTCCCTCTGCCTGCCACTCCCCCTGCTTGTGTGCTCGCTCCCTCTCTCTCTCTGACAAATAAATAAATAAAATCTTAAAATAAAAGGATTTGATGACTATTGTGGAAAATGAAAATATTGAGGGAGATAAAAGAATAGAGATATGACTACATAGTGTATAAGGTGGTATATAAGGTGGTCAAGGTTGGCCTCATTGTGAGGTTGAGATTTCAGCAAAAACTAGGTCTTAGGGATAAAGTAATAGGGATATCTGGGGGATGATCTTTCACAGTGGAGGAAATATGGCACAGGCTCTTACAATGAGAGCCTTCTAGGATAAGCAAGTTCAATGCAGCTCAAGAAGAGTAAATTAAAATAGAGATTAGGTCAAACAGGTAACAGAGGATCAGACCAAATAAGTTTGTTGGACCTTGTGGGATTTGACTTCACCTTGAATGAAAAGAAAAGTCATCAAAGAGTTTTTGGGAAGAGCATTAACACAATATAGTTTTAAAGGGATTATCCTGGCTATTGTGTTGATTATAGACTATAGAGAGCCAAGTGTAAGATATGGGGGGAGTCCCGTTAGGAGGCAATTTCTAAGATTTTGACCTGAGCAACTGAAAGGATGGAGTTGCTGGGGTGCCTGGCTGGCTCAGTCGGTAGAGCATGCAAATCTTGATCTCAGGGTTGTGAGTTCGAGCCCCACGTTGGGGGTAGAGATTACTTTAAAAAATATTTTTAAAAAATAAAATAAAGGGGCGCCTGGGTGGCTCAGTCATTAGGCATCTGCCTTCGGCTCAGGTCATGATCCCAGGGTCCTGGGATCGAGCCCCGCATCAGGCTCCCTGTTCGGCGGGAAGCCTGCTTCTCCCTCTCCCACTCCCCCTGCTTGTGTTCCCTCTCTTGCTGTGTCTCTCTGTCAAATAAATAAAATCTTTAAATAAATAAATAAATAAATAAATAAAAATAAAATAAAAAGATGGAGTTGCTAACAATTGAAATGGAGTAAGATTTAGGTAAGCTTTAGGTGGAGCAGACTCATAAGGGATATATCAGAAATTCAATCTGCAACATACTGAATTTAAGAAGCCTATTAGACATCCAAGTGGAGATATAGAGTAAGCAGTTGTTATATTAATTTAGAGATGGAGAAAGTGGTCCAGCCAAGATATATACTTTTGGGAGTTGTCAGCCTATAGATGGTATTTTAAAGTCTTACATCTAGGTAATATAATCAAAGAAGAAAGAGAAAACCAAAGCCTTAGTATACTCAAAATTTAGAAGTCAAAGAGAAGAGGGAGAACTGACAAAAGAGACTGGGAAGGAAAAACCAATAACGTAGGAGGAAAAAGAAGGGAGTAGAATGGAATGCTCAAGGATTGAGTCCATGAGTACATTTAACACTCTTTGGGAAGACCCAGTGTTGCAAAAATGTTCATTTTTTTCCCCAAGTGCATTACAGTTTTAAGGCAAGAAAATAGGGAGAGACTAAAAATTCCAAAGTATTTTTCCCAAAACTTTTTATTTTGAAAAGTTGCAAAAAATACTCCAGTGAATATCTGTATAACTTCACTTAGACTCACCAATTGTTAATGGCATGCCTGATTTTGTTTCTCTTTTTGCTGACCTGTTTGACAATAAACTATATACATCTTGACACTGTGCCCTTAAATACTTCAGCCTGTACTTCCTAATAATAAAGACATTTCCCTACATACTGAAGAAAGTCACCATAAATTCAATACCATCTAATCAATAGTTTATATTCATGTTTTCTCAATTATCTCCAGAATTTTCATTTATAGCTATTTAAGCTTTCAATCCAGGATTGAATCAAGGCTCATATTTTGAATTTGATTGTTTTATCTCTTTAGTCTCTTAATCTAGACTAGTATCCCTGACTTTATTTTTCCTATGATACTGATAATTTTGATCCTATGATACTCCATCTGCATTCCTTTGAATGTTCCATATTCTGGATTTGTCTGTTTCCACATTAGTAGATTCAGGTTAAACATTCTGACAAAGATTTTATATGAGTGATTTTCTGTATTTCTTATATCACATCAGAGAGGCACATAATGTCAAATGTCCCATATTAGTGGTAATAATTTTGAATATTGGATTAAAATAGTGGCTACCAATTCTCTCCATTTTAGTGGCCCTTCTATTTCTTTGTAATTAATAAGTAATCTTTGGGGTGATATTCAAGACTACGTGAATATTGTGCTGCTTAGTAACCTTTCACCCACTTGGAATCTTTTGAGATACTTGACTGAATGAATTATTATATTGGAAATTGCACATTGGTGATTTTAAAATTCTATTGTCATTTTTTACACATTTATTAGTTGGCATAGGTACAAAGGAGATTTTCCTTCTCGTCCCCCTTCTCTCACATTTTTTTAAGGTATCATGATAGATTCGTGTTTTCTTTTAATCTATATGTTATAATCCATTACCATAATTATTCTTTTTGAAGTCAGTAGAATATAATGAGCATATGAAAATGCATTGTTAGAGCTCACACAGTGTCACCACTTTAAACTGAGATAAATTCCAAAAAACTAATGAAGGCATTTTCAAGAACAGTCACTAAAAGATCAAACTTTTATTTAGCATGAGATAAAACACTTACCAGATATATCAAAAGACAAAATATGTGGCTTGGGGTCTTTGGAGAGAAGTAGACACTTGAGGGAAAAATTAATATAGAAATGCAACTTACACCACAAACACATAAAAAGTTCATGTAGGGAAATATACATAAGATTTTTAAGATTAAATTAATTTGCAGAATATGGGGTGCCTGGCCGGTTCAGTTGGTGCAGCATGTGACTCTTGATCTTGGGGTTGTAGTTCTGAGCCCAACATTGGGCGTAGAGATTACTTTAAAAAAATAATTTGCAGAATAATATGCACACACACACAATGATCTTATTATAAGAAGAGAATCAACAATAACATTTCTGTGTACTTACATGAGAATAAATTACATTCCTGTGTATATGAATTTGCACAACTGTGCACTAATTTATTTGTTTGAGCATGGCGAAAGATGCTCAAGGATATGTAGCTGGCTATTAACTTTGGGTACATTGGGGTGAGTATAGTGGGTTGTAATAATGGGAAAGTTTTGACCAGAAGCAGAATAGAGAAATATCATTACTTATCTGCATTTATTTATTTATTTGTTTGAGAGAGACAGAGTGCATAAGTGGCGGAGGGGGTGGGTAGAGGGAGAGGGAGACAAGCAGACTCCCCGCTTGAGCAGGGAATCCGACATGGGGCTCAATCCCAGGACCCCAAGATCATGACCTGAGCTGAAATCAAGAGTCAGACACGTGAGTGACTGAGCTACCCAGGTGCCCCTGCATTTATTTTTGCAGCTTCTCTAGCAACAATGACCATGTAATCCTGTTGAAATAAAAATATTAAATGAAAAAATACATTTTAAAGTGAGTAAAATATTGGATTATCACTTTTTGTGATCTTACATAGGGTAATATCTTCCACTTCAAGTGTCCTTTTATGCAACCAAAAGAAATCACTAATAATAAAAAGAACAATAGCACCCTCCAATTATTCATCACTTCCAAGGGCTCAGGTACTGTGTTTCATGCAGTTATATAGATTGTCAAATTTTATTTACCCCACAGTGATTTGTAACAGAAACTACTATTACTATATTATAGAGTTGTTGAAAAGATAAATGCTCACATATATGATTTAATCATGTAAACTGATAATCAGTATATAAACTGAAGGGGCATAGTATCCTGAAGGTGTTTTACTGTATAACAATACATGATAATATGCTGTATGCTTATGCAGGGGCCTACATATTTACCACTTAATAAGAAAATAAAATCATCCTACTAACTTTTTGCCTTTAACTCTCGCTTCCTTTTATTCTTCCACAGTGAAGACTCACTAGTAAGTTTAGGTTTTACGAATAGGCTCTACAGTGCACACTAAGCAGGTTACCTGAGAACCTTTATCATAGTTGAGATATAAAACCCAGTTATATAAGAAAGGGACTGGCTGGGTGAAGAAGAGGGAATCAGTGCTAGAAGTATATCTACTGTCTAATTTGTTCTGTGTGACAAAACATAGTATTAGCTGAATATGATTTATTGAAACAGGAATTGTTTAAAATAATACAAAGCTTCAAACACATAGGTGATACTAGAACTATCTACCCAGAAAAAGCTAGAGAATCATCAGAAAAAAATAATAAATTACAAGGTAATTCAGAAAAGTGTATAGACAGAGAAGAGGTATAAAATATTTAGTAGTAATAATTTTTTGTAAACGACAATAACAAAGCCACTTACCAGAAAGAAAAAGCAAAATACTCAGAAATAGGTGAATCATGATTTGTTAAAACCTATGTAACTTTAGATGGAAATAATCATCTTCCTGGAAAGGATGAATCTTGGTGAAACTGGGTTGATTTCTGTATAACTAGTTGATCTTTTGATACTTAAATTAAAATTCCAATGTGTCTTTATTGCTTATTTGAAAAAAAGTTATTTGATGAAATATTACCTATATGAATATGGTTAGGGTTAGTCAAGATAAACCACTGAAAAAAAAAAACAAGAATAAAAATCTCTGATATATTAGGTAGGAAATCATGTGGCAAAATTGCAAGGAATAAAAGGGTGGGTCTGGTTCAAAATTTGGAAAGCGAGAGAGAGACCTCAGTGGGAGAAGACCAACATGTAAAATAGTACTGAATGAAATTCACAGGAAGGTTAGCACTGATTAAAGAAGTATAGCATGAAAGGTATGTGTTTATGAGGGTTGAGGATTATTATTTTTTATTATGTAAGTTGGCGTTTTCCATTAAGCAATGTGAGAAAGGGTTACCCTTGCTATTTATAATATCAATGTGACAAACATACACATATATAAATATATACAATGTATTTGTGTATGAGTGCGTGCTTGTGTGTGTTAACCATAGAACAGACTCTGAATGTAGAACTTTAAAACAGTCACTTTTGCATTCTATAAAAATACGATAATTGTTGGGCGCCTGGGTGGCTCAGTCATTAACCGTCTGCCTTTGGCTCAGGTCATGATCCCAGGGTCCTGGGATCAAGCCCCGCATCAGGTTCTCTGCTGGGCGGGAAGCCTGCTTCTCCCTCTCCTACTCCCCCTACTTGTGTTCCCTCTCTCGCTGTGTCTCTCTCTGTCAAATAAATAAATAAAATCTTTTAAAAAAATACGATAATTGCTCTGAAATTAAATAGTGAGAAAAGGAAAATTATTATTTTTACTTAATCAATACATATCAAGCAAGGTGCTTAGCAACTATATATAGGTGTTGTAAATATATATCACTCAAAAAATCCAAGCAAACCACTAAAAATTGAGGTCTACCAGTAAAACACTTCAGTAAGAAAGACAGAGAGCAGGAAAAATTAATGGCACCCCAAAGACATCAGAGGGGGAACTAAGGAGAGATAAAAAATGATGATGTTTTTAGTAAAAATTCAGCCCCAAATGCCAGGCTTACCTTTGGGTTTCTGTTGGTTCACAAACTGGGCCCTACACGAGTAGGACAGGAAAGGATGAAGAAAGAGGCAGGCCACCCCAGATGTAGGTGGCAAGTTTAACCAGCAAGGGAACTTATCTGCAGGGTTTATCTTGGCAGTAGCAAGACGAATCTCTGGACCACCCACCAGAATCCTAAAAGTTTATATAAAAGCCTTAACTGCGTTCAGTCACGTCTACCATCCAAGTGGTCTCAACAACACATTGCTCTCTCAATGCAGCATCCTCAAATATGATTCCCACTATGGGAATGGTAGGCAGAGTGTACATTTCCAGGACAGGGGTGGGGGGAGCCTCCCATTGTCCTGGGTCAGCTCCTAGGTCAATCAGAGGTCATGTCCTCCTGATGACCTCCTCCAAATTTAGCTTTGGTTTTGTTTGGCAACATTAGTTGTTCTCATTGAGAAAGTTGGCCTAAATAACCTAGTCTGTGATTACTCCAAAGGAAAGTCCATATTTAGTGTTTCAGGTGGATTATGCTCACTTCATTTTCACAACAAATGTATAATCTATAAATTAAAATATATAATTCCCTATTAAATATTTTATTATGATTAAATACAGCGCAAAATGAACAAAGTATTTTGATGCTTTCATTGTGAAGCAAATCAACAAATAAAAAAGTTCTTTTGACTGTACAGGTAAGAATAATGTGTATATATAAATAAACATGAGTGGGTTTTTTAAAGCATGGAGTAGCGTGTGGAAGGATATATATCAGGATGTTTGCCATAAGTACACTGGGGTGCTAATTACAATCAGAAAGGCAATGAGGGACATTAATAATTTCCCTGAACCTAATTTTGTACTACGTCTCTAGGAACAATAACCAGATATTTTTTAAATAAATAAGTGTAGGAGAAAAAAGCATGTTTAATAAATATCTTAGGATCTTTACCTTTTTTCCAGCTTCATTGAGATATAATTGAAAAATAAAAATTGTATATATTTAAGGTATACAATGTAATGTTTTACATTGTGAAATGATTATCATAATCAAGCTAATTAATCACAGTTACCATTTTTTAATCTGTGAGAACAATTAAGATTTATTCTCAGCAAAGTTCATGTATGCAATACAGTATTATTAACCTACAGTCACTGTGCTGTACATTAGATCTCCAGAATTTAATCATCTTATAACCGAAACTTTCTACTTTTTGACGAACATCTCCCCATTTCCTCAGCTCTCCAGTTCCTGGCAACCACCATTCTATTCTCTGCTTTTATGAGTTCAACTTATTTAGGTTCCACATATAAGTGAGATCATGCAGTATTTGTCCTTCTGTGTCAGTCTTATTTCACTTAGCGTAAAGTTCTAAAGATTGATTCATGTTGTCACAAATGGCAGGATTTTCTTCTTTCTTGGCTGAATAATATATATCATATATATGTATATATATATGATCATATATATCATATATGATCATATATATATCACAAACAAGATATCAAAATATTGGAGTTAGCAGACATGAATCGTAAAATAATTTTTATTTCTATGTCTAATATTACAAGAGAAAAACAATTCAAGAGAGAATTAAAAACATAAAAAAAGTGTCAAATGGAAATTTTAGAACTAAAAACACAAACTTAATAGATGGTTTTAACCACAGATCAGAAACAGAAGAAAGGGAAACTAAAACTGGAAGAAAATATCCAGACAGAAGCATGCAGACACTTCATTAAAGAGAATTAATGGATGACAAATGAACAGATGAAAAGATGTTCAACATCATTAGCCATGAGGAAAATGCAAATTAAGACTACAATGAGAGGTCATTATGCACTATTAGAACAGCTAAATTAAAAAACAATGATGAGGGGCGCCTGGCTGGTTCAGTCAGAAGAGCAGGTAACTCTTGATCTTGGGGTCATGAGTTCGAACTCCACACTGGGTGCAGAGATTACATAAAGACAAATAAATAAATAAATAAAACTTTAAAAAAAACAGTGATGCTATCAAATGCTAGTGAGGATACAGAGAAACTGGATCTCTCATATATTGCTGGAGGGAATGTAAAATGGTACAGCTGCTCAGGAAAATAGTTTGGTAGATAATTTTAAAACTAAATATACACTTACCACATGACTCTTGGATTGTACTCCTCAGCGTTTATTCCAGAGTAATAAAAATTTGTCTGCAAAAAGGTTATACATGAATGTTCATAGCAGCTGTATTTGTAATAATCAAAAAGTGGAAATAGCACAGATTTCTATAATGCATGAATGGTTAAACAAACTGGTACATTCATACTATGGAGTGCTACTCAGCATTAAAAATGAATGAACTGGAGCGTTTGGGTGGCTCAGTTGGTTAAGTGTCTGACTTCGGTTCAGGTCATGATTCTGGGGTCCTGGGATTGAGCCCTGAGTTGGGCTCCTTGCTCAGTGGGGAGTCTGCTTCTTGCCTTCACCCTCTCCCTTTGCCCCTCCCCCCACTCATGCACTCTTTTTTTCTCAAATAAAGTCTTTAAAAAAATGTTTTAAAAATGAATGAACTACTGATACACATGTTAAATAAGCTTAAGATTATTACACTGAGTGATAAAATAGAACTTCAAAAGATTACATATTTATGACTCCATTTCTATAACATTATCTAAATGAAAAAAGAGTTGAGATAGAAAACAGATTCCCAGGTTTGGGGGATGGAGGTGGGTAAAAAGAGTGTGTCTATAAAGGTGAGTAAGATGGAGTTCCTTTGTGGTGATGGAATGGTTATGTATCTTTATTGTAGCAGTGGATACACAAATCCATATATGTGATACTACTTCATAGAACTTACATACATAGAGAGAGAGAGAGAAATGAGTGCATGTGATAACTATTGGAATCTGAATAAAGTCTGTAGTATAATTAATAGTATTCTACCAATGTCAATTTCCTGCTTTTGATAATGCACCATGGTATGTAGGACATTATCACAAGGAAAAGCTGAATGAAGAATATGTGGGTACTCCTTGTGCTATTTTTACAACTTCTTGTGAATCAAAAATTATTTCAAAATATAAAGTCAAATAAAATTAAATAATGACAAAAATAACTAAAACAATTATGATTATTTGTTAGTATTAATAAATGGATAATTTCACGTGAACCTCACAACAATCCTATGATTTAGAAAATATTAATTCCATGTCACAAGATTACCATGAGGTGTCAATGAGAATGTTCTTTTGCAAGACTAAAAGCAACATAGTAAGATAAGCCATTATATTATCACAATATATCTCAAATTTTGGAACACATTCCCTATAAAAGTGTGCACATACATGCACACACACTTTTACATACACATACACAAACTGAAGCACAATATATAGAAACACCCTTACTATATGCAATGAAATCTCTTTTATTCCTTTGAATCCTCTTTTATTCCTTTAAAAAATAAGGTCACTTAAGTCCATTGATGTCACAATTCATAAATAGCTCCCAACCTATTTTTTGAAAATCACTAATCTAGAAAAATGTCCACACTGCTTGTTTAAGATAGAAAATGATTTGCAGAAAAATGTGTATAATATTGTTCTGTATTTTACCGATTAAAAATAAGATTGGTGGAGGCTGGAGAAAGAGTGCATGGGACCTTCCAATACATTTTTTGCAACTTCTTGTCTGCGTATTTATTTCAAAATAAAAAGTTTTCAAAAGTTTTAAAATCCAGAATGCCTGGGTGGCTCAGTTGGTTAAGTATCTTCCATAGGCTCAGGTCGTGATCTTGGGGTCCTGGGATCGAGCCCCATGTCAGGGTCCCTGCTCAGTGGGGAGTCTGCTTCTCCGCCTTTCTGCCCCTCCCCCCCCACTCATTCTTTCTCTCTCTCAAATAAATAAATTAAAATTAAAAGTTTTAAAAATCCATAAAAATGAAAAGAAAAAAGGAGCTATACATTTTCACACACATTGGTAGGTGCTTTATTTTTATTTATTTATTTTTAGATTTATTTTTTATTTGAGAGAGAGACAGATAGCGACAGAGGTAGTGAGAGAGATAACGTGAGAGAGCACAAGCAGGGAGGAGAGGGAGAAGCAGGCTCCCCGGTGAGCAGAAAGCCCTATGTGGGGCTCGATCCCAGGACCCTGAGATCATGACCTGAGCCGAAGGCAGATGCTTAACGACTGAGCCACCCAGGCGCCCCTAGATGCTTTATTTTTAAAATGCAAATTGTTGAATGATAAAAACAATGTAGTAAATTTAGTTTAAAAGTTTAAAAGATTATTAATTTTTCATCATGTATCTTTGCCTTACTTCACTGTTTAGACTGAAATGTATTAATGTTAATCAAAATCAATACAGCATAGATCAAAAATGAAAATAAACGGGGCGCCTGGGTGGCTCAGTTGGTTAAGCGACTGCCTTCGGCTCAGGTCATGATCCTGGAGTCCCTGGATCGAGTCCCGCATCGGGCTCCCTGCTTGGCAGGGAGTCTGCTTCGCCCTCTGACCCTCCCCCCTCTCATGTGCTCTCTCTCTCTCTCTCATTCTCTCTGTCTCAAATAAATAAATAAATAAATAAAAATCTTTATAAAAAATGAAAATAAACGAACTCCAGAAGATACAACTTCCCCTACCATTAAAATAAGACAATAATTTATGCTCTTATATTACTAAATAGTACAAAAACAATCTTTATTTAGTTTTTATATCCTTGATGGGTAGAGTGCTTCAAAACTTCATGTAGATTATCTCATGGAAACTTCAAAAAAATTGGCATAAAAAAAAACACAAAAAAATTAGCATTGAAATTCATCTTTTTTTTAAGTGGTCTCCGTGCCCAGTGTGGGGCTCGAACTCACAACCCTGAGATAAAGACCTGAACCAAAATCAAGAATCGGCCACTTAACCGACTGAGCCACCCAGGCATCGAAATTATTATTAATTCTACCCCATGAATTTGTTGTGAACATTGAATGAGATAATATGAGAAAATATTTTTGTAAACTACCAAGCAATATTAATATAGAAGCAATTATATTATTCTAACATTTGATTCCCTAACAAAAAGTTTTCCTAATACATACTTATTTTCTATTCAGAACTGAATTATCTACCTGGAGGATATATTTTGATGCTCAATTAATTTAAGTAATTCAATTAATTAGCTATTATTTAAACCCACCATTATATTATTATTTTAGTAGAAAAGATTGTGACTTGTTTTCAAGGTGATTGCCAGAGCAAACTTGGATATGTTGGCAATCAAATCACTCCAAATTGATCCCCAAATACAGGTCAACATCCAATATCTAAAAAGTACATATTGGGGCGCCTGGGTGGCTCAGTCGTTAAGCATCTGCCTCCGGCTCAGGTCATGATCTCAGGGTCCTGGGATCAAGCCCCACATCGGGCTCTCTGCTCAGCGGAAAGCCTGCTTCTCCCTCTCCCACTCTCCTTGCTTGTGTTCCCTCTCTCGCTGTGTCTCTCTCTGTCAAATAAATAAATAAAATCTTAAAAAAAATGAAAAATAAAAAATAAAAAGTACATATCAAGAATGATGCAAACTGCTAAACTGGTGAATATAATTGTATTAAAATTAGTCTCTTGATTTCTAAGCAAACAAAACACCTTAGGAAAAGGCAATAAAATAAAAAAATAAAGAGTATTACAACAAAAAATAATGCCCCAAATTCCTAAGATTAGACTTAAATATTGTTAAAATATTTGAGAGGAAGAAAACCTCACTGAAGAGTCGAAAAGAAGTTTAATAAAAATGGCCAATTGCACATATCAGAAAAGGAGACAGCTCTGTGTTGGAAAGATCTTGCATTTTCTTTAACTAATTTAGTCATCCCAGAATAAAACACTGTTATGAATTTATCAAATTAACACTTGTTAAGTGGAGCACAGGGGGCCAGATCACAAGAGAAATTGAAATAGAGAAGTTTATTATTTACAGGTCCTGGAGGAAGTACCCAACGCACCTCAAGGGGCCACACAGGGAGATCAAGGTAGAGTGTAGTCAGAGGGAGAGACAGGACCTGGGGCACATGTCTTTATTAGGGTCCATGGGCGGGGTCCTTTGGGGATTTCTGGGCTAAGGCTGGATTGGTCAATTCAAACTAAAAGAATGAAGTTTTGGTAAGCCTCATGGTTGTCTTATCTAAGGGGCACATAAGGGGAAAGCCCTAGGAGACAGGGGAGACTGTTGTTGCTTGCATGAGGGGCTAGTATGTATGTGCTATGTATGTCATTCAGGTACGTCAGTTTAAAATCACTGCAAGCTGCTTGGCCAAACAAGATGGATGCCGAGGCCGCGATGCCAAGCTCAACTTTAGACAAAAGCCCAAAGTGACATTTTCATAAATATGGGAAGCAGATGTTTATGTTAACATCTAAAAGTAACTGGGTGGAATATTTAATGAAATCCTTAAAGAAAGAGGGTATAGCAGGCATATAAAACACCAGATCCTCAATGGTACTATAATGCTATAGTAATGAAACCTCGGGGCGCCTGGCTGGCTCAGTTGGTAGAGAGTGCAACTCTTGATCTCTGGGGACGTGAGTTCAATGCTCATGCTGGATGTAGAGATTACTTAAAAAAATAAATAAGTAAATAAATTAGTAAAATAAAATGCTACAGTAATGAAACCTTGAGCTAGTGGCCTAATTATTGAGAAAATTCAATAAACTGAATTGAGAGTTCAATTGCTCTCACATAGGGTAGGTATTTAACAGAAATAAACATCCACAGATATATTGTCGATTTATAACATACTCAGACTCAGTCCACCTATGTTAAAATTTGAATTTAAAAAAAGACATCAATTACTTTCACCTAGATGGAGTTCATGGTGAGTTATTTAATGAAAAAGATGTATTATGTGAGATTAATTCCACTTGATAAAATGCTATTTTGTTTCAAGGTCTCCCATGAGTCACAGAATCAGGATGTAGACATAGTCAAACTCTATAAACTCCCTTGGAAAATCATTCCAAATTGATTACCTGAAAGCTCAGTGCTGAACAGCCCAGCTAAAGGACAAGTGTTGAAGTTAGTGAAAAAAACACACTGCAGAATGTGTACAGTATGATCCCATGTTTCCAGGAGCTGCCAAGGCCAAACTCTGTGGACTGGCTTTAAAAAGAAAGAGAAACATAAATGTCATCATAACAATATTTGAGTGGGGCGCCTGGGTGGCTCAGTTGTTAAAGCGTCTGCCTTCGGCTCAGGTCATGATCCCAGAGTCCTGGGATCGAGCCCCGCATCGGGGTCCCTGCTCAGCGGGAAGCCTGCTCCTCCCTCTCCCACTCCCCCTGCTTGTGTTCCCTCTCTCTCTGTGTCTCTCTCTGTCAAATAGATAAATAAAAATCTTAAAAAAAAAAAAAAAAAACAATATTTGACTCTATACAAAGACATGCCTAAACACATGCAATTTTGGAGTATTATATATTGTTCTAAATGTGGCAAATTTTGAATAAAATGAACTAAACAACAATGATTAAAGAAGAAATATGGAAATGAATGGTGAGTGGAGAAGGTATTACTTTTCTCTTTATTATGTCATGTTGCCAGGTATTATTAGTAATGGTGAAAAAGAATTTACAATATTATTAAGAAAATTATTATAGGAAAAAACAAAAAGAATTGGTGCCATAGACCAGTTATTTGACATGGTATTA
Source organism: Phoca vitulina (assembly GCF_004348235.1). Lineage (NCBI taxonomy): Eukaryota > Metazoa > Chordata > Mammalia > Carnivora > Phocidae > Phoca > Phoca vitulina. The sequence goes on from NW_022589742.1 coordinate 3,410,959, forward strand.
CAAACATGAAAAATAACAATAATAATGATAATCATTAACACTTAATGTTTACTTATGTATCTGGCAGAGAGCCTAGTGTTCATATGTAGATTATCAGGATTGACCCTTACAACAATGTTATGTTCTAAAAATATTATGAATTGTATATCACAGAATTGTCAAGAGAATTCAATGACACAACATATGTAAGCACCCTTTTGGAATCTGAGAAGTAACAACAAAAAAATAAACGGTTTTATTATCATAAAATTTAATTTCATAAAAAATACAAATTTAATAATCATATTTGATTTCCTATTTAGAATTAACTTTTCCACCTATGAGATATGAAGTTGGGCTAGGTTGTTAGAGTCCCTAAAATAAAAGTGCTGCTTAACTTGTTCATATGATTATTCATGAAATATTGTGATTATGATGATGTAACGTGCAGTCTGGTTTTAATACCCCAATGCCCCAAACAAATATTATTATTAATCACTCAAAACCCCAAGAACATCCACTGAAAGAAATCAGTAATATAATTTGGTAAGAGAAGTAGTATTTAAGGAAGTAAATACAATTAATGGCTTCCCTATGTATTGGCAAAAACCTTTTGAAAACATTTCGTAAAAGAAACTACAACAGGAAGAAAAAAGTGAAAAATGCCAATGAATAAGTTTAAATGTGTACATGTCCTGGTTGTATATAAAAACTGTCCTCTGTGTGTGTGTTTACACATGCAATAGATTTTGGATGGAAAGAGAATATACTGAAAAATAATCAAATTATAATTTGAAAGTGATTTTCAGGGCGCTTGGGTGTCTCCGTTGGTTAAGCGTCTGCTTTCAGCTCAGGTCATGACCTGGGGCCCTGGGATCGAGCCCTGTGTCCGGCTCCCTGCTTAGTGCAGAGCCTGCTTCTCCCTCTGCCCCTTCTCCCACTCGTGCCTCTCAAATAAATAGATAAAATCTTTAAAAAAAAAAGAAAGTGAGAAAAAGTGATTTTGTTTTTTAGATATAGGACATAGTGTTGTTATAGTCCATATGCAAGAGAAAACAAGTGGGAATACATATAAGAAACCTAATAAAGAATGCCAGTGGACAATATATGATACATTAAACTGTACTATAAAGCTACAATAATTAAAACAACCAACAAAGATGATCAATAGCTAAAATGGATATGGGAAAATAAGGGGTGCCTGGCTGGCTCAGTCAGTGGAACATGTGACTCTTGATCTGGGGGTCGTGAGTTCAAGCCCCACATTGGGTGCAGAGGTTACAAAGAAAATAAATTTTTTTATAAATAAATAAATAAATAAAATGGGTATGGAAAAATTCAACAGTTGCAACTCACTTCTCACCATTAAATTGGATGCATTATACACATCTTTTATTTTTATTTTATTTATTTTTTTATTTTTTTAAGAGAAAAACAGATTTTATTCATATGCATTATACACATTTTTTAAAGGTTGTACATGAAAATATCCAAAACCTAAAAATCTACTAACCCATAAATTCATTCATAATAATTTGTTGAATGAAGAAAACAAGGAGCAGATGAGTTTATAAAATATGACTCCCTTTTTGTGAAACAAATAAAAAGTAAATGTAAAAACAAGTCCCTATGTTTATGTATTATGGATGAGTATATATAACTTTATGGGAGAAAAATTATGAGGAAAAATTCTTACATGCTGTAATGGTTAAGGCTTCCACTGAGTAAGTTTGATAATTAGGTGAAAGTATCACTATATATTCACCAGTGCAACTCAACCCATTCATTATGTATCAGTTGTGTAATGTGAAAACAATAAAATAATATTAATGACTTAAAGAAGTTAATTCCAGTACTTTGGCTCTATACATATTTTTATAAATATACATTATTTCCAAATACCAGAGTTATTTTTAAAAGTTATATGAAACACTAATTACCCACATCACATGTATTACCTTTTAAATGTTTCTATTAAAAAAAGCTATTAGCAACCAAGTTAATTGTTAATTGGTTTCTTGATCCACTAAGTGGGACATTGAAATAGAAAAATTATGGGTATTAAGATAAAAAAAATAATAGTGGAAATGTGTAAGAGTAATCCTGTACTTTTTCCTAAGAGATTTTATTTATTTATTTGAGAGAGAGACAGAGAGAACATGAGCATGGGTAGGGGTAGAGGGAGAGGGAGAAGCAGGCTCCCCTCTGAGCAGGGAACCAGATGTCGAGCTCCATCCCAGGACCCTGGGATCATGACCTGAACCAAAGTCAGACACTTAACTGACAGCCACCCAGGCGTCCCAGTAATCCTGTACTTTTAACATCAAAACAGCAATAACAAAATAGAATTACATTTGAACATTTGTTAATACAGAGTCTTGTTGCTAAAATGCAGTTAAAATTGTAAAATGGATTTCTGGAAAGAGATTATTAGAGTTTTTACTATATAAATTTGCTCTATTTCACTGACTCACAATAAATAGAGATAATACATTTAAAAAGAAGAATAAATGTAGACCACCTAATCTCCCACAATCCCATGTCTTCCTAGTGTTGAAAGAAGATGATAACACTATTTCATATTACTAATAACTATATATACATTTTTCATTAAATGTTACTTAATGTTTACTTACCGATTAGAGTTCCTGGTGCTTTCAAATAGATTACTTTATTGACCTCTCACAATCAATCGGAGACTTGGACACTATAATTTTATGCTACAAATTTGTCATGAGCATGAGTAAGGAAACTTGTAAAAATAGTTTTGTGAGCTTTAAAACAACATACACATATAAGCAACTGTATTATCTTATCATTCAATTCATTAACAAAATATATTTAAGAAATGCTGAATCTGTACCTAAAACTTATTAGCAAGTATGTAACTGGACTAAGTCTATCACTAGCTAACATTTTTTAAAAAGATTTTATTTATTCATTTGAGAGAAAGAGAGAGAGAGATGAGAGAGCACACACAGAGGGAGAAGCAGACTCTCTGCTGGGCAGGGAACCTGATGTGGGACTCAATCCCAGGACCAGGGGATCATGACCCAAGCTGAAGGCAGACACTTAACAGACTGAGCCACCCAGGCGCCCCTATTCTCCAGTTAACATTAAGTTCCACTATTAAACTCATTTCTTGCAATTGTTTGGCTTTCAGGTAACCACCAAGGCAACCCTGGATGAGTTGGCATCAAAGTCACTACAAACTTGTTTTATGAGGCCCTGGATGCCAAAATACAGAAGAATATCAACGGTCTAAGAGGCACATATCAAGCATAATCCCAAAATACATACCACCTGAATTGGCTGAAAGAACAGAAGGCACATATTTTTTTGTGGTGATGTGTATGAAGGATTTTTTAAAATTGTGATCCTTGAAAGAGAGCTATTATTATTCAACTTGGGAAATCTAGCAATTCATGCTGAAAAAAAATTGAGAACTTATAGCTTGTTCAGGAAGGAAATAGGCAGACAGAAATTATATAATAACCAATAGCTTTTCCAATTACCAAAATTAATCTGTCAGTAATGAAAATGGAAAAACAAAAAAAACCCACAAAAAACAAAAATGGAGAGATATAATCTAAAATTGTAAGAGATGGACTTATCAGGTATTTTCAAGTGCAAAAAAACTTCCACAGGAAGATAAAAAAAAAGAAATTTGGAAAATAGTAATAAACACACATGGAGAGAAAAGGCTTACTATTGTAAAGTTGTAAATATTTCATGAAGTACTTACAGTCATTTTAGAATTAAAAGTTCTAACATAAGCTAATGTAATTTTGGTGAATTTAATAAAGTGAGATAATGATAATGTCCAAAAATAAATTGGTGACATATGACATAAAAGCAATGCGTAAGTAGAATAGGAAAAGCAATTGAATAATAGGATCCTCATTACTATAATGCTATAATAATTTAGACAAACTGCTGCTGGCTCAATCATTGGTAATTGCAAGTTATTTGAGAGATAGATGTAGCACAAAGTTGATATTTGGGAGAAAACACATAAATCCTCAATTTAAAGCATATACCTCAATTTAGTCCACATGGGTTAAAATTTAAATTTCATAATATGCAAACATTTCAAACATTGATCCATAGAAGAATCTGACTTAGACTTCTGTGATGTACTTCATTTTGGTAGTGTAATGAAAAATGAAAAAAAAAATCATACAATAATCCCCATTAAAAAAAAGATTCCCCAAAACAGTACCTTACAGATTGTGTGTATGTGTGTGTATGTATGCATATATTGGGATTCTTCTGAGCATACAGAAAAGTATGGAGAAGATCCACTAAACAATTTACATTATTTATAAAAGGACTGGAGAAATATATAGGACTGATGGGAGATCATCATATTTTCATTTTTATCTTTACATTGTTTACTATTTAAAATTAGCAGACATTCCTCTTTCAATAAGACACAATTTAAAAAGAAAATACAAAAAAATGTTTAAAAAAATAAAAAGAAAATACAATGCTGTTAAAACTGAGAGGAAACTTTGCTTAATCGTTCTGTAACTAACAAGAAATATACTTAGGGATTTTATGTGGATGACCTTGCTTAATCTTCCCACACAAAAAACGGAGTGTAGTTGTTATTTCTACAACACAGATTTGTCAGGGTGATTAAAGAAATTAATATATGAGAAAATTATCACCGAAAGACTTTATAATGCTCAGGTCCATCCTTAAAAATAAAAGAACTATAAAATAAAAATAAAAACATTTTTACTGGGAACCTAAGTGGTGCTGTTGGTTGAAGTGTCCTACTCTTGGTTTCAGCTCAGGCATGATCTCAGGGTTGTGAGACACAGGCCCACATTGGGCTCTGCACTAAGCATGGAGTCGGCTTGAGATTCTCTCTTCTCCTTCTGCCCCTCCTGCTTGTGCACTCTCTCTCTCTCCCCCAAGATAAATAAATAAATCTTTAAAAAACACATTTTCACTACTGGCTTTTGATTTATGAATTGTTTCTATTAATTACATTATGAACCTCCAATTTTGCAAAGTACCGTATATACGATCATCCTCAGTTTACAAAAAAAGACAATAAAAATCTTATCTGTGGAATATTTGAATACATACAGGTATATGTATTTTTAAGTTTCTTTGAGCAAAAGAAGAGTTAGGAAATCTATCACAGTTGTTAATATTTCTTAATAAAAAAAGTGTGAGACACCTAAAGTTGGTGTAGGTAGGAGGGCAATTGCTAATTTTTATTACATATCCTTAGCTAGTTGCATTTCAGATGGTGAAAAGGAGCTATTTTGTTATTCAAAATAATCAATAGAGATACAAAGAAATAAAAAGAGGGGCGCCTGTCTGGCTCAATTGGAGGAGCATGCGACTCTTGATCTCAGGGTTGTGGGTCCAAGCCCCATGTTGTGTGTAGAGATTACTTAAAAATAAAATCTTTAAAAAAATTTAAAGAGATAAAAAGGAAAGATTCTATAGGCAAATCATTTAATGCAGAAATTTAAAAAAAAATTTAAAAGTCACTTAACTTCTAGAAACCATAAGTTTTCTATAAACCAAAGATATTAACTATATTTAATATTAAAATTGGACAATGGTAACAGCAATAGTTACAATTATTAAGATTGAAGGACTACTTACATGGCAGGCTGACTGGTATTTGTGGATAATCTCACTTGAACCTTGTACAAGTTCCATGATACAGAGTAGTACTAATTCTGAGGATCAGTTTCTTTTGGAAATTGAGAAGAGTTAAAAACAAGCTATTAAGTTATCATGTTTGCTTCAAAGCCAAAATACACATTTAATTATGTTTTTAAAAAGATTTTATTTATTTTATTTTATTTTTTTTTTTTAAAGATTTTATTTATTTATTTGAGAGAGAGAGAATGAGATAGAGAGAGAGAGCATGAGGGGGGAGGGTCAGAGGGAGAAGCAGACTCCCTGCTGACAGCAGGGAGCCCGATGCGGGACTCGATCCCGGGACTCCAGGATCATGACCTGAGCCGAAGGCAGTCGCTTAACCAACTGAGCCACCCAGGCGCCCCGATTTTATTTATTTTAGAGAGAAAGCACACAAGCAGAGAGGGGCAGAGGGACAGAAAGGGAGGGAGAGGGAAAGGGAGAGAATCTTGAAGCAGACCCCCCATTGAGCGCAGAGCCTGACTTGGGGCTTGATCCCACAGCCCCAAGATCATGACCTGAGTCGAAACCAGGAGTAGGACACTTAATCGACTGAGTCACCCAGGCACCTAAATATGTTTTCTTGATATTCTCTTTAGAAGTCAATTATCTATATATCAGGATGTGATTATCTGAAATAATCCTTCATATTAGCTATGATTAACCACTGCTACTCAATTAATTGTCATTTTATGCCTCAAGGTCTCAGATGAAACTGAAGTTCAAGAGACTGCCACAGGCAAACTCTATGAATTGGCTTCCATGTGACTCTAAAATGACCATGAAGACCAGAATTTTAGCAGAGAGGTGAAGATCCCAAGTCTTACCGCAGTATGGGGTAAGGAGCGGTTAGGAACCCCAATCTCTAAGGCATGAACACTGCCTGAGTTGATCTGTATTATTGTACATGTAATTTGCTGATTATGGTAATGTATTAATCATCTAGTAAATCAAAGAAAATACAGTACAGAATTATGATCTTTGATAAGATAATTTGGTAGAAGAAGCAGTTTTGTTCATTTGTTTGTTTCTAATATATTTTTTATTAAGTTAACTCTATGCCCAATGTGGAGCTGGAACTCATGACCCTGAGATCAAGAGTCACGTTCTCTACCAGCTGAGCCAGATAGGTGCCCCAAAAGCAGTTTTATCAAGACATAATTTTTATACCATAAAATTCACCCATTTTAATAATGTACAATTTAAAGATTTTTAAAAATTTTTTAAAGATTTTATTTATTATTTATTTGACAGGGAGAGAAAGCACAAGCAGAGGCAGAGGTAGAGGGAGAGGCAGACTCCCTGCTGAGCAGAGAGCCCTTCGTGGGGCTCAATCCAAAACCCTGGGATCATTACCTAAGCTGAAGGCAGACACTTAACAGACACCCAGGCACCTCCAATTTAAAGATTTTTAAGAAATTTATAGTGTTGGATAAATATCAGCACAATCTAATTTTAGAACATTTCCATCACCCCAAAAAGCTGTGTCATGTCTGTTTGCAATCAACTTCTGTTCTTAATCCCTACTCCCAGCCCAAGGCAACTAGCAAGTTACTTTTTTCCTTTATAGATTTTTCATTTCTGGACATTTTACATAAATGTCATCAGATATATCAATCCTATTCCATTGACCTATATATGTCAATCCTTCTGCCAGTACCACTCTGTCTTGATTATTGTAGATTTATAGTAAGTTTTAAAATTGGTCAGTGTAAGTCTTTGGATATTGTTCTTTGTTTTATTTTTTATTTATTTTTAAAGATTTATTTATTTATTTGAGAGAGAGAGAGAGAGAGAGAGAGAGAGCATGTGCCGGGGGAGGGGCAGAGGGAGAGGTAGAGAGAGTCTCAAGCAGAGCCCTATGTGGCGCTTAATCTCATGATCCTGAGATCATGACCTGAGCTGAAACAAAGAGTAGGACCCTTAACAGACTACACCACCCAGGTGCTCCTTGTTCTTCTTTTAAATATTGTTTTGGCTCTTACAGGCCTTTTATTTTGCCATATGAATTTTATTTTATTTTTGAAGTTTATTTTTTTTTAATTTATCTCTACACCCAGCATGGGGCTCCCACTCATGACCCTGAGATTAAGAGTCACATGCTCTTCTGACTGAACCAGCTAGGTGCCCAAATGCCATATGAATTTTAGAATCATCTTGTCAATATCTGTGAAAAAAGACAGCTGGGACTTTGATAGGGATTGTGTTGCATTTTCAGATCAATTAAAGAGTATTGCCATCTTAACATTATTGATTCTTCTGATTCATGAGATGTTCCTCCACTTACTTAAAACTCCATCAATTTCTTTCAGCAGTTTTAGTTTTCAGTGTACAAGACATGGACATTTTTGTTAAACATATTTCTCAATATTTTATTCTTTTTAATGATATTGTGAATGGAATTGATTTCTCCATTTCCTTCCTGGATTGTTCATTGCTAGTATTTATACATACTACTAATATTTTTATGTTGGTCTTGGTGCTGAGACCTTGCTAAGCTTGTTTATTAGTTGTAGTATTTTTGTGTGTGTGGATTCTTTAGGATTTTCTACATACAGGATCATGTTTTCTGCAAATAAAAATAGTTTTAATTCTTCAATCTGGGTGTCTCTTATTTCTTTTTTTTTTTTTTTTAAAGATTTTATTTATTTGACAGACACAGAGAGAGAGGGAACACAAGCAGGGGGAGTGGGAGAGGGAGAAGCAGGCTTCCCGCTGAGCAGGGAGCCTGACGTGGGGCTCGATCCCAGGACCCTGGGACCATGACCTGAGCTGAAGGCAGACGCTTAACGACTGAGCCACCCAGGCGCCCCTCTCTTATTTCTTTTAACTACTTAACTGCACTGGTTAGAACCACTAATACGATGTTGAATAAAAGTAGTAAGAGTAGCGTTGGTTTGGTCCCAATCTTAGGTGGAAGGCATTTAGTCTTTCACCATTATCTATACAATGTTGTTGCTAGGTTTTTTTGTGAATGCCAGTCCTTGCTATACATGATATTGCCCATCCTCTATCAGTAGACTTCTATAGCTTGTTACTCTGCGTTCTAGCCTGACGATGCGGGGTTTTCTCTGTTTTCCTGGTACAACCTGTCTTAAATCAGCCCAATATTAGGTTCTCATGGGTGAGGCTTTCTCAGCAATGTTGCCTTTCCTGCAGTCATAGAAAACCCCGAATGATCTGAGCCCAGATCATTGTTCTGTCCTTCACCCAGAAGTAGAGAATATTTTACTTTTTCTTTCACCCAGCTTTGGTGGGTCTTATTCTGTGTCCTAGGTAAAACGAGATTTCCTGTCCTTCTTCCAGAAGCTTAAGGCGTTTGTTCCATAGTGGAGAAGATTTTGGGCAGAGCTTCATGACTTTCTCTCAGCAATGGCTGCTCACCTCCTTCAACCTTTACCCCACTCTTTTTCATGCCTTTCATGGAGATCACCTTGCACATGTTTAAGAGCTGTTTCCCAGGGTTTCTATACTCTCAAGTAGTCTACATTCATTCTTTGCATTTAATTTAAAAAACACGCTAAAAGAATCTAGCTGAATATTTCTCACCTGCTTATCAATATGGTACTGGAAATTCTATCCAGCACAATAAAATAAAAACACAAATGTCATACAAATCAGAAAAGAAGCAATAAAATTGTCTTAATTGCAGAAAGCATGGTTTTCTACATGGACCCTCTGAAGAGAATATCCCAAAATCATCCTCTGAAAGTAATAAATGAATTTAATTAGGCCGCAGGATACAAGATCAACATACAAAAATCAAATGTATTTTGATATTCTAGCAGTGAACATGTAGAAATTAGCATTTGAAATACAAAGCATTATAATCACTTAATATGAAATACTTAGGTGTAAATCTAACAAAACATGTATGGGACTTGTATGCCGAAAACTACAAAATGCTAATAAAAAAATCAAAGAAGATCTAAATAAACGGAGAGACATATTATATCCATGAATTGGAAGTCACCATGACAAAAGTGTTGATTCCCCCCAACTTGCTATATGGGTTTTAGGTAATTCTGCTATACAGGTTTTAGATAATTCTTTTTTTTTAAACTAGATTCCACACCCAGCATGGAGCCTAATGTGGGGCTTGAACTCACAACCCTGAGATCAAGACCTGAGCCCAGATCAGGAGTTGGGCACTTAACTGACTGAGCCTACCTGTTTTAGGCAATTCTTATTAAAATACCAGCAAGATTTTTTGTAGATACAGACAAGATTATTCTAAAATCTTCATGAGAAGACAAAGGAACTAGAATAGCTAAAAAACATTCTGGAAAATAATAAAATGGGAAGAAATATTTTACCTAAATTCAAGGCATATTGTATAGTTATACTAATCAAGAGTATGTGGTATTGGTGGAGGGACAGACACAATGATAAATAGAACACAATAGAGAACCTAGAAATGACCCCCACCCAAGTATGGACAACTGATTTTTGATATAGGTGAAAAACCAATTCAATGGAAGAAGTATAGTCTTTCAATGAATGGTGCTAAACAAATTGGATAGCCATAGACAAAAAAAAAAAAAAAAAAAAAAAAGGACCTAGACTTAAACTTCACAATTTATACAAAAATTAACTCATTTCAACCAAAATAACATAATTCATAATTCACATGGGTTTTAACTAGCTTACTTAATTGTTTGTGGTCATTAAGTTGTACAAAGTAAATACAAACAATAAGATTTTATTAAATCAATCTATTGAGGAGGAAATTCTTCACAGGAATTTTTAAGAGTTTCGGTTAGAATTATAGTCACAATAGTATGAAGTAATTTATGAGAATAATGAATTTAAGGAAATATATAATCTCAAAATTACTAGAGTCAGTTTTGTTTAAAAAAGGGAAATTATCAATAATGTTCTCCAAGAAAATTTATATATTTATAAAGGATTTCATAGAAACTGATAGTCTCAAATGTTTTTGAGTTTACAGATTATCATTCACTGACATAACAATACTGAATAGAATATTAAATGTGAACAGGTTTTCTCTAATATTCTTATAGATCTTCCCCATATTACCAAAAAGAATATATCTATTAATAGGATTATTGGGAATTACCTCCACATGAACTTAATCATGTAACATTGGGCAATGTTCAGTCCTCTTGAATTCTTTCAGCATTTGGTTTCACTGGTATAAAATTAGGAGAAAAATAAGTGTGCCGTTATATATAAAAGTTTAGATAAGTTGTTTAAGGCAGATATTGATGTTTAAAATTATATATGCCTATAAATATGTCTATTTACTTAATTTGGGGTCATTTTAAGTCTGTAAAATATAACAAAATGCTCCAGTCACTATATAAATTATTCATTTTTACCACAAATAAGGTTTCAGTTGGATTAGTAAAGTTGTAATTCAGCTCCATATTCCTAATGTTTTCATTTATATTAAAAGCCTGCAATGAATTAGTAAAGACATTGCGCTTATTTAGTTAGGCAAAGCATGCCTACTTTTGAAAAGAATGTATGTGGAAATGGTGAGAAAAATTACCATTAAAGAGCACAGTCACATATATCATAGGATAGTTATACCAAAATAGTATCTGTTGTTTATCTAAAGTTCAAATGTAACTGGGCATCTGTTGTTATTTTTTGCTGACTATGGCAAAACTACCATTGAGTAATACAGATTTAGGAAAACATACATTTGTTGTGAGCCATCAGCTACACAAATATTATGATGAACCTGATATTCCCAAATCTCCCTTGCAGTTAGATAGGAGAAACTGTTTTCTACTTGTGTCTCTTTGCTCAGAACATACTGGTTAACATTTAGAGCTGTTAACTACTAGGTATTGGGAATGGAGAAAATAGAAACATCATAAATATCTAGTCAACTTAGGTAGAAGGTAGATGAGCACAAGCTTTGGGGGGATTGTATGAAGCAGAAAAATACTTTTTGATTCCTCAGGAAATAATATTTCAAAATTAGCCAGATGTCTCAAGAACTACATTGAGATAAGAGAAAAAATAAAAGACGATAACTAGTGCAAATAGAAAGAGTCATTTCTCATAGGGACTTATGTGTAGAAGAACAATTTGTCTTAGGGAATTAGAGAAGGAATAGGCAATCCATACATTCCCCTTGTGTCTTGCTCAGAGTTAAGAGGATTATAAATTTGCTTTCATCATTTTGGGACTTGAAATGAAATACCGTAACAGAGGATTTCTAGTATGAGCACATTAGTTTAAAGTCACTTATCTTCCTTCTCCTCTTGGAATTCACAAGGAGAATAAAGCAATGGAAATGCACACCTCTTATATGAAGCCAGGAACAGCTGAAACCCCAAATAATGTGAAGGTGTTAGGGCCGCCAAATGCAGTGGAGATAGGTCAGTAGTAGAGCCTGTAGTGAATAGAGAGGTTACAGCACACAAGCAGATATCAGAGGTATCTGACAATGAACAGTTCTTGAAATGAAGACAGGAGCCTGAGTTGAAACGAGTAAATCCCTGTGTGCACTAAGGGGAAATGTGTGCAGATGCTGGAGATGTGGTTTTGTCCTGAGAAGCATAAAGCAATCACATAGATTAGAAATTTTAGTTCAAGGAAATCTTTTAGAAGAAACAAGAAGAAATGGAAAAAGAAAAAAGAAGCAAAAATAGGTGCATTGATATGTTACTATCTGGACAATAAGAGTCCCAGAAAGATAGAAAAATGAAAACACAGAGAAGGTGGTAGTTGTAAAGCCAATAAAGATAAATTTCTCAGATTTAATGAAACATAAATGTAAACAAAATAGAAGAGATCCAGAGTATACTGAAAAAGGAGAAATAAATTAACACACACACATACTAGCATGCATTTTTTTAAACGTCAGAGAAAAGGAGGAAATTCTAGAAGCTTACAGAGAGACATAAAGCAAACCCAAGTCATACTAATATCATGTTTTTGAATAGCAGCACTGATGCAAGAAATCAAAGAAAAAGAATATAAAATTAAGCATATATTTATCCAAACTGTCATTGAAATATAAGTGCAAAATGAAATTATTCTCAGGCAAGCCCTAGAAGTTTTGTTACAAGACATTTACAGTCAAAACAGTTATAGATGAAGTAAATAAGAGAAGAAGAAATTCCAGGGGAGCCTGGCTGGCTCAGTCAGTTAAGTGTCTGACTCTTGATTTTGGCTCAGGTCATGATCTCGGGTTGTGAGACTGAGACCTGCATCAGGCTCCACACTGGGCATGGAGCATGCTTAATAATCTCTCTCCCTCTCTCTCTGCCCCCACCCCCCCAAAAAAAATTCCAGCAGCTGCTTAAGGACATATAGAAGAAAAGGTGATAAATTCTCAGGGTAAAGTTTGTTGTGGTAAAATGGATGAGCGAGAGCATGGGAGAGAATGAGAGAGAGAGAGAGAGAGTAAAAATAACCATAATTACACTAAAATAAAAGTCTATTAAACATCAACATGATGACAGGGGCAAAGGGGGAATATGAATGATATGATAGTGTGACAGGTTGAAATACAGTATATCCCAGAATTGAGATATATGTGGTTTATAAAAAAACATACCTTAGGGCGCCTGGGTGGCTCAGTTGGTTAAGCGACTGCCTTCGGCTCAGGTCATGATCCTGGAGTCCCTGGATCGAGTCCCGCATCGGGCTCCCTGCTCGGCGGGGAGTCTGCTTCTCCCTCTGACCCTCCCCCCTCTCATGTGCTTTCTCTCTCATTCTCTCTCTCTCAAATAAAGAAATAAAAAAAAAAAAAAAAAAAAAAAAAAAAAAACATACCTTAAACACAAGAACACATAATAGTTGAAAGTAAAAGCATGGAAAAAGACATATTAGGCAAAAACCAGCCAGAAGAAAGCTTGTGTAGCTATATTAACAAGAGATAAATAGTTAATTCAAAAAGAGGACAGGGATGGATTGAAACTTGGAAAATAAAAAACACTAGTGGAAGAAATGCTGAAATCCAAATAAAACTGGAGTTTTGTTCATAGTGATACACTCATGTTAATTTCTTAGATTTGAAATATGTATCATGGCAATGTAAGATGTTCACATTAGTAGAAACTGGGTGAAAATGTACTATATTTGCAACTTTTCTGTAAATCTAAAATCATTACCCAATAAAAACTGTGTTAAAACACAAAAAATACTCAAAATGGATCAAAGAATATAGGCATAATACAAAATATAACATAGGCGGGGCACCTGGCTGGCTCAGTCAGTTGAGCTTGCACCTCTTGATCTCAGGGTCATGAGTCAAGCCCCAGGTTGGATGTGGAGCCTACTTAAAAAAATTACATAGGAGAAAAACTTCAGGACCTAGGGCTTGGTGAAAAGTTCTTAAACATGACACCAAAAGTATAATCCATAAGAGAAAAAAATGACAAATTGGACTTTGTCAAAATTAAAAACTTTTGTTGTGTGTATGACCTTTTCAAGAGGATAAAATAAGCTACAGACTTAGAGAAGATATTTGAAAACCACATATGTGATGAAAGACTCATCTCGAGAATATATAAAGAACTCTGAGAACTCAACAGTAAAAAAAAAATCCATTGAGAAAATGGGAAAAGACATGAGACATTTCACTGAAGAGGAGATACAGGTAGCAAACAAGCTCATGAAAAGATAGCCAACATCAATGGACATTAGGGAAATATAAATTCAAGCCACAACTAGATCTCACTGTACACCTATTAGAAAAGCTAAAATATGGGGCGCCTGGGTGGCTCAGTCATTAGGCGTCTGCCTTCGGCTCGGGTCATGATCCCAGGGTCCTGGGATCGAGCCCCGCATCGGGCTCCCTGCTCAGCGGGAGGCCTGCTTCTCCCTCTCCCACTCCCCCTGCTGGTGTTCCCTCTCTTGCTGTCTCTCTCTCTGTCAAATAAATAAATAAAATCTTAAAAAAAAGAAAAGCTAAAATATAAAATAGTGACAATGCCAAATGCTGACAATGATGCAGAGAAATTATCTTTTATACATTGCTGGTGGAAACATAAAATGGTACAGCTGCTCTGAACAAGTTTGGTGATTTCTTAAAAATTAAACATACCTCACTTTGCACTTGCACTCCTGGGTACTAATCCCAGAAAAACGAAAACATATGTTTACACAAAATTTTGTACACCATTTCCTATAGCAGTTCTAATTGTAATAGTCCAAACTGGGAAACAAGCAATACATCCATCAATAGGTAAAAAGCTAGGTAAGTTGTGAAATTATACTCAGCAATTACACACCAACTTGGTCGGCTCTCAAGAGCATTATGCGGAGTGAAAAAAAGCCAATCTGAAAAGGTCACATATTGCATGATTCTACTCATATACCATTTTTAAAAATTGAAGTATAATTGACATACAATATCCTATTTGTTTCGGGTATACATTACAGTGATTCAATATTTTTTTAAGATTTATTTATTTATTTGAGAGAGAGAGAGAGAGAGTGAAAGATAGCAAAGGGGGAGGGTCAGAGATAAAAGGAGAGAGAATCCTTAAGCAGACTCCTTGATGAGTGTGGGGCTTGATCCCATGACCCTGAGATCATGGCCTGACCCGAAATCAAAAGTTGGCTGCTCAACCCACTGAACCACCCAGGCACCCCTCAATATTTTTACACATTACAAAATGATCCCCACAATAAGTCTATTTACCATCTGTCACCACACAAAGTTATTACAATATTATTGGTTATATTCCCTATACTGCACATTATTATATACCATTCTTGAAAAGATAAAGCTATGGAGATTGAAAACGGATTAGTGGTTTCCATGGGTTAGGTATGGTGGGGAATATGGGATGGTTGTAACTATAAAGCAATAATCTGAGGGAGATCTTTTGGGTTATGAAGCAGTTCTGTATTGACTGTGGTAGCCGGTACACAAATCAACACATGTGATTAAATGACATAAAACAATATACACATAGTACCAATGTGGAATCCTTTTTTCCCCCGGGGAAGGAAGGGAGGAAGAAGTGGCCAATGTTGCATTCTTTTTTTTTTTTTTTAAGATTTTTCATTTTATTTTATTTTTATTTTTTTTAAGATTTTATTTATTTGACAGAGAGAGACACAGCGAGAGAGGGAACACAAGCAGGGGGAGTGAGAGAGGGAGAAGCAGGCTTCCTGAGGAGCAGGGAGCCCGATGCGGGGCTCGATCCCAAGACCCTGGGATCACGACCTGAGCCGAAGGCAGACGCTTAACGACTGAGCCACCTAGGTGCCCCCGATGTTGCATTCTTAATCTTGATAATGTACTATAACTATGTAAGATGTAACCATTGAGGGAAATTGGGTGATGGGTGCATGACACCTTTCTGTACTATATTTCCTATTTCCTGTGAATCCATAATTATTTCAAATAAAAAGTTAAAAAATCGTTAGGAATAAACTTATCATACATAAGTTCAAAATTATTGAACTTCTTTTATTAGTCATGATATAAATTTGTTGGTCTAATCAAGATTTTAACTGCAAGTTAAAAATGATTGATAAAGAGGTATAGAACAAATAACATTTCCATATATTTGTCCAGGCTTCCTAATTATGTTGAGGTAACAGTACATTTATTGTTAAAAATGGAACTACCATATGATTCAGAGATTCCACTTCTGGGTATTTACCTGAAGAAAACAAAAACACTAATTCAAAAAGATATATGCACCCCCATGTTTATTGTAGCATAATTGAAAATAGTCAAGATATGGAAACAACCTAGTGTCCATTGATGAATGAATGGATAAAGAAAATGTGGTAAATATACAATGGAATATTAAGCCATAAAAAAGAATACAATCTTGCCCATTTGCAACAACATGGATGGAACTTGAGGGCATTATGTGAAGAGAAATAAGGCAGGCAGAGAAAAACAAATACTGTAAGACCTCACTTACATATAGAATCTAAAAAAAAAAAAGGTTATAGATACAGAAAACAGATTGGTGGTTGCCAGAGACAGGGGCTGGGGGATAGGCAAATGGGTAAAGGTGGTCAAAAGGTACAAACTTCCAGTTATAAAATAGATAAGTCATAAGGATGTAATGTACAGCATGTGACTATAGTTACTGTATTGTATATTTTATACTGTATTATACTGTATTATGGTCTATATGTACTGTATATTGTATACTGTAATAATACTGTATTGTATATTTGAAAATTGCTAAGAGAGTAAATCTTAAATTAATTAATAATTTTTAAATTTAATTAATTGATAAAATTTAAGTTTAAATAATTTTTATGTTGAAGTACAATTGACATATAACATTATTATATTAGTTTCAAGTATACAACATAATTCTATATTTATACACATCACAACATGATCACCACAATAAGTCTACTTAACATCTGTCACCATACATAATTACAGAAATATTTTTCCTTTTTTTTCTTGTGATGAGAACTTTTTTATTTTTATTTTTAAAGTAAGATCCACGCCCAATATGGAGCCCAACGCAGGGCTTGAACTCACAACTCTGAGATCAAGACCTGAGCTGAGGTGGCGCCTGGGTGGCTCAGTCGTTAAGCGTCTGCCTTCGGCTCAGGTCATGATCCCAGGGTCCTGGGATCGAGCCCCACATCGGGCTCCCTGCTCCGCGGGAAGCCTGCTTCTCCCTCTCCCACTCCCCCCGCTTGTGTTCCCTCTCTCACTGTGTCTCTCTCTGTCAAATAAATAAACAAGATCTTTAAAAAAAACAAAACAAAACAAAACAAAAAAACCTGAGCTGAGATCAAGTGTTGGATGCTTAACCCACTGAGCCACCCAGGCACCAAGAGAACTTTTTTTTAATCAAGTATGATTAACATAGAATGTTATATTAATCTTAGGTGTACAATATAATTATTCAACAATTATTTTTTTAAGATGTATTTATTTATTTGAGAGAAATAGAGAGCAAGCCAGCTGGGGCAGGGGCAGAGGGAGAGAGAGAATCCCAAAGCAAACTCCCTGTTGAGCGCAGAGCCCAACAAGGCCCGATCCCAGGACCCTGAGATCATGACCTGAGCTGAAATGAAGAGTCAGCTGGCCACTCAACTGAATGAGCCACCCAGGCACCCCTAATTAAACAATTCTATACATTACTGATAATCATCACGGTAAGTGTATTCTTAATTCTCTTCACCTGTTTCACCCATTCCTCCACCCACCTACCACCTCCCCTCTGGTAACTATCAGCTTGTTCTCTGTATTTAAGAATCTATTTTTTTAAGAGTATTCTTTGGTTTGTCTCTTTTTGCTTTGTTCGTTTGTTTTGTTTCTCAAATTCTACATATGAGTGAAATCATATGATATTTGTCTTTCTCTGGCTGACTTATTTCACATAGCATTATATTCCAGTTCCATCCATGTTATTGCAAATGGCAAGATTTCATTCTTTTTAATGGCTGAGTAATATTCTATTGTGTATACATATACATATATATCATATTTTTTTATCCATTCATCTATGGATAGACACTTGAGCAACTTCCATATCTTGGCTATTGTAAATAATGCTGCAATAAACATAGGGGTGCATCTATCTTTTTGAATTAATGTTTTCATTTTGGGAGTCCAACAGACACATGAAAAGATGCTCAACATCACTAATCATCAGTGATGAGGACTTTTAAGTTCTGCTAAGAGAATAAATCTTAAAAGTCCTCATTACAAGAAAAAATATATGGTGATGAATGTTAACTAGACTTATTGTGGTGATCATTTTGCAAACCCAAAGGTTTGTTTTAATATAAACTGATGACTGACTCTAATATTTATATGGAAATGCAAAGGACCTGGAATAGCCAAGAGAACTTTTAAAAAGAACAAAGTTAAAAGGGTCATACTACTTGATTTCAAGATGTTTTATAAAATAACAATGACCAAGGCAGTATATTGGTATACTGATAGAAATATATAAATGAAATGTGACTGAAAGTCCAGAAATGGAATCATACATATATGCATATACAGAAAATTGATTATGGACAAAGATTCAAAGGACGATTAGAAGAGAAAGGATAGTCTTCTCAAAATTTGAGTCTGCAGAAATTGCATATTCACATGCAAAAAATAACTATTGATCTATACATCTCACCATATAAAAACTAATTGAAAATGGATCATAGACCTAAATAAAAAACCTAAAACAATAATGCTTCAATAAGAAAACATAGGAGGAAATATTTGCTACTTTGAAACCATTTCTAAGGTTAAAAAAAAGAAAACCAATCTATTGATGAGAAAAAGAGATAAATTGACCCTCATTGAAATTCTGATCATTGAAAGACACTGTAAAGAGAATGAAAACCTCAGATTGTAAGAAAATGTTTGCTAACCACATATGTGATAAAGAACTTGTGTAGAGAATACACAAAGAATCCTCAACACTCAATAATAATAAATTAACCCAGTAAAAACAGGCAAAAGATTTGAACAGACACAATTAAAGAAGATACAGGGATGGCAAATAAGCACATGAAAAGATGATTATTCATTAGTCATTAGGGAAATGCAATATCACAGTAAGACACTACTGTGTACCTAATAGAAGGTACTCTAAAATTGAAAATACTGATGATACCAAGTGTTTGCGAGGCTGTGGAACACTGATGGTCAGAATGTAAATGGCACAATCGCTTTGAAAAAAATTTTGGCAGATTCATAAATGTTAAACACACACCTACCATATGATCTATAATTGATCCATTCTAATCCTAGGTATTTATTCAATAAATATGAAAACGTGATGCAAAGAATTATACATATATGTTCACAATAGATTTATTCATAATAGCAAAAAAAACTATAAACAACACAAATGTGTACCAGCAAGTGTATGGATAAACAAATTTTGGTATATTCATATAATGGAATACTATTCAGCCACAGAGATGAATAAACTATGGATACGTGTAACAGCATGGATTAATTGCAAAATAATTATGCTGAGTGAAAGAACACAATATAGAGTGCATATTCTGTGATTCCACATATGTAAATTTCCAGAAAATTCAAACTGATCTATTGTCACAGAAAGCATATCAGTATTTGTCTTGGTTTGAGGTTGGAGAAAGGCAGCAGGGATTAACAGGAGAGAGATGTTACAAAGCTGCTTGAAGAAACTTTTGGGGATGATGGATACGTTTCATGTGTGTATATATATCAGAAATTATCATAGTGCACTTTTGATATGTGCAGTTTGTTGTGTATCCATTATGCTTCCAAAAATCTGTAAATATTTTGAAAAGCTAGTTAGCAAAAGCAAAACGAAAAGGCAAACGTTAAAAATTCTGCTTTTTTCCATATATAAAAGGATGATAGAAAATATGATTTCTACCAAAATTAAAAATTGGTGGGGGGTGGAAGGGATGGGGTGGCTGAGTGATAGACATTGGGGAGGTTATGTGCTATGGTGAGCGCTGTGAATTGTGTAAGACTGTTGAATCACAGACCTGTACCTCTGAAACAAATAATACATTATATGTTAAAAAATAAAAAGAAGAAGATAGCAGGAAGGGAAAAATGAAGGGGGGGGGAAATTGGAGGGCGAGACGAACCATGAGAGACTATGGACTCTGAGAAACAAACTGAGGGTTCTAGAGGGGAGGTGGGTGGGGCGATGGGTTAGCCTGGTGATGGGTATTAAGGAGGGCACGTACTGAATGGAGCACTGAATGGAGCACAGCTGTTCCATATCCCACGCAAACAATGAATCATGGAACATTACATCAAAAGCTAATGATGTAATGTATGGTGATTAACATAACATAATAAAATAAAATAGAAAAAAACAAAAAAATATATATATATACTACAGGGTCAGGTTTTCCTATTCTGTGTTTTCCTATTATACTCTATGGTTGTAATGATTGCTATTATATTAAAAGCATATATTGGTTACTGCTTAATTTACATATAATTATATTTCTATCAAGATGATGAAAGGATTCTGCCTACTAATTTCTCCTTATTTCAAATTTTAGTAGTTTCAAATGTGCACAATGGTATTTGCCATATACACTCAATGCTACAAAAGGAAACTCAGAAGCTCCCATTATGACCCATTTCTCTACATCAACCAAGGATAATTCATTTAAAAAATATGACCAAACTCTAGAAATTCGACAAACCTATGAAAATCACTGCATTTTAAAATAATAAGATGTCCCAGAACAATCAAAGTGAACATCCTTGTGTTATTCCTTGGAGTTTAGCTTCTTGCTCTAATTAAAACCTGAGTCTCCTCTGAGGATACTATTTCCCTTGAATCCTTCTCAAGGAGTGATTGCTCTTCCTCACTCCTGGATCTCATGATATTCACACTCCCCATTGCCACTTCCATACCATTCTTTCTCATGTCTTAAAACTCCAGTTATAAATCCATTCCTTTGAGACTATACCAACCATGCCACCCAATTCCAATCTTTTTTGCATCTGTTTAGAGACTCTCCGCATATTCCTAATCCCATTTATAAAACTACACAAACATAATTCTCCTTGTACTCCCTCTTACCTGTTGTATTTTTCACCATAGCATGCAATACATACAATGTATTTTACTTCCTTAATCATTAATTTTCTAGTGTGTTCCTCTACAATGTAGGCTCTATAAGGACAGGAATTTGGTCTGTCTTCAGCATTGTTGTAACCCAAGCAAACAAAATAGTGCCTGGTACATAAAAGTACTTAATTACAATTTTCTTCGTCTTTTTTTTTTTTTTTAGAGAGAATGTGGAGGGGGCAGAGAGATAATCTAAAGCAGGCTTAATGCCCAGCAATAGAGCCCAATGAGGGCTCAATCTCATAACCCTGAAATCATGACCTGAGCCGAAATCAAGAGGGGGAGGCTTAACCGACTGAGCCATCCAAGTGACCCATTAATTAAAATTTTCTAAATAAATAACGGTCATGGAAATAGATTTTATCTAGGAAGTGAAAATATTTACTTAGTCCCAATACATTTTAGTTGATTTGAAATATAAAAAAGTGATCATGTTAATAACATTTCCAGAAATAATTCTTGGATTATGTAATTCTGGCAAACCCCCTTTAAATGATCTCCAACATCCATTAAGGGATGAATCTGTAAAATATTTTAAAAAGAAAAAACTAAAGGGGAAAAGTAAATGCTAAGTTAATAAAAGTAAAATTAAATAAATAAAATTAATTTAATTAATTAATAATTGATAAAAATATAAAATGACTTAACAGGAAGCAGACATTTTACATTTTTTAACTATTCTGTGCTCAGCTGTTCCATATCCCCGCCTTTTTTTCAACTCTTAAGACAGTTTTCCCTATTTTCTATGTCTACATTAGTTTATTAACTTATGTGGAGAGCTTCACACTTATTCGTATTAAGTTTCATGTAATTAATTTTGGTCTGCCATTAATAAAGAAAATATCTTTTATTTATTTATTTTTTGAGAGCACAAGAGATATGATCTGATTACCTCCCTAAGGCACCACCTCCAAATACCGGCACATTGGGGATTAGGATTCAACGTGTGTATTTGGGGAGGACACGAACATTCAGTCTACAGCACATATGTTTTACACACACACACACACACACACACACACACACACACACACACACACACACACCTGGGTGGGGGGGACGGCCAGAGGGAGAGAGAGAATCTCCATGCTGAGCATGGAGCCCGACTTGGGGCTTGATCTCATGACCCTGATATCGTGACTTGGGCTGAAATCAAGAGTCAGAAGCTTACCCAACTGAGTCTTTTGAAGTATCTGTTTGGCTGTAGTTACTTGTGCAAATAAGACGAAGATGTTGTTTTTTTATTGAAATACAACTGACATACAACATTGTATTAGTTTTAGGTGTACAGCATAATTTTATATACGTATATATTGCAAAATGATTATCAAAACAAGTTTAGTTAACATCCACCAGCATATTTACAGTTTTTTTCTTGTGATAAGAACTTTTAGAAAAACACCAGGGGCTGGAGGGTGAGAGAAAGGTTGGTAAAAGGGTACAAATTTCCAGCTAATAGATAAGTAAGGTCTGAAGATCTAATATAAAACATAGTACTATAGTTGATAACACCATATTGTATAATGGGAATTCACTAAGAGATAACTTAAATGTTCTCACCAAGGGAAAAAAGTCATGAACAAGGACTATATCCCAACAGATTTATTTTTCTTTCATTTGCTTTCAAGAGTGTTTCATATTTTTTCCATAAAAGCCTGTAAATATTTTGTTGGATTTATACTTGAGGATTTCTTTTCCTGTTGTTTGTTGGTGTACTGTAAATGGTATTGTGCCTTTCATATTCCAATTAATTATTACTGGGATATAGAAAATCAACTGAACTTTGTATATTGACTTTGAACTTAGCTTCATGTTATCTCTATAAATTCCCATCTGGGCACAGAACAATGAGCTCCATTTCTGTTTGAACTTCCCAAGTTATGGCAGTGATTGATCTGAATACTGAATTTCAGCAATTCAGGAGGACCACCACCAAAGGGGACAGCCACCCTGAAACAACCTGGCTTGAGTTTCCTGCGTTGTGCCCCTAGTGCCAGCAGGGGGCGCGCGAACCCACCATTTCTGGCTCGTGTGGTGCGCATGCGTGGTCTGCCCGCTGATGTAGGCGCCTTTTTCACAGTGACAGAAGAACTTGAGTTTCCTCAGGACTAATGAGGTGCTCCTGCAGCTTCGGGACAACTTGGACCACGTCCTCAGGGAGGAAGAAGTTTCCTGCCCACGGCCCTGACCGGCTGAGGACGGGGCTTTGCTGCAGTTTCCCCGGACATTTTTTCTAAATAGTGAGTATAGAACCTTTCCTTTTCTAGAATGTTCCCACATGCTTTATTCTTTACTTTCTCATATAAAATGTTAACAAGAATTAACTAGAAATATGATCCATTCACTGAAGGTTTTTAAGGGTCGAATTCATAGCATCCTGTATCATATTTACGGATTCAAGATTGTTTTTGGGGAGAAATCGTGATACAGTTTCAGACAGAGGGAAACACATATATAGTAGTGAAATTAAAGAAAAAAATTGGGACCAGCCAGTCTTTCATGGAGTTATATCGTAACCTGAGGCAAAGAAAAAAAAGTTGCACCCCATTTTGTATTGCTAATTTTTTTTTTATCAAGTACTCAAAGGAGGGCACCTCTTTGCCTTATCCTTACCCTGTTCCCAAGCCCACCACAAGCTTTGCCTTGGTGAGCATTACTCTACTCAGAACGGTGCAGTTCATACTGTAATCTATGCAAGGCCACCTTCCCAAATAGAATGCTGAATATGGCAGCGCTATTTTCTCTTCTTCTTTAAAAAAAATTAGAGTATAAAATATATTGGTTTCATGTTATACAATTCAATGAGTTTTAGTAAATCTAGAGGTGTGCACCCATTACTATAACTAAATTTACAGCGTTGTCTTCAAATCTAAAAGAAATTTAGTGCTCATTTGTATGTGGCTTCCTGTTCTACTCCTAGCACTGGGCAACCACTGATCTATGTTCTTTGCTTTAGTTTTGAATTTCTGGACATTTCATATAAATTGAGTCATATAATATGAGGTATTTTATGCCTGTTTCTTTTTTTCCAATTATCATATTGTTTTCAAGGCACATAGATGTTGTAGCATGTTCCAGTACTTCATTCCTTTTTATGGCTGAATACTATTCTGTTGTATAGATAGACCACATTTTGCATATCTGTTCATCACTTGATGGACATTTGGGTTGTTTCCAGTTTTTAGCTATTATGAATAATGCTTCTATTAGCATTCATGTGCAACTGCTTGTCTGGACCTATTTTTATTTTCCTTGAGTATGTAACTAGGTGTGGAAGTGCTGGATCATAGGTAAACTCTATGTTTAATGTTTTGAGGAATAGCTATGGTGTTTTCCAAAATGGCTGAGTTTTTTTACAATCTTAACAGCAGTGTATGATTTTTCTAGTTTCTTCCCATCCTCACCAATACTTGTTACAGTCTTTTTTACTATAACCTAGTGACTATAAAGTGGTATCTCATTGTATTTTTAATTTATATTTCCCTGATGACTAATCATACTGATTATTTCATGTGCTTATTGACCATTAGCATATATTCTTTGGTTAAATATTCAAATCCATTTCCTCTACTTTTTAAAAAAAGATTTTATTTTGGGGGTGCCTGGGTGGGCTCAGTTGGTAGAGCATCCGACTCTTGATATCAGGGTCGCGAATTCAAGCCCCACGTTGGGTGTGGAACCTACTTTGTAAAAAAAAGGTTTTATTTTTAAGTAATCTCTACACCCAACGTGGGGCTTGAACTTACAACCCCAAAGTCAGGAGTTGCATACTTTACTGAGCCAGCCACACAGCCCTCCCCTACTTTTTAATTAGCTTGAATTCCATTTTTCCAAAGAAGAGATACAGATGGCAACAGACACATGAAAAGATGCTCAGCATCACTGATCATCAGGGAAATAGAAATCAAAACTACAATGAGATATCATTTCACACCTGTCAGAATGGCTAAAATTAACAACACAGGAAACAACAGGTGTTGGTGAGGATGTGGAGAAAGGGGAACCCTCTTACACTGTTGGTGGGAATGCAAGCTGGTACAGCCACTCTGGAAAACAGTATGGAGATTCCTCAAGAAGTTAAAAATAGAACTACGCTATGACCCAGCAATTGCACTACTAGGTATTTATCCAAAGGATACAAAAATACTGATTTGAAGGGACACATGCACCCTGCTGTTTGTAACAATAGCCAAATTATGGAAAGAGCCCAAATGTCCATTGACTGATGAATGGATAAAGAAGATGTGGTATATATATGCAATGGAATATTATGCAGCCATCAAAAAATGAAATCTTGCCATTTGTAACAACATGGATGGATCTAGAGACTATAATGCTAAGCAAAATAAGTCAGTTAGAGAAAGACAAATACCATATGATTTCACTCATATGTGGAATTTAAGAAACAAAACAGAGGAACATAGGGGGAAAAAAGAGAGAGGCAAACCAGAAAAGGGACTCTTAACTATTGAGAACAAACTGAGGGTTACTAGAGGGGAGGTGGGCAGAGGGATGGGTTAAAGGGGTGATAGGGATTAAGGAGGGCACTTGTGATGAGCACTGGGTGTTTTATGTAAGTGATGAATCACTAAATTCTACACTAATATTACACTGTGTGTTAACTAACTGTAATTTAAATAAAAACTTGAAGAAAAAAAGGAAAAAATCATTAACTTGTCTTCTTATTATTGGGTTGTAGAAATTGTTTATATAATATGCATATGACTCTTATCAGATACAAGAACTACAGATATTTTCTACCATAATAAGTTATTTCAGGAATTCTTGATGGAAGCTGAAATTTCCCTTTTCTCCATTCTAAATTCCTCTAAAGATTAGTGCTTCAAGAAAACCCCATGGCTAGATTGTATGAGAGATAAGGTGGTGGGGCAAAAAATGAAATATACAAAAATTAGAATGTTACTTGTCACAATTAATAATCAGCAAAGAGAATGAATGTAAGAAATGAGAAAACATTCATACCAAAACCCCAAATATATACAAAATTGTTAGACATAAATTTATCTTACTCTTTCTAGACATATATAAAGAAGGCTGCATATCTTTCCAGGAGAACCAAAGCTGGATTTCTTGCCTTATTTTGTATTTACATCAGGGGTTAAGCTCCATCTATTCTGAGAACCCCATCCTATAAATTTTGATTAACTTCCATTGGTATGTTGAAATAAATAAATGAATGTATATATTTCTAAAAAACAACAACAACAACAACAACAACTTCCATTGGCCCACTGGTTTTAGAGTCAAAATGTCTTGAGAGTGCCTGAGATCCAGATGGCTGCCATGGCCCTCCTGAGTTCAGGGAAGGCAGCCGAAGGGCACCTACATCTCCACCCCCATTACCGGTCCAAAAGTCACCACAAACTTTATTCTTGTTGAACATCACTCTACCCAGACAAACTCTCTTGTTAGGGCACTGCACACAGCAGGGCTGTATATGGAGGAATGCCCACTCCCTTACACTCTCAATGTAGCTTTCATTTATCTCTCCACCACATCATCATGAGTGTACCCATCATTTTCCCATAACCCTATAGAATGCTGACCCACTGCCCTCCAACTTGCAAACCTCCCTCAGTGGGGATCTCATCACCTGTTCTACACTTACCTGGATGATTATGAGGACCAGTCTTGTTCCTGTGTTTTCTTCTATTAGTAAGTATCTTCACCTTCTCTAACCTCTGGTGTTCACATTGTTAGGAATGGAACTTTGAAAATGGTTTGCTTTTCCCAAAGGACAAAAACAATCCCCCACCACACTTCTCTGTGTCCCACAAATCCCTACAGTTCACATTACAGAAAAGCAGTGACCACAGCCCTGGAACCCTGGTAATGAAAGTGGAGATGGGTCAAGGGTGTGAGTATGGAAAGGAAAGAAATCTCATTTCCTCCCCCATCCCTTAAACGAGGCCAGCCCAAACCAGTCAAGCAGCCAAGGATGGAAGGACAGTGCCCATGCTTTGCCATCCTTCAAAGACCCTTCCCTTGGGCATCTGGGATTGGCCAAACTCCACAAGAGGAACTGAAATTTTCAGTGATTTGCTCAAATATTTCGTATGTGCTAGTGCAAGATTAGTCATGAGAGGACCCGAGGTGCTGCAGTGAGGCGATCAGACACACACTGGGCAGGGATGAGCTTGCTGGCTGTGAGATGTAAGGACAGTTATTAAACTTTTTTCCTTATTTTTTGTCATCAGTAAAAAGAGATATATATCCCAGCTTCTACCTCATAGGTTCTTGTAAGAACTCAATAAATGCATGTGTGTGAACAACTTTGAATAATCCTTGGCACATTGTAAGCATTTTGTATTGACTTCTGTTTCCACCGTTTATGTTGTTAGTGTTAATCTATCCTAGATCATCCTATTTCCTTGTGCAAGTACCTTGTCCATCTATGAAATGAAGATTGTGATGCACTGAATACATATGGCCTTTTCCAGCACTGACTTTTTAAAAATTAAGATATAACTACCATAAAATCTACCCCTTAAAGTTTACAACTCAGTAGATTTTAGTTTATTCACAGGGTTGTGCAATCATCACCACTGTCTTATTCCAGGATGTTTTCATCATCCCCCAAAGGAACTCTATATCCATTAGCAGTCACTGGGTATCTCCCTCCTCCAGCACCTGGCAACCACTATTCTACTTTGTATCTCTATGAATTTGCTTATAATGGACATTTCATGTAAATGAAATCATATAATATATGACCTTTTTAAAAATTTTGTTATGTTATGTTAGTCACCATACATTACATCATTAGTTTTTGATGCAGTGTTCCATGATTCATTGTTTGCATATAATACCCAGTGCTCCATGCAGAACGTGCCCTCTTTAATACCCATCACCAGGCTAACCCATCCCCCTACCCCCATCCCCTCTAGAACCCTCAGTTTGTTTCTCAGAGTCCATAGTCTCTCATGGTTCATCTCCCCCTCTGATTTCCCTCCCTTCATTTTTCCCTTCCTACTATCTTCTTTTTTTTTTTTTTAACATATAATGTATTATTTGTTTCAGAGGTACAGGTCTGTCATTCATCAGTCTTACACAATTCACAGCACTCACCATAGCACATACCCTCCCCAATGTCTATCACTCAGCCACCCCATCCCTCCCACCCCCTACCACTCCAGCAACCCTCAGTTTGTTTCCTGAGATTAAGAATTCCTCATATCAGTGAGATCATATGATACTTGTCTTACTCTGCTTGACTTATTTCACTTAGCATAATACCCTCTAGTTCCATCCACGTCGTTGCAAATGGCAAGATTGTGGGGTTTTTTTGATGGCTGCATAATATTCCATTGCATATATACACCACATCTTCTTTATCCATTCATCTGTTGATGGACATCTTGGCTCTTTCCATAGTTTGGCTATTGTGGATATTGCTGCTATAAACATTGGGGTGCACATATCCCTTTGGATCACTACATTTGTATCTTTGGGGTAAATACCCAGTAGTGCAATTGCTGGGTTGTATGGTAGCTCTATTTTCAACTTTTTGAGGAACCTCCATACTGTTTTCCAGAGTGGCTATACCAGCTTGCATTCCCACCAACAGTCTAAGAGGATTCCCCTTTCTCTGCCTCCTCGCCAACATCTGTCATTTCCTGACTTGTTAATTTTGGCCATTCTGACTGGTGTGAGGTGGTATCTCATTGAGGTTTTGATTTGGATTTCCCTGATGCTGAGGGATGTTGAACACTTTTTCACGTGTCTCTTGGCCATTTGGATGTCTTCTTTGTAGAAATGTCTGTTCATGTCTTCTGCTCATTTCTTGATTGGATTATTTGTTCTTTGGGTGTTGAGTTTTAATAAGTTCTTTATAGATTTTGGATACTAGCCCTTTATCAGATATGTCATTTGCAAATATCTTCTCCCATTCTGTCAGTTGTGTTTTGGTTTTGTGGACTGTTTCTTTTGCTGTGTAAAAGCTTTTTATCTTGATGAAGTCCCAATAGTTCATTTTTGCCCTTGCTTCCCTTGCCTTTGGTGATGTGTCCAGGAAGAAGTTGCTGTGGCTGAGGTCGAAGAGGTTGCTGCCTGTGTTCTCCTCTAGGATTTTGATGGATTCCTGTCTCACATTTAGATCTTTCATCCATTTTGAGTCTGTATTTGTGTGTGGTGTAAGGAAATGATCCAGGTTCATTCTTCTGCATGTGGCTGTCCAGTTTTTCCAACACCATTTGTTGAAGAGACTGTCTTTTTTCCGTTAGACATTCTTTCCTGCTTTGTCAAAGATTAGTTGACCATAGAGTTGAGGGTCCATTTCTGGGCTCTCAATTCTGTTCCATTGATCTATGTCTGTTTTTGTGTATGGCCTTTTTTTTTTTTAAGATTTTATTTATTTGACAGAGAGAGAGCAAGAGAGAGTGAGCACAAGTAGGGGGAGATGCAGGAAGAGGGACAGAGAGAAGCAGGGAGCCCCATGAGGGGCTGGACCCCAGGATTCTGGAATCATGACCCGAGTCAAAGGCAGATACTTAACCAAATAAGCCACACAGGTGCCCCAATTTATGGCCTTTTGCATCTGTTTTCTTTCACCTGGCATATTTTCAAGGCTTACTGATATATCATTACTTCATTCTTTTTTTTATCACTGAACACTATTCCATTGTATGGATATGCCACATTGTGTTTTTCCATTCATCAGTTCATGGTCATGTGTGTTATTTACACTTTTTGGTTCTATGAATATTTGTGTGCAAGTTTTTGTGTGGACGTATGTGTTGACTTCTCTTGGGTGGAATTGACCTAGGTAGAATTGCTGGGTCATACAGTAACTCTATATTTGAACATTTTGAGGAACTGCCAGACTTTGTTCCAAAGTAGCTGCCATATTTACATTCTTACCAGCAAAGTTTTCTCAACAACCTTGCAAAGTATTGCTATTGTCGGGGTGTCAGGGTGGCTCAGTCCGTTGAGCATCCGACTCTTGGTTTTGGCTCACGTCATGATCTTGCAGTCGTGAGATCGGGCCCCGAGATGGGCTCTGCACTCAGTGTGGAGTCTGCTTCAGATTCTTTCTCCCTCTCCCTCTGGCCCACTCTCTCTCTCAAATAAGTAAAATCTTACCAAAAAAAGAATTGCTATTGTCTTTTTTTAAAATTTTCATCAACTTATAGGATGTGAAGTGGTATCTCATTGTGGTTTTGATTTGCATCCCCCTAATGACTAATGATATTGAGCATCTTTTTATGTACTTATTGGCCATTTGTTTTCCTTTTTTGGAGAAATATCTAGATCCTTTTCCCATTTTTAAAAAAGATTTATTTATTTCAGAGAGAGAGTGTGTACGAGCAGGGTGGGGGGGAAGGGCAGAGGGAGAGGGGAAGCAGACTCCCTGCTGAGCAGGGAGCCCGGCATTGAGCTCAATCCCAGGACCCTGAGATCATGACTGAGCCAAAAACCAAGAGTCAGCCATTTAACTGACTGAGCCACCCAGGCAACCCGATCATTTTCTCATTTTGAAAAATTGGACTGTCTTCTTATTGTTAAGTTGCGAAAGTTAGTGATATATCCTGGATAATAAGTTCTTATCAAATATATAATTTATGAGTATTTTCTCCCATTCTGTGGGTTGCCTTTTCAC
Source organism: Phoca vitulina (assembly GCF_004348235.1). Taxonomy (NCBI): domain Eukaryota; kingdom Metazoa; phylum Chordata; class Mammalia; order Carnivora; family Phocidae; genus Phoca; species Phoca vitulina. The sequence goes on from NW_022589742.1 coordinate 3,441,757, forward strand.
TTTTTAGTAATATCCTTTGAAGCACATTTTTTTATTTTTATGTTTTTTAATTGAAGTATAATTGACATACAATATTATATTAGTTTTATGGGTACAACATAGCAATTTGACACTTGTATACATTGCAAACTGATCATAGTAAGTCTAATTACCTACTGTCTGTCATTATACAAAGTTAATACAGTATTATTGACTGTATTCACTATGCTATACATATATCCCCATGACTTATTTATTTTATAGCTATAAGTTTGTGTTTATTGATCCTCCCAAATATTTTATTTTATTAAAAGATTTTTATTAGAGAGAGAGAGCACTAGTGGGAGGGGCAGAGGGAGAGGGAGAGAGAACCTCAAGCAGACTCCACTCTGAGCACAGTGCCCAATGCGGGGCTCGATCCCACAACCATGAGATCATGACCCGAGCCAAAACCAGGAGTCGGTTGCTTAACTGACTGCACCACCCAGGTGCCCCCAAATATTTTATTTTTGATGAAGTCTATAAATGTGGCTAATTACTACCATAATGAACAACATGGTGGTATTGGAGTGGTGATTAAGGTTAGCTAATGGGTTGGATTGTTCAGAGTGCTCATATGCTGAGAGCCAAGGATGTAAGTCCTCAAGGACTAAACAAACTAAATTATCAATAAATTTGTTTCAGTAGATGTATGACTGCATATAAAAATGACGTAATTACTTCTGTTTCTCGATTGTGTTCAGTTTATAGCAGTATTTTCATGTGTGTTGGCTCATTTAATCCTCTTGACAGGTCATTGAGGCAGAAGTAATAATATTTTCTGTCATGAGTTTTATTATACACATTAAATGAGTAGAACCACATAATAGCTCTTAGCACAGTGCCTGAAATGTCAATGAGAACTCAGTAAATGTTAATAATTGTCATTATTATAATTGTTGTTACTAGTAGTAAGGCCAGGAATATCCCTTTTTACAGATTGGGAAGCTTGAGACTTGAAGACTTTAATTTGTTTAATGTGGTAGGAGCTAAATTTACTTTAATAAAAAAATCTGCATGTAATTTTAGTTAACAGACAGTACTTGCTTATTCTAATATTTGAGACAATGCACGACTATATAAAGAAAAAAATTAGTATTCAGTCCGCATATCCAGCCTCAATCATTACCAAATACCTTGTACTTACCTGTCCACTTTCTTTTCTTTGCTGACACACCATCTACTAACTCATATATGTACACACATAACACTTTTTTTCACCTCATTTTTGTTTGTGCAAGTATGAGCTCATTCTATTTTTCTGCAACTTCTTTCCTTTTCAGCTTTCTTTCCTTAACAAAAGATAGTGTATGTCCCTCTCTGGATTGTGATTTTATGGTTCATATTTTATACTCTACCCCTTAACCCATGTGGAATTTATTTGGGTAAGTACTGGGAAGGCGAGGTTTTTCAGGTTACTTTTTTTTTCCTGCCAGTATGAAATTGGGTCTCATAACATTTGAGCTTTCAGTTTGTTACATTGATCATTCAGTCACTTCTTGAACCAGATATTCAGTTGTTTTAATTATAATAGTTACACACTGCCGTTTGGTATTTGTTCAACAAATATTTATCAGTGACAGTTACATGCTGTTATTAAACAGAAGAATCAAGAATACTTGTCCTCATGGAACTTGCATTCTAGGTGGGAGGAAGGGGCACAGATATAAGTTATATACCATTAGAGGGTGGTAAAAATAAAGGTCAAGGACATTGCTGCTGTAAACATTGGGGTGCACGTACCCCTTCGGATCCCTCCATTTGTATCTTTGGGGTACATACCCAGTAGTGCAATTGCTGGGTCATAGGGTAGCTCTATTTTCAACTTTTTGAGGAACCTCCATACTGTTTTCCAGAGCGGCTGCACCAGCTTGCATTCCCACCAACAGTGTAGGAGGGTTCCCCTTTCTCCGCATCCCCGCCAACATCTGTCGTTTCCTGACTTGTTAATTTTAGCCATTCTGACTAGTGTGAGGTGGTATCTCATTGAGGTTTTGATTTGGATTTCCCTGATGCCAAGCAATGTTGAGCACTTTTTCATGTGTCTGTTGGCCATTTGGATGTCTTCTTTGGAAAAATGTCTGTTCATGTCTTCTGCCCATTTCTTGATTGGATTATTTGTTCTTTGGGTGTTGAGTTTGATAAGTTCTTTATAGATTTTGGATACTAGCCCTTTATCTGATATGTCATTTGCAAATATCTTCTCCCATTCTGTCGGTTGTCTTTTGGTTTTGTTGACTGTTTCTTTTGCTGTGCGAAAGCTTTTTATCTTATCTCAGGAAACAAACTGAGGGTTGCTGGAGTGGTGGGGGGTGGGAGGGAAGGGGTGGCTGGGTGATAGACAGTGGGGAGGGTATGTGCTATGGTGAGCGCTGTGAATTGTGTAAGACTGATGAATCACAGATCTGTACTTCTGAAACAAATAATACATTATATGTTAAAAAAAGAAGAAGAGGGGCGCCTGGGTGGCTCAGTCGTTAAGCGTCTGCCTTCGGCTCAGGTCATGATCCCAGGGTCCTGGGATCGAGCCCCGCATCGGGCTCCCTGCTCGGCGGGAAGCCTGCTTCTCCCTCTCCCGCTCCCCCGCTTGTGTTCCTGCTCTCACTAACTCTCTCTCTTTGTCAAATAAATAAATAAAATCTTTAAAAAAAAAAAAAGAAGAAGAAGATAGCAGGAAGGGAAAAATGAAGGGGGGGATATCGGAGGCGGAGATGAACCATGAGAGACTATGGACTCTGAGAAACAAACTGAGGGTTCTAGAGGGGAAGGGGGTGGGGGGATGGGTTAACCTGGTGATGGGTATTAAAGATGGCACGTACTGAATGGAGCACTGGGTATTATACGCAAACAATGAATCATGGAACACTACATCAAAAACTAATGATGTAATGTATGGTGATTAACATAACATAATAAAAAAAAATAAAGGTCAAGGGACCCTAGTGCTCCGTTGGTGGGAATGCAAACTGGTGCAGCCACTGTGGAAAACAGTATGGAGTTTCCTCAAAAAATTAAAAATAGAACTACCATATGTTCCAATAATTCCACTACTGGGTATTTACCTAAAGAATACAAAAACACTATTTTGAAAAGAAAAATGCACCCCTATGTTTATTGCAGCATTATTTATAATAGCCAAAATATGGAAGCACCCCAAGTGTCCTTTGATAGATGAATGGATAAAGAAGATGTGGTGTGTATATATATACAATGGAATGTTACTCAGCCATAAAAAATAATGAAATCTTGCCATTTGCAATGACGTGGGTGGATCTAGAGACTGTAATCCTAAGCAAAATAAGTCAGAGAAAGACAAATACCACATGATTTCACTCATATGTAGAATTTAAGAAACAAAGCGAATGAACAAAGACAAAAAAAAAGACAAAAAAACCCTCTAGACTCTTAACTGTAGAGAACAAACTGATGGTACCAGAGTGGGGGGGGAGGGAGATGGGTGAAATAGATGAGACTGACGCGCTACCTACTGCGCTAACGAGGCACCTTGGGTGAAATAGATGAAGGGGATTAAGAGTACACTTATCTTGATGAGCACTGAGTAATGTACAGAATTCTTGAATCACTGTATTGTACACCTGAAACTAATATAGCTTTGTACATTGACTATAGTGGATTTAAATAAAAATAAAATAAAGGTCAAGGAAAAAATATACATCCAGGTTAAAAGGGATCTAGAGTTCTGGTATGGGCACAGGTTGTAAAATTAAATAAAGTGATCAAGGAAAGCTTTGAAGGGTAGCAGAATATGCCACTGTAAAATATACCATTTTGGTATTTTGATTACTTTGAGCTGTAGGCTTTTGAAAAATAACAAACTTGGAGAGGCTTTCTCTGAACTCCCCTTATCTGCCTAAAGGCAGATCCTTCAAAAAGAACTCATTTGTCATAAATCCCTTCCCAGAGAGTTTCATCATCAAGGGAAGATTGACTTTTGTCACAGGAGAGGAGACTAGAAGTCAACAGTACACTCAGACAAATGTCACAAACCATCATACTTCTTATCTGTTCTTATAAGGACTCATTTGTCTTTCCTAAAAATCAGATGTAATCATTATACCACCTTTCTGGTGGAGTAGTCACACAGGTCAAGAACGAAGCTACCTGAAAATACTTCGCTAAACTGCAAATCAGCCAACACACTAAGGGGTTGCATTACCAAAATATGATTAATTCTATAGCCCATATTTATGAATAACATGTTGTTTTGCTATCTAAAATCCACTCACCTTCTGGTATGTGAGTACAGAGAACAACCTGTCTCTAATACATGTGATTTAAGGCCTGCTGAGGGCAGTGTTGGCATTGACTATGACCAGATGTCTTCCAGAGCATTTGGGGTTTCATTTGGGGAGGGAGCACCCAAATCAGGGTTGCTTCTTGACTCTTCCTGTATGGAGATGTGTAGCACTTAGTACAAATAAGAATGTGATGTTTGGTTTTAAAAAATCTTTTCTATTAAATGTACAAAATTCACTTGATTTTAATAATGCAATGCAAACTCAGAGTGTATTTTCTAGTTAAAAATCCCAAGATAATAAGGTAAAAACTATGAAAACTATTAAGACAGTCAAATCAGGTGAGTAGAAACCAATTATATATATAATATATATTAATATAACTATATAATGTAATATTATAATTATTGCAGGGGAGGAAAATTTTTTTCTCTCCCCTTCTAGATTATTTTGCCTGGTCTATTAATTAAATTGACATAAGACAGATTAACAGGAGAAAAAAATTGTGTGTTTTGGAGCCCTACAAAGACTTGAGGGGCTCAGAGGCAATTGAGGCTTATATGCTATCCTGAGCTAAGCAGACAGGGGTAGGGGCTCTGCGGCTTCAAAGGGAAGGAAGACTGTTCACAGGAAGATGGGAAGAGCAGAGGTTTGGTAAACAAATGTTTGTCACGCCATGCAGACAATGGGATGCAGAGAGGAATCTGATCTCCAGGCCCTGTGGAGCTCCCTCCAGCTTACCACACCTAGCCTGGACTCTCTGTACTTATATAGCTGTCTTCCTGGACCAGGCCCTCTAGCTAAATTCTTAGAGGCAATTAAGGGGGAGGTAAAAGCTTTTCCCGAATCTTTTGGGCCTTGATTGTCTTCAGCTGAAATGATCCATGTGCCAAAGTGGCACATTTTGGGGAAGCTCATTCTGAATCTCTTTATTATGTATATACATATATAGACACACACACATACATATATATAAAGTCACACGTGAAAGGAAAAATAATGCATTTATAGGAATAAATCTATCAAGAATTGTTCTAAACCTATAAAGAGAAACCATAGTATCTCCTAAGTCATATGAAAGGAGACTGGAATGAACAGATGTTCATTATACTGTAAGGGAACATTTGATATTTGTAATGAGGTTTTCCCCCCTAAATTCAATGTATGTTTTATGGTAATTGAACTAAAAATCACACAGTCTTCCCTGAATTTGACAAAGTGGTGTTAAAGTCATCCAGAAATATACTTGGGTACGTATGTATTCTGATAAAATCTGAAACGGCAAGACTAATGAAAGATATTTACCACACCAGACACTCACTGGCATTTTAAAGTTGGAATAATTGGTCCAATGTGGTGCGGGCTCACACATTGACTGTCAGGTCAGTGGAACCATATTAATGAAAGAAATGCTGGGGAAACAGAAGAACACAGTGATAAATAAAGTGTGCAAAGTGTTACTTTGCACCTCGTGCAACCAAATGATTCAGTCTGATTTTTTAAAGATGTTTTTATTTTTAACAATGAATCATGGAACACTACATCAAAAACTAATGATGTAATGTATGATGATTAACATAACAATAAAAAATTTTAAAAAAAGATGTTTTTATTTTTAAGTAATCTCAGTACCCAACATGGGGCTTGAACTCACAACCCTGAGATGAAGAGTCACATGCTATACTGACTGAGCCAGTCAGGCGCCCCTCCTTCTGACTTTTTTAAAGTTTTTATTTTAATCACCTGGTGCTCATCAGGACACGTGCACTACTTAATCCCCATCATCTATTTCACCCATCCCACCACCCACCTCCCCTCTGCTGACCATCAGTTTGTTCTCTATAGTTAAGGGTCTGTCTTGGTTTCTCTCTCTCTCTCTCTCTCCGTTTCCCTTGTTTGTTTTGCTTCTTAAATTCCTCATAGGAGTGAAATCGTGGTATTTGTCTTTCTCTGACTGACTTATTTCAATTAGCATTATACTCTCTAGCTCCATCCATGTCATTGAAAATGGCAAGATCTCATTCTGTTTAATGGCTCAATAATAGTCCATAGTCTCTCTCTATATATTTAATCTTCTTTATCCATTCATCTATCAGTGGACACTTGTGCTGCTTCCATAATTTGGCTATTGTAAATAATGCTGCAATAAACATAGGGGTGCATTTATCCCTTTGAATTAGTGTTTCTGTATTCTTTGGGTAAATGCCTAGTAGTGTGATTGCTGGATCATATGGTAGTTCTGTTTTTAGGACCCTCCATACTGTTTTCCAGAGTGGCTGCAACAGTTTGCATTCCCACCAACAGTGTAAGAGAGTTTTTCTCCATGTCCTCATCAACACCTGTTGTTTCTTGTGTTGTTGATTTTAGCCATTCTGACAGGTATGAGGTGATAGGTCATTGTTGACCATATTTTCATGTGTCTGTTGACCATCTGTATGTCTTCTTTGGAAAAATGTCTATTCACGTCTTCTGACTATTTTTAATTGGATTATTCATTTTTTGGGTGTTGAGTTTTGTAAGTTCTTTATATATTTTGGATACTAACCCTTTATCAGATATGTCATTTGCAAATATCTTCTCCCATTCTGTAGATTGCCTTTTAGTTTTGTTGATCATTTCCTTTGCTGTGCAGAAGCTTTTTATTTTAATGTAGTCCCAATAGTTTATTTTTGCTTTTGTTTCCCTTGCCTCAGGAGACATATCTAGAAAGAAGTTGCTGTAGCTGATGTCAAAGAAGTTACTGCCTGTGTTCTCTTCTAGGATTTTTATGGTTTCAGGTCTCATATTTAGGCCTTGACTCCATTTTGAGTCTATTTTTGTGTATGGTGTAAGAAAGTGGTCCAGTTTCATTCTTTTGCATGTTGCTGTCTAGTTTTCCCAGCACCATTTGTAGAAGAGACTGTCTTTTTCCCATTGGATATTCTTTCCTGCTTTGTTGAAGATTAATTGACCATAGAATTGTAGAATTGTAATTTGGTTCTAGCACTTACTAACACCATGAACTTGGTGAATTCACTTAATATTTCTGGGTTTCTGTTTCCTTATTTTTTAGAATGGTTATTATGATAATGATAGACACCAATGTAAGAACTAAAGGCTATAACATTTGCAAGCCTGTGGAAAGAAAGCATAATTCTGTGTACTTGGTATTCCTCAAACTTGGCTTTTCCTTTTTTAGCATGTTTAAATGATTTTCATATTATCCATATTCCATTATCTTTAAATCATTCTTATTCAAGTGGCTAAGTTGTGCCAATTGATTATTATTTCATGTTATATAGAGGTCTGTCTTAGTCCATTTGGGCTCCTATAACAAAATACCACAGACTGTGTGGCTTGTAAACAGAGAGAGATTGCTCATAGTTCGTTAAGCTGGAAGTCAGAGATCAGAGTGCCAGCATCATCAGGTGGGGTCTGTCTTCTGGGCTGCATTCTTCTCGCGTGTCCTCACCTGGCAGAAGGCGCTAGAGATCTTTTTGGGGCCTCTTTTATAAGGCACTAATTCCATTCATGAGGGCTCTACCCTCATGACCTTGTAGGGGAAGAAAAATGACTTTCCTTCTACCATTCTAAGTTCTTGGCTGAGACCCCACCCCCCTCCCCGTAGTAAAAGATAGATTAAGAGGAGGGAAACAGAAGTTGAATAACATGGATACCTCCTGTATCCATGGGAGAGACCCAGGAAAACTGAGCAACTCCCCGAAATGGCCCAAGCCACCACCTTAAATACCATCTCCAGCTAAAGGCACAAGAAAGATCTGTGGGGTGGAAGGAGCCAGTTATGTGAGGTAACCTGAAAAGGCACAGTAAACAAGGGTAAATTTGTTATGCAGATCTAAGTCTTTGCCTTTTCCATTAAGAGTTTCTAGAGATTAGAGTCATCCTTCTCTTCCTGGTACAGAAAGGGAGGTACCTTTACAAATGGAGATTTCCTTTATAAATATGAATGCGCCTTACAATAGGATACTTCTACTTGGTTTTCAGAGCTTCTCCTCTATCTGCTTTTTCTTAAAAATAACTAGCTCAAGATAATCCATATGCTGGGGTGCCTGGGTGGCTCAGTCCTTAAGCATCTGCCTTTGGCTCAGGTCATGATCCCAGGATCCTGGGATCGAGCCCCGCATCGGGCTCCCTGCTCAGCAGGAAGCCTACTTCTCCCTCTCCCACTCCCCCTGCTTGTGTTGCCTCTCTCGTTCGTTGTCTCTCTCTCTCTCTGTCAAATAAATAAATAAAATCTTAAAAAAAAGATAATCCATATGCAAGGCAACTTAAGTGATTATTTACAATGTATTATTCTCAGGTTCTATTTTTAATATTCTGACTAAAAAGGTTCTTGCTCATTAAAAACAATCTATTATATTATGTGAGTTACTGAAAGATGGTAATGGTAGAGGAATGGATTCTAGATGATTGCTTTCTTAGTTTCATTATCTGCAGGGATAAGCTGATATGATTCTCATCTTTTATAGTGGACTTTATAAGGAGCCTAAAAGAGTTTTGGGGAACACACACCTTAGTTTGAGTCCCTGTGCAACCATTAGTAGCCTTGTCACTTTTTTTTATTTGAACATAGTTGACACACAGTATTCAATAGTAGCCATATCACTTTGATTAAATTAATTTTTCTAAGTTCCACTTCTCTATAAAATGAGAATACTGATACCTTTCTTGCATGGTCTTTAGTAAGATGATATGCATGTAAGGGGCTTAGCATTGTACCTGCTAATAGAAAACACCCAGAATACCAGCTATTAATATTATTAGGCCACCTATCAAACAAAATGGATTAGAATATTTTTCCAATATGCTTAATTAATAAAGGAGTTTTTAAAGATGATTTAAAATATTGACTAGGAAAGTTCCTTTTTTTTTTTATTTGAGTTTAATTGGCACACAAAGTTACATTATTTTCAGGTATATAGCATAGTGATTCCACAACTCTATACATTATGCTATGCTCACCCCAAGTGTAGTTACCATCTGTCACCATGCGGCACTATTGTGGTAGCATTGACTTTATTCCCTATGCTATATAGGAAAGTTCCTTTTATTTTTATTTATTTATATTTTTAAGATTTTATTTATTTATTTTAGAGAGAGAAAGAGAACACGAGCAGGGGGAGAGGGAGAGGGAGAGGGAGAGGGACAAGCAGACTGCTCTCTGAGCGCAGAGCCTGATGTGGGCTTGAAGTGGGCTCTGTCCCAGGACCCTGAGACCATGACCTGAGCTGAAGTCAGATGCTTAACTGACCAAACCACCCAGGTGCCCCAGGAAATTTCCTTTTAAAGTGAGTTTTGAAATGAGGATGATGCCAAAAAAAAATGCTTATTCATTTATTTTTTCATCCATTCAACAAATATTTGTTGAATATCTGTCTGACTTCATCCTGAATATCAGAGATTTGAGTGTGAATAAAACAGATAAAATTCTCTGCTCTCATAGATATTACTTTCTAATGGGATTGAGACAGACCATGAAAAAACAGAGTGTGTATGTGTAGATACACATAGATATCCTATGTAGATCTGTGTGGTTGTGTATATCTATCAAGATATCTAGAAATCTTCTATCCCAGATGGTGATCGTAAGCACTATGGAGAAGAAATAAATCAAGGAAAGGGGTTAAGGAGTGCTGGGGAATGTGATTTTGGTAATTTATTAGTGTGATCAAGTAGAGCTCCACTAATAAGTTGATTTTTCAATGAAGATCTAAAGGAAATGAGCAGTAGAGCCCGGAAGATATGAGAAAGAACATTCTAGGAAAAGAAAAGCAGTTATAAAGGCTTTGAGATGGAAGCTTTTGTGGCATTTCTTAGATATAGCAAGGTAGCTGGAGCAGAGTGAACAAAGTGGAAAATCAAAGGGGATGAAGTCAGGTAATGCACAACTATGTCATATGGGGGCCTTTAGGAGACTGTAAAGACTTTGGCTTTATCTCTGAGTGAAATGAGAAAATTTTGCAATGTTTTGAGTGAAGAAGTGACAATGTAATTTAAGCTGTGAAAGTACTCCATTGCCTTATCTAGAAAATTTGAAACTAAAGGTAGTTTTGACTCAGCACATGGGTACAATATTCCACAATGCCAGAACCACTGCCTAGTGGAAAAGTATTTTGAAAATTATGTCATCTTGATTCTAGAAAACCCCTATGGAGTCTGTAGGTAATAAAACCACTCCTTTTCTCCGCTATGTTAGTTTCATACTTTGGTTAATTAGAACATGGGCCTAAAATTTTCATTCATCTTTAAAAAATCAGTAGCCATTATTGCTTCTCGGCCTTTTGGCTAAGATCAAGTGTAAAAATCAGTAGCCATTAATGATATTCCTACCATAGCCAACAGTCCCATGTTCTTGATCATAAATGGATCCTGGTAAGACATAGTTGTGTCCTATATCTAAATCTGAATTTATCTATAATCAGCTGGTGGTAGGAGCAGGGATAAATCTCATTCATTCAGTTTATAGATTTTTTTAAAAGATTTTATTTATTTGACAGAGAGAGACACAGCGAGAGAGGGAACACAAGCAGGCAGAGTGGGAGAGGGAGAAGCAGGCTTCCCGCCAAGCAGGGAGCCCGATGCGGGGCTCGATCCCAGGACCTCGGGATCATGACCTGAGCCGAAGGCAGACGCTTAACGACTGAGCCACCCAGGCGCCCCACAATATTTCTAAAAATAAAAGTATCACAGTGCTTCTTTAAAATGGGAGTAATGGCAAAACGGCACACCTGAGATACCAAACCCAGAGCAGAGCAGTATTTTTGTGGCCTGTAACAAAATGCATTATTCTGACAGCCATGGTTTGATGAAGGGTCCAACTCTTTTTATTCAGTTTGGTGTTTTAAACGTACATTTTTTTTTTTTTTAAAGATTTTTTATTTATTTATTTGACAGAGAGAGACACAGCGAGAGAGGGAACACAAGCGGGGGAGGGGGCGGGGGGGAGAGGGAGAAGCAGGCGTCCCGCAGAGCGGGGAGCCCGATGCGAGGCTCGATCCCAGGACCCTGGGATCATGACCTGAGCCGAAGGCAGACGCTTAACGACTGAGCCACCCAGGCGCCCCTTAAACGTACATTTAAAAAGAGCATTCTATCTAGCTTTCTCTCTAAATTTCTTTGTAGTTTAAAGGCAGGTGACCATATGAAGAAAGCTTATTTATTTATTTATTTATTTATTGAGAGAGAGTAAGTGAGCGAGCACAAACGGGAAGAGGGGCAAAGGGAGAGGAAGAGAGAATCTTAAGCAGGCTCCATGTTCAGCGCTGAGCCTGTCTCAGGCCTCGATCTCATGACCCTGAGATCATGACCTGAGCTGAAATCAAGAGTCAGACGCTTAACTGACTGAGCCACCCAGGCACCCCAAGGCTTATTTTAAGAGCTGCTGTCTTTTAATCTAAGGGCTTATTAAAAGTAGGAACAAATGTTGGAAAGGTAAGAGATGCTGGCGCTGGCCATGTGTATTAATGTTCAAGTCACTAGGAAAGTATCAACTTCTCTCTCTGGCATGGATTTGGTGCAAACAACACATTTCTGGACACTCAACAACTTGTGTAAATCCATAATAGATTAAAGAAAGGGAAAATAACATTTCCTCAATGTACTATTAGTTACTTACCAGGAAATAGCTCCCCAAAATAAGTCCTTTCCTTTTGCAAACAACTTCCCAGAAGCACAATAACCCCCAAAGGGTGTTGTTAAACAGGTGAGCTCCAGGATGTCTGCTAGTAAAAGGGGACTGTCTGGTATTTTAACCATATGCCAGTGTGGAAGGGAGCAGAGCTGCAGTGTATCCCAGGAGTAATCATGGTCACATAGCTAACATTCAATGAGCATTGACCATGGGCAAGAAGTCCTTTGCTAAATGCTTTATATGAACCAATGGTGAAGTTCAGGAAATATTTGTTGAATTGTAGAAGTATCATATTTAAGCATTTTTACCACCTGAAGGGACATAGATATGATCATTATAATAATATATTAATAAAAATATTGCTATCAGCATTCTCCAGATCAGCCCACTGATTTTCAGAGAGATGAAGGCACTTGCCCAAGGTCAAGTAGCTTGTAAATGAATGATCTGTTTTAAATTTTACAACTCCATTAGGTTGGGATTATTATCTCCCTTTTATATATGAAGGAACCAGGCTCAGGGAGATTAAGAAACTTGCTTAGTCACCCAGATAACAAGTGGGAGAGCTGAGATATAAACCAGATGTGTCTGAGGATAAAGATTATGTTTAAACTAAGCTGTTGCCTACATGCCCACAATCTTTCCCCAAATTCTCTTTCAATAGTCTCCATAGCAGTAGGCATCTCTTCTACCTTTACTGAAATTCCCACAATTTCTAGCTGATTATGGAACAAATGAGGGTGCATTATCTATAGAATGCCCCAGTTTAAATGCTTTAGTATTGTAATGGTTAATTTTTGTGTCAACTTGACTGGGCTAAAGTATGCCCAGATAGGTGGTAAAACATTATTTCTGTTATGTCTATAAAGGTGTTTCCAGAAGAGATTAGCATCTGAATCAGTAGACTAAGTAAAGATCATCACTCTCAGCAATGCAGATGGGCATCATCCCATCCATCCAGGGCCCAAGTAGAACAAAAAGGTAGAGGAAGGATGAATTTGCTCTTTGTTCTTGACCTGGGACGCCCATCTTCTCCTGCCATCAGACATCAGAAATCCTGCTTTTCAGGCCTTTGGAATTAGACTGAATTAGACAGTTCTGTATTATACAACTGGCTTCCTGGTTCTTTAGTTTGCAGGTGGCATATTGTGGGACCTCTTGGCCTTCATAACTGCAGGAGCCAATTCATATAATAAATTACATTGTAGGATATATAATTATATCTGTATTTATATGATACATAAATAAATTATATAGATTGGAGATATATATGTGTGTGTGTATGTGTGTGTGTGTGTATACATACATACATACACACACACACATCTCTAATCTATTGGTTCCGTTTCTCTGGAGAACACTGACTAATGTAAGTATTACCAGGGAAAACACATCATCCAAGTATACCATCAGACTGGCTAGTTTTCACATTGAACCTGAAGGGATGATACATACAATGTTTGCATTTGCGGGTATAACATGGATCAAAAGGGATTAAATGTAGAGAAGACAAGTTAGAATGCTACTGGAAAAAGAACTGATGACAATCTAAATTGGTGCAGTTTGGAAGGGAAAGAATTCACAGGAGAAACATGATAAAAACTATGTGAAAAGCATTATAATGTAAGTATGTATAATTCTGAGTTATCAGACTTCTCCATATGCTAAATTGAAGTATGCATAATGACTGAGAACAAAAAAAAAAATCAAGGGTTTTTCCTTTTTTAAAAAAGTAATTTGTTTCTGCTACCCAAAGGTACTCAAAAGGCTGAATAAATAAAATCAAGTGTGACCTTATCATAAAGTTATTTACATCATTTATCTTAAAGATGTTCTCCATTGGGAGGAAAAAAAGATTGAATCCATAATATTTTAATCTATCACTCTTGGTGTGCATAAGTCACACATTTCTATATCTAGTGTTTGCATATTGATTGTAGCTTGACCTTAACAATTTATCATTTAGTCTCGTACCATCACCCTCCATGATAGATGTTACAGCTAAGGGTCCAGCAGCAATTTCATTATAGACCCCACATTTCAGGGTTTCATAAATAAGCGGTCAAAATCTACTGCAGGCTATGAGATGTTTTAGTTTGCATATCCATATTATCATTTTAATTTCATATTGTGGCTTCCATCCATCATTCATAGAATCGTTTTTCATTTTCAGAGGCATTTCCTATAGGAATCCATTTTAATGACCATCAAGTGTGGAGAAAACTTACAAGAAGGGAAAGGTATTAAATCCCATTCCTTTTCACCAATATAAATAAATAAGTTGAATGAGTTAATGAATAATACAAATTCTACTCTGATATACATAAAGTTTACACGTGCTTATAGAATTAATAAGCAAGCATATAAACTGACTTTTTTTAATGGTCACACAGTAAATGTATGTTTAGTGAATAAATGACAGGTTAAATATTGTGGAAGGTATAAATTTTAAGAATATGCCCATGTCCTCAATCAACTTATCATCTAACAGGGGGTATAAAGATATAGAAAAAACAATTCTGGAATGGGATTTAATACTTTTCCCTTCTCTTTGCATGTTAAATGTCAAATGAGTAGTACTGCAAGAATTTTAGAAAAAGAGAATGTATTTGTTAGTGCATATACAAATGTTTAGCTACCCAAATGGTTAGCCCAGAGAGGGGTAGGTTGGTCTCAGGCAATCTTTAAGTGTTTGTTTCTTTTGTTTAAGTAGGCTGCATGCCCAACAGGGGCTTGAACTCATGACCCTGAGATCAAGAGTCACATGCTCTACCAACTGAGCCAGCCAGGTTCCCCCTAAACACAGAATTTTTAAAAGATGTATTATTAATTCACTCAGTGACAATTATGGGGAACTAAATTTTGTCAAAAAGCGGTAAAATAAGTACAACATACAAAGGGCCATCATTTATGAAATATTTTGAATTTCAAGTATATGCTAGTGAGATTTAATAAAACACAGCTGTTCCCCACCCCCAATCACCATATTTTAGGAAATGTCCTCCCAGAATGGATTCTAATAATATTAATTTGCAGTACCTAGCATGTTTACTAGGTATCTGAAAAATACTATGTATGGCTTGAGGCAAAAATGGATTGCTTTCAAAATCAGAAAATGAGCCATGAATCTCAATATTGAGTACATAACTAGAAGTAATTAAAGAACATTATAAGGCCATGTAAGTACCATAGTCCACTGATCTTTTAAACATAATGCAGAAGGTTTTTTAGAAAAATTTGGTGTACTTTTCATTATAGAAACTTAAATCCCATTTTTAGAAATGTGCCTACCTTAGATTATTCTCTTCTCTGTCTCATTGTGATTTCCCACAACCATTCCCCACTTGGCATATATAAAAGATAAATGATTGAAACAAAGGACTTTGAGGAAGGTATGAACTTATCCCAACAGGAGTAAAAATAAAGTAGACTCACTCTGCTTTCTTTGCTTCTGTATCTATATCTATATGTCATAATTAACTTCTGGAAACCTTAGACAGTGTGCAGACCCACTTTCTTGAATTCTTAGTGATGATAACAGATCCTATATCATTTTGTGGGGAAGGAGAGTAAAAGGTAAAAAGCAGTTTGGAGCACTTTTTTCTTTTTTATGTTTGTTTTGCCTGATGTATAGCACAAATTGGTCTTATTGAATTTGTCATTTCCGAAGAATAACTTTGAGGAAGGTCTCACTGATTGTCTCCTAAAGATATGCATTAGGGAATCTAATAACCCCTATGCTGAAAAACACACAGAAACAGAGAAAACATCCTTTTAAAGGTACAGTGAGCCTGGAAAAAAGTAAGGGACATCCCTAGAGGCCAAAGGCAAGAAGGGACGATTGCTAGTATCCTTAAACAAGAAGCTCAGGTTTTAATGGTCTCATATGGGCCCACATGAGTCTTAGACCTGGAATTTTGGCCTCTGTGTAAGTGAAATAGAGGAACAACAACAATCCACTGGTAAAAGCACAGGGAGATGACAAAGAAATTTGTGTCTCCTGAGCTTTTTGGGAGGAGTGAGCTTCCCTGAATATGTGTAACCAGGGGCTTACCCTCAGTGGCTTTTCAGGTTAAACTGACACCATACGCAAAGCATAGAAACTCTCAGGATGAGATATTAATATAAAAACTGTTACCAGGTAGTATGTGCAGAAGCAAACACAAGATCTCTTTGGAGAGACATGCTATGAACTCCTGAACATCACAACTGTCAAGCATAAAGCTGAGGGTGAATTTGCAATCCAAATTTCCAAAACCATAGAGAAACAATCTAACATGAGAATCAAATGACATGAAAAACAGCAGGATTATATTTTCAAGAATTTCAGACAATACAGTACTTCACATAAAAGTCCATAAGCTGGGAATGTTTTAAAAAATAAAGATATCAATCTAAAATATGACAGAAGAATGAGATATTATTGGGGCACCTGGCTGGCTCAGTCAATGCAACTCTTGATCTCGAGCCCCACATTGGATACAGAGATTACTTAAATAAATAGAAACTTAAAAAAAAAAAGAATGAGATATTATAAAAAACGGATCAACAGAACTTCTGGAAATGAAAAATATAATTGTTACAACTAAATCTCAATGGCTCTCTAGGAAAATACCAAAGAGAAATTTTCACATGTGTGTCAACCTTTGTTTTATCAACATTTCTCCAAAGACACAAGGGATAAGTTCCAATCTCACACAGACTCCTCTATTATGGAAAAAATACATATTTAATGAAACTAGCAAAAGTTTAAGACCAAAAGTGAGCAAGGGGAGTATAATAAGGAAAATGATAGGACAACATTCTCATGAACATAGATGTAATCATCATTAATAAAATGGTAGCAAAACAAATCCAGCAGTATTTTAAAATGACAAAGTTAGGTTTACCTCAAGAATGTAAAGATGGTCTTACACTTGAAAATCAATTAATCTGTCATGTTTACCTATTAAAGGGGAAACTAATATGACCATCTTCATATATGTAGAAAAAATGTTTGATAAAATTCAACATCAATTCTTTATTATAAAAGAAAAAAGAAACTTTAGCAAAAGAAGAATAGAAGAGATGTTTATTAGTCTGATAAAGTGTACCTATGAAAAATTCACAGAAAACATCTGAAATCTGGAATAAGAAAAATTTTCCTAACTCCACTACTTCTCTTCAACATTGTGCTTAATATCTGAGTCAGTGCAATAATGCAAGAAAAGAGAAGATGTAAGGATTAGAAAAATGCTACTTATTATTTGTATATGATAATCATTTATGTACAGAATCCAAAATATATACAGATAAATTATTAGAATTAATAATTTATTATTAATGTTGGGATGAATGATAAACACACATAAAAGGTGTTTCTATCCTCCAGCTATGTGGGGTTATAAAATATAATAAAAATGGTACCATTTATAGAAGCATCAACAATTATAAATTACCCAGGAATAATTCTCACCCCAAAATATGCAAGACCTTTGAGAAGAAAACTGTATAATTTCAGTGAAAATGTACTAAAGAAATCTAAGTAAATGGAGAGAAATACCACATTCATGGATTAGAAGGCTCTATGTTATAAAGAGAGAAGTCATCCCTAATTTGACTTATAAAGACAATAAAATTCCAGTCAAAATCCACACATTTGTTCCATTTGTGGAACTTGAAAAGTTAATTACTAAAAATTTACTTGGGAAATCAATAGTCCTAGAATAGTCCTGAAGTTGCCTCCAAGGTGTGGGAAGGTGTTACCTTACCAGGTTTCAGAAATTTTTATGAAGTTATAGCAATTAAAACATCATGGGATATTGGCTGAGAAAGAGACAAACAAGTGAGCAGTATAGAAAAGAAAGACTAGAGATGGAATCCACATATTCAGAAACTTGAATTATGACAGAGATGACATTGCAAATCACTTGGGAAAGGAAGATTCTTCAATAAATGCTGATGGGGCAAATGCTTATTCATATAAAGAAACAAAAATCAGTTCCGGGTGAATTAAGGTTTTAAATGTGACTAGAAAAACAGATTATTAGAATGGGGTAGGAAAGTCTCTTAATACATAGAAAGCACAAACTACAAAGAAAATGTTTTAGATTCAATCATATTAAAATTAAGAACCCTGTTCTTAGAAAGACCCATAAATACAACTAAAAGACTTTCTATGTATTAAGAGACTTTCCTACATGTACCTGGCAACAAATTAGTAGCCATAATATGTGAAGAACAAATTTTAAAAATGCACCAAAAAGTGCACAAACAATCCAATAGAAAAACATGCCAAATAATTCATAGGCGCTTTACATAAGAGGCACAAATGGCAAATAAGTATCTGAAAAGATGTGCAGCCTCATTAGTAATTAGGAAAATGCACATTACAATAATTGAACATACCCTTAAGCTTATCAACAATATAAAAATCTAATAATATCAAATGTTAGGATGTGGAGTAACCCAAATTAGTCATTACTGCACAAAGGACAGTAATTTGGTTCAAGAAGTTTGAAAGATAACTTGGCATTATCTCAAAAAATTGAAGGTGTTCATCCCCCATGACCCAGCAAGTCCTCTTTCAAATTCTTATCCCAATCTCTTCTGCCAGTGACCAAGGAGATGTATGTAAGGATTTTCATAATTTCATTGCTTATGATTTCAGAAACCTGGAACAATCCAAGTATCTGTGTGTAGTAGAATAATTATATTTATAGTCACAAAATTAAATGTTAAATGATAATGAAAATTAATAAATTACTGTCAGGAAACTACATGGTTTCTACTACAAGAAAGTATAAGAAAATAACTGAGTTAAGGGGAAAAAAACACATTCAGCATGTTTCCACTCATAAAACATTCAAAAACAGGCAAAAGTAATATAATGTTTAAGGATATGAATACATATAATAAAACTATATGAAGAAAAGTAAGGGGCTGATAAATGGAAAATTCCTATTATTTGGATGGCTGAAGAGGTGGGAAGGGGATGAGCTAGGAAATCACAAGAAACATATATTAATATTTATTAGATTATTATGTCTCATATTCTACCCATTTTATAAATATCCCTTTGTATCTACTCCTTAGTTAGGAAAAATAAGCAACAAACAAAACCCAACCAAACAAACCAAAAACTAAAAAAACCCCACCAAACCAGAACATAACAGCACTCAAAGGTGTGCATCAGCCTCAGCACTAGGGGATGACAGAATGGGATGATTTTTCTCTTAGACTCCTCAGAGAGTAAGGGGAATTGGTAACCTGCATATCGGAGAAAATCCAGGCTTGGTTGTGCAGACAGGGGCTGGCAGGGGGAAGGGGAATATAAGGAGGGAGCTCTGCAAGCTAATGCTAGGAGAGCCTAAGACCTACAAAAGCAATATTTTAATTATGAGCTCACTTTACAGGATAAAATCTGCCCCTCAAACAAAAGTCAATGGAGTATATTTCTATGTTAGCAAAGGGCATATTGGGGTGGGGATGGGGAACCAGGACAAAGGTGGAATATTAAATGACTGTTTCATTGTTATACTTTCGAATGCTTTTTATTTTTTATTTTTATTTAAATTCAATTAATTAACATATAATGTATTTTTAGTTTCAGAGGTAGAGGTCAGTGATTCATCAGTCTTATATAACACCCAGTGCTCATTATATGACGTTCCCTCCTTAATGTCCATCATCCAGTTACCCCATCCCCCAACCTCCTCCTCTCCAGCAACCCTCAGTTTGTTTCCTGGCATTAAGAGTCTCTTGGGGCACCTAGGTGGCTCAGTGGGTTAAGCGTCTGCCTTCAGCTTAGGTTATGGTCCAAGGGTCCTGGGATTGAGCCCCGCATCTGGCTCCCTGCTCAGTGGGGAGTCTGCTTCTCCCTCTCCCTCTGCGTGCTGCTCCCTCTGCTTGTGCTCTTTCCCACTCTCTGTCAAATAAATAAATAAATTTTTTTAAAAAAAAGAGTCTCTTATGGTTTGTCTCCCTCTCTGATTTTGTCTTGTTTTATTTTTTTTGTCTCTTCCTCTATAATCCTCAATCTTGTTTCTTAAATTCCACATATGAGTGAGATCATATTATAGTTGTTTTTCTCTGATTGACTTATTTCACTTAGCATAACACCTTCTAGTTCCATCCATGTCGTTGCAAATGGCAAGATTTCTTTTTTTTTGATGGCTGCATAATATTCCATTGTGTATATATACCACATCTTCTTTATCCATTCATCTGTCGATGACATCTCAGCTCTTTCCATAGTTTGGCTATTGTGGACATCACTGCTATAAACATTTGGGTGTAGGTGCCCCTTCGGATCACTACATTTGTAGCTTTGGGGTAAAAACCCAATAGTGCAATTGCTGGGTAGTAGGGTAGCTCTATTTTCAACTTTTTGAGGAACCTCCATACTGTTTTCCAGAGTGGCTACACCAGCTTGCATTCCCACCAACAGTGTAAGAGGATTCCCCTTTCTCCGCCTCCTCGCCAACATCTGTCTTTTCCTGACTTGTTAATTTTGGCCATTCTGACTGGTGTGAGGTGGTATCTCATTGTAGTTTTGATTTGTATTTCCCTGATGCTGAGTGATGTTAAGCACTTTTTCACATGTCTGTTGGCCATTTGGATGTCTTCTTCGCAGAACTGTCTGTTCATGTCTTCTGCCCATTTCTTGATTGGATTTTTTTGTTTTTTGGGTGTTGAGTTTGATAAGTTCTTTATAGATTTTGGATACTAGCCCTTTATCTGATAAGACATTTGCAAATATCTTCTCCCATTCTGTCAGTTGTCTTTTGGTTTTGTTGACCGTTTCCTTTGCTGTGCAAAAGCTTTTTATCTCAATGGAGTCCCAATAGTTCATTTTTGCCCTTCCCTTGCCTTTGGAGACGTGTCTAACAAGAAGTTGCTGCAGCTGAGGTCAAAGAGGTTGCTGCTTGTGTTCTCTTCTAGTATTTTGATGGATTCCTGTTTCACATTGAGGTCTTTCATCCATTTTGAGTTAGTCTTTGTGTATGGTGTAAGGAAATGGTCCTTGTGGCTGTCTAATTTTCCCAACATCGTTTGTTGAAGAGACTTTTTTCCATTGGATATTCTTTCCTGCTTTGTTGAAGATTACTTGACCATAGAGTTAAGGCAGAATGCTTTTATGATGTTGTAAATTACATTGTGTGTTCATGAACAGCTTTCCCAGTGCATTATTTATTTTTAGCTGAGGAGTAGAACAACTTTGACTAAATGGATATTGTTACTGACTGCTAGCATTCATGCTAAGCTTGCTGCCCCAAATCCAATAAGAAGAGACTGCTTAACAGCCTCTTCACCATTTTATAGCTGGGTTAATGAAATCTTGACCTGGAATATTCCTAAGGTCCTTTATCTTTCTGAGCCTCCATAACTCTGTGTTTAACAGCACTTAATAGGAAATGGTCACTTTTACCTCAGTTCTTGCTTGGGAGAAATGTTGCTTCTGAGATAGGTTCAGGAAGGATACACTTGATTTCTGTAGGCCACCTGGAGAATCTGGGCTCTGACATGACAAAAAGACATGTATGTCATCCTAGACCATGCCTGACGTGACACTGACACTGCAACCAGAGTTGGGCCTCTGAGATCTGGCCCAGAGAGAGGTCAGAATTATTACCCCTTCTAGGGGACGTCTTCAAACCATCAAACCTTAAGAGTTTTCTGATTGTCACCACACTGATCTGGTTGTCAGGATATAGGCTTTCTAGTCTTGTCTCTGACTTTAACATAACATGTGCCTTTGAGCATGTTATTTTCAGGACCTCAATTTCTCCATCAGTAGCATGGAAGATTTGGATCAGGTGATCTCTGAAGGCTCCTCGGAGGTCAGTCATGTTAGGTTTGTGTGATTCCAGCTAATTTCATCTACTCTTATGGCACCTTTCTGAGGGATGGTCATTAAGGACCCATCCCTAAGCATATTAAATTAATGGATAAATAAAGCAAACAAAAAACTCCACAGGCATATCGAAGCTATGGCTTTCAAAAGTCTAAGAAGAAGTGTATTGTAGATGTATAGCTGATCCTACCTCTCTACTGTGTCATTTATTGTTTTTCATTTTTACCAATAGTATAGGATAAACATTTTTTTCATTTTCAATTTACCTTAGATGCTAGTGTTTTTCTTTTTTTCGCTTCATTGTTTTCGTATAACACCCAGTGCTCCATGCAGTACGTGCCCTCCTTAATACCCATCAGGGGGCTAACCCATCCCCCCACCCCCCCTCCCCTCTAAAACCCTCAGTTTGTTTCCCGGACTCCATAGTCTCTCATGGTTTGTCTCCCCCCCTCCGATTCCCCCCTTCATTTTTCCCTTCCTTCTCCTAATGTCCTCCATGCTATTCCTTATGTTCCACAAATAAGTGAAACCATATGATAATTGACTTTCTCTGCTTGACTTATTTCACTTAGCATAACATTTTAGAATGAAATATTAAAAAGTTGGATGAACACATGACATTACAGCTTAAGACTACTGATGGTAATAATTCTGTGATTGTTAAAATTAAGCTTCAGAGCAATATTTCTAGGATGAGGGCACCTGGGTGGCTTAGTAGGTTAAACATCTGCCTTCAGCTCAGGGCATGATCCCAGGGTCCTGGGATAGAGCCCCACATACATCGGGCTCCCTGCTCAGTGGGGAGTCTGCTTCTCCCTCTCCCTCTGCCTGCTGCTCTGTCTACTTGTGTGCTCTGTCTCTCTCTCTCTTTCTGTCAAATAAATAAAATCCTAAAAAAAAAGATTACTAAGATGAGATTTTTGAAAAAAACTATTGTTCTTCTGCCCCCTTGTGGAATGTTTGCTGTACTACAGAAATCCCTTGCAAAACAGGTTCGCTCAGTCCTGAAGAGGTTAAAAGGTTTTCTCTGTAAGCGCAAAGTTCATTCTCCCCCTCACTCCCACTGGGTCCCAAAAGTCCATTCTGTATGTTTGCAGAATATTTTGTTATAATTTTTAATTTTACTACTCTATTTAAAACAAATGTTTTTCTGCACAACTTTGAGAATTCTTTAGAGATTTCTAAAATTTTTTTCTGAGAGATCCAGTCTGAAAAATTGGCTACTATATATTTAAAATGTTTATGCTCCCCCACCCTACATAAGATTATTTAGACTGTGTATAATTTAAGGGTCACTAGTCAAAAAACTGTTGACTATCATGTTTTTGAGGAAGTCAGTACATTTTGATTCTAAAATCCATGTTCATTAGAGAAAAATTTTAAAATATAGAAAAGTACAATGAAGAAAAAACACCAATATTTTCAGTACCACTATTGACTCTTTCAATTATTTTATTCCAGGTTATTTTCCTAAATACATTTACCATTGTACTTGTAGGTAGTTAGTAAACAATTGCTGAATATACATTTTTTAATAAAATGTCCTTTGTAAACATCATTTTAACTTCTTAAAATATTCATTCAAGTTAATGTGTAGTTAATCACATCTCATTATATTTTTATGACACATGATACATCTTCAGAAGATATTTTCCAGAAGGTTTGTACTATTTTATATCCCTACCAGTAGGGTATAAAGTTGTCTGTCTCACTGAACCCTCACCAAAATTGAATATTATTGTTTATGTTTTTATTAAATTGAAGGATGAAAATGTATCTCACTTAAATTTCCATACTTGCATTCATCTATATGTGTTTATATATACATACACACATATGCACGTGACCTATATATACATAATATATATAGAGAGAAAGGTGATGTGATTGGCATTTTTTTCATTTCTATTTTTTTATTGAAGTATAGTTGACATACAATATTAGTTTTAGGTATACAACATAGTGATTCGATGTTTGTATATATTGCAAAATGCTCACCATGGTAAGTGTACAATCTGTCACTATAGAAAGTTATTACAATATTATTGGATATATTCCCTATGCTGTAGTTTTCATCCCCATGATTTATTTTATAACTGGAAGTTTGTATCTCTTAATCCCCTTTACCTACTGTGCACATCCCCCACCACCTTCCCCTCAGGCAACCGCCAGTTTGTTCTCTGTATTTATGAGTCTGTTTGTTTATTTGTTTTGTTTTTTAGATTCCACATATAAATGAAATCATGGTATTTGTCTTTTTCTGTCTGACTTATTTCACTTAGCATAATACCCTCTAGATCCATCCATGTTGTTTCAAATGACCAGATTTCATTTTTTATGGCTAATTTTCCATTGTGTATATACACCACATCTTTTTTAACCATTTATCTATCAGTGGACACTCGGTTGCTTCCATATGTTGGCTATTTTAAATAATGCTGCAGTAAACATAAGAGCGCATATATCTCTTCGGATTGGTGATTCATTTTCTTTAGGATAACAAAATTGGTTTATTTTCATTTTTTCTTACAGTATTAACAAGTGATTAGTTACTCATCATGGATTTTTCCTTTTTATCATCATAACAAGTCCCTGAAAGACTCTGAAAGATTTACTGGAAGTATTTTCTTTTGCTGATGGTATTGCATCTAGTATTATTTTGTCTATTCTCTCATTTTTAATCCTTTAGCTTAGGTTTTTTTAGGTAGTTTTTTTGTTAGTTTACTATATTGTTATTTTTGTTTAAATAGATAGGTTTCACCCATTTGCGGTATTGTCTTGCTTCAGTTTTCTTGTTTTAAGCTTGCTAATTTTAATGTTTCTTACTATTTCTTTTCTATTCTGAGTCCTTTTGTTCTCCTAATTGTTTTCTCTTCCTCACCCTCTTATTCTGCAGGTTCTTCTTTCACTACTAATAACCAGTAATCCAGTAAAGATCATCATAAAATTAAACAACAATAATTTGTTTTAGGGGAGATAGATGTTTATTGAATATAGTGCAAGGGAGTGGTGGGCAGGACAGCAAAGGAGAGACTGTCTGCCAGCAGGCAGTGGTAGGGGGCTATAGTTAAGGGGAGGAGTGAGAAGATATGGGAACATGTGGAATTTTCCTTTTTCTGGTACCTGTGCCCGGTTGTAAGTAGCCCTTGGTCAGCTACGGCCTATGGCTATTTTTGAGGTGGATTGCCACATCGCCTGTTCGCATTCAGCCGGTTGGTCACTGTGGGCCCTTTTACCTTACTCAGGTTTCCATTGCTCAAGCCTGTGGCCTAAAAGCAGCCTCTGCATTCCCCACTGACAGATTGACAATGACAACTCTTTGGCGTTTGGGTGGAAATCTCATCTTCAGTAGCTGCTTCATGCTAGACAGGGTGATGGGGGGTTCTCTGTCCCTACCTAAACTTGTTGGTCTATCAGGGGTTCTGTGCAGTTATAGACCGGTGCATGGTATTAGATTAACATGCTGATAGGTGATTTGAATGAAATTCCTTGGTGGCCTGGCCTATGAGATTTAGAGAGAAGGGATCCTCTGATGGTATGGGCTGGAATCCTTGTTGAATCATCATTCGTATATGGAATTGTTGGATTCTAGAAGAGACAAATTTAACAAAGAGATTTAAGAGAGAGCGGCCAGTAATTAGGAGTATGAATATTGAGGCCAGGGGTCCTAAGAAAGGAAGAAGGCAGGATAACCATGACCAGGTTTGTTTCCAGAAAAACCATCCTTGTGTTGCACATCCCAGGGGGAGGAAGCCACTCAGATGTGTAGGCATGTATTTTGCCTGTAGATGAAGACGGCAGCTGGATCCACAGGAACAGAGAAAAAAGGGGGAGGGGTGAAAGAAGTAAGGCGGTAGAGAGTCAGGCAGTGTCAGGGAACGGTCCCAACTTAGTCTCTAACGTGTGCAGACTCACCCTGGACTAGCTTCCACTGCCAATTGCCCCACACGTTGGGAACAGAGACCTCCCCAGGGGATGGAGTGGAAGAGAAGGGGGGGCTCCAACCTGATTGCCCTCAGACCACACCAGGGAGTGGCCCTGGCCAGTGATCTTCAGTTGTCTGATGAGGAGTACTAGGGTTAGACTGCCGAAGGGCTGGAAAGAGAAAGGAGAGGGAGGGAAGGATCCCTCTGAAGGGCAGGAGGAGAAATACTTCACCCTTTCAGGGAAGGGCGGTCTGGCTGGCTCCCCCTGGCGCTTTGGATCCTCACTGAGGAGTAACCTCTGTCAGTTCCCCAAGGAGTACTAGAGTTGGTCCACTGAGGGAAAGTCCCGAGAAATTTCTGGAGAATCTGGGGAAGGTCTTGATCTGGCAGAGGTTGCCTGTGAGGGCCACCAAATGTGGGGTGATGCAATCGGGTGGAGGCCCACGGGGTGGGTGGTGAAGGAATTCACCCAAGACAGAACAAAGGAAATAGAAGTTTATTTTATTGAATACACTGCAAGGGAGCAATGAGCAGGACAGCAAAGGAGAGACTGCCCAAACAATAATAATTTTTAAGATAGACTTAGAGCAACAAAACTTAGAGGATTTAAGTCTATAGAAACCCAAAGCAATAGATCTTTTTCAGAAATTGCCTTAAGTTTTCAAAAAGTGTAAACCAATGTGATATTAGTTAAATCAGTTTAATCGGAGGGAATAGATTCCAAATACATGAAAAATTATTTTGCATATATAAACAGGCAAAAATTATCACCTTGAATATTTTCCAAATGTAAAATCAGGATAATTTACAAGTTCTAAAGAGTTCATAAGTATGAAAATTAATTTTTAAAAAAAATTTGTAAGAATCTATACCCCACTGGTAAATTGGGGATGGGATGGGAGTCAAGAAATATGTTATGTCTTTTGTATGACATTTTTTATAATTATATCATAACATACTGTGAAACTTAAAAATTGTGAAATAAGAATACCCAGGTTCTACCAACCTATTTGAAAGAAGCTTTATCATTTTCAGTGATTAGGTTATGGAAAAATCCAACAATAATTTTTCATGAGAAAAACAAACATCTCAAAGCATTTTGCAGTAGACATTAATTAGGCTGGGTTCTAATCCTCTGATTTTCTCTAGGAAACAGAATGAAAAAATTTGCTATGCATTTAACCATCATGTGCCCAGTAAGAAGTACAGGGAAAGCAAGATGAACCCTTCCAATTTTTAGGATAGAAGAAGTGAGGAATTGGGGCACGTGGGTGGCTCAGTCGGTTGAGCATCCAATTCTTGGTTTTGGCAAAGGTCATGATCTCAGGATTGTGGGATAGTGCCCTGCGTGGGGCTCCGTGCTCAGTGGGGAGTCTGCTTGGGATTCTCTCCCTCTCCCTTTGCCCCTTTCCCCACTCACGTGCGTGCATTCTCTCTCTCTCTCTTTCTCTCTCTCTCTCAAATAAGAAATAAATAAATCTTTAAAAAAAAGAAGTGAGGAATGATAAAAACAACTTGCTTAGGACGATCAGAGTAATAATAAGTAATTATGTAACTGAATCTTAGGACGGGTGACTCCTTAACCCTTATGCATACAGAATTTACTAGTTTAGCCAAAGGCAAATGTGTCCATTCTTTTCTCCATAACATTGAGGTATTATTTTTATTGCTTAGATATTAAAGCCACAAACATCTGAATGTAATTTTTTGAGTGAAGTTAAAAAAATGTCTTTATACATATTGAATTTCCTTAGGTCTGTGGAGAAAATGCAATATTTTAAGTAGTCCAGTTAAATGTTTTTTACTCAAAATAGAAAGGATTTAATTACAAAGAAAAGGAGAAAGTTTTTCAAAGCTATGACGACTTCAGGCAGTTACAGCATCATCCTTTGAAGGATGTGTTTAAGAATGCAACCTGACAAGTCCCTGGACTCCTTTTCTTTTTTTTTTTTTTTACTGTTTTATTTCCCAAAAAAGAATAGAGGCTAAGAAATAATGCAGTGGGTTCTCCACAAAGCATTTCAAATACCATATTTTGGCTCTGACACCATTAGACACAATACACTTATGCAAACTAAGTAAATACCAATGTAAATCACAGACTTGTGTAAATTGTCACTTAAACTTTAGGGTTTGATATCCTAAAGCATATGCTTTCTTATTCTGGGATCCCAACCATGTATTTATGACGTTTTTGATACTGAGGCTGCTGGTGAGTCCTTTCTATCATCACGTTTCCTATAAAGTAACCGGAAAAGTAGCAATCTGTGAAAAATTCCAGCCAATGGAAGGAAGTCCTTCCATTTTGTGGGAGGACCCCTTTGCCTCCTGCCTTTTGAAAGGTCCTGGGAGACCCACCTGGCTCCACGTGCTCTAAGCCATCAGAGTAGGTAGATGCTTGGCTTGCAAGATTCTTGGCTCCTGTGTTTACTTTTGCCTGAGAAAATTTTCATATTTTTCCTGGTGGCTATGTAATTATTAGAATCATATATTTGTCTAAATAAGGGTTCTGCATGCTTTTTCTCTAAGAGGGCAGCTATCAGATATTTTAGGATTTCTGAGCTCTACAGTCTGTTGCAGCTATAGTCAATAAGTAAATGAATAGCTGCAGCTGTGTTCCAATAAATCTTTATTTACAGAAACAGGCAGGTTAGAAACAATGACTGAGGATGGAATTTAAAGCATCTGTGATGTCTCCTTTTCCTATTCTTAATCTTTAATGGGTTGAGATCCAGCAAAAAATAAATAAATAAATAAAATAGATTTAAAAAGGAATTAGAAGTGAAGCCTGGGATTTATAAATTAGAGGCCATACTTACTGCTCTTTGCAGGACTCTGTTTACTAGTGTGATGCTCTATGATCCAAATGCTGAACACCAAGCCCTTGTCTCCTATAGCTCATCCTCATAACAATTTTATCCGCAGCTGTCACCCTTCTTCCAGTCTATGTATTTCTCTTCCCATTAAAGTACATGGTATACAAGGGAATCTTTCTTCACTAGGGAGTCTGTGTCATTTTTGTCTCTGCCGGATGACTTTTCACTTACTTATCTGGCTTTTGTGCCAAATGCTAATGGAATTTGGGCACATGACCATTGCCACATTAAACTTAGAGATATAAACTAATGCTTCTCTTTGCCTACAGTTTCCTCTCCACTGCAGTCCATAAATAATAAGGCATATTTCAGGGTCCTTTCCCCACTGCTTAATCCTTTCCCCTTTAATGGCCCATAAATTTGACTACCATTTGCCTTGTTCTTTACTTTTATAAAACAGTGTTCTCATTTTCAAAAATGTTTTGAATAATTTAAAAGTTGTTTCAAAAGTATAATACTTTCCAAGTGGCATCCAAAAAAATTTGGGTTGGTTTTATAACTTTTACCACTTATAGCTCTAGTGCCTCAATTTACCTTCATTAATAGGTATATTTTGAGCATTTACTGTGGGCATGGCATTATATTAAACAGTGTAACAAACTAATATCTGTTGTCCAACTGAAACAAGTAGATAGAAATTTGAGGTAAATATCAAAGGTACTTTTTCAGCTACCAAGAAAATCAGTTCAACGTAGGATATTGTCCATGATTATCTGCATACCACAGTCTGTTTTCTGCTTTACTTTGCTAATGGAGATTTTGATTTAATATTCTTACTACCAAATATACTTGTATATTCTGAGGAAAGCATCATCCAAACTAGTTATTTGGGTAGTGAAGATAGAAATATGCACTTTTTTGGTACAGCATTACACATTCAAAGCCTAGTATTTCCTGGGCCCAGGATTGTTCCTATGTGGAAAATTATTTATGTGGTTGAGATCACAGTGAATACATAATTTTATACTCTTGATTGTTTTTACTTTAAAGATTTTATTTATTTATTTATTTATTTATTTATTTATTTTAGGGAGTGTGTGTGCACATGCATATGGGAGCTTGCGGGAGCAGCGGGGAGGGGCAGAGGGGGAGGAGAGGGAGAGAGAATCTCAAGCAGACTCCGCGCTGAGCTCTGAGCCAGAGGTGGGGCTTGATCTCACAACCCTGAGATCACAACTTGAGCCGAAACTAAGAGAGGTCACTTAACCAACTGAGCCACCCAGGCACCCCTTGATTGTTTTTACTTTAACACTATAAAATTACTTTCCCCATCTGATTATAAAATAATTTTGAATCATCTTTTTAATCATTGCCTGATACCTCAATGATAAATGAGATCTCATTCCCCTATTTTTTCAAGTTTTGGGTTTGTGTAATTGTTTTTTAAAGTCTTCATTTTTTAGAGCAGTTTTACATTCACAGCAAAGTTGAGAGGAAAGAGATTTCACATAATACCCTGCCCCAGCAAATGCATAGCCTCCCTCATTCTAAACATCATTCATCTGAGTGGTACATTGGTTACAGCTGATGACCCTACATTGACACATCTTATCACCCAAAGTCCATAATTTGCATTTGGGTTTACTTTTGATGTTGTACATTCTACCGGTTTGGACAAATGTATAATGACATGTATTCATCATTATAGTGCAGAGTGTTTTCACTGCCCTAAAAATCCTCTGTGTTCAGTCTGTTCATCCCTCCCTCCCAACCTTGTCAACCACTGATCTTTTTATTGCTTCCATAATTTTGCCTTTTCCAGAATGTCTTATAGTTGGAATAATAAACTATTGTGTGTCTGTTTTCCACCATGTAAATTATGATATAATAAAATATCTACCCATATCAAGATTTTCCCAAACTCACAATTATTTTCTTGAGCCAGATTTATACGCATACTGGATGAGAAGTACATTATTCCATATATCATTTTAAAAATTGACTATTTTAGTATGTATAAAGTAGAACCATATATTGTTACTTTGATGAGAAAAATATGACTTTATTTTTTACATTTTTATTTCTTTGATTTCTACTAATATTGAACCTTTTTCCTCCAAACTTATTAACAATTTGTTTTTCATCATTTGTGAATTCTCTGTGTTATGTCAATTGCTCAATTGTACATAAAGGGTTTTAACATCTTTCTTAAACATTTATGTTGAGTTTTTAGAATAAGTTGCCATATTTATTACATTTCTCAATTTATTGTTGGCCTTTTTACTTTTCTATTTATAATTTGAAATTTGGAAATTTTGAGATTTATTTCAGTCATTTATATCAACATTACTTTGTGATTTCTTTCTATTATGAAACTAAGGAAGTCCCCCTGCCCGTACTTGAAAAAATATTAATCTCTGTGTTCTAGAATTTTGTTGATTAATTTTACTTTTATTTTTCAAACCGAGCTGGAATTTATTTTGATGCATGAAATAAGATGAATAAATAAATTCATTTCCCTAAACTAAAAAATAGTACCAGCATCATTTATTCTTTCCCCAGTGCTTTATGATAGTGTTCATCATGTATTACATTTTTTATATGGCAAGATCTTTTTCTGAATTATGTAGTAGAGAGGTCTCCAAACTTTTTTGATCACATGCCTACCAGTACAAAGTATCTGTGCCTGTTCCATTGATATATGTATATTAGTTTTATTATATACTTGTACTACTGTCAATTCATATGTTAACATTTATATTAATTTATATCTTGAGATCAAATGGAAATATACTTTTTAATATATTTTATCCCACCCCTGGTGAAATTTTGGCACACTGCTTATCACATGATTTCTATTATTTTAGTTTAGTAACATGCTTTAATTTCCCTTATATCTAGTTTTTCCCTCAGGATTATTCTTTCTTTAAACATTTATTTGACATTCCCTTCTATGTAAACATATGTATAATTTTCTGAAAAATCCCATTTGGACTATAATTGTAGTTTCATTCAACTTATATATTTTTTTCTTTTGCCAGCTTTAGATAGTCTTCTAATTCTAATTGTATAACTTCTGTCATCTTTATGTCTCCTGGTAGAATTTTGAAAATGACTGTAAAAAGTGGTTTATGTTACTTCTAGGGACTGTATGTATGCATCTGCTACTATGGGAATTTGATATTTGCTTTTTTTCCAAGTTATTTTTAACAGGTTATTGCATTTATAGGGTGACTATATAATTTTACCATCCAAACCATTTCATTTATTTTTTTAAAGATTTATTTATTTGAGAGAGAGCACGAGTAGGGGGAGGACCAGAGGGAGAGAATCTCAAGCAGACTTCCTGCTGAGCACACAGCCTGATGTGGGGCTCATTCCCAGGACCCATGAGATCACGACCTGAGCCAAAATCACAAATCAGATGCTTAACTGACTGAGCCACCCAGGTGGCCCCCAAACCATTTCATTTCTGAGGGTGCAAGGGACACTATTTTTTTTTAAAGATTTTATTTATTTATTTGACAGAGAGAGACGCAGTGAGAGAGGGAACACAAGCAGGGGGAGTGGGAGAGGGAGAAGCAGGCTTCCCGCTGAGCAGGGAGCCCGATGCGGGACTCGATCCCAGGACCCTGGGACCATGACCTGAGCCGAAGGCAGACGCTTAACGACTGAGCCACCCAGGCGCCCCAAGGGGACACTATTGATTATAACACTGAGTTGCAGGCATAAATGGGACTCTCCTAGGGAAACGAGGCCATCTGTTAACTAGGAACCTAGAAAGCCTTCCACATTGAAGAATATAAGTGTAGACAATTCTCAAAATAACTTTCTGTGAAGGGGAGGAATAAGAGAATGGCAGATGTAGGGCAACAGAGAACCAAATAAATCTGTTTTTTTTTTTTTTTTAAAGATTTTATTTATTTATTTGTTTGACAGAAAGAGAGAGAGAGCGAGCACAGTGGGGAAGCAGAGGGGGAGGGAGAGAAGCAGACTCCTTGCTGAGCTCAGAGCCTGATGCAGGGCTCAGTATCATAACGCTGAGATCATGACCTGAGCCAAAATCAAGAGTCAGACACTTAACTGACTGAGCCAGCCAGTTGCCCCTAATGCTGTTTATTTTTAATTGAACCTGTTTAAATGTTGATAGGAGGACATTAGTAAAAATAGAGGTGTTCAAGTGATATTAGAAGGTTGAGCAATTAATGATGAAAAGTCTGTGAAGAGGTCATGGGGGTAGGATTTTGACCACAGGAAGAGTAAACCTTGTGCTTAGAAGGAAAACAGGAAGGGTAGCTTTGTATGCAAATAATTTTGCAGGAGGAGGCTAGGTAACTGATGTTTTCCCATCACCTGTCAAAGCATATAGCACTGTAAAATACTGAAAATATTCAAGAAATTTATCAAAACATCGTATAGCACCTGTATTGGAAATGAGATTTAACATTTTTGTTTTTGTTTCAGTCACAATGTCAGTGAAAATCATTGCTCATTAAAATAATCCTGCAATTGTATATGCCTGTTTTTGTAATCTCCATCTACATATACTGTTATATTGTCATTTTACTTTTTTTTGTCTTTAACTTTTTGGCCCCCACAAGTGTTCCAAAAATACACTCCCAAGAGAAAGTTTACACATAGAGACAGTGCACTCTGGTTTTTATTTCATTTCTATCTCTTTTAAGCCCTCCCCACTCCATTAATTCCACTACTTAAAACAGGTATGCATAGTTTTTGCTACATTAAGTTGTATTATTTGTGCATTCTGTGTAGCACTTCTGTTTGGCAGTGTACATTGTGTTTAGCATAGGATTTAGACACATCTGAGCACATTTGGAGGGCCTATCAGGCAAAACCTCCAGGGGTCCATTCTTCACGAGGGGCTGTGGAGTCTTCTTGGAAAGAATTCATCCCAAGACAAGATAGATTTCAGATACCCAAATCATTTCAAGGACCTTGGGTCAGTGGACAATCTGAGTGATAAAAAATACACTGTACACAGCCTCATCCTTTCCAATTGGGGCTGGAAAATCCTGTCATGTAGAGCCTCTACCACTTCTAACAGCCCACTTCTTTCTCCCAGGTGCACTCATCCTTCGTTCTAAACCTTGAGCAGAGCCCTGTGCTTCAGACCTCCCCTTCTCTTTCCCTCCCCTGCCCTTTCCTTTCTACCAGCCCAGCAGTTCCTGCCCTATGCCAACTCCCTCTAGAAGTGACAGGAGACGCTAAAAACTTTATACTAGTCATCACCCTCATTGCTGTAGAACTTAGTTAGGTTTACAAAAGGGACTACCACACTACATAGTTTCTAAACCAGGTTTTCCCCTAATGCCAGGCATTTGTTTACCACCTTCACGGTTTTACCCATACCTGTTGTATCACCTATAATATTATTTACTTAACATTTTCCTTTGAATCAACTCATGACTAACATCTCCACTTACCTTTATTTTGTTCTAGGCAGTAATACCATGAAATCAGTTTTGATGTGCTAGCTACAGTTTTAGAATATGTGTACATATTGTATATAATATATACAAAGACATATAACTATAAAAAAGTAGCATAACAAACCCAATGGAGATATTTGGGATGGACGTTTTTCCTTTCAAATAAACTGCATGGCGTGGCAGTTGCCTGTTTTATTTACTGATGGGAGCAAGGGTTTCTCTTTCCTTACTTGTTCTACCATCTACCTTAATTCATAAATGACTAGATTTGATAGAACATGTTTATGTTTTGAAATAAGCCATATCAAAGTCTTTCTTAACACTAACAAATAGGCATTCATTTTTAAAAATATTTCTTTATTTATTTTCAGAGAAAGAGAAAACACAAGTGTAAAGGGGCGGGGAGAGGCAGAGGGAGAGAATCTCTAGCAGACTCCCGGCTGTGTGCGGAGCCAGACACAGGGCTGATCTCAGGACCCTGAAATCATGACCAGCCCAAACCAAGAGACGCTCAACCGACTGAGCCACCCAGACGCCCCACAAATAGGCATTCTTATAAAGAAAAGAGCAGTTAGTACCATCTTATCTTATCTAAAAGTCAAAATGATAAGTTATGAAACAGTATCCCAGCAGGTATTTTTGAGGATTGTTTGCCAAGGATAATTTATTGATTCCGAAGCATTTAAAATAAAAGATCAGATATCAGATTTTTTAAGGTTTTAAAAATAAGCAAATTTTGTGTTTGGAGTTGAAAAGAGAAAGTGAAAGTGTTATTACAGAGTAGATTTTCTTAGGCAACCGTAATAACAAGGATCAAGACATCCAAGACTGAAAGAAAATTATTTGGCCATAAAAAGCCTTCAACAAAATCCCTGCTGTTCATCATAGTACAAACTTTTCCAGAGTGTCACCAAACACATGAAAGACATGTCTAACCATTTTCTCTAAAATATTGAATCATACTGATAGAAATGTAGTATTAAAATGTTTTAGCTATTGGAGTTAACATGGTGACCTTCAAATTTCAGGACAGAGATAAAGATACATTGAGTTACTCTCCTTGCTAGGTAGGCAGCATGATATAGTATAACACATCTTGAATCTCAGACTTAGTAACCATGTTGTCTTAAATCACTTCAGCATTATTTACCTTAGTTTTCTTGGTTATAAAATGGGAATAATAGTGATTCTTCTCTGGGTTTTTTGTAACATAAATGATGGGATAAATATGCAACAGTTTTATAAAGTGCTATATACATCTTTAAGTTTTCCGTGTTCTGTTATTAGTATTGAGTCTTTCTCTGGATATGTTTATAACACTTGGAGATTTGGAAAAGAAGTATTTGTCCCCATCCTTCTGATGAAGGCATTTGGAAATCTTATTTTTTAGGAGGAATGATGGTCATATTGATATGTTCCATTTTTTAACTTGATTTAATTTAACTTGTTTTGATTTAATTCTAATATATTAAATTTTGTTTGCATTATTTTTGGCAGTGGTTTCATTCTTTCGGTACCTAAGGTTGACTTAGGCACTTGGAAAGTGTGTTAAAGCTGCATAACTACCTTGGTAAAAAAAAAAGACACCACAAACTGGTTATTTAAGCAAGAGAGAAGACTTGTTTTCCCATCATATACTTTTATCTGCCATGTCATCAACTCTCAACGTCAGAGACTTTTCCCAGGATTAGCTTTGCTAACTTTCCACAGCTATGCACCCAGACCTACTGACCTGTATTCACGAACTCTGTTATCTAACTTTTGAAGATTACTACTTTTGTTATAGAATAAAGCCTACATAATTTCATTCATTCAGTAAAAATTTCTTGCTCCCCTATCCTGGGAAGGGGCTGTGCTAGATTCAAAGGTGAATATAATGACATAATTGACTTCAGAAAGGTCAGGATATAGTCATGGAGATGAAGTCATAAATAATCATCGTGCATTGTGTTCAGGGAAATGAAAGTGGACCACACTGCTGCTATGGGGAAATAGAGGCCTAAGACTCAACCTAGGTGGGGGGCGCCTGGGTGGCTCAGTTGGTTAAGCGTCTGCCTTCGGCTCAGGTCATGATCCCAGAGTCCTGGGATTGAGCCCCGCATCTGGCTCCCTACTCAGCGGGGAGCCTGCCTCTCCCTCTTCCTCTGCCCTTGCTCATGCTCTTTCTCACTCTCTCTCAAATGAATAAATAAAATCTTTAATAAAAAAGACTCAACCTAGGCCTGTTAGGGAAGGCTTCCTAGATGAGGTAATATCTGAAGTTCATCATTCAATCATTTAGCAATTGTGCTTTGATAACCTACTATGAATGTGCCCGGCTTTGTTCTAGGTACTTGTGATATATGGAAAATTGGGGATCATTCTTGCTCTCTTAGCATTTACATTCTATTAAAAGAGACAATCAGATAATTGCTCAAGTAAATACAAAATTACAACCATGGTAATTGATGTAGAGGAGAGGTACCTAGTACTAGGAGAGCTCATAATAGGCATATTTGTTCTAGTTTCTGGTTAGTTTGGGAGAAGGTTTCCCTCAGACCATAACTAAGAGCTGAAGGATGAATAGGAATTGATTGGTTTGGGTTGGGCCATAGAAAAATTCTAGGCAGAAGGAATAGCATGTTTAAGAGGGAATGTAGCCCCTGGGGTCTTTAAGAAGCACCCAGTAAATAGCAACCCTTTTCACTGTTTAGGTTTTGAGTAAGTTCAAGGGGGAAAAAAGAGGAGTAGGACATAAAGATGATACATGATGATCGTAAAGATGATTCATGTATCATCTTTTTAATGACAAAGTTGTTATTGGAGAATGTCACTTGGGCATGAAAGCCAAATTCCCTTCCTATTATTGAATACCAGAATTAGTCATATTTACCTGCCTAGTTACAAAAGATTACAGACTACTTATAGTCTCCACAGAAGGGAGAAGGCTTTTGTGAAATTTACAACATGAAGAAACAGAACATGATTTGAACATTGTGTAGGGTGAGTGGAAAGACTATGTAGAAGGGAGAGGTTGAAGATAAAAGTGGGCATGAATGATGAATGAAGGTTCTGGGAGAGGTGGGTGGGCAGGGACTGGACTAGGGTGAGGCATGTGAAGGGTCCAGGGCACAGAGTTTAAGGAGGCACTCATTCTCAGGGTTGTGCAAGTACAAGGTTGGCACCACAAAAGTAAGCACTCCTTAAATATCGTGTCCTGAGTACTTGTCTTGCTTTATCCTAGTCCTGGTCTTGCTGAAGGGCATGAAATTGAAGGCACAGGGGAGGAACTGGCCATGAGAAAGAGCAGGGAGACTGGAGGAACGATGTGGGAATAGAGATGTCTACAAATAATGAAATAGTGTACAGGAAGGGAAGGGAGAACACATTGGATGGTCTCAGGTTTCTTGATGATGAACTAGAAACAAAGTCAACAGCTTGAAATGAGCATGGAATTTGAGAGTTGTGAATATTGAGAACATGCTGACAAAGGAGGAGGATACTCAAAAGCAGTACTGAGGGCCTTGTTAAGACTGAATATCAGTCTGTATCATTGTTTGATCATTTCCACTTGTGTGCAACTGCCTGGGTTCATGAGTGGCAGAGGCACCAGTCCAGAGGAGAGGTTTTACAAGCTCAGTATGACAGTGGATAGGGATAAACAGTGCAAGAGAGAGAGGAGCTTAGGAGTCCAGGCGATAAACCATGGGAACCAGGCACTGTATAGAGACATGCACGGTACAGATGCAGGGTGATCATTGTAAAAAAAAAAAAAAAAGGTAAAATCAAGGGAGACAATAATGGTCTCAGTGAAGCTGAAGAAGAGAGATGGTCAGAGTCAGGTTGGGTATATGAGACCTGGGAAGAATACCAGTGATTTATTTGCATTCTTTTGGCAGATGAATCTATTCCAGAGTGTTTCTGAGTGAGGCCCTAGATGCAGATGGCTGTGGATGTGTAGCATTGAGTGTCAGTGAAGTTTAAAAGATGAAGGAATTAAGAGGATCAGTGACAGCATGGTAAGTCCATACAAACAGTGAATTGCCCTAGGATGGTGGATGGAATTGGATTACAAATATTCCCAAATGCCCACTGATTAGAAAATGGTAATCAGTGGGGTTAGAGCCTGGTTTAGTGAGGTAGCATGAGTTTCAAAGAAGGAAAACTTCACTTTCTCTTTTAACATGACTGTAAAACTATGTAGAGATGTAGAGGCTCTGATTGAGAAAGCTTCAGAGGAATGGTGTCTTCTGAGGGAAGTCAGGTTTCATTTGACTTGAGGGGGATGTAGAAGCATACATTGAATGAGGTTCATGATAGGCCCAGTGAAAAGATTGTGTTTTTTTTTTTTTGATGGAGGGGAGATGTGTTCTTGTATTATTGAGAGAAGTACAGAGTGGTATGGAGAAAAGAGTAATAGGGACATGTGTGGACTCTGGTATCACATTGACTTGGCTTCAATCCTAGCTCCAGCAGTTAAAAGCCCTGTAATTGTGAACAAGTTATTAACTCAAGTTCCTTGCTTGTAAAATGGAGTTATATGCAGGTCATGGATTATTATAAAGAGTAGTGAATTAATGCATGTTTGCTGCTTAGCACATAGCAAGTGCTAAATAAAAGTTATTATTATGATGATGATCAGTTACGGTAAGGAGATGACCAAAGATAATAGAGACATGAGGGCTAGCAGCATTAGCTGACTTTAAGTTGTAACTAGAAACCTGGAGATAGGGGCACCTGGGTGGCTCAGTCGTTAAGCGTCTGCCTTCGGCTCACATCGTGATCCCAGGGTCCTGGGATCGAGCCCCACATTGGGCTCCCTGCTCCGTGGGAAGTCTGCCTCTCCCTCTCCCACTCCCCCTGCTTGTCTCACTGTGTCTCTCTCTGTCAAATAAATAAATAAAATCTTAAAAAAAAAAAAGAAACCTGGAGATGTTCACATCTGTGGTATAGTATGGGATACTGAGGCCAATATGTTGGAACATGGTGATAGGGCATCAGTGGGCATGCCAGAGCTGTCCGTCAGGTTCATTGGCTTGTCTCCTGGTGTTGGGATGCCACAGCTCAGGCTTTCAGTAGTGGCAAGAGTAAAGTGGGAGTTGGAGGTAGGAAAGTAATGGGCAAAGTTAGGATGGTTCTTCTACCCACTCCCTTCTACTTTGCGGCAGAGAGAAAAGTCCTATGTACATGAAGAGTGAGTGACTATGAAGGAAGTTGAATTAATTGCCACTTAAAATATATTCTCTTGTTATTCTGTGCTTACATAGAGTTGTTTTCCTCACAAGGATTCCCTGCGGGTGTAAACCCCACAAGGGAGGAACTTCTGAGAGCTATCATGTGTTGCTTCCATTTCAGTGTAGTAGTGCAAGTGGAATCCTTCAATTCCAAGAATATTTGTTGAATAATCTCTATGTACTTGGTAACCCTGCTAGATCCCAGAGTTATCAGGAAGTATATCTTACTTTTGTATCCTTCCCTGAAAACCCTGGGTTCTTGCAGAAATCTTATGATTGAGCTACAGTGTCCAATGGGGGAATAGGAAGCATCAAATCTATTTTTGAACGATCCTCTCAGCTTAGAATTAGATCAAATAGGATAGAAAAATCTCTCTCCAGTGTGAGGTTTGAACTATGTGACTTAAACTCCTAAATTCTTAGCCTTATCTACCATCTCCCTCCTCTATCTTACAAATACTTTAAAAATTATGAAATATATCAAAGATGGAGAAAAGTGTGGAGGAGAATATTATAGCTGATACTTTATATGTTTCCTTTGTACCAGGTGCTGTTCTGTATCCTTTACATGTATCAACTCATTTAATCCATTTTGCAGATAAAAACAGTCTCCAAGAGTTTATGTAATTTATTCAGGATCACCCAAATAGTAGGCAGTCTTCCTCTTAACCGCTTACACTCTACTGCTTTTCATGCGTCATTGTTAACACTTGCATATTTGCTTCAGAACTTTTTATAAAAAAAATTACAGAATACAGTTTAAATCTCCTCGTCAGGTACTCCTACCCAATCTCTCCTCTTCTGTCTTCCCAAAGGTAACAACTATCCTGAATTCAATGTTTATCAGTTACATGCATGTTTCTACAATTTATATATATATGTGTGTATATATAAATACATATATTTGTATATATATGCATAGATAATACATAGAAGTTTTTTGCTAACTTTTTATAGTTTGTTTTTTACTCTTAATAATTTTTGAGATGTAGTCTTGTTGATATATACAGCTAGAATTTGTTCATTTTTATTATGTTAGGAAGTATTCCAGTGAACATATACTGCACCTATTCTCTTATTTATGACCCTGTGGTAGATGGCATTCTTGTTCCCAGTTCTTTACCCCTCCCTATATCCACACATTTTCATCGTGATGTTTAAATTTCTTCCACTAAAGGCAGAATGTATTTTCCTGCCCAATTAATGTTACTCTAGGCCGTATGACTTGCACTGACCCAAGGGATATTAGCAGGCGTGACACGAGACGGGGCTTGAAATGTGTTTCTACATTTGAGCCTGCCCTCTTGCACTTCTGCCGGCATCGTGGCAGAAAAAAAGCCCCAGCTAGTCCACTTGTCCAGGATAAAAAAGAGGCACATAGAGCAAATCTGTACCAAATTTGTGGCCTGGAACCAAAACCAGATCAGCCCTGCTGAGATCAATAGGACCTCCTTAGGCAGCCTGCATACAAGTGAGCAAGAATAAATGAGAATTGTTTTGAGCCCCTGAATTTGGGGGTAGGTATAGCTAACTGAGACAGATTTTATGTTTGTTTCCAATATTTTACTACTAAAAACAATTCTGCTATAAATAATGTGCAGGTTTCCTTGAATATACGTGTCGATTTCTCTGAGGTACATATCTAGAAGTTGAATTGCTACATTATAGAGTATGCACATTTTCAGCTTTCCTAGGCACAGTGCTAGTTTTCTCTGCAAAGTAATTGTAACTAATGAACCATGTTTTGTTTGTCTCTTCACCTCCTCACTAACAATTACTATTTTCAGAATTTCATCTGTTTGCCATTCTGACAGGTATTGAATAATATCTCATTTTACTTTACATTTCTGTGATTACTAATGAGGTTTAACATATTTTTCATATTTATTGACTCTTTGGGTTTCATTGTGTGCATGTTCTCTCTTTGCCTATTTTTCTATTTATTTTACAAGATTTTAAGTGTTTCATTTTTTCATACTTGCTCTTGCTCCATTTATCCCATTGTCAGTAATTTCTTTTTTAATGTGGGTAATTGCTTTATTTATCTCTTTGAGCACCATAAAGTACTTCCTTTTTTAATATTTTATTTATTTATTTATTTATTAGAGAGAGAGAGAGTGCACGATCGGGAGAGGGAGAGGCAGACTCCCTGCCGAGCAGGGAGCCTGATGTAGGGCTCGATCCCAAGACCCTGGGATCATGACCTGAGCCGAAGGCAGACCGACTGAGCCACCCAGGTGTCCCTAAAGTACTTCCTTTAACATCTTTCTGTTAATTCAATGATCAGTAGACCTTTTCTGTAAAAGGCCAAACATTAAATATTGTAGGATTTGTGGGCCAGACTCTGTGACAACTACAGAACTCTGCCTAGGTAGTGTGAAGGCGGCCAGAGACCATACATACACGAATGGGCATGGCTGTGTTCCAATAAGACTTGATTAACAAAAACAGGCATTGAGCCACATTTAGCATGAGGACCACGGGACTGACTGTGCTCTACAACTAATTTCATCTGGAGTCAATTCCTATTCATGATTGATTTTGTTGACTGTTCTTAGTAATATAGAGCTCTGTGTTTTAGATTTTGGTTTTTCTTTAAGGGGAAGCTTTTTTTTTTTTTAACAATTGCCTTCACCCAGTCACAGAGGCCCCCACTTCAGTCCAAAGTCAGGTAATTTCTATGAAATCTCACTCTGACAAAAGAGGTGATAGTTCTTTCCTTTAGGCTGTTTGTTTGTATTATACATAATTGTGCCTTTGAATATATTGTACTCTGGGTTTCTGGCAAGGGAGGAAGGTTGGGGAATGAGGTAAACACATTTTCTCTAGTATGTTTTTCATTCTTGGGAACAGGGCCTGTGTATTATTTCTGGATGCCTAGTGGCTAGAAAAATATTTGCTGAATTTCTTGGTACACATTCATTATGAATTTTAGAGGAATATAAAGAAAACAATCAAATTGAATTAAAATATTTGATACGGAAAAGTTTCTTATCTTTCAATATTATACACTGCTAACAGTGCGATAGAGAAGCTGAAAAGATATTTATAGACTCTTACTTTCTTACTACTTGATTAATAAGAGTTGACCTGGAATGAGTTCTTACTATAGTGAGTATTCTGACAGACCCATTTAAAGAAGGTTAATACAGACAAGACTCCTCCTTTAGTATAGTAACAATGATTGTAATT
Organism: Phoca vitulina; assembly: GCF_004348235.1. Lineage (NCBI taxonomy): Eukaryota > Metazoa > Chordata > Mammalia > Carnivora > Phocidae > Phoca > Phoca vitulina. Next base: position 3,484,093 of record NW_022589742.1, read on the forward strand.
AATTGTACATACATTTTATTTAAATGTAATTTGAATCCATTTACTTGAGAACCCTTGTACACAGAAAAAAAACATTAAAGTGAACGAAAATTTAGAAGTCTCAGAAGAGTTTCAAATGAAGTGATTAACACTGAGGACATAATTGAGAGACTGTTGAAGGGATTATTTCAAAGAAATGTCTTTCAAATGAATGTCTTATTATATAGTAGTTAATTTTATTTTCTGACCTAAAAAGTCATTGAAGACTTGTTTATATGTAGTTGATTATCAATTTGCCTAATTTTTATTCTTTCTTAATTTAATGCCAACATTACATAGTGGATCTTGCCTATTTTTAAGTGATTTTCACAGCGTAATTTCTCTTTGAAGATACATCACTTTTTCTTTCCCTGTATCTGTTATTATATTTTAAGTTAAATGCTGCACCATTATTTTACATCACTGTGATCACAAGTTGGAGACTGCACAAAATTTTCAGAAACCATTTTACCAAAGAGTTTTAAATTGTCACCATTCTGGAGTTTAGGATTTCTCCTTATTTTGTTATTTCCGTTGAGGCTGGCCTGTATTTATCGTAGTCAACACATATAAGTTATGCATGTGATCTATATGTATCTCTGACCAAAGGGTAAAAAACAGAGTATTCAATGTGCATTCTCACCCCCAAATAATCCCCATAAAATTATTTCAGAGGAAAAAGGTCCACTCACTGTTGTAGTCACTTTGACTCCAGGGGGCAGTATAAAATAAGAAATAATAAGGCCTTACCTTACCTACTCACAGTTTGTATTTAACATAATTATCAAAGCCAGAGGGAAATGATGGATTTTATGAAGCCGACCAGAATTTCACTGTGTAAGTTATACCCTTCTGAGATGGCTCTTTAAATGTGGGAGTCAGAGTGTCTATTTGAATTCTCATGGGGAGGCTAACTGCTTTCCTGCCATGTTTCAGTGTTCTCATCTGCAGTCCTTTTACGATTTTAACACAGACAATATGGTTCCTCTAAAGGACTTGTTAAAAATTCACTATATTTCAAATGGACCTTTCCTTATGCGTACACATGCACACATGAATAGGCAGGTTCCCACATACACATATCACATAGACAGCCAGAGATAAGAAGCTGTTAGCATACCATTATGGTGACATACTTAAGTAGGTGACATACTAAAATGGTGGTGACAAAAGCTATTCATTAAGTGTTTAATGGCAGGCTCTGTGCTAGGACCTTTATATATTAAATCTCATTTAACCTTATAACAAAATCTCATTTTTACAGATAAGGAAATGGAATCTTAGTAATTTACCCAAATACTGCCAGCTAGCAAATGGCTAATAAGGATTCAAAAACATATGTTCTTTTTATTATGGTAACCTATATGCCTATACCCTAGTATATATTTTTTGCAAGAAGAAATAAGTACCATTTGGAAACAGATTTTATGATCCCATTCTGTGTGTCTGTTTTAGTGCCACGGCAGTTATTTTAAAAGACTCTCAGTTTTTGTTTGGGAAGAACAATTTTACCACTTCAATATTTAGTCTGCACTTGCTAAAAATCACATCCCCAGACTAGTGAATTTTAAAAGGCTACCTTGCTCAACTCCTAAAGCAATTCTGGCCTCATAGCAGAAGCTCTTGTGTTCAATACATAGGTTCTGGTTGCACAGGCTAGACTTAGTTGAGTCATCATATTAGAAAAAACATGTAAAGAGCATTTTTGGCTCAAGAGCAAGGAATTAATGTTTGGCTATTACTATCCTATGATCAGTTCATTATACATCCTGCCATATATACTTCATGGATCAGTGCTAAGGACATCTGAGAGGTTAAGTGCTTGAAGTTCTTTTTATTAAAAAAAATAGCAAGCAAACTGAGATCCACCTTCATTTTAACCTTCACATTACCAAAGATCACATACAATGGTAATATGAGCAGAATGGATTAAATTAGGAATGAAGATTGATAAATGATGATTGTAAATTCCTGAAGAACATGTGGGTTAAGCTATAAGGTAACCATTGTTGATAAATATTATAAAATACTTATTAGTGCCTAGAATGATAGATTGTTACATGTGGTACAGGCCATAAAGTTTACTTACTCAAACTTTCTCCTTTTCCAAATGTGGAAATTGATCCAGAAACAAACTTTAAATTGCTGATATGTGTTCAATGTATAGCAAACCCATAAAAGAGTTAACATCATTATGACATCATTCCATAAGTCACTGCTTACATGACTATGACAATCCAGTCCCCAAACCTGGATTATTGCTAGTTAAATATAACTAGTCCAGATATATATATGTACACACACACACACATACACACATATATATGTATGTCTAACAGGTATGTGTATATATATATACACACATACACATACACACACAGAAATATATATAAAACAGGAATTTTTGAAGGGGCTCTTTAATTTGCAATGTATAATGATAATAAAATGATTGAGAATAAAGCAGTGTTCAGGTATTAGTTTATAATTCCCATTCAACAAGAAGTGCTGAAACCCTAAAGAAGATATGGCTCCCTTCTTTGCTCTTGAAATTTTTCTCATACTCTTCATCCAGGTACTGCTTAGCATCCTTTTAGATCCACACTTCGGGGTCTCACTGGCTATCCTGGAATGATGTCTTTCTTGTAGTAGGATCTTAATTACTAATTGCAGAGGAGTCTATGTCTCTTTTGCATCTGGAATTGTTTAAAGTTCAGATTTTTAAATAACAACTCTTCCTCAATTGATTCTAAAGAAGGCTGTTTTCCTCTAAATTGGATCTGCAAGATAACTTCTTATTACCCAGGAAATGGCTTATTTCTTTATTTGTATGGGTCTGCAGATTTCTGCTTCTCTGAACCTTTCCCTCTGCAGCTAGTGATTTCCCTCCTGAGACAGTTGATGCAAGAGTGGGGGGATGGTTATATTCCCTTCATTTTTGTGGGTAACCTAACATCTAGATTGGTATCTGATTTACAAAAGTATCCTCCAATGGAAAGAGGCATACACACTATAGTACTTTATAGAAATACAATTCCATGTCCTCTGACTATAGCAGGCCTGAAATTTACTCTTATAACCATTTCATTTCTAGTTTGCCTAATAAACATTAGGATTTTGGCCATTCATAACTATTAAGTTTATTTTAGTATCAGCTGAATAAATAAAAGCATTCAGAAGGGAACTCCTGTGTCTTCTCACCACTTAATCACCCAGACAACTTGTTTGTATACACATAGTCTCCACCTTTTTAAGTGCAATAGAAACAACATCATTCCTATTAAAGGTATTCTCCACTTACACCCTGTATCCCATCCCTTTTTGCATGTTCAAGAATGGTAGACCCTCAATCAACTCCTCTCTCCTGCATCATCAGTTTCTCATTCTCTGCTGGATTGTTCTCAGCAGCAAATAAATATGCTCTAACATCTCCCATTTTAAAATTCAACTCTTTCTTCATCCCTTGCTTCTAAGTTCTGTCTTTCCATCACATCAAAATTTACATGTTTGTATTCACCTCCATATTCACTATTACCTCTTTTAACTTTGACACATTTAGGCCCGTGTCCCTTCCACTCCACTAAAAGTGCTCTGGTCCAGATCATCAACAACTTCCATGGTGCCAAGTGCAATGATTAATGTGCTCAGTTATTCCACAGATCTGGCCAAGCCCACTGTAAAACTCATCTCCTCTTGCCTTCTGTGACATCACATTCTCCTCACTGATGGCTGTTTCTTGGTCTCCTTCATATGCTCTTCTTCCTCGTTCTGAGGTTTACAGTTTGGAGTGTCTTAGGCTTTATCCTTGGCCCTTTTCTCCCCTTTACTACACTCACTTTTCAGTCTTATGATTGCATTCTATCCATATTGCTATGATTTGCTGATTTATATTTTTAACTTAAATTCTTCCTAAGTTCCCGACATATTCTCAGCTGCCTACATGCCATCTCCACTTGGAGAGCCTTCTTAAATTTACCATGGCCAAAAGGGAAGTTTGGATCTTTAGTCTAAACTAGAAACAGTGGGAGAACTAAACATTTAAATTAATAGAGCTGTTAGAAAAATAACCACAGTTGACTTCATTCTTTTCTTGGTGGACATTGATGCCCATTGTCTCATTTTCTCCTTTATTTAGTCTATTTCACTGCTCATTGACACTTGTAGTAGTGGATAGCGAGGGGGAAGTAGGGGAGTATCCAAATTGATTCAAGCCATGTGATGAAATAATGAGGAATTTCATTGCTAACAAATTCATAGGATCATAGAATATTGATCGAATGACTCATACATGGAATGCTGGAACCAAAAGGTCCCTTACAGATCACCTAGTACAATCTCATTTTACTGATGGGAAAATTGAGGCCTTGAAAAGAGAAAGCAGCTTTTTCAAGGTCACATTTCCCTGCATCATGTATAAGTGAAACACGAAACCAGTATGTCTAGAAGCTGCGTTTGTTCTCTACTTGCAGAAAGCCATAAAGAAGGATTTCATTTTCCTGGCCTATGTGATCACTTGGGTTCTTCTAGTTTTGACATTTGTTCATTATCTGATTGGACTTCAGTTGCAACCTGTCATGTATTATATTTTTAAATTGCATTTATAGTATTTTAGATGACACTAATACTTAGGGTTCAATAGCAATATTGGCTGTTCAATTTAGCAATAGACATTATTAATTTAATGGATAGTGAGTTTCTATTTAGTTTTCATATTCTTTTGGTTTGTTCCTACTGAAGCTTTTTTAGGTTTTCCTGTGTTATCAAGGCTTGACCAAAGAAAAAATCTTTATTTTTTTTAAAGATTTTATTTATTTATTTGACAGAGAGAGAGACAGCAAGAGAGGGAACCCAAGCAGGGGGAGTGGGAGAGGGAGAAGCAGGCTTCCTGCTGAGCAGGGAGCCCGATGTGGGGCTCGATCCCAGGACCCTGGGATCATGACCTGAGCCAAAGGCAGACACTTAAAAACTGAGCCACCCAGGTGCTCCAGAAAAAAAAGCTTTAAATACCATCAGAGGCAGATCCAGGTTTTATGGGCCTGAAGTTAATACAATTGGGGCATCAAAATACAAAATGAAGGGGGAGAAAGAATATTTTATAAGGCCAATATAAGTGAGAGGCCCTGAAGCTTAAGCTCCATTAACTTCACTGTAACCCACCTCTGAATGTCAGAACAAATAAATTAGTTAGGTAAATCAATATTTTTCATTGCACAGGGAAGAGAAGGTATGAAAGGAAGCTAATATTGTCTAAGTACCTACTGTGTGACTGGCATTATGCTAGGGACTTTACACATAGTGTCTTATTTAACCCTCACACAACTATGAGACTGATAATATATATAGGCTGTGTTACATAAGTTGGGCATGTTTAATAAATGGCAAAACAGGGTTTGAACCTAGATCTTTATGATTCCAAAGCCTGTATACCATACCCTTATATGAGAACAGCTGTTATCACAAAGCTCTTTTAATAGAAATATGATCAAATATAGATATTGGCAACAAGGGCTTCCATTCATAAAGGATAAGAAAAGTACTCAAATAATAATTCAAGACCAAACATTTTATTTGCCATGACAAAGGTTTCAAGATAGAACCATAACTATCTTGCCAGTGGTTGGAAGATTCTAAGAAATATAAACACAAAACAGCTTTTTTTTTTCAAGCACTGCTTTTTTTATTTTTTTATTTTTATTTTTTTAAAGATTTTATTTATTTGACAGAGAGAGACACAGCGAGAGAGGGAACACAAGCAGGGGGAGTGGGAGAGGGAGAAGCAGGCTTCCCGCCGAGCAGGGAGCCCGATGCGGGGCTCGATCCCAGGACCCTAGGATCATGACCTGAGCTGAAGGCAGACGCTTAACGACTGAGCCACCCAGGCGCCCCAACACTGCTTTTTTTTAAAAAAAGATTTTATTTATTTGTTAGAGAGAGAGCGAGCGAGCACACAAGCAGGGGGAAAGGCAGGCAGAGGGAGAAGCAGACTCCCCACTGAGCAGGGAGCCCAATGCGGGGCTTGATCCCAGGACCCTGGGACCATGACCTGAGCTGAAGGCAGACGCTTAACCGACTGAGCCACCCGGGCATCCCTCAAGCCCTGCTTCTAACCATACTCTCTCGGGCCCCCATCCTGTCCTTTAGCAATATCTTTAGCAGATTTTATTAATTTGCAGCCATTTACATTTATTCAAATTTTGTTCAATTTAGTGTTAAAGTCCAGAAGCTGTTATTTCCGTTGAGGCTGGCCTGTATTTATCGTAGTCAACACATATTTTATGCATGTGATCTATATGTATCTGCAAATGCAGACTGGAGCCATGACCCTGGCTGGGTGGTAGGGAGTGGTGTGGGGGCTTAGTGTCAACTGGTTCTGAGATGCATTTTACCTCATTCCTTTTCCCAAACCAATTCTTTTTGTGTTGGGGAAAGGGAAGGGGGGATAGTGGACACAGAGCTCTTCTTACGTAATTTATTGTTCACTTTTTGTGGCTGGGGACCCGTTTGTCCAGTTTGATAGCTTCTGCTGCTGTGTGGCCTTCTTATATGTGAAGTGTGTGGCTTTCTTGAGGTGCTGTTCAACTTCATGCTGGCCCCTTCTATCACCGAATGTTACCTCAGAAAAGAGCAGTTGTGTCTTTCTTCAGTTCTCCAGGTAAAAAGACATCTTATTTCCTCTAGATAGCCCTACAACTTTTACCCTTTGTACTAAGGTTCTCTTCTAAGTCCTCCCAGGTCCTCTCCCAGACTGAGAGGGTGTCTCTTATATTCTTCCGAGGCATACCTTGACATACCCTCTTTTGGTCCTGCTGTGGTAGGCAACTCCAGCAGGGCTCCTACATTTAGAAATATCTGTACCACAAAAGGATATGTTTCTATAATTTCTTATGCTTCCCAAGAACTCTTGCACCATTCTCCTGTCTCGTGGCATTATTAGGATGAGATTGCAGGCTCATCCAGGAAGTGAGAAGCATCTCATCTTCTTGCAAGCACCCCTAGTTTCTCTGATTTTCTTAAAACTGTCCATTGGCCTGACTTGGCCTTTGTTAATGACAGATAGCACACCATCCACTCTCCCCTAGGGAAAGGAAGAAGTAATTTCCCATATGAAACACTGTACAACTCTAAGGTAGTGATTCTACCCTCTATACTTCTTATATAGACCACGGGAAGAATGAAGTATCTGCTACCAATTATTACCTAGTCAGTTAGAAATGTGGGGTACCTAATGGTTCATATCCAGCTTTGGGTTTTAGTTACTAACATTCTGTTTAAGGATAATTTGGACTAGTATAAAGAATCCATATTTACTTTTTGATAAGGGAAAGCTGCCTAACATGTCTGATAATTGGAATAGGTCTAGGGTTTCTAGAATTTGGAGAAATAATGATAGACCTATTGTGATTAAATCTAGATAACTGAAAAATGAAGTATCATTAGTTTGTTTATGCATCTGTACATATGGATGCCATAGTATAATGGGTAAGAGAGTTCTGGGGTTCAAAAGACCTAGATGCATGTGTCAACCTAGGAACATTAGTTAGCACGAAGTTTATATTCAGGATAAATTTTGTCAGGTTTTTTTTGGGACCCATTTCCTCCTAGGCATTTAAATTAGCCACACAGGCCATAGAATGTGCTCTAGACTGAATGTGTTCTCCCAAAATTCTTATGTTGAAACCTAATCCCCAGTGTGATGATATTTGGTGGTGGGGCCTTTGAGAAATGATTAGGTCATGAGGGTGGGAACCTCATGAATGAGATTAGTGCCTTTATAAAAGAGGCCCTAGAGAGCTCCCTTCCCCCTTCTGCCATTTGAAGACACAGCAAGGACTCTCACCAAACAATGAATCTGTTGGCACCTTGATTTTAACTTTCCAGCCTTCAGACCTGTGAGAAATAAATCTGTGTTTTCAAGCCACCCAATCCATAGTATTCTGTGACAGCAAGCCAAATAGACTAATACAGAATGTAATCACTAATATGTTGAAAATATTACATCAGTGGTTCTCAACCATGGCAGCGTATTAAAGTCATCTAGGAAGTTTTTTTTTTTTAAAATACTCATGGGGCGCCTGGGTTGCTCAGTCAGTTAAGCATCTGACTCTTGATTTTGTCTCAGGTCATAATCTCAGGGTCATGAGATCAAGCCCCGTGTCAAGCTCCACACTTTGCGTGGAGACTGCTTAAGATTCTGTCTCTCCTCCCGGTGTCCCTCTCCCCTCACATGCATGCTCTCTCTCTCTCTCGGAAAAAAAATTTATCATGCCAGGGACCCACCCCAAAACAATAAAGTCAGAATATCTGGAGATGTGACCTAGGCTTTGTTTCTAATGTGCAGCCAAATTTATAAGCCCACTAGATTAGATGAACCCATTTGTAATATTGTGTCCTTTGCAACAGAGAGGGCCTCTGTGATAAGGTTACTGTGTTGTACAACTCTGAGGAGCATGAGTCACAGCTTAGTCTATGTGATGGCACCTACTGGAGCTGTGCAATGCATAACCTGTGTGACAATAAGTGATAATCCTGATGAAAACTCTCTAGAAAATTACAAAGAAGTAAAACATCAGAATACTTAAACACTCATTCAGGTTCAATTGTTTTCTTTATTATTGGTATCTTCTATAAGAATTTGCCTATGGAAGAAGGGGTGCCTGGGTGGCTCAGTCAGTTAGGTGTCCGACTCCTGATTTCAGCTCAGGTGATGATCTCAGGGTCATGGGATCAAGCCCTGTTTCGGGCTCCAAGCTCAGCGGGGAGTCTGCTTGAGGATTCTCTCTCCTTCTCTATTTGCCCCCCTCCCCCAAATAAATACATAAATCTTTAAAAAAAAAAAAAGAATTTGCCTATGGATGCCATAGCATGGTAGTTAAAATGTTTGGTTCTGGGGAATTAAACAAATAATACAAGAAAATGTACTTGAGCTAGGGAATGAGCTGAATCTTTTGGTTGATAGCTCACCGAGTTTAAGGTTGGATTGATGAGAAATACATACATCTTAGCATTTTCTGCTAATATTCCTCTACTCCAGGGGTCAGTAAACATTTTCTTTTCTTTTTTTTGGTGCAAAAAGGTGGTTTTACTTATTTTATTTTTTTAATTTAAATTTAGTTAATTAACATATAGTATATTATTAGTTTCAGAGGTAGAGTTCAGTGATTCATCAGTCGCCTATAAAGTAAACATTTTCTGTAAAGGGTCAGAGAGTAAATGTGGCTTGGTAGTCCACAGAAGTTGTCAGTCACATATTCTTTATTTTTGATAGCTCTTTAAAATACTGAAAGCCACTCATAGCTACAGACTACAAAAATAGGATGTGTGGGCTGTAGTTTGCTGAACTCTACAAGGATAAGTAGAAACTCTTAGAAACATTAATGCAGAGGGCGCCTGGGTGGCTCAGTTGGTTGGGCGACTGCCTTCGGCTCAGGTCATGATCCTGGAGTCCCGGGATCAAGTCCCACATCAGGCTCCCTGCTCAGCAGGGAGTCTGCTTCTCCCTCTGACCCTCCTCCCTCTCATGCTCTCTGTCTCTCATTCTCTCTCTCGCAAATAAATAAAATCTTAAAAAAAAAAAAAAATTAAAAAAAAAGAAACATTAATGCAGAAAGAATAAATTACCAAGAAGGGGAAAAATAATCAGATTGGAATTGGATTTCTCATTTGCAACACTGAAACTAGAAAGCTCTTGAAAATCATCTACAGACTACTGATCAAAAAGCAACACAACAGGGGCGCCTGGGTGGCTCAGTTGGTTGAGCGACTGCCTTCGGCTCAGGTCATGATCCTGGAGTCCCGGGATCAAGTCCCACATCGGGCTCCCTGCTCAGCAGGGAGTCTGCTTCTCCCTCTGACCCTCCCCCCTCTCATGTGCTCTCTCTCTCTCATTCTCTCTCTCAAATAAATAAATAAAATCTTTTTAAAAAAAAAAAGCAACACAACAAGTAACACTCTTAGATCAAAGCAAAAGGACTCTGCCACAAACCTTGATCTTTAAAGGGAACACAATGACCTTCCTCTGAGTATGACCCTCCTCATAGGGAAATGAGTATTATGAGTAAAGGGGCCATGCCCACCTGGAGCCAGTGTTATAGGAGTCAGCAACTGGTCCTCCTTGTGCCACCACTTTCTGGTACAGAATTGGAATCAAGGGATTTTTTGGGAACTTGTCCTTTCAGGCCATTTTAAAGGTATACTTATCAAGGTAGGATACTAGAACATGTTTAATGATTTATTAGCTTGGTTTATAGCTTTTAAATATTTAAATATATGGTACATGGACTTCTGTTTTTATCCTTGCTCTGGGCCCCACAAATGTTAGAAGAAGGCTTGACCATAACCCAAGAATCATACTGTAGCCACGATATCAATATGTCAAAGATATACAAAAACAAAGATATGTGGAAATATATGAGAATTTAGAGATTATATCATCAATGAACCTCACATGAGTAAAATACTTGAATAAAAATAGCAATAACCAAACACTAAAGGAACCAGTAAAGAAACTTAAAGATAGAAAAGAAGAAGAGTAAAAACCATGGTGAGCAAGGTTTTAGAAAAACAAATGAATAGGTTAGAAAGGTTGGAGTATATGCCTTAAAGGGCAAAATAAGGGCTCTAGAAATGGGATACAATGTAAGGAAAATTTGAATAACTGTTGAACTATTTTTTTCCAAGTTTTTACTTAAATTCAAGTTAGTTAACATCCAGTGTAGTACTAGTTTCAGGAGTAGAATTTAGTGATTCATCACTTACATATAATACGCAGTGCTCATCACAAGTGCCTTCCTTAATGCCCATCACCCATTTAACTGCTGAACTATTTTAACCTATAAATGAGGAAAGGCCAAAACAAATGTCTTTTTGTAGTTGTAATGGTGGTATTGAAGTAGGAATAGCTAGGAAAAAAAAGAAGATACATATATTCTAAAGACCTCAGGTTATCCAAGAGGAAGAATTGGGGAGGACATAACACATCTTGGCAGAGGATATGGGAAATATGGCAATGGCTTCAACAACCATGAGTACATCACATGATAAATATTATGCAGCTATTAAAAAAGAACCAATCAGATTTATACCAGTTGACTTGGAAGGGATTTCCATAAGTACTGGTGTTTGGAAAAAGGCCAATGCAGTAAGGTATATAAGAAATTATTTCACTGTTATAAAATAAGTAATCAAGGGGTGCCTGGATGGCTCAGTCATTAAGCGTCTGCCTTCGGCTCAGGTCATGATCCCAGGGTCCTGGGATCAAGCCCCGAATGGGGCTCCCACTCTGCGGGAAGCCTGCTTCTCCCTCTCCCTCTCCCCCTGCTTGTGTTCCCTCTCTCGCTGTGTCTCTCTCTGTCAAATAAATAAAATCTTAAAAATAAATAAATAAATAAAATAAGTAATCAAGGGGTGAAACCTCTCCTAGATATGTTTGTTACATGTGTGGAATTATATGAGCCCCTCAAATGTGGAATGATACATATACATAAAGTCATTAACAAAGGTTAACTGGGGTGTGGTGGATATTGGATGGGAGGAAAAGGGGAATGTTACAGTCAAGTAAAAAAAGAAATGACAGGGCTGTTCCCCTTCTCTTAAAATAGTATTCCATTCATAAAAAAGTATAGGAAATGCTAGATTGCTCTAAATTAAATAGATCTCTTTATTGCAGGCCTTTGCAAAAACTCTGATATGTTAAATATATACTGTGGATTTTTAAGAGAAGGATACATTATATAGAATACATTTTTGTGGCACACTTTAAAAGAGTATTTTGCAGGACATTTTGGGAAATGCTGCTTTAGTCATTTTTAATGTGAATATATTGATATTGTCCTCTGATAGATATATTATTATAACTTTCTGGTTCTGTGTCTTTATTAAATACATAATTAAAGTATCATGTCACATTGCTTACCATTATTTAGCACCCCCAAATTGTTTGGAAATGATTATGTGGGCATTTCACATTCTTCTCATGTGTATTCTTATTGATTTGGTGAATGCTGGATATTGCCATTTTGATAACATTTCTGTCAAATAGTCCTTATACATTCTTGGTGCTAGTCGGTTTTTGAGACTTAAGTTTATCTTTCCTTCCTCCATACCACCACTTCCTACAATTTTCAAGGGTCACCATGACTCTATATTAAACGGACTATACTTTTTGAGACACTGAACAACGCTTTTCCTTTTCTCAGCTCGTGCTTGTACAAGCTGACAGTTTAATCCAGATACTGTGTAATCCTTTGAATTCAAAGCTTGGACACTGTTGGAAGAAAGAAATACGTGTTTTCTATCATCTCAGTCAAAAGACGGAATTGAAAAAGAAAATGTTGAACTATAAGTATTTTCAGTCTTTTGCTGAATACTGTCAGGTTAGGAAAGGTGCACAAGTATTTTGATAACTGACTTAGATGTTTTCAAGGACTCAGAAGATAGGATTGAGAGATTGTATCAGCTAGCTAGTAGTGACAGTTTTTGTGAGCAATGATTTCATTTTTACAGTATTTCAGACTCTGCAAAGCTGCAAATAATGTGGAATCATAGAATCTCAAGAAACAATTGTTTCTTGAGAAACAGGATGAGCTAGAGTATGCTGCAGTAACACATGGCCCCCAGATCTCAGTGACTTAAAGCAACAAAGTTCATGCCTCACTCATACTACAAACCCTCCATGGGTTGGCTCAGGTCTCTGCTCCTACATTGTCCTCCCTTTAGAACCCAGGCTGTCGAAACAGCCACCATATGGGATGTTGCCAAATGCTGTAGCAATGGGAAAAATGAGCGTAAAGGCTCTTGAAACTTCCATTCTTCCCAGCAGTGAACTGTGTCACTTTTGCTCCACAGCTCAGGCCAAAGCAAGTGACATGGCCACACCTAACTTCTTTTTTTAAAGGATTTATTTATTTATTTTAGAGGAGAGAGAGAGAGAGAGAGAGAGTGTGCGTGGAGGGGAGGGGCAGAGGGAGAGAGAGGAAGAATCTTTTTTTTTTTTTTTTTGATTTTATTTATTTTTTTGACAGAGAGAGAGACACAGCGAGAGAGGGAACACAAGCAGGGGGAGTGGGAGAGTGAGAAGCAGGCTTCCCACTGAGCAGGGAGCCCGATGTGGGGCTCGATCCCAGGACCCTGAGATCATGACCTGAGCCGAAGGCAGACGCTCAACGGCTGAGCCACCCAGGCGCCCCAAGAGAGAGGAAGAATCTTAAGCAGACTCCATGCTGAGCGCAGGCCTAATGTGGGGCTCAGTCTCATGACCAAGACCATGACCCTGAGATTGTGACCTGAGCCGAAACCAGGAGTTGGACGCTTAACTGACTGAGCCACTCAGGTGCCCTGGCTACATCTAACTTCTAATGGGTGGAGAAGAGCAATTGTCCTATGCCCAGAAGATAGCCATAATCTTGTGAAGGACCCTAAAACTTACTTATCACGTGGACCTTCAAAAGGCCATTTAATCTATACCTAAACAAAATCTTATTCTTGCAATGGCTAGCTTATATACTCATACACGTTCTCTGAAATCATATACTCCCAAAGTTATATTATATCTGTATTATTACTCTCAGTATTATAATTCTTTATTTATGAACAGGGTCCTAAATTTGAGTATCCAGCCTGACACATGATTGTAGTATTTGTTTGGGCTGAACACTCTTCAGGGCCTTACTAGGATTTTTATGTGTGTGATTTTCTGAATTAAATATGTATTAGAGAATATTTTTTAATACAAATGGTACTTAATGTAGAAGGGAATGAAGAAGACCTACTTTTCAAATATCCTATGAATATTTTTTAATGATATTCCAGGAGCTGTGGTAATGACCAAATATTTGAAGGTGGGGAGGTTGACTGAAATAAAGGGTAAGGAGAGAATAATTGGGACATGTTTCTAGTCTTTATAAATCGGAATTTTTGTGTGTGAAAGATGATTTGATTCAAGATGAATTTAGTTCTATTTTATTTTTATTACATTAGACTGCAGCATTAAATATTCACTTAATTTTATATTTATAAATCACATTAGTAATATTAAAAAATAAACATTTTAAATAGTACTATGTTCAGATATGGAACTGAGTGAACATCATTTTTTAAATAAAATTAAATTAAAAAAATAAAAATAAAAATAAATTATAGTTGACATACAATATTGTATTAGTTTCAGATGTACAACATAGTGATTTCATATTTCTATACATTATGAAATGCTCACCACAATAAGCCTAGTTACTGGGCGCCTGGGTGGCTCAGTTGGTTAAGCGACTGCCTTCAGCTCAGATCATGATCCTGGAGTCCCGGGATCGAGTCCCGCATTGGGTTCCCTGCTCAGCGGGGGGTCTGCTTCTCCCTCTGATCCTCTTCCCTCTTGTGCTCTCTGTCTCTCATTCTCTCTCTCAAATAAATAAATAAAATCTTTAAAAAAAAATAAGCCTAGTTACCATCTGTTGCTATACAGAGTTATTACAAAATTATTGACTGTATTCCCTATGCTGTACATTATATCCCCATGACTTGTTTATTACTGGAAAATTGTACCTCTTAATCCTCTTCACCTATTTCATCCATCTACTAAACCTCCTTTCTGCTGGCAATCATGTTTGTTCTATGAGTGTGTTTGTTTTGTTTGTTCATTTTGTGTTTTAGAATCCGCACATACGTGAAATCATATGGTATTTGTCTTTGTCTGTCTGACCTATCTCACTTAGCATAATATTCTGTAGGTCTATCTGTGTTGTCACAGATGGCAAAAATCTCATTCTTTTTAATGGCTAATATTCCAATGTGTGTATATGTGTATGTGTGTGTGTGTGTGTGTATGTGTATACATACCACATCTTCCTTATCCATTCACCTATGGATGGACACTTAGGTTGATTCTATATCTTGGCTACTGTAAATAATGCTGCAGTGAGCATCTTTCATAAACCAGTTTTATGTTGTTAAAAGAAGAAATGTAGACTAAAAGTATGTTAAGAGTACAGCCTTTTAAAGTCTCATAATTTAAAGCCTAATTTTTCTCAAGATATATTTTTGGAGAATCTCAAACATTACCACTAGGGCACTTAGGGAATAATTTTCCTTTGGGAAAGTCATATGGGATAGATAAGGTTGCATTGAGCCAGAGATCAGTTTTCCAGTATTTTCAAGTTTTTTTCCTTTAGAAAATATATGGTAATTTCTTTCCAAGGCACTATTAACAGTTAAAATGCAACCACCCAGGAACCCTGGAAGAGAGAGAATCTTAAGCAGGCTCCACACCCAGGGCAGAGCCTGACTCAGGGCTTGATCTCACAACCCTGAGACCACGACTTGAGCCAAAATCAAGAGTTGGACGCTTAGCCCACTGAGCCACCTAGGTGCCCCGAAAATGACTTATAATTAAACAAAAATATACATCTGCAATGTGGGAGCATTTTTGAAGCTAAAGAGAATTTGGGGGTATTTTTGGTTTGGTTTTTTTTTTTTTTTTTTGAAATTACAGTAATAGGAAAAGGCCACTACCAGCCACTTTGTAAATTTTTAATACCCATTACAAAGAAGTTACCAGAGCTGCTAGAGGCAGAAAAAATGATGCTTAATGTGGGATACATGATTATTTAAGTTCAAATTTGAACCTCTTCCATTTCAGCTCCCTGTTTCTAGATAGTAGAGTGTATCAGGTTCATACCACCTATTGATGGGGATAAGGAATAGGATATTTGCTCTGTTTCTATATCCTGAAGCTCCTTGCCCTGCTGTGATCCTAAGCTGACCTTGGTCCTGTATGTCCCTGAATGTCTTACCCAGCTTCTCTCATGGTCATTTTGAGACATTTCTGGTTTTGCCTTTTGCGGATATAAATCACCAAATTCTGTGCACACCTATTTTGCAACACGATTCCTAATACTTAAATCATCTCAAAATAAGCTTGTTTTATTTTATGTAAAAATCATTCTAACAGAATGAGTATTTATCTCCATTTTGAAAGTGAGAAAACTGAGACTTAGATTTAATGACTTGTCCAAGGAGAGTTAATATTTTTTACCAAAGTCTCTTTACTTTCAAAACCTGTGGTTTTCCACTGCACCGAGATGCCTCCCTAAAGACAGAAAAACATTCTATATAGAGAAGATTATTGTTCCCAGGGCTCTAACCACTTTATGAGAAATTTCTCATTAGTCCTCGTAACACCTAACCTAGCAAGAATTCTAACCATTTAACAGCTAGAAAAAGTGAGACTTAGAGATGGTACTATTATTGTCATGTTAGCAAGAGAAATCATTGTAATATGCAAAAGAAGCAGATAAACCACTTTTTAAAAGTATGCTCTTGGGCTTCCTGGGGTGGCTCAGTCGATTTAGTGTCCATCTCTTGGTTTCAGCTCAGGTCATGATCTCAGGGTCCTGGGATCAAGCTCCGTGTCAGGCTCCATGCCAAGTGTGGAGTCTGCTTGGGATTCTCTCTCTCCCTCTCCCTCTCCCTCTGCCCCTCCCCTCTCTCTCTCTCTAAAATAAATAAATATTTTAAAAAATAAAAAGTATGCTCTTTCAACATTTCAGTAATTGATTATTAATACTCTGATTTGGAATAAGTATTCACTAAAACTCAGTCTTTCGGGTCTAAACACCTATACTGATAATCCTCTAAAAAGATTTTTATTTGTCTCTTTGGTATTACTAAGCACACTTCCTTTCTGATAGCACAGAATGGCACTGAAGAGTGTAATTAATGGAATGAAGAAAATGCACTCAATAATTCAAAATTTATTGATACTATTTCATTTGAAATGGTGGCATTGAATATAACCTTGATTATCTTTTTTTTTTTTTTTTCATTTTAGTTGAGCAGTAAAAAACACAAGACATACTTGTTATTCCACTTTTAAACATTTTGGTGAAATATAGCAGTTCAGATAATTGAAAACACAGCACTTCATTACAGTGAGATGAGTTTTTCTGGTTTAACTCCTTTCCCTCATATGCTATAGAGTTAATAGAACTGAACTGTTAAACGAGTATGCTTAAAGTGTTCACACTGACCCACCGTCCCACCTAAATAACACAGAAGGTTCGGCCCCTGCTCATAACCCTCATGCGTTTCACCCTCTCACCTCAGTCAGTCACATCTGACTAATTGGCTGAAAACTGTCTGTGATCAATTCACCCGATGCAGAGAGTCACTGAGTATGGCTTACACATAAGGCAGCTGTGGAAATGTCAGTCAATTATTTTGCATCCCTTATTTTCACTTAATCTTTTTTCTTACACGATGTTAATACTGTGTGCTTTCACTAGCACTCAAGTATATTCTCCACGTGTGCCTACTTTGTGTTTATCAGGCAACATTGGCTTTACGGGGAGTAAGTCTGGGAATGGGATAGTACTCCCAGGTGTCATGAAGTCATAACCTCAATGAGAGACTGGAATGTAAGGCAGTAGTGGAAGATGTGGGTTATAAGCCAAGAATTCATAAGGTTAAAATTAGTAGAAACTATTTACAGTAGGTTAAACAAATAGCAGTTAGCTTTTCTCATAAAATAAGAAGCCTGGAGACAGGCAATTCTTGGCATTGGAAGAATGATGCTTAATGTGGGGTACATGAGATTGCATTGCATTGCATCCATGCAAGTAAAATTTAGAGAAAGAAAAAAGTTGATCACTTCTTTAATAAACCTACAGCCCATTCAGAATTAAGTCTAAATTCATGAACATCTCATACCATGTTCAGTCTTTCCCACATAATTTGTCTCATGTTTTCAGTCATATACCATCTACTCCCAAGTACACACACTAACACTTGAGCCATAGCAAACCACTTAAAGGACCAGATTTGCCACATTTTCTTAGGTCCCTGTTCTTTTATTCACTTTCACTCTACTTATAACACACTTTTCTCTGCCCATCCTTGATGAGCTTTCTCTTCTTTCAACTTAGCCATCATCTTTTCAAGGAAAAGTCTTACTTTGCCTCATCACAGTCACTGTAACCTACATTTACCTCAATTCTAGCCCTTATTACGTTGTATTATAATTGATTTCTTACATGTCTGTCTCTTCCATTAAACTGAGCAAATCAAGAACACAGACTTTGCCTCATTTGTCTTTGTATTTCAAGTGCCTACCGTAATGTTAGCATGTAATAGGATCACAATAAATGCTGGAAGGATAAATGATCCCTTTATGAACCTGAGCTTGATTTTCCCTGAAAAGGAGTAGGACCACCTTGCTCATAATGCTTAGTGTCTTTTATGTAGTGTAGCTGGATATGCACCATTCCTTACTCCCTCTCTATAAGCTGCAGTCAGGGTATGGAAGTCACTTCTAAAGCTGTATGAACAGCTGACAGCACAGCTGCTGTGGCATCTGGGGATACACTACTTGTCCCTAAGGAATATTTTTTCTTGGTGCCTAGAAGGTATGGGTTATTTCTTTTTTTAAAGATTTTATTTATTTATTTGAGACAGAGAGAGAGAGAGCATGAGCAGGGGGAGGGACGGGGGGAGGGAGAGGATGAGAAGCAGACTCTCTGCTGAGCGGGGAGCCCGATGCAGGGCTCGATCCCAGGACCCTGAGATCATGACCTGAGCTGAAGGCAGATGCTGAACCAACTGAGTGCCCTAGGTGCCCTGGTATTTGTTGTTTCCTCTCTAATACAAAAAAGGGGAAAAATTCAACTTGCTAATAGCAAAATAAAGCATGATCTCAGGTATTCAAAGTGTAATGATTTTAGAAAGCCCTCACTAAAAAGGTAACACATATTTTTTTTTTTATATAGAGGTGTGTCTTGGATTGGATCCAGGAATAGAAAAAGAACTTTAAATGGAAAAAAAAAAAAAAAAAACAACTATTGAAATGTGAATTAAGTCTAGAGTCAGTGTTGTTATCTTAGTTTTGACAAATGTTACATCATACTGTAAGATGTTAACAATAGGGGAAACTGAATAAGGAGTATGTGGGAAATCTGTACTATCTTTGCATTTTTTCTGTGAATCTAAAAGTATTCCAATGAAAGAAATATTTAAAAAATAGGGAGGGGTTGCACAACAGTATGGATATACTTGATGCAAATGAACTGTATATTTAAAAATGGTGAAAATGGTAAATTTTATGTTATGTGTATTTTGACACAATAAAAAATTGGGAAAAGACTAGGTATGCTGGGGGAGAGGGATAAAAAGGGAAAGGAGATACCACTTCTTATTTTTTAAATTTATTTTTTATTTTTTTAAATATGTTTAGTTAGCCAGCATATAGTACATCATTAGTTTTTGGTGTAGTGCTCAGTGATTCATTAGTTACGTATAACACCCAGTGCTCATCACAACACATGCGCTCCTTAATACCCATCACCCTGTTATCCCCTCCCCCAACCCCCCTCTCTTCTGAGACCCTCAGTTCTTTTCCTGGGGTCCATAGTTTCTCATGGTTCGTCTCCCTCTCTGAGGAGATATCACTTTTTAAGCATTGTTTTCACTTCTACAGCATTCCAGGCATTGTACTAGAAATAAAGATGTGTTTTAATCTCCACTGTTACTGATGAGTTCACCAAGGTTGCATGAGTTTAGGTAACATCATATATGGGCCCTGCTTTAATCTATACTTAAAAGAGAGACTCTGGGGTGTATATATATATGTATATTTTGGTTTGCTTTCCTCTTTTGGGGTATATATTTTTTTAATGAGTGATTCAGATGAGTCCAATGATCAGCCAAGTTTGAGGACCACCTCTCTAAGGCTTTTTTATCCCCTGCCTTAAGAGACTATTTCTCTTATCTTGAAGATGAAAGCTGGCAGCGTAGGATCTTGTTTAATGTGGACCATAAGAACTAGAAAGACTCTTACAGCCCAGGGCCAAAGCCTTGAATACTGCAGTGAAGCTAGCAGAGCAGGGTAGAAGGAGAAATATCATAGAACTGGATCAAACATACTCCATGTTAAGGTCTGACTCAAGAAGGTAGTTTCCCCTGAAAATTCTTGGTTGTGTATTACAGACTGAATGTGGCTCCACAATATCAATTGGAATGATTTGGCCACTTCTTGTCTTCTCTCTCCATAGATGTTATTGACTGCAGAGACCTCTGGTCACCAGGGAATTTTCAGATAGAGTAAAAAGGCAATTAGAGGCTGGCACGGTGAATGGATTAAGGCAGTGCACTCAGAAGTTCAGAAACTAAGCAAACAAACACTTAAAGAAACAAACAACTGTGCTTCCTATTTCACTGAGGAGGTGGAAGCAATTAGAAGAGACTTTGCCAGCCTTCCAGTACTGCACCTCCTCACCTACCCGTATCTGTCTCTCCCGCTGTGACTGGCATGAACCGTGCTCCCACCTAAAGACCAGTCCGCCCACTTCTTGGATCAGCCCCTGAACTCCCTCACTTTCTAACATGATGATGTTACTCCTGCAATCCTACGCACTCCCTCCCACATCATGCCTTTTCCTACCAGATATTTCACTTCAGAAGATAACTATGCTGTTACTTCCCCCGTCCAAAAAAAAAAAAAAAAAAAAAAAATCTAATCAAACAAAACAAAATCACCAAAATAAAAAATTAGCTGTCTTGACCTCTTGATAACTCTTCCCCCTTAGCTGGTTGCTACCACATTTCTCTGTCCTGCTTCACCGCAATGCTCTTGAAGATAGTTGTCTATATAGCTTGTCTTAAATTCCTCTTCTTAAATCTAGGCCTTTGCTTCTGCCTCTCCATGAACAGTGCTCTTGGTGAAGGTCACCGATGACCTCTGCATTGCTTAATCCAATGGCCAGTCCTCATTTCTCAGCTCACTGGACTTAGCAGCATTTGACATAGCTCATTCCTCCTTCCTCTCAGAAGTATTTGCTTCATGCAGCTTCCAGGGCTGTGTTTTCCTAATCCCTCACTTGTTGCTCCTTCTCATTCTCCTGATTCTTCCTCACCCTCCTGTCTTCTAAATTTTGGAAAGTGCCAGGCTCAGTTTGGGACTTCTATTGTTATTTATACTCATTCTGCTGGAGATCTCTTTCAACACCTTAATTTTAAATTTTATCTATTTGTTAGTGTTTTCCAGATTTATATTGCCAGCCTGGAGCTCTCCCCCGAGCTCCATATTAATATATCCAACTGCCTCCTTGACATCTTCACTTAGATATCTAATATGTCCAACTGAACTGCTAATATTCTTCCCCAAGCAAGCTTCTCCTGCAGTTTTCTCCATCTCAGTTCATTTCTAGTTTCTCAGGCCAAAAAGCTATGGTGATTTTTGAATACTCTCTTTTTCTCACACCCCATATACTATCTTTTACAAGTCTTTCTGACAAGTCTTACCCTCTCCAATCTAACATTCACGTTGTTGCAGAGTAAAGTTTTAGAAAATGTAAATTTTAGCACAGTATTTTGCTGTTTAAAATAATGTCAGAATTCTTTAGCATTCCATTCAGTGGTCTACATGACCTGGCCTTTTTCTACCTCTCACTTCACTTTTCCCCTACCCCAAAAATCCTGTGCTCCAGCCCTACTGCCCTGCTTGTAATTACCTTAAACCACCAGCTGTTTCAGGACATTATACATTTTTCATACTTTCCCTTCCTTCTGAAATATCCTCCTAACTACTGCAGAATGATTATTTTCTGACCCCTGAGTGTGTAATTGGAATAGACTTACCTGCTCATTGGCAGAACCCTCACATTTGTTCCTCACCCTGTGAGGTAAGAACATCAGACTGAGGGCCTTATTTTACACTAAAGGAGGTACAGCAGTGGACACATAATCATGAGATCTACTGGTCCTATCACATAACTCATGACTGACATGCTGCCAGCCTCAGAGTGAGGAAATAGACAGCTGAGGTATCAACTCAGAGGTGATCCTCTGCTGGGATAAGGCATCATCTTCAAGGGCACAGAATGCACTCTAAATTAAGCACCAGTGTCTTAGTCTGTTCCACAGACTAGGTAGCTTATAAACAACAGAATTTTATTTCTCACAGTTCTGGATGCTAGGAAGTCCAAGATCAAGGCACCAGCATGGTTGCATTCTGGTGAGAGCTCTATTCTGGTTCATAGCCATTGCCTTCTAGATATGTCATGGTGGAAGGGACTTCGGATATCTCTGGAGTCTCTTTTACAAGAGCACTAATCCCATTCATGGAGGCATCACCCTCATGACCTAAGCACCTCCCAAAGGCCCCACCTAATACCATCATCTTTGGGCATTAGGATTTCAATATATCAATTTTGGGGAAACACAAACATTTGGATCATAGCAGCCAGTACCTTGTGCTATGTTCCCAGTAGTTAGAATGCCTAAGTCCAGGAAACAAGGGGTATAAGTCGGAGTGGCCTAACTCACCATCACTCCCAGTGGCCTACTTTCAGAATTTATCCTTCCTGTTTCCAGAGCTCTGGATCCTGCTGGTTCAGGAGTCTTGGTTCCCAGAGGGGAATGCTTCCACCAAGGCACATAGCAAGGCTCTCATCAAACATTAATGGTGAGCAGGCACAGAAAGGAGTCACTAAATGGCAGGAATCACAGACTCTGATCATCAGGACACAATGAGGCTGAGAGGATATGTTTGGCACCCAGGTGATCCACTTGCATTTCTCTTGCTACTTACTTGCCCAGTTTTGACAGTGAATGAACAGGTGAATCAGCCATGGCCCGAGAAGAGCCTTATAACTGGGGTCTCAGGCTGATCAAGGATGATGGCGTGGGTCACCCCATCAGGTAATCCACCAACTTGGAGAGCTGATAGTTGAGGGCAAGTTTTATCTAGAATAGATGGGGCCTGGAGACCAGCTTTAGCATGGGGACAGTGGCTCATTCTGGTAACTTTTCTCTTAGATGCTTCCCTCAGGAAAAGCCCACGAAATTCCTAAAGGATCTGCTTTCAGAAGTAACATGAAGCACATAGATCTGAGTGAAACAAAGGGTGGGTGGTAATGGATACTGTGTTGTATTGCCCAATTCCCTTTCTCCCCAAAGCCTACAAAACCGAAATACTCATCACTTCAGCTCTTGAGAGTATAGGTGGCTGGCAGTTCTCAGCGAGTTCCTCTCCAGGGGCTCAGGGTTTATCTTATCTGAGTGGCTGGGGGAAGAGGGACCCTGTATCCAGTGACTGGCTGATGCAAGGATACATAAACTCAGATTTCTTACCTCAGTTTGAAAAAACTTTTAAGGGCTATTCCAGCCCTAGTGCTACCCATGAGATGAGCTGAGGCTTTTGCTGTGACTATCACAGACCAACTCCTTCCTCTTCCTAATCCTGCTTCATTTACTCCCCTCCAGGTGTAGCTTCGGAGAGCATTCCCAACAAATTTGTTGCATGCTAATTTCTGTCTCTGAATCTGCTTCCCAGGGACCCCCAACACATGTCAGGTGCCCCTTCTATCTTCTCTTTCACTTTAGGACCCCCGTATATAACATTTGCACAGTTTTATGTAGGTCTTCTCCCATTTAGACTCTATGCCCTTTGTAAGCAGGGAACATCTGCTTGTTTGATGTGTCATCAGCACCTGGCAGACTGTTTATCAAATGAAAAATGTGCCCCCATGACACCACCAAATAGTTTTGCCCTGGGATATTGAATTTCAGTCCAGAGAAGAAAGGCATGTAAGTGAATAGGATGTTTAATGGGAGTTAGTATGACTGGTAGCATCATTTGTGTATAAGATTTTTGCTGTTTGCTGCATTTGAAGGATTTTTATAAAAAAGATTATTTTATTTTATTTTTTATTTAAATTCAATTAGCCAACATATAGTACATCATTAGTTTTTGATATAATGTTCAATGATTTATTAGTTGCATATAATACCCAGAACTCATCACATCACAAAATTTTTCTAGCTGATTCTAAATCAGTGTAAGTAAAGTAGAAGGCTTGGGTGCCATGAGGTTATGAATAGGATTTCCCCAAATTCCTGTGTTATCTCAGCAAATTTTCAATTTTCTTCCAAAGATTTTTACTTTGGCTAGTCAGCCACATGGATACATTTGGGAATTTTGTGATGGGGGGGAATGTAATTACTACTGTTGATTTCTTAAGATTATTGAGATATTTTTATGAAATTTAAAAAATTTAATGAAATTTGTGGATAATTTAATGAAATCTTACAAATAAATTTGTTTTTAACCTTTAATTTTTAAAAATTTCATAAATCTTGATATGTATCTAAAAAAGAGTAATCTTAAACTCATTGGCAAAAGCCATGACTTTTTTTTAGGGTAGGTAAAAAGTTATTCATTCATTTATCATTCATTTCGTGTTTTTTTCCATTGAGGCGTTTTATTTGCATGTATGTATTACATCTCTAGAAAAGAATCCCAGGATTTTCCCTCCATCTATGTCTTTTCGTCTTGCTTCTTCATGGTCCATGATGCCAGCTGAAGTTGTCAGTACAATGAAATCAAACTGGTGGGACAGGAGCAGATTACCCCGCCATTTTTCTAGATCTTTGAGTTGTACATCAAATCTGGGGCTGATCACTCCACACTTGTTTAACCTGCCTGTGAGGTTCACAACAGTTTTCCCAGCTCTGTGATTATCAGTGATTTCAAATTCACTGATGTAACCATGTTTCATCCTCACAGTTAGAAACTGGATGATAACTTTGGAGTATGACCTAATAAGAACCTGGAATTTGCCTCTCTTTTCAGCATTGTTAATGCTCTTGAGAGCATCTGCCAGGACATTTGTGCACACCATTATGGCGGCCCTGAAAGATGGTGGAAAGAGCATTCATTTCGTTTTTAAGCAGACTGTTTTGCACACTGTACTTCCTCTTTTCAAGTGTGTGATATACCAATTTACTGTTCAAATAGTAGTAAAAAGATTCCTTAGATTTTTATGATGTTTTATTAGAGAATGTTTGCACAGTTAATATACTTTGGCATTTATAAATATATCCAGATTCTCAATTTTAGTTTATGAATCTAGTGAATGTTGTACATATTCCCATCAAGAGGCTGAACAAGCTAACCAAAATGTCAAATATCTTTACTTTTTGTCTGGTTTACATAAAATCAGTATCAGAGAAAGAACACCTGATTGGCTCTTGGTGACATCATAGGAATTTCTGGGTGGGTAGTTGGTGCAATAGTCATGGAGAGTAGAGCCCCATGTGAGAGTCAAAATACTTAAACATGCCCAGTGGGTGACTAATCTTGGACTTGAGCACAGATTGATGGCCACATCTAATGATTGGTATCAGTGAGCAGTACATAAGTTTCTGCAGGCTTGCTTGACTTTATAGCTTATCACAAACATGACAGTGATTTATGTGATTTCATAATATTATTATAAAACCTTCAAAATTATGGATTGTTGGTTAAAATCTGAATCATCAGTGAACCTGGAAAATAGTAATAATACAGATTACATGAATTAATTATGGCTTACTAAATGCAATTTAGTAGGAAAAATAATTTCAAAAATAATTTCAATTAATTATGGCTTACTAAATGCAATTTAGTAGGAAAAATAATTTCCAGGGAGGAAACAAACCTAAAAGGTGGTTTTGGAAACCAAGAGATTGGTTCATTTGCAGTCCCCAATTTTCCTTCTGTTTCTCCTACTTTTCTTACAACCTCTGGACTTCATTTAAGACTCATCTGAATGAAGGTTTATATGTAGTAGTGGAAATTAATTAGTTCCTTTTCTTCTGAATCATTGTAGTATATGTTTCTGTGGAAAGACAGTATACCTTGATGAGTTATTGATATATTCTCAACAGAAGCCAACGTGAAAGTTCAATGTCAATTTAAAATCAAATTTCCTGTGCTACTAAAAAGTACTATAGTCCCACTGATTCTGATTGCTTCCTGGGTATCTGATTCCCACATATATTTTTCAAAGGTCCTAGTCCTGCCAGAATTTTCTCATGGTTCCAGTGTTAAATGTTATGTGTAATGTTTTAACATTAACAATTTGTCTGCATATATTATTTGGTTTATTTGAAGGACTGCCAAGTAGATGATCCTATCATGGTTATTTGTGCAAATAGAGCTTGAGTGATCCTGATTTCTCACTATTCCATTACTTATGAAATGTGTACATGTGTTATGTATGCTACCTGTTTTATGTGGTACCATGGATCAGAGCTATACAATAGTAGATGAAGTTGGCATTTGGAAATTACTTGCTGAATTTGATTTAATTTGGATGGTTCAGATAGGAAAAGTTATGTTGGGAAATTGAAGAAAAGCAAAATTTTCAGATGAAATGTGTAATCTTCCCATATTGTTTTACTATATAACCTTTTTAAAAAAAATTTATTGTGTTATGTTAGTCACCATACAATACATCATTGGTTATTGATGTGGAGATCCATGATCCATTGTTTTCGTATAACACCCAGTGCTCCATGCAGTACGTGCCCTCCTTAATACCCATCACCGGGCTAACCAATCCCCCCTTCCCCCCCTCTAAAACCCTGTTTGTTTCTCAGAGTCCATAGTCTCTCATGGTTCATCTCTCCCTCCAATTCCCCCTCCCATTTTTCCCTTCCTTCTCCTAATGTCCTCCATGTTATTCCATATGTTCCACAAATAAGTGAAACCATATGATAATTGACTCTCTCTGCTTGACTTATTTCACTTAGCATAATCTCCTCCAGTCCCATCCATGTTGATGCAAAAGTTGGGTATTCATCCTTTCTGATGGCTGAGTAATATTCCATTGTATATATGGACCACATCTTTATCCGTTCATCTGTTGAAGGGCATCTCGGCTCTTTCCACAGTTTGGCTATTGTGGACATTGCTGCTATGAACATTGGGGTGCATATGGCCCTTCTTTTCACTACGTCTGTGTCTTTGGGGTAAATACCCAGTAGTGCAATTGCTGGGTCATCGGGTAGCTCTATTTTTAAATTTTTGAGGAACCTCCACACTGTTTTCCAAAGTGGCTGTACCAACTTGCATTCCCACCAACAGTGTAAGAGGGTTCCCCTTTCTCCACAACCTCTCCAGCATTTGTTGTTTCTTTCCCTGTCCATTTTGGCCATTCTAACTGGTGAAAGGTGGTATCTCAGTGTGGTTTTGATTTGGATTTCCCTGATGGCTAATGATGATGAACACTTTTTCATGTGTCTGTTAGCCATTCATATGTCTTCTTCAGAGAAGTGTCTTTTCATATCTTCTGCCCACTTTTTGACTTGATTATTTCTTTTTTGGGTGTTGAGTTTGAGAAGTTCTTTATAGATCTTGGATACCAGCCCTTTATCTGTAGTGTCATTTGCAAATATCTTCTCCCATTCTGTGGGTTGCCTCTTTGTTTTGTTGACTGTTTCCTTTGCTGTGCAGAAGCTTTTTATCTTGATGAAGTCCCAAAAGTTCAATTTTGCTTTTGTTTCACTAGCTTTTGGAGATGTATCTTGAAAGAAGTTGCTGTGGCCAATGTCAGGTTACTGCCTAGGTTCTCTTCTAGGATTTTGATGGATTCCTGTCTCACATTGAGGTCTTTCATCCACTTTGAGTTTATCTTTGTGAATGGTTGAGTTTCATTCTTCTGCATGTGGCTGTCCAATTTTCAAAGCACCATTTATTGAAGAGACTGTGTTTTTTCCATTGCATGTTTTTTCCTGCTTTGTCAAAGATTATTTGACCATAGAGTTGAGGGTCCATATCTGGGCTCTCTATTCTGTTCCATTGGTCTATATGTCTGTTTTTGTGCCAGTACCATGCTGTCTTGGTGATCACAGCTTTGTAATATAGCTTGAAATCGGGCAACGTGATGTCCCCAGCTTTGTTTTTCTTTTTCAACATTTCCTGGGCGATTCGGGGTCCTTTCTGATTCCATACAAATTTTAGGATTGTTTGTTCCAGCACTTTGAAAAATGTCATTGGAATTTTGATCGGGATGGCATTGAAGGTATAGATTGCTCTGGGTAGCATAGACATTTTAATACTGTTTATTCTTCCGATCCATGAGCATGGAATATTTCTCCATCTTTTTGTGTCTTCTTCAATTTCTTTCATGAGTGTTTTGTAGTTCCTAGAGTATAGATCCTTTACCTCTTTAGTTAGGTTTATTCCAAGGTATCTTATGGTTTTTGGTGCTATTGTAAATGGAATCGTTTCTCTAATTTCTCTTTCTACAGTTGCGTTGTTAGTGTATAAGAAAGCAACTGATTTCTATGCATTGATTTTGTATCCTGCCACATTACTGAATTGCTGTATGAGTTCTAGTAATTTGGGGTTGGAGTCTTTTGGGATTTCCACATAAAGTATCATGTCGTCTGAGAAAAGAGAGAGTTTGACTTCTTCTTTGCCAGTTTGAATACCTTTTATTTCTTTTTGTTGTCTGATTGCTGTTGCTAGGACTTCTATTACTATGTTGAACAACAGTGGCGAGAGTGGGCATCCTTGATGTGTTCCTGATCTTAAGGGAAAGGCTCTTAGCTTTTCCCCATTGAGGATGATATTCGCTGTGGGTTTTTCATAGATGGATTTTATGAACTTGAGGAATGTTCCCTCTATCCCTCTACTCTGAAGAGTTTTAATCAGGAAAGGATGTTGTATTTTGTCAAATGCTTTTTCTGCATCAATTGAGAGGACCATATGGTTCTTCTCCTTCCTCTTGTGTTCTATCACATTGATTGATTTGCGAATGTTGAACCACCCTTGCATCCCAGGGATAAATCCCACTTGGTCGTGGTAGATGATCCTTTTAATGTATTGTTGGATCCTATTAGCTAGGATTTTGTTGAGGATTTTGGAATCCATATTCATCAGGGATATCGGTCTGAAATTCTCCTTTTTGATGGGGTCTTTGCCTGGTTTGGGGATTAAGGTAATGCTGGCCTCACAGAATGAGTTTGGAAGTTTTCCTTCTGTTTCTATTTTTTGAAACAGCTTCAGGAGAATAGGTATTATTTCTCCTTTGAATGTTTGGTAGAATTCCCCAGGGAATCCATCAGGCCCTGGACTCTTGACTTTTGGAAGGTTTTGGATTACTGCTTCAATCTTGTTACTGGTTATTGGCCTATTCAGGTTGTCAGTTTCTTCCTGTTTCAGTCTTGGCAGCTTATAGGTTTCCAGGAAGGCCTCCATTTCATCCAGATTGCTCAGTTTATTGGCATATGGTTGTTGATAATAATTTCTAATAATTGTTTCTATTTCCTTGGTGTTAGTCGTGATCTCTCCCCTTTCATTCATAATTTTATTAATTTGGGTCCTTTCTCTTTTCTTTTGGATAAGTCTGGCCCGTGGTTTATCGATCTTATTAATTCTTTCAAAGAACCAACTTCTAGTTTCGTTGATCTGATCTACTGTGTTTCTTGTTTCTAATTCATTGATTTTGCTCTAATTTTAATTATTTCTCTTCTAATGCGTGGCTTAGGCATCATTTGTTGCTTTTTCTCTAGTTCTTTAAGGTGTAGAGTTAGTTGGTGAATTCGGGATATTTCTATTTTTTTGAGTGAGGCTTGGATGGCTAAGTATTTCCCCCTTAGGACCGCCTTTGCAGTATCCCATAGGTTTTGGACCAATGTGTTTTCGTTCTCATTGATTTCCATGAATTGTTTAAGTTCTTTGATTTCCTGGTTGACCCAAACATTCTTGAGTGGAGTGGTCTTTAGCTTCCAAGAGTTTGAATTTCTACCAAATTTTTTCTTGTGATTGAGTTCCAGTTTTAGAGCATTGTGGTCTGAGAATATGCAGGGAATAATCTCAATCTTTTGGTATTGGTTGAGACCTGATTTGTGACCCAGTATGTGGTCTATTCTGGAGAAAGTTCCATGTGCGCTCGAGAAGAATGAGTATTCTGTTGTTTTAGGATGGAATGTTCTGTAAATATCTATGAGGTCCATCTGGTCCAGTGTATCATTCAAAGCTCTTGTTTCCTTGTTGATTTTCTGCTTAGATGATCTGTCCATTGCTGAGAGTGGAGTATTGAGGTCTCCTACAATTAATGTATTGTTATCAATATGACTCTTTATTTTGGTTAACAGCTGGCTTATGTAGATGGCTGCTCCCATGTTGGGGGCATAGATATTTACAATTGTTAGATCTTCTTGTTGGATAGACCCTTTAAGAATGATATAGTGTCCTTCTGTGTCTCTAATTACAGACTTTAGTTTAAAATCTAATTTGTCTAATATAAGAATTGCTACCCCAGCTTTCTTTTGAGGTCCGCTGGCATGGAAGATGGATCTCCATCCCTTCACTTTCAGTCTGGATGTATCTTTAGGTTCAAAATGAGTCTCTTGTAGACAGCATATGGATGGGTCCTGTCTTTTTATCCAATCTGCAACCCTGTGCCATTTTATGGGAGCATTTAGGCCATTCACGTTGAGAGTGATTATTGAAAGATATGAATTAATTGTCATCATGTTGCCTGTGAAGACATTGTTTTTATAGATTGTCCCTATAAATTTCTGTTGTAGATCACTCTTCGGGTCTTTCTCCTTTTATAGAACCCCCCTTCATATTTCTTGCAGGGCCGGCTTAGTGGTCACATAGTCTTTCAGTTTCTGCCGGTCGTGGAAGCTCTGCATCTCTCCATCCATTCTAAATGAAAGCCTTGCCGGATAAAGTATTCTTGGCTGCATGTTCTTCTCATTTAGTACCCTGAATATGTCTTGCCAGGCCTTTCTGGCTTGCCAGGTCTCTGTGCATAGGTCTGACGTTATTCTGATGTTCCTCCCTCTATACGTAAGGAATCTCTTCCCCCTAACTGCCCTTAAGATGGTTTCCTTGGTTCTAAGATTTGGAAGTTTTACTATTACATGCCACGGTGTTGGCCTGTTTTCCCAGATTTTGGGAGGGGTCCTCTCTGCTTCTAGGACACGAATGTTTGTTTCATTCCCCAGATTAGGGAAGTTCTCAGCTACAATTTGCTCAAATACATCTTCTAGTCCTCTCTCTTCCTCCACTCCCTCCGGGATTCCAATTATTCTGACATTGGAATGCTTCATGGTGTCACTTACTTCTCTGATTCTATTTTCATGGATTCTTTTTTTTTTTTTTAAAGATTTTATTTATTTATTTGACAGAGAGAGATACAGCGAGAGAGGGAACACAAGCAGGAGGAGGGTCAGAGGGAGAAACAGACACCCTCCCGAGCAGGGAGCCCGATGCGGGACTCGATCCAGGGACTCCAAGATCACGACCTGAGCCGAAGGCAGTCGCTTAACCAACTGAGCCACCCAGGCGCCCCTGTTTTCATGGATTCTGAGTTGTTTTTCCCTGGCCTCCTCTTTTCCCTTTTTATCTATTAAATTGTCTTCCGGGTCGCTTATTCGCTCTTCTGCCTCAGTTACCCTAGCTGTTAGATTATCTAGATTGGATTGGATCTCATTGATAGCATTTTTAAGTTCTGCCAATTCACCTTTCATTTCTGCCCTTAGAGACTCTATGTTGCCATTAATTGATTTCTCCATTCTAGCCATTGTCTTCACAATTGCAAGCCTGAATTCCATCTCCGACATCTTGGTTATATCTGCATCCATTTGTAAATCTGCTGCATAAGTCATAATCTCTGAGTCTTTCCTGTTTTGGGGGTTCCTCCTCCTAGTCATTCTGTTGATGGGGGGTTGAGGGAATGTATAGAGTCCAAATTATTGACCAGAACCCAAGCAAGATGCACCTGTTTTCTTGGGACCTTAGGGTTGCTGGCCTCTTGTTTTCCCAGCCTGTCTTCTGCGGGAGGGGCCTGCCGCGCTATTACTCAGGCAACCCTGTTTGGGCGGAGTTGCCCTGCCCCCCTATGGCGGGGGATGGGCTCAGCGGGAATTGGTCTTTGGGGCTTTTGTTCTCTGGAGGCTTTCCCTGGTGGCTTTCCACTTCTCCTCCAAGAGTCAGAGCAGAAGAGACCATTTCCAACCCTCTGCCTCAGAGCGGAGAGATCGCAGTCTGTTCTTCAGTGAGCTCTCCAGGCCACACCATCTTCGCTTCTGTCCGTGCTGCTATAAACTGCAGCATCCTGGGTTGTGTGTCCCTCCGCAGCGCTCCCAGTCCTGCCTCCAGGTCCGGGCATGTCTCTGCCCTTTGTGCTTCTAAAACCGCCAGCCACTCCCAGTTTGCACGCACATGACCCCGCCGCTCCGGGTTTCCGCCCTGGAGGCTGCCCTAAAGTCCTTTCCCCGCCACTACCGGTCTGTGAGTCTGTGCCCGGTCCCCAGCACGCGAGGCTGTCACTCACCGGCGGTGTAGGATCCCCACGGCCAGGCACCCTCCCGCTGCCATTTATCCTCCAATATCTGCCCGCGGAATCACAGCTCCCCACTTCGTAGCTCAAAACCAACCGCCTGCGATATTCTGTTTGTAGAGATCCAGATCTTACATCTCAGGCTGGTTTCATGGGTGCTCAGAGTGGTCTGGTAGATATCCAGCTCAATTCCGGGGACCAGTTGAAATAGGGTCCGCTACTCCTCCGCCATCTTTCCCCCCAGTCCCAGCCTTTTAAAAAATTTATTGAAGGGGATCCTGGCTGGCTCAGTCAGTAGAGCATGCGACTCTTGATCTTGGGGTTGTAAATTCGAGCCCCACATTGGGTGTAAAGATTACTTAAAAATAAAATCTTTAAAAAAATTTAAAAAACTTACTATGTACTAAAAATTAAGAGAGCTTGTTGAATAAAAATCAAAACACATCATGACATGGCTTTAAGAAAGCACTGAAAACCATACAATTTTTGTAGTAAAATAAACATAAGATTTACCATTTTAAATATTTTAAAGTGTATGCATGCTTCGGTGGCTTTTAGAACATTCATATTCTTTTTTAAATTGAAGTACAATTAACATACAGTGTTATATTAGTTTCATGTGTACAGTACAATCAGTCAACAATTTTATATATTACTCAGTGCTCTTTAAGATAAGTGTTCTCATAAGCCATTCACCTGTTTCACCCATCCCCCCATCCACTTTCCTTCTGGCAACCACTAGTTTGTTCTTTGTGGTAAGAGTCTGTTTCTTTGGTCTCTTTTTTTTGTTCATTTGTTTTGTTTCTTTAATTCCACATATGAGTGAAATCATATGGTGTTTGTCTTTCTCTGACTTATTTCACTTAGCATTATACCTTCTAGGCCCATCCATGCTGTTGCCAGTGGCAAGATTTCATTCTTTTTTTTATGGCTGAGTAACATTCCTGGAACATTCACATTTTAAATGTCCATGAGTAGCCACTTAGTCCAAGTGCCAATAGAAAGGCAGGCATAGAAACTAGTCCCTCAGGTAACCATCAGATCTACCAAAACACACAATCCCAAATTTTTGTAGGATAGTCTTCTTACTGTCCACCTTGGTACTAACCAGCCACTCTTGAATAGCAAGAATGGCAAGAATAATTTGGGAGCCCCAAGGTCAGGGCAGAGGAAAAGGAGATTTTTAAGGATCAGATGATGGTATTGTAGAAGATAAGTCCTGTGGTAGGGGTTCAGGGACTGTTTCCTTAGTCGTACTATATAATGGGGATGCTATAGCAGAGGTGTAAAGCACCTCTTACGATAGCCACCAATCCTGGAAAACCCTGGCATTTTCTCTTTACTTCAGATAAAGGGTAATTGAGGAAAGTCTTAATGTGTTATGTGTAAATCCCCGAGGCATAATAATCCAAGTGTATTGTTGATTTTCCCCGGTGAAGGCAAGTAGGTATTGGGAATCAAGGTGGAGGGGTATACTGAAGAAGACAGAACCAAAGTCAACAGTGAAGTAAGTAGTGTCAGGGAATATAGAAGTGAGGATAGTACTAGGATTTGGGACTAAAGGGAACCTAGGTTTTACTATTTTATTTATGGCCTAGAGATTTTGAAGAATCCCAGAAGAATGCCACTTCATAATTTTCTCATGAGATCTGCTGGGGGAACAGTAATCATTCAACTTCCTGCCCTTTTTCAAGATGGCCCAGTCATTCTCCCAGGCTTAGAACATTACCCTAGATGGAAGCTTGGTGCCAAGCTGTCCTCCAGAATGTTTTATGTAAGCCTCATGGTAACTATCAATCAAAAGCCTAGAGTAGATACACAAAAGATAAAGAGAAGAGAATGAAAGCAGATCACTATGGAAAATCATCAATTCACAAAGGAAGACAGTAAGAGAGGAAGAAAGGAACAACAGAACTACAAAATAGCCAGAAAACAATAAGATGGCATTAGTAAGTCCTTATCTATCAATAATTACCTTAAATGTAAATGGATTTAATTCTCTAATCTAAAGGCATTGAGTGGTTGAATTGATTAAAAAACAAGACCCAACTATATGCTGCCTCCAAGAGACTCCCTTAAACTTTAGAGACACACATAAGTTCAAAGTGAAGGGATAGAAAAAGTTATTCCATGCAAATGGAAACAAAAAGAGAGCAGTGGTAGCTTAACTTATAATCAGACAAAATAAACTTTAACTTAAAAGCTGTAATAAGAGGCCAAGGTTATTATATAATGATAAAGGGGTCAATTCATCAGAAGAATATAACAATTGTAAATATATATATGCACCTAATGTTGGAATACTTAAATATATTAAGTAAATACTAACAGATCTGAAGGGAGAAATAGACAATACAATAATAGTAAGTGACTTTGATATCCCACTTTCAACAATAGATCATTTAGACAGAAAATCAGTAAGGAAACATTGGACTTGAACTATAGTTATTTATTTATTTTTAAAGAGTTGTTTTGCTTTTTTTTTTTTTTTTTAAAGATTTTATTTATTTATATGACAGAGAGAGACACAGCGAGAGAGGGAACACAAGCAGGGGGAGTGGGAGAGGGAGAAGCAGGCTTCCCACCGAGCAGGGAGCCCGATGCGGGGCTCGATCCCAGGACCCTGGGATCATGACCTGAGCCGAAGGCAGATGCTTAACGACTGAGCCACCCAGGTGCCCCGAGTTGTTTTGCTTTTAAGATTTTATTTATTTATTTATTTATTTGAGAGAGAGAGAAAGAGCACAGAGGGAGAGTGAGATGGACAAGCAGAGAGAGAGGGATAAGCAGACTCTGATCCCAGGACCGTGAGATCATGACCCAACCTGAAATCAGGAGTCAGACACTAACCGAGTGAGCCACTCAGGGGCCCTGACTTGAACTATATTTTAGACCAAATGGGACGAATAGACATATATAAAACATTTCATCCCACAGCAACAGTATACACATTCTTCTCAAGTGGACAAAGAACATTCTCCAGACTAGATCATATGTTAGGTCACAAAACAAGCCTTAGCATATTTAAGAACATTAAAATTATAAAGTATCTTTGCTGAACACAGTGATACAAAACTAGAAATCAATAAGAAGAGGAAATTTGGGAAATTGAAAAGCATTTAGGAACTAAATAACACACTCCTGAACAATCAATGAGTTAGGGAAATTTATAAGTTTTTTAAATCAGGGGTGCCTGGCTGGTTCAGTCACTAGAGCATGCAACTCTTGATCTCAGGGTCATGAGTTCAAGCCCCACATTGGGTATGGAGCCTACTTAAAATTTAAACAAAATTCAAAAAAAAATTTTAAAAATTCAAAAAAAGGAACTTAAAACAAATGAAAATGGAAACAACAGAACAAAATGTCTGGGATGCTGCAAAATCAGTTCTCAGAGGGAATTTTATAGTGATAAATGCATATATTAGGAATATAGGAAGATCTCAAATAATCTAACTTTACAACTCCAAGGACTAGAAAAAAAAGAACAAATTAAGTCCTAATTAGCAGAATGAAGGAACTAACAAAGGTCAAAGCAGAAATTAATGAAGTAAAACCATAGAAACATTAGGAAAGATCATCAAAACTCAGAAGGTTGGTTTTTTGAAATAGTAAACAAAATTGACAAACTTTTAGATCAACTAAGAAAAAAAGAAAATATTCAAATAAATAAAATCAGAAATGAAAAAGAAGGCATTACATTTGATACCACAAAAACACAAAGGATCATAAGAGACTAGTAGAACAATTATAGGGCAACAAATTGGGTAACCTAGAATAAATGGATAAATTCCTAGAAATATACAACCTACCAAGACTGAATCATGAAGATGTGGAAAATGTGAACAGACCTTCAACTAAGGACATTGAAGCAGTAATCAAAAACTTACCGACAGACAAAAGCCCAGAACCAAATGGTTTTACTGAAGAGTTCTAACAAACATTTAAACAAAAATTAACGCTGATCCTTCTCAAACTCTTTGAAAAAATTGAGGAGAGGAAAACACCCAAACTCATTTTATAAGACCAGTATTACTTTGATACCAAAGCCAGATGAAGATACTACAAAAAAAAAAAACCAGAGGCCAATATCCTTGAAGAATATAGATGCAGAAACTCTCAACAAAATACTAACAAAGTGAATTACGCAACACATTAAAAGGATCATACACCAAGATCAAGTGGGATTTATCCCTGGGATTCAAGGATGGTTCAACATATGGACATCAATAAATGTGATGCATCACATTAATACAAAGAAAGATAAAAGCAACATGATCATTTCAATAGATGTTGAAAAAGCATTTGACAAAATTAAACAACCTTTATGTAAAAACTCTCAACAAATTGGGTAAAGAAGGAAAATACTTCAAGATGATAAATGTTTTATATGACAAACCCATAGCTATCATCATACTCAAGGATGAAAGGTTGAAGGCTTTTCCTGTAAGATAAAGATCAAGAAAGGGTGCTCACTCACCACTCCTATTCAATATCGTATGGGAAGTACTAACCAAAGCACTTAGTCAAGAAAACAAAATAAAAGGTAAATAAATAAGAAAGGAAGAAAATTGTCTTTTTGCAGATGATATTTTCTTACATATAGAAAATCCCAAAGACTCCACCAAAAAAACCTGTTAGAATAAACAAATTTAGTAAAGTTGTAGGATACAAAATTGACATACAGATATCAGTTGTGTTTCCATATAGTAACAATGAAATATCTGAAAATAGATGAAAAAAAATCACATTTACATTAGAATCAAAAACAATAAAATACTTAGGAATTTAAATTTAACCAAGGGGTTGAAAGATCTGTACACTGAAAACTGTAAGACTTTGATGAGAGTAATTGAAGGAGATAGAGATAAATGCAAATATACCCCATGTTCATGGATTGGAAGCTTTAATATTAGCCATCTATAGATTCAGTGCAATCCCTACCAAGTTTCCAGTGGCATTTTTCACTGAAATAGAAAAGAACAATTCTAAAATTTGTATGGGACCACGAACACCCAAATAGACAAAGCCAGCTTGAAAAAGAACAAAGCTAGAGGCATCACACTTCCTGATTCCAAGCTATAGTATAAAGCTCTAGTAATCAAAACGGTATGGTACTGGCATAAAAGTAGACTCATGGACAAATGGAACAGAATTCAGTGCCCATAAATAAACCCACACATAGATAGCTAATATTTCACAAGGGAGCCAAGAATACTCAATGGAGAAAAGATAGTTTCTTCAATAAATGGTTCTGGGGAAACTGGATAATCACATGCAAAAGAATGAAATTAGAACCCTGACACTATTTACAAATATTAGCTTAAAATGGATAAAAACTTAAATGTAAGACCTGAAACCATAAAACTTCTAGAAGAAAGCTTACAAGAAAATCTCTTTGATGTTGGTCATGGCAATGATTTTTTGGATATGACACCAAAAGCACAAAGAACGAAAACAAAATCAATAACTGGGACTACATCAAACTAAAAAGCTTCTGCACAGCAAAAGAAGCAGTCAATAAAATGAAAAGATAACCATTTATCTGATAATGGGTTAATATCCAAAATATATAAGGAACTCATACAACTCATATCAAAAAACAAATAGTCCAATTAAAAAATGAGCAGAGGACCTGAATAGACATTTTCCCAAAGAAGATGTACAAATAGCCAACATGTACACAAAAAGATGCTCAACATCATTAATCATCAGGAAAATGTAATTCAAAACTACAGTGAGCTATCACCTCACACCTGTTAAGATGACTATTATTAATTTTTTAAAAAAGAAGATAATAAGTGTTGTCAAGGATGTGGAGAAAAGGGAATCCCTGTGCACTATTTGTGGGAATGTCAGTTGGCATAATCCTTATGGGAAATAATATTGGAATTACTCAGGGGCGCCTGGGTGGCTCAGTCGTTAAGCATCTGCCTTCGGCTCAGGTCATGATCCCAGGGTCCTGGGATCGAGCCCCGCATTGGGCTCCCTGCTCAGCCGGAAGCCTGCTTCTCCCTCTCCCAATCCCCCTGCTTGTGTTCCCTCTCTCTCTCTGTCAAATAAATAAATAAAATCTTTAAAAAAAATTTTAAAAAATTACTCAAAAATTAAAAATATAACTACCATATGATCCAGCAATCCCACTTCTGGGTATACATCTTGAAGAAAATGAAATCAGAATCTCCAAGAGATATCTGTGCTCCATGTTCATTGCAGCAGTATTCACAACAGCCAAGACGTGGAAACAACCTAAGTGTCTGTCAATGGATAAAGAAAATGTGGTGTATACACACACACACACATACACACATACATCTACATACAATGGAACATTCAGCCATGAGAAAGAAGAAAATCCTGCATTTGCTATAACATGGATGAACATTGAGGGTATTATGCTAAGTGAAATAAGTCAGAGAAAGACAGATACTGTATGATCTCACTTATGTGTGAAATCTGAAAAGGCCGAACTCCTAAATGGAGAGTAGAATGGTGGTGCCTAGGAACTGGAGGGGGGCGAAATGGATAGGTATAGGCAAGAGGTACAAACTTCCAGTTATAATAGGAATAAGTTCTTAAGCTCTAATGTAGAACATGGTGACTATAGTTAATAATATTGTATATTTGAAAGTTGCTAAAAGATTAGATCTTTAATGTTATTACAAAAAAGTAATAGTAATTATGAGGTGATGTAGGTGTTTACTAACACTTTTATGGTAACTATTTTACAATATGTATGTGTATCATGTCATCATGTTGTACACCTTAAACTTATGCAGTTACATGTTAATTACATCTAAATAAAGCTGGAAGACATATAAAATAATAAAAGTGACTTTGAAAAAGTTTTGGAAATAGATGGTGGTGATCATTGCATAGCATTGTGAGTGCAGTGTGGGCTTCTCTGGAAGCCCGACAACATGGAGGTAGCACCACTGTCTCTGATGCTTATGCTCTGCTATCTTGGTGGTGACTGCAGTCAGGGCAATCTGGAGGAGGGTCTGAAAGAGAGGGCACCACTGTCTCTCACTGACTTTAGTAAGGTTATGTTCTTTATCATGGAGGTGAACTAACGAAGTCTCTAAGGGGTCTTTAGGCTGCTGGGTGAAGTGATTCTTAAGGAAGGTATTTTTTTTTTCCAACTGTGACACATGGCATTTATTGGCACCAGGGACCTACTTCAAGTTAACAGTAGTAATTGGGCACAAGTCAGCTTCTGGGGCATCTGACGATCTCTTGTCCCATTGCCAGAGGATCTTAAGCAGTAGCTAGGGAACTGTTTCCCCAGCTTGTTTAGAGTCCCGCTGTTGAATTGCTAATTTGACCCATCCACTGGTGAGCTCATCCATCAAGGGCTAAAGAGAAGGACCTCCTCAAAAGCAAAAAAGCTTCTGTAAACAATCCACTAGCTCTTCCCAAGACCAAGGGCTTTACTGTCTTGCAAACAATTCTGTAGTACTCCTTAAGAGTGTCCCATGGGACCCTAAGTCATTTTTCTCTTTCAGAATGGCATTGTCCTCAATTGACCATCATGATCACTAGAACAATTTGTCAGCTTGCCCAGTGTTGAGGTTGTCATTGGTCAACTGGGACAACATGCCAAACTGAAAGTAACAATCAGGAGAGAAAAAAAGGTGCCAGCTTCTAAGTGTTTCATTTTTCCCCACAGAGTGGCACTGAACAAGAATTAGATGACATTAAGTGCAAATAGGGGTGATTATCTCATTGCTGAGGAGCCCTGAACAAAAGGTACCTTCCTTTCAATAGATATAGGTTGTTGGGGCACCTGGCTGGCTCAGTGGAGCGTGCAAGTCTTGATGTCAGGGTTGTGGGTTCGAGCCCCACGTTGGGTGTAGAAATTACTTAAAAATAAAATCTTTAAAAAGATAGATGCAGGTTGCTGGTGGCAAGGAGAGGGGGAAGGCAGGAGTGGAAGAGTGCTAAGTCAGAGAAGGGAAAAGTATGTCACTCGAGGTCATCAATAAGGACATTTCACTGGAGGCACCTGGGAATGCAGATATGTATATAAGCATGGCTGGAGCAGGAGGGCCCACGTCCTTGACTGCAACTCCCTCCAGTAACTTGCAGGGTACTGTTAAATAATAAAAACTCAACGAAGTTAATTAGAAAGATCTAATTTGCATTATTAATTGACTCATGAATCGGCTAACATCCCATCTAGCAAATAGAGGGGAGGTCCAAAGGGCTGCAGAAAAGGAAAGGCTTTTAAAGGTAGAGGGAGTGGTATAAAGGAAATTATTAGCAAAGAATCCATTGTTTTAGGTAAGGCCTCCCTCCTAAAGGGAACAGAAGAGGGATATCAGTAAATTTCCTAGTGCTGACCAGGAAATTCCCATGTTGACTGGTTAAAGGTTACATTTCGGGAGGGGGTTGAAACTATAGTTTAGGTATTAAGCTTGGTTTACTACTTAGGGCCTTAACCTAAGTGATACCATTTGGGGCCTGTGATTTTCTTTTTAACAGCACTGATCGTGTACAGTGTGGTATAGAAGTGCAGCTTTCTCCCATGAGGCCTGCCAGGTAAAGCTTTGTAATTTCCTGTGGTCAGGCCTGAAAGATCACACATGGGATCTGGGCCTGGATCTGGACTCCTCAAGCCTAATGAATAGGAGTAATTTATTCTTATTCAGTATATTCTCTCTGAAACTTTCAGGTGATATTGGTAGGGATTGGGTATTATAATTTGATTTGCTGTTTAGCCTTGTCTACAGATGACTCTGAAATTCACAGGTTATCTTACATGGCACATAGCTACATGAATTAATAGGAGTTGTTTTACCATTAATCTTAGGTTCTCCTAATAGTGACTGAAATTTAATTATCATCCTTATTGCTTTTGATTTGTGGCACGCTAGCGAATATATCTATCCACTGGTCAAGTTTTGTTGGAAATAACTCCAAGAGATTGTCAGTTCTCCTCTTGTGTACTAGGAGCTTGTTGTATTCAAAATTGCTTGATATTAGTGTATGTCAATGGGAGCTTTGGCATTTGTTTTGTTATAGGGTAATATTATAATACTGTTTGTTATATTAAGATTTGATGTCAAGTCACTTTTTAAAAAAAAGATTTTATTTTTAAGTAATCTCTACACTGAACCTGGGGCTCAGATTTATAACCTAGAGATCAAGAGTTGCATGCTCCACTGACTGAGCCAGCAAGGCACCCCTGGAGTCACTTTTAAAAGGGGAAACTAAAAGAGAGGGAGACCATTTCTCTTTGTTTTTTAGAATTTTTTCTTGCTTTTCATATACCAGTGAGTATAAATACAAAATATTCCTGCATTTGGTAAAATAATATGCTGTGTAAATATTCTACTCTTGGTACACATGACTTATCCTTATACATATTCCATTTCCAGGAGAGATCCAGGTTTTGGCAGTATATTGCCATCTATTTTTTTTTTAATTTAATAAGCCCTCATTTATTGAATCCTAGAATTACAGAGCTGGATGAAACCCGAGAGTATGTTTTAACATACTCAGGCCTGTGATTGAATTCTATATCTACCACACTTGTATGGTTTGGAGCTGGTTACCTAACCTGTAACTCATTGTCCTTGTCTATAAAGTCAAAGCATCATACTAGCCTTGTTTACTCTCCAGTATTATAAGTAGGTTTCTACATAATAAAAACAATTTGAAAAAGAAAACCACATAATAAAAATTAGGTGTAATTTCAATGTGTATCAAATCATCACATTGTACACTTTAAATATTGCATAATTTTTGTCAAATATACCTCAATAAAGCTGAAAAATAGGTGTAATTTACTTTAAAGATAAGGACTATTTAATTGCTTCTAGGCCTTTTGGCTACGATCAAGTGTGGTATCTGTTCTTTTCAGTTTAATATCTGATACATCCTCTATCCGAGGACAATATATTAAATGGATTTTTGGAGCAGGGAGATAGAATAGGAGCTTGGTCCATCCACTCCACACATCGACCTGGTATTGCAGTACTTCCAGGAATGGTGCACCCCCTCAGGGGAAATAACCAAGTTTCTAAAATCAGTCTGAGTTGTGGGTACATGGTGCACTTCTGTGTGGGCTGAAGCGCATCTGCTTTGCACTGGACCCTTTCCGTGGGAGT
This sequence comes from Phoca vitulina, assembly GCF_004348235.1. Lineage (NCBI taxonomy): Eukaryota > Metazoa > Chordata > Mammalia > Carnivora > Phocidae > Phoca > Phoca vitulina. Next base: position 3,526,322 of record NW_022589742.1, read on the forward strand.
AATAAAGTTGAAGGGGAGCTTCTCATTAAAAAAAAAAAAAAGATAAGGAATGTTTAATTAGTTTGCCCAAGGTCACGCTGTAGTCCTGCGGCAGAGCAAGAACTAAAATCCAGATTTCTTGATTCCCACTGTGGCAGTGTTAGTAACACATCGTTGGGGTTTCTTGTTTGTAAAGAAATCTCAGAACAGAGCTAGATCTTTGGGTAATGTTTTTTTTTTAAACTGTTGTGGGAACCTTACATATATGGTCCTTATCAGAGGTGGAAGTGGGACCCTCTGGGGGATCACACAGAAGGTGAGAAGAGTTTTCAGAGATAGAAGTCTAAAGAAACAATAGATTATGCCAATTACAACTTAAGGGTCATTAATTTTGAATGCAAGATATTTGAGGAGAAGTAAATCATTCAAATAAAAATGTTTAAATGCAAGTTTGTATGACCTAGGCCAATTTGACTATTCATCAGTTCACAAGTCCTTTTTTTTTTTTTAAAGATTTATTTATTTGAGAGAGAGAGAGAGAATATCTCAAGCAGACTCTGCATTGAGCGCCAAGCCCAACATGGGGCTTAATCTCATGTCCCTGAGATCATGACCTGGGCCGAAACCAAGAGTCAGACACTCAACTGACTGAGCCACCCAGGCGCCCCAGTTCACAGGGTCTTTTAGTAAATATTTAGGTAGCCTCTAGTATTTTGAGAGAATGAAGGTTATACATTTCTCCTTACCATACTCCCCTCCTGTCAAGCCTCCTTAACAAGTGACATATTACAAGGAAAAGAAATCCTTGACAAAATTCTGACAACTGCACAAACTTCTGTAAACAAGCAGGCCTGGAGACAGCCACATAACCTAAGTATGTAGCTCAGAGTAAGCCCATTTCTGCCTTTAGGCACTCTGCTTTCTCCTTGCATGGTGGCTATCACTTACTGGTGGATGCAGTGGTACTCACATGGCAAGAGTAGCTGTCTTTATAGTCAGTCAGGAAATACAGAATCAATAGCTCAGCTAGAGAAAGCTTAGTTGCCAGGTGTCGAGGTGGTCAATTAAAACAACAAGCCAGAATGAAAGTAACAATTAGCCTTTCTTCACTTACTGTGATAGTGTAAGCAAGAGGCCAGAGAGTGCCACGTATTAGTTTTCTAGGGCTGCTGTAATATAGTATCACATACTGGGTGGTTTGAACAACAGAAATTTATTGTCTCCCAGTTCCAGAGGCCAGAAGTCCAAGAGCAAGTTGTCAGCAGGGTTGGTTCCTTCTGAGGGCCGTGAGGGAAAGATTTGTTTCATGCCTCTTTCTTCTTGTGGTTTCACTGAAATCTTTGGTGTTATTTGGCTTGTACACATATCAAACTAATCAATGCATTCATCCTCACATGGCATTCTTCCTGTGTGTGTGTCTGTGTCCAAATTTCCACTTTTTACAAAGACATCAGTCGCATTGGAATAAGGGCCACCCTACTCACCTCATTTTAACTTGATTACCTCTTTAAAGAGCCTATCTCCAAATAAGGTCTCATTCTCAGGTACTGAGGGAGAGGACTTCAACATATGAGTTTTTGGGGAATAAAATTCAATCCATAACATGCCAGCTCCCCTAGTCTTTCAGTTTTCCCCATGGAACAACGCTGAGTGAAGATCAGATGTATCAGCACAGACAGGAGGAATAATATCACTACTGAGGGAGGCCTGAACAAAAGGCTCCTGCCATTCAATCAACTCAAAAGGCTTAGGAGAGGGATGCCTGTGTGGCTCAGTCGGTTAAGCATCTGCTTTCAGCTCAAGTCATGATCTCAGGGTCCTGGGACTGAGCCCCATGTCAGGCTCCCTGCTGAGTGGGGAGTCAGCTTCTTCCTCTCCCTCTGCCCCTCCCCTTTCCACCCCTGCTGTGCGAGGGCCTGTGTGCATGCGCTCGCATTCTCTCTCTCTCTCTCAAATAACTAACTAAATAAATAAATCTTTTCAAAAACGGCTTAGGAGAGGTAGAAGGGAAAGTCTAGTAGTGGAAAAGGCCTGAGTACTGAGTCAGATTGAAGAAAAATGTGGTCTTAGCAGTGGTGTCTGAGAGAGGCTTCAACTAGGGGCCATTGATACAGAGGCCCTCCAGTAAAGGCACTTAGTCTGGGAATGCAGATATGCGTAAGAGCATGAGCTGCCGGGAGGCCTGAGTCCTTGATGGTAATTCCCTCCAGATTGTACAACAAGTCTCGTATGGGGAAGGCAGCTTTTTCCCATGAGGCCTGCTAGGTAAAGTTTTTCTTTTTTTTAAGGTAAAGCTTTTTAAATTGCATATGGTTGGGCATGAAGGATCACACATAGGATTTTGGACTGGAGTCTGACTCCTCACTGTGAACTCCATCACATGGAGAGTCAAAAGACTATCAGTGTCTAGACTTGAGACACTGCTCTGAAGTTATTAGATAGCCAGGTTCTTAGAACTAGGTATTTACAAACCAAGGATAAAAATAATATCCAACCTCAGTTATCACAAACGTGCTCTTTGTAACAGGTTCAGTGTGAACTAAGTAATATTTATTCGAAATCACAAGTTGCATAGCTTTGCCTCAATTTAAAAAAATTTTTTTCAACAGTTGCTTTTGTGAGAATGTTTTGACTTGCTGAAAATTCCATGTAATTTTTTCTGTTAAATGCCCCATATTTTAAATTTGTTTTGCTATCTTCTTGTGATTTAGGTCATTGCTCTATCCTTTATAATTAAACTCAAATTGAATATCCTTACCAGCATGAGAACACAAGTGATGCTGTGTATTTTATATTATGTTACCTGAGTGTGCTATTAGTCATGCTGAGATTGGCTACATGATAAAAGCCTGATTCCTCCATTGCTTGTCTACTTATGGCTAGAAAGCAATCCGTGTGGTATTATTACCTGGCACAACACAACTGTCCAATCTCCTAATATCCATTCCCTTAGTATCAGTTGAAAACCCTTGCCCATAATCTCATTAGGGATTATATATGGTGATATTCCAATATTAGCTGGTTGTTTTCTGCAAACTGAAATGTTTCCCCATCAATTCGGGTTCTTTGGTGTGTTAGTTTTCTATTGCTGTGTGACAAATTACCACACACTTAGTGGTTTAAAACAACACACATTTATTAGCTCACATTTATATAGCTCAGAAATCCAAGTGGGCTCAACTGGGTTCTCTGCTTATAAGGCTGAAGTCACAGTGTTGAATGAGGTGTGCTCTTATATGGAAGCTCTAGAGAAGAATTTGCTTCCAAGGTCATTTGAGTTGGCAGAATCTAGTTCCTTGCAGTTATAGTCCGAAGTCCCATTTTTCTTGCTAGCTGCCAGCTGGAGGCCAACTCTCTACTCCTAGATGTTCCCGTATCAAGTCATTCTCATAATTAAAATCTCTCTGACTTCCTCTTCTGACAACATCCAGAGAAAACTTTGTTTCTAAAAAGTTTGCATGCTTAGACAAATGGGAATAATCTCTTTGTCACATAAGGTAACATAATCATGGGAGTGATACCTCATCATATTTACAGGTTCCACCCATTGGGGGTCATTCTTAGAATTCTATCTAGCAAACTTGGTTATCTCAGAACACAGTTTTCACTGGAAAAGCCCCATAAATGTTCAGTCCTTCCTTACCTTTAATTACCTCTCAAATAGGCATTTGACCATAACTTACTAAGCATGTGTCTCTATGTCTCCAATCAGTTTTGATTCCTTTGGGTCATTTTACAATACCTAGCGTGCTAATTCCGTAAAGTTACCCATCATTTCAGTTATCTGTTGATGTGTAAAGCAACAACTATTTATTATTTCTCATGATTCTGTAGGTTGACTAGGCAGTTCTTCTGCTCTATATAGTATCAGCTGGGGTCTCTTGGCCTCTCATTCAACTGTTTTTAGCTGGTGGTTGGGCTAAACTTAGAAGAGCCAAGATTTCTTTCATATATCTGGAACCATGGTATTGATAATTATCTGGAGTTCCTTCATTTTTCCTCCATGTGGCCTCTCTCTCCATAAGGTATCTCATCTCCCAGGTTTTTTCACATGCCTCTCTCTCCTGATAGCAAGATTAAACAGTGTTTTCCTAAAATTCATGTCCATCTGGAACCTGTGACTATGACCTTATTTGGAGCTAGGATCTTTGGCAGATGTAATCAAGTTAAGATGAGCTCATACTTGATTAGGGTGGGCCCTGAATCAAATTACTGGTGTCCTTATAAAGAGAAAAAGACACAGAGACACCCAGAGGAGAATACCATGTGAAGACAGAGATTGGACTGGTGCAGCTATAAGACAAGGAATTCCAATGATTGCAGGGAGCTAAGAAGCTAGAAAGAGGCTAGCAAAGGGGCACCTGGGTGGCTCAGTCGGTTAAGCATCTGACTCTTGATTTCTGCTTAGGTCATGATCTCAGGTCTTGAGATCCAGTCCTGCATTGGGCTCCATGCTCAGCATGGAGTCTGCTTGGGATTCTCTCTTCCTTCTCCCTCTGCTCCTCCCCATGACCCCCCGCTGCTCGCATACTCACACATACTCTCTCTCAAATAAATAAATAAAATCATCTTTTTTTAAAATTTATTTTTATTTTTTTATTATGTTAGTCACCATACAGTACATCATTAGTTTTTGATGTAGTGTTCCATGGTTCACTGTTTGGGTATAACAGTGCTCCATGCAATACATGCTCCCCTTAATATTCATCACTGGGCTAACCCATCCCCCACCCTCCTCCCCTCTGAAACCCTCAGTTTGTTTCCCGTAGTCCATAGTTTCTCATGGTTCTTCTCCCCCTCTGATTTCCATCCCCTTCATTTTTCCCTTCCTTCCCCTAATGTCCTCCATGCTATTCCTTATGTTCCACATATTTAAAAAAAGCAAGAGGCAAGAAAGAATTCTTCCCTAGAGCTTTCAGAGAGAGCATGGCCCTATTGACACCTTGTTTCTGTGAGAGAATAAATTTCGGTTTTAGGTCAACCAGTTTGTGGTACTTTGTTACAGCAGCCCTGGAAACTAACACATCTCCCATTAACCGAAGCAAGTTGCCTGACCAAGTCCAGAATCAATGTGGGAAAACGCTAGAAAATGGTAGGAGTACCAAGAGGTGTGGTTGATAGGAGACCACCAATGTAACAGTCTACCAGTGTGCCATCTTTCTCCTTGTGATTCATATCCTTCCTGCAAGGCATCTCATCCCATCAAGGTCTTGGGCTTAGGTCTGAGCCTGGAATCTTTTTATCTAAATCTCATCCAGGTGCAGATGAAGTTCCTTGATTGCATATTCTCAAATCTAGAGACCTGTAAATTCAAACAAGTAACCTTCCCTCCACACACCCAACATACAGTGTCAAGACAAGATCATAATAATCATAATAGACACTGTCTTCCCCATAAGGGATAGAATTGGAGGCAGAAAATACTAAACATTTACTGGCTCATAGAAGTTCTGAAATCTAGCTGATCAATTGGTACCAGTTCCTCTTGCTTGGGAGGCAGGGAATTTTTTAACAGCTATCAAATAAAAAACATATCTGGACTTAGATAAGAGGAGGTTATATTTGAAACAATTATTACAAGGGGGGAAGGGGACTATTGCGAGAAGGCTTTGACCATGAGATCTGCAAATGTCTAAGGGGTCAGGCAGAGAAGGACTGTTATTTTATAGGAAGGAATAAACAGGTCTAGAAAGAACCAGGTGCAGGGAAGCAGATGAATGTGAGTGGCATGATCAGACAGTAGATCAGAGAATGTTTTACATTAAGGTCAGCCTATTCTCAGAAGGGGCTGTTAAGGTTGTATGCTGGCTCAGACTGTGGGTGGGCCAACATTCAAGGTCCTGGGGAAAGGAGTGAATCTTAACGAAAGTTTGGTTAACACACATTTTGTCCCTCTTGATCACTAGACAGAACAGTTCAATGAATTGCTTATGAGGCAAAGAATGGGAACTTGCTGTGTTTCTGTGTGGCCTTGTCCTAGGTACATAAGGGGGGCATTCGTAATCACAGGGCTCAGGTAGATTTCAATATTGTCACAGTCTATAACACCCAAGAAATATTTCCACTATGCCAGGAAATCATTGTTTCTGGGAATAACAGTTATATTTTATTTCTTCCTTTATTTGTCTATCGTTTTTGGTATAAGCCCCCTTTAACAGTGGAAGATGTCTTAATTCCTGCTGTTATTTTCTCTAATACATCCCTGTGTAAGGTTCTGTTTCTGCCAGGATATTCCTGTGACATTGCACACCTTAGGTTGTATTTTGAATATTTCAGTTTTATCATTTATTAAGTGGTAAGTTAGCCATAGCCAAATCCTGATATTCTTTTGCTGTGTCCATCCAGTTAACCCTAGGGCTATCTCTGTCCATCTATAGAGTTGTGTTGACCTTAGAAGTACTTTCAATGACTAATATTCATTTCAGGGTTAATCCCTAGTGTTTACTACACCTTCCATGAAACTCTTATTATAGAACTTTACAGTACTCTGAGTAAAACTGCCCTAAATCAGATAATATCTGTGTTTGTCAGTATAGGTTCCCATCAGTTTATAACTTTATATTGTGCTGGAAACAGGACTATTTTAACATACCAGCTTGAAATAGACCATATTCTGACAGGCAGAGTCTGTTTAATAAAGTCAGCATAAGTGGATAGACAGTATATGAAAGGGGGGAGTCCTGGATTTGTTATATATTACCTCACAGGAGACTTGGGTGTGTACTGGGTCTCAAACACATTATTGTCCTGTTATTTTTGTTATTAAAATAACAATAAATATCCACAAGATACTGATTAGTGTCAAGATCAACTTGGTCATTGTATCACTTGGAGCTGGGTAAAGAAAAAGAAAAAGTATCATGTCTTGAAAGGACACCTGTCTATAGTAAAGTTGTATAACTGGGTATCTTAACTACAGAAAAATATATGTATGTTTATTAATGAGTAGTTTGACTGACTAGGAAGTGACCTTCTTGTCTCCCCCTCCCCGAAAGGGTGTTTTCCATGAACTAACCTAGTTTTCTTGCAGGTGAATAGAGAGGTAGACTTCAGGTTTGATACTTCTTGCTACATCGGGGGCTGGTTTCCATATCCACATTGGGCGCTATAAAATGGCGGCAGCTCACTCTGATCTTAAAATATCCTTGCTACAAATGGCATTATATAAATTGAGAGTAATTCTTCTTCTCCAAATAGGTCTGCAACCAAGAATAAAATGTTACTATGTATAGTAACTACCAGCTGATCTATTGGTGGTGTACTGAAAACAAATAATTTGACATATTAGCTTATGAATAAATGGGTAGGCCTCTGGTTTTTATTCTACTATAGGCATAATCTTTACCATTATTCAAGAGGAACTGATCAACAGATCCATTATATGTTCCTGGTTCAAATTATCATAAGTGCTTTGCAATGATCACATCTTAAAATGGGGATAAAATGGACCTATACAATTAGAATGATACCAGAACTTTTTAATTAATCATCTGGGGACTCAGGTGTTCATATCTTTTTTTTTTAATATACTAAGGATGAAAAGCCTCAATTTTCTGGCCCATGCCTACTCAAGTTTTTGTATGGACTGGTACAGGTAAGTGTATTTTCTAGGAAGACTTTTCAGTAAAATATCATCAAATCAACGTAAAGGAGATGGCCCTATTTCCCTTATATTAATCTGCTGGTATCAGTTATGAAATACTACCACCTGATACATTTAGTGCCCTAGTCCCTGGAATCTTCCAGTGACTCATGTTTATTAGCAGTATATGAACACATATTATTTATTTTATTCTTCAGTAGCTTTATTGAGATATAATTTACGCTCCATAAAATTCATCCATTTTAAGTATACAATTCATTGACTTTCAGTAAATTTACAGACCTGTCTAGCCATCACCATAAGCCAGTTTTAGAATATTTATATTACTCTAAAAGATTCCTCATGCCCATTTGTAGTCACTCCCTGCCCCACATACCCCCTTCTACCCCACAGCCCTAGATAACCACTAATCTACTTTCTGTCTCTATGGATTTGTCTATTCTGGACATTTCATACAAATGTAACAATATAACATCTGGCCTTTTGTGATTGGCTTCTTTACTTAGCATAACGTTTTCAAGGTTCTTCCATAATGTAACATATATCAGGACTTATTACTTTTTATTGCTGAATAATACTCCATTGTATGGACATACTGCATTTTATTTATTCATTCATCAGGTGATAGACATTGGGTTGTCTCTACTTTTTAGCTATTATAAATAATGCTGCTATGAACAATTTTGTAGAAGTTCTTATGTTGACATGTTTTTGTGAGTTTTTTTGATATATGTTTTTATTAAGTATTTCAAATGTTGGAAAGTCCACGTTTGGCCATCTGTATTATGTACATATCTTGGGAATCACTGACTTTAAAACATTTGAGACTCACCCCCGATTAATAAAATTATTGAATGATACTTGGTGATTTATATAAATCATTAACTGGGTTCCTGTTTTCAGGGACCATAGCTGTAGCCAAGACTATGACAGCTTTTTGAGTTCTGTGAGTCCTTGCAAATTATTGATCCTGAGGGTGGTCTTGGGGGAACCCCTGAAATAGGGTTCAAGTATTATTTCCCAATACCTCATTTAATTAGCTCATATAAGTGAATCAGGATTTTTTAAAAACAGCATAATTTAGAGAATAAGGAAGTGTCCTCCAACAATCCATTTTTAATACTTGAGACTACTGTTTTGAGGACTTGGCAAACAATATTGCTTTGAAAATGTATAAAACTAATTACTGATGACACATGAGATCGTATAACCATCAGTTTATTTAGGTGAAGCATTGATGAGCAACCAGGCCAATACCCCTACAAAATCAGAGATGGCTCTGGTTGGTCTGGTGCTAATGCTGTGCATCTCAGCCATCACTGCACATTAGAATCACTTGGGAAGCTTTTTAAACTAATGATGTCCAAGCCCCACATCCAGAGATTCTGATTTAATTGTTGCAGGGTTATAGACTGGGGATTAGTGTTTTTACAGGGGTTTGTAATGTGCAGTGAAAATTGAGAACCACTGTAAAGAGAGATACATCATACTCTATGCAATCTGCATCCCTATGAATGGGTTAATTGTAGTATTATAGAACCACTCCCAGCAATGCATCATCCTGAGGAAAATTCACATCCTGTCATATTGGCTGAGTACAAGATATCTTTAATATTACTGGGAACCTTCACTTTTCATTGTAATAGTTGGGGGCTATCATTTGACTTTGTGGAAATTAAGCTCATTTTTTTTCCCATTCTTTAGCTACTTCTGATTGGGATCTATCTCCCTTGACCTTGTTCTGGGAATCGTTACTGTGGCAGCATTGTTTCTGAGCATCCTTCCAGAGCTGTAGTGCTCCCCATTTTGATGTAGTCTCTCATTTGATTCCCTAACATGGTGCACTAATATTTTTTGCTTATTTCCCATTAATACTGGGACAGTTGCTTTTATAATCATCTTTTTAAAGAGATCATGTCATCTTTACCCTATTCCAACTGAAGTCAAATAGAATGGGATTTGAAAACTCCATTGTATATCCATGTTATTTGCATGTTCCCACAATATTTTTGTCATAAAATGTTTCCTGATCTGAGTAAAAAGTTTCACAGGCCCATATTTTTTTTTTTTTTTTTTTTTTTTGCAGTTTCTCCGAAACTTTTATTTTGGCTCAGCTAGTCATCGTGAAGGAACAAATAAAATTCCAAACTCCAAATGCAAGTAAACAGTAGTAAAACCAAACTGTATACTGGTGCCTTTTTAGAAGTCTTCTTGTCAATCTGCCAGTGTTGCCCAGAAACCAGTCCTCTGGGTGCTCTTCCTTGAGAGTTATTCTTAAATCTCTTAGTGTACCTGCAGGACAGGTGATCCTAATTCTCTTTGATGCACTCCACTCACTTAAAAGGGCAATGGCTACAGATGCAGATACCTTGTGAGCCCACATTTTTAACACATCTATGAAAGGATCAGATGCCAGACATTCCGTTGTCTCAACTGTGCTCTTTAAAATTTTAAAGGCCATATAGCTTTAGTGTCTCTAAGACTGCTCCTTCACCTTTTCAGTAGGCTGACACACGACACATTGCCTTGGTTTTGATAGTGTGTTCCAAAAATTACTTTTCCCAAGTTGTTTTCCATTAATTATCCAGTCTTTATTTTTGTTTTTCCAGTTTTTTTTAACCTACTTAATAATATAGTCATTTCAGTAGTCCTCAAACATAAATTCCTGAACCTGTGGACCTCTGTGTAGTTCTTTTCTGCATCTTACACTGCCATCAGGACTATCTACAATTCAGCATGGTTTACTAGTTGGTCTGGCTGGCCCTTTGACTATTTTCCCATCTTAAGATGAAAGGCAGTAGCTTTTCATTTAACCCTGCCCCTCGTTAGAGTGGGACTGCTTGCTAACCATGAGCAAAAACATAGTCTCTACCTTCCTCCAGAAAATTCTCCCAGGGCTGCCTACACTTAGTAAGAGGCTTTTCTTCACTGCTTGATAACATGGACACTCCTTGGAGCAGCAGAGGAACAAGTGGCTGACAGGTACCTCCATGTACAGTGGCCTAGGGGCCTGGTCTGGCTCCTTTCTGAAGCTGCTCTTGCAATTTGTTTGTTTGTTTGTTTATTTATGAGAGGGAGAGAGGGGGAAGGGGCAGAGAGAATCTTAAGCATGGAGCCTGATGCGGGGCTTGATCTCACAACCCTGAGATCATGACCTGAGCCAAAATCAAGAGTTGGACACTTAACCAACTGAGTCACCCAGGCGCCCCTGTTCTTGCAATTTTAATTGGATGGTCGGAACTCCCCCTCCCTGATTTGATCTGACCTGTGGCATAACTGGAAGCTGTTTTTATGGTATTAAAATGGTTTTGAGGTTTTGAGGACCTGTCCCATTTGGTCCTTAGTTTCAAATAAACTCAAGGAGGTGAGGAGTATTTGATTTTCTAGGGGGTTAGAAGTTGCCTTTGCCCCTTGGGATTTCTTGCACCGAACTCTTGCTGGCTTTTGGAGGATACCACAGATGGGTCCATTCAGCATTGATCCTGACCTCCTCCCTATCCCACAGGGGCTAGACAGCCAAAAAGCATACGTTCTAGACTGTCTTGTTTTTGATGAGATTTAGGTTTTTCAGATAAGATCTTAATTAGGAATTTTGTTGAATGAGAGAGAGGCAGCAGCCAATTATGCTTCCATTTTGCTGATGCAGATTCAGCAGATGTGGCCTGGCTCATAATGGCCTGCAGAATCCTCCAGTCACAGCTAAGGCACAACTGAAGACCAAGGTTGCAGCAGCAGCTTGCTGAGCCCTGGATATGGCAAAGGTGGTGTGTGCCTGGATCCTTTGTCAGCTTCTTGATTCACCATCTTCCTGACTGACCCAGAGATAGCAGTTTCCTTGACAGGTTAGTTTTGCGGTGGTGTTCTGGGAACTAATCCAAGACTCAGTCTAGCACCTGCTTTTTTGCACCCCCCCCATTTTGTAAACACTTAATTTTCTGTGGTAGATACCTTTTTGCTTTTAATAGCTAGATAGATTTCTGTTATCTGCCATTTAATTGACTGATACATGGCTGGTCCTTTCTTGACTCTGCAGGGGCCATTTCCAGAGTTAATGATGCTTGGTGATTGATATGTCTGAAGTAAATGCTTGGTCTACTGGGTTGTCACTAGTAGTATACTTTTTTTTTAAAAGATTTTATTTATTGGGGCGCCTGGGTGGCTCAGTCGTTAAGCGTCTGCCTCCGGCTCAGGTCATGATCCCAGGGTCCTGGGATCGAGCCTCGCATCGGGCTCCCCGCTCAGCGGGAAGCCTGCTTCTCCCTCTCCCACTCCCCCTGCTTGTGTTCCCTCTTTTGCTGTCTCTCTCTTTGTCAAATAAATAAAAATTAAAAAAAAAAGATTTTATTTATTTATTTGACAGAGAGAGACACAGTGAGAGAGGGAACACAAGCAGGGGGAGTGGGAGGGGGAAAAGCAGACTTCCTGCAGAGCGGGGAGCCCGATGTGGGGTTCGATCCCAGGACCCTGGGATCATGACCTGAGCCGGAGGCAGACGCTTAATGACTGAGCCACCCAGGCGCCCCACTAGTAGTATACTTGACAGCTATTTTAAATTAGTGTAGATGGTTCTTTCCTTCTTTTACCTGCTCTCCCCATCAAAAAACTTGATTTTTTTAGAGGCGGGGGGAGGAGCAGTGAGAGAAGGAGAGAAAGAATCTTATGCAGGCTCCACGCCAAAATCAAGAGTCAGATGCTTAACCAACTGAGCCACCCAGGTGCCCCAAAGTACTTGCTTTTTAAAGTTGATATAACCCGGGACACCTGGGTGACTCAGTCGGTTAAGCGTCTGCCTTCGGCTCAGGTCATGATCCCAGGATTCTGGGATCGATCGAGCCCCGAATTGGTCTCCCTGCTCAGCAAGGAGCCTGCTTCTCCCTCTTCTGATCCCCCTGCTTGTGCTCGCTCTCTCTGTCAAATAAATAAAATCTTTAAAGTTGATATAACCCTACTGGAGGAAGACAAAAGTGTACTGCATTCCTTGAAAAATGATGGCAGGTTAATTTACATTCCTTTTCAGTTGGTATATTGATAAACATAATAGGCAAGTCAATTAGAGCTAAATATTTTTCAGGGGCTTTAATTCATTAGTGGTTTGGACAGTATGGTCAGTATACCCACTGCCTTAATAATTTAAGGTTTTCTTAACAATTATCCTACAGAATTAAATGGATATATGGTTTTGCATATCACCCCAATCTCTTTCAAATGTTTTATATTTGGGGAAGTTATGACTCGTTTCTCCTCTAAATCATTTTTGTGGATTATTAACTATGTACTGTTTTCTTTTTCTTTTTTTCATTGGTAACATTTTATTTTTAGATTTGTGTGGTAAGTACAAATGTTCAGTTGATCATTATCCCTTGAGTTCCATTTTAATTGTGATAAAATACACATACCATAAAACTTACCATCTTGGGGCGCCTGGGTGGCTCAGTTGGTAAAGCAGCTGGCCGACTCTTGATTTCAGCTCAGGTCATGATCTCAGGGGCCTGGGATTGAGCCTCAAGTCAGGGGGTAGGGGGGCCCACGCTTAGCAGGGAGTCTGCTTGAGGATTCTCTTCCTCTCCCTCTGCCCCCCACCTTTGCATATTCGCGCACACACAAACTCTCTCAATCATTTAAAAAAAAAACTTACCATCTTAATCATTTATAAGTGCAACAGTTCAGCAGTGTTAAGTATATTCATATTGTTGTGCAGCAGATCTCCAGAAATATTCTATCTTACATAACTGGAACTCTGTACCCATTAACAACTCCCCATTTCCCCTTCCCCCAACCCCTGGCAACTACCATTCTCCATTTTGCTTCTATGAATTTGACTCTAGGTAACTCATACTGGGAATCATGGTATTTATCCTTTTATGAGTGGCTAATTTCACTTAGTATATCCTCAAGGTTCATACATGTTGTAGCATGTGTCAAAATTTCCTTTTAAAAAAAAAAAAAATTTCCTTTTTAAGGTTGAATAATAATCCATTGCATGGGTAGATCACATTTTGTTTATTCATTCTTCTATAGTCAATTGGATTGCTTCTACCATTTGGGTGTTGTGAATAATGTTTCTGTGAACATGGATATGCAAATATCTCTTAGAGTTTTGCTTTAAATTATTTGGGATCCAGAAGTGAGATTTCTGGATCATATGATAATTCTGTTTAATTTTGTTAAGGAACTGCCATACTGTTTTCCACAGTAGCTGCATTAAATATACACTTTGAAATAGGTAGTTTGACACATTGCCATTTAGCCTTCTGAATATAATCATAAAATATTGAACATCTTTTAGGGTAATGAGAGGTATTTTAATCTGATAATCTATCCGTTCCAAATATTCACTCTGAAGTCCTGGCTACTACTGGTTCAATTTCCCTGCTTGGTCACCTGTTTCCAGTTTAAACTTAGGTTTCATTACCAGTGTGTCTGTATTACCAACACCTTTAAACAATACTGTCTTTCTCAGAGCAATCATCACTTTGGAGCTATTGTTAGTTAATACTAATTCCCTCTACTGACCTTTTGAATCTCACAGGATGAAGTAGGTCTGAGGGCCTACTTCACCCTCAGACTAGTTTTGTGGATCCCTTATCGATACTCTGTAATTTTAGAGGGCTGCTACTCTTTCAGCCTGAGATATTTAGGGACAAGCTCAGCTTGGTTTATTTGGCCTTGAGGGACCTTATCTCCAAGACTCACTGACCTCTAGAATTGTTTCATCATGAATTGCCTCTGGAATCTAAGGTTGTTTTCTTGGTACTTCCCTAACTACCTCATCTGGCTACCTGTAAATTTTATCCTTCAAGACCCATCTTTTTTGTAAAAATTATCCCTGTTCTCTTCTAACTTACTGCCCAATTTCTATAGTTGAGTGACTAAAGTGAACTTACTTTCACATGACCATTCATCTACTAATTGCAGAGCATCTACTGCCCTTTCTAAGCTCCCTAATATGTTAGAGAAGTCCTCTGAGAGGTGATTTGACATCCATTTCCTTCATTAAAAGCAATTGTTAGGGTATCCTGACCCTACTGTAGTTCCAGTGGGGTTGGGTGCATCTTGATAAACACACCTGTTCATGGCTAGCTTCATCTTTGGCTTCAATAATAACTTATTTCATTTGTCACTAAATGTGTTGTTTTAGTTGGGAACCCTCTGTTTGACCAAGCTGTAAATATTTACTTCATGGGGAGCAGAAGAGGGCTTCCCCATCCTTGAAGGGGACTCTAGGCTCTTTTAAGTATGTTCCAAGTCTTCCTGACTAGGGAGACTTCCCAAACTTCTAATTTTATTTTATTAACATAATGTGCCTATTTCTGTAGTGTATAGTAACCAAGCCAGAACTCCTTTTCCTCTCTCTGACAAATTCTTTCTAATGATTAGTAACTTGAGCAGGGTGTAAGCCTTTATTTCCTACCTCTTAAAATCTTAAGGCCAAGCCAAAAACCTCCAGCAGAATGGTGATAATTGTCCCCTATGTTAAGCTGGTTTCTGATCTCTATTCTTCTTCCAACTTTTTTAGAATGTGGTACTGTGGACTTATTTAGAAATATCTTTCAGGGTTCTTTCTTTTCCCCCTTTATCCAACGTGAAAACTTAGAAATGGCAATAAACTCATACTACCTTAATAACTTCCAAATTTTATCTCTTTTGGGAAGTGATCTGTTTCTTCCTTTTGCTCTATATCTAGGTAAAAACTACCCACCGGATTGCACCAGGTATTACAAAAACAGACCTAAGTTAATTTAGCCATTCAGCAATTGTTAGGTTATTCTGGCATTTTTCACTAGCCTTTGGAAATTAGAAATAGCTGGTGCTTTATGTTTGCTTCCCCACAATCTTTCTATCAGGTGATATGAAAGCAAATCTTAGATCCAATTTTGCCAAAGATACAGTTGTCAACAAAAGCAGGCAGAAACAATTACACTACCTGTTCTTGTAGTTCAGGAGGAGTCTCGCTCTCTGCCCTTAGTTGCT
Organism: Phoca vitulina; assembly: GCF_004348235.1. Lineage (NCBI taxonomy): Eukaryota > Metazoa > Chordata > Mammalia > Carnivora > Phocidae > Phoca > Phoca vitulina. Next base: position 3,541,875 of record NW_022589742.1, read on the forward strand.
CTGCTATTAATGGCTGGGTCAGCCAGCTTTGTAGATAGTTCAGGGAAGAGTCTTACATGAAATAAAGTGACACAGAACCAATGGGACTTTAGACCTTAAGAACTGCATCAAAAGTATTAGGCTGCTGGGCTTGCCAGATTCTTAAACTTTGTTCATGCAAGGACAGTGGGACCTAAGCAATGTCCTAACCACCTACATATCTTGAACATCATTTATTTCACCAATGAAAAAATTATCTCCAACATCCCTCAGGCTGATTAGCATGCCCTCAAGGTATAGATATTTATATCCGTATTGGAAGTGCTTAATAACCTCCTCTAGAGTGCGAATTCCTGATTAGGGTTCATCATAAGCTAACTACCAACTTTATAGTGTAGATGACAGTTATATTGGACACATTACAATTTCTGTTACAGAAAATATAAAGCAAGCCATGTAATTAGATAGTAGTTATATGGAAAGAAAAGAAAAAAAACATGAGGTTTTTCCTGCATTACAAGGCAAACTTGTCAAGTGCACATAATCTTTTATTTTATTTTTATTTTTTATTTTATTATGTTAATCACCATACATTACATCATTAGTTTTTGATGTAGTGTTCCATGATTCATTGTTTGCGTATAACACCCAGTGCTCCATTCAGTACGTGCCCTCTTTAATAAACCCATCACCAGACTAACCCTTCCTCCCAGCCCCCTCCCCTCTAGAACCCTCAGTTTGTTTCTCAGAGTCCATAGTCTCTCATGGTTCGTCTCCCCCTCCGATTCCCCCCCTTCATTTTTCCCTTCCTGCTATCTTCTTTTTTTTTTTTTTAACGTGTAATGTATTATTTGTTTCAGAGGTACAGGTCTGTGATTCAACAGTGCACATAATCTTTATCTTTCCCAGCCTTTCATTCAGTAGCTCTTCTGCCACTCAGTGGCTCTCCTCATTCCCAAAGACTTTCAGTGTTCTCTCGATCTTCCTCCCTCATTAAAACAGGTACTTAAAAAAGGATTTGGTGAACTCATAAAAATAAGGGGTTAATAATAGAGCAGAGAAGGTGGGAGCAAGTTAAAAGCTCATGTGCTAAGCACCAAGAGTTTTACATGTTTGAAGATGTCTGGGGAGGATAAACAGTTGAACAAAATCCTACTATGTTGTTACCATTTATTGAGCGTGCACTATGCATATACTCTGATACATATCCTCTTAGTCCATTCAGGCTGCTATAAGAGAATACCATGGACTGTGTGGCTGATAAACAACAGAAATTTATTTTTCACAGTTCTTGGAAGCTGGAAGTTCAAGATCAAGTCACCAGCACATTTGGTGATGGTCTACTTCCTTGTTCATAAGTGGCTATCTTTTCCCTCTGTCTTAACATGACCGAATGAACAAGGGAGCTCTCTGGGGTCTCTTTTATAAGGACACTTATATGACCAAATAATAACTTACATGATCTGATTACCTCCCCAAGCACCACCTCCAAATACCAGCACATTGGGGATTAGGTTTCAACATGTGAATTTGGGGAGGAAACAAACATTCAGTCTACAGCACATATGTTTTACACACACACACACACACACACACACAAACATAAACATGAACACATACAGAGTCTTATTTAGTATTCACAACTTCCTTGCTAGGCAGGCTGCACAGTTTCTGTTTTATAGCTTAGGAAACTGAGGCTCAGAGAGGTTGAGTAACTTGCCTAAGGTTTTCTCACTGCCTTCACAGTGAGATTTCCTGGGGCTTGCATTTGAACAGTGAACAAAACCTTAGGACATAGGAATTCATTTCTCATTGTGATTTTTTTTTTTTTTTTTCAGGCTTCAGTGAACTGGTGGGAAAAGTGATTGTCACATTAAACAACTGATTTCTTTTGTGGTGGGGGATATCAGTAAAGAGTTTGCAAGAAAATCATCCATGTGTACTCAATCTCTATTTTAATAGTTTCATCTGTCGTTCATTCTTCCCTTACACTGTCTTCTTTATACACACACACATGCACGCACACATTTTTCTTGCATGTTTAACTAATATTACTCTACAAGGATGTGTGATTAGAATATTAGAGATTTTCTTTTTATTTTTGCAGGCAATTTGCTAAATTCTCTGTAAAATATAAAGGATATGAAGGACTAATATCATTCCCACTGAGATCTTACAATGTCAGGGTATTCAGTTTGCTCCTTTCCTATAGTCAAGTGGTCTTTGAGGTTCTTATGTAAATCTTTGTGTCAAAACTGTCAGCCTTTTACGGTTAAAACTGATTGCAAGTAAGTTTTACATTGACTTTTACACAATAATTATGTTGTGTAGGTTATTTATTCAAAGCTCTGTATTTCACCTTTTTCCCTCGTTGGTCAATTGGCAAAAATCATCCTCTACCTTATTAAAGTGGTCATTGAACACACACTATAAGCCATTATTTCATGGTGATTATCATCAGTGTAATAGTTATTAACAAAATGTCAGCATTTTGTGCCTTCATTAGTGTGATGATTATCGTGTGTTCTCTCATATAAACAGGGCAGCTATGAATTTGCCTATTGCCTATTACTGTCAGATGTTAAAAAAATATTATGGAATAAAGGGTAGAACTTTTATTTAAGATGGTATCACTTGTTTATGCTTTGAAGTCCTCTGTTCCTGACACATATATAGAATAGATAAGGGATAAATGAGAAAAATTAAAACTATATTGTTGTGCTCAGAAATAAGTATCTCTTTGTAAGTGAAGCTGATCCAAGCATCTGGATCTTGAAGTAGGCTGGGGTGTACGGGATTTCTTTTCTCTTGGGGTGAAAGGCATTAAAGTACAAGTGTCTCACTTGGTGTGGGGGAACAAATCAAGACTCATTGCTTTGCGGAAATAATGGAAACCACACAAATGAGAATAAGCAGGGGACATTTTTTTTCAGAGCTTGCTATAGCAGGAGAGTCAGCCATCACTTGCATTTGGCAGAAATCCAAAGGCAGTCGGGGGAGTAGGAAAGCTTTTTAGTGGAAAAAACGGAAGGTTTCAGGTATGTTTTCATTGGAGTTTGTTGGCATAGAGAACCTGGAAGTGGGCTAACTAGAATTAGGATATTCTACATAATTGGTTTGGAAAATATATTTGGCTTTTTCTTTTTGGTCCTGTGCATAGACTTTTGATAATGATTTTTAAAAATCCTAGGAAATTAATTCTGCTACCTGAAATAATCATGCTCCTATGAATAATTTTAGGTCTCCTATCGTTAATCAATGTGGATTTTGGAACTAGGAAATAGACTTCTTTTATAACTTTAATTGGTCTATCAGTATTTCCTTCCATTAGTAAAAATAAATGTAGCTTAAAAGCAAGTTTTAGAAAAGGAATACAATGGGGAGTCCCCAGTTTTTCTCTAGAATATTAATTTCCATTTTCATGGTATTTATACTGATACATGTTTAGAACAGTAAAGAAAGTGACTTACTCATAAAAATTATAAAAGTTAAATGGTAACATTTTTTGTTTTCTAGAAAATAATCAGAAAATACTTAGTAAAAATATAATGGGCCCCAAGGGTATTTAAAGTTGGGAAGGTTTATTTTAGTGGATAGTGCCATACTCTTTCCTGTAAATATCCTGTAAGACTCTCAGGTCTTCATAAGAATTTATCCTACAGAAGAACTACATGACACAGAAATGGCAAGAGCTTATTTGCACTAATGATGTTTTTTCCTACCTTCTGCATGACCTTGATCGGAAGAGGCCAGAGTACTTATTGGAGAGTTTCAGTGATGAGTATGATAAGAGTATTAGACACATTACCACAACATTGCTATGATTTTTATTGAAATATTTTGAAGTAATAAATGTAGCATTTTGTAAAGCTTTAAATCCATCTAAAAATGAATTCAGTGCATCCAATTCATGGTATTTATCCTGATAAGCAATGCACACTTTCTTTCATTTCAAATGGTTCTCAGCTGTTGGGTTTTGTCTTCAGTTGACCTATCCAAGTGACAAAGTGTTTCTACCAATTAGCACTTTTAGTTTTCCTCAGAGGTTCTCTTCATGGTTTTCCACCTTTCATAAGATTATATCAACTATCCATTTTCCTCTTTTGTTATTAATGAACCATTGATAAATTTAGATCCTTCTAATACTTGTATTCTTTTTTATTTTTACTGGACAGTGTGATTCTCATCATTGCATTTTCTGTGACTGGGTCATTTAGCTGAGGCTCCTATACCTTTGTTTTGTAACTTTTGAGAATGTTGATACCTCAGATTTTTTTTTTCACCATTCAATTTTGAAAACTGGATTAATTCCTCAGTTTTTATCTACATTTTTAAAAGATTTATTTATTTGAGAGAGAGAGAGTGTGTGTATGTGTGTGTGTGGTAATCAGAACACGTAACAGCAGTGATATATCCTTTTATACCTGTTAGCCTTGCAAAAATTAGAAAGCAGCATAATACCAATTATTGACAGAAATACATAAATATGGGACCCCTCAAGCATTGCTGATACGAAGGTAGTGTATTGTAGTCCTTCTAGAGAGCAATCTGGCATAATTTAATAGGGTCCCCTACTCCTCTGCCATCTTCTTCCCCAATCTGTCATAATTTAAGTCTATTCTAATATAAAAATTCAGCTTTTGTATATGTATTCCAAAGTGTTTCCCACACAGGTTATTCAAAGAACATATACAAGGCAGTCCACCTCTACACTTTTTATATTAGTGGGGAATTTGAAGCAATCTGGATATTTATCAGTAGGAGAATGAATAGGGCCTTGTATCTCTGTATCTTCCAGGCATTCTCTACAGACTGGCCCCTGGAAGGGTGTAATCCTGGGCAAAGTAGTTCCATGAGACTGAGGTAAATTTTCTGTAGGGGAAGCAGTTACTAGCCTTTAGCAATTTATATTCCCGGAGACTGGGAAATGAGTACATTGGCTCTGAAGAGGGGATTTAGGTAGAATACTTTAGTATCCATTACACTGTACTTTGAAAACCTGACCCAAATGCAACCCCTTCTCACCAGGTCCCCTATTACCGTGCTGTCTTAATCCATCATCATATCTCACCTGGCTTATTGCCATAGCCTTCTTAAGTGGTCTTTCTGCTTACATCCCTGTGCCTTTGCTTACATCCTTGCACCTTTGCTATTTCTTCTCCCCACAGTACCTTGAAATATCTTTAAAATATGTAAGCATATGCCATCTTTCAACCCAAAGGTCATCAATAACTTCCCACTACACCTTGATCCTTGTTGGTCTGGCCTCTACTTATTTCTCTGACCTCATCTCCTACATCTCTTTCTCTTGTTTATTCCACTCTAGTTCTTTGCTGTTCCTCAAGCATCCTAAGCACACTCACTTATTATGTTTCTATATGTAGTTTTCTTTTAGCCTGAAATTTTCTTCATGGCATCTACTTGGTTCACTTTTTAAAAAAAATTTTATTCTATTAGTCACCATACAGTACATCATTAGTTTTTTTTTTTTTTTTTTAAGATTTTTTATTTATTTATTTGACAGAGACACAGCGAGAGGGAACACAAGCAGGGGGAGTGGGAGAGGGAGAAGCAGGCTTCCCGCGGAGCAGGGAGCCCGATGCGGGGCTCGATCCCAGGACCCTGGGATCATGACCTGAGCCGAAGGCAGATGCTTAACGACTGAACCATCCAGGCGTCCCCCCATCATTAGTTTTTGATGTAGTGTTCCATGATTCATTGTTTGCATATAACACCCAGTGCTCCATGCAGTACGTGCCCTCCTTAATACCCATCACCGGGCTAACCCATCCCCCCAACCCCCTCCCCTCTAGAACCCTCAGTTTGTTTCTCAGAGTCCATAGTCTCTCATGGTTTGGCTTCCCCTCCGATTCCCCCCCCCCCTTCATTTTTCCCTTCCTTGGTTCACTTTGTTTTCATTCAGACACCTTTCACTCTGCCAGAGATAACCTCAATGACCAACATACATAAAATATCATTCTCTCATTCTCCCATCTTCTTAACCTGCTTTTTTCCCCTACGTAGTACTTATCACCACCCAACATAATCTATTTTTATTGGTTTATTCTCTCTCCAACCATTAGAATGTGAAGTCCATGGAGTCAAGAACTTTATCTTGTTCTTGGCTGTGTCTTCATTGCCTGACCAATGGTAGATGCTCAAAAAGTCTTTATGAAAAGAATGACTCAGACTCCACAACATGTTAGTTTGCTGTGGCTGCTGTAACAAAGTACTATAAACTGGGTAGCATAAACAACAGAAATTTATTGTCTCACCGTTCTGAAGACTAAAGATCTGAGATTAGGGTGTCAGCAGGGCTGGTTTCTTCTGAGGGCTGTGAGGGAAAAATCTTTTCTATGCCTCTCTCCTAGCTTCTGGTACTTTTCTGGCAATCTTTGGCATTCGTTGGTTTGTAGATGGAATTCTCCCTGTGTCTTCACATCATCTTCTCTCTGTTTGTGTTTTACATGTATGTCTTTTTTATAAGGACACCAGTCATTTTGGATTAGGGCCAATCCTACGTCAGTAATACCTCATCTTAATGTATCTAATTATATCTGCAATAACCCTATTTCAAAATAAGGTCAGATTCTGAGATACTGGGGTTTAGGACTTCAACACAGCATTTTGGGGAGCGCAATTCAACCTATAACACTCATTAGCCAAAATCTTCTTAAAATACAGTTGTGAAGGTAAGTACACCTCTGGCTATAAAATACTGGATATGTTTCCAGGTCTTAAAGCATAGGTTTGCAGCAGGGTGGAGGCTAGGAGCAGGTACAAGAAGGATTCTAGGAGGATGAATCCTTCTATTTTTTGACTCTTCTACTTCCAAGTATGAGTCTCTGTTTTTGGTATATGCTGTTGAGTCTAGGAACTTTCCTACCTACTTCCCTTCCCATAACTACAAACTTTGCAGATGCGATTAAATAAAGGATCTTGAGACAGGAAGACTATTCTGGATTATCCAGGTAGACCCTTAATATGACCACATGTATCCTTATAAAAAGTAGGCAGAGGGTTATTTGATGACTGACAGAAGAGGAAAAGGAGATGTGACCATGGAAATAGAAATTGAGTGATGTGGGCACAAAGCCAAAGAGTGTTGGTAGCCAAGAGAAACTAGAAAAGATAAGAAGTAGATTCTCCAGTACATCCTCCCAAGGGAACGTGGCCCTGCCAACACCTTGATTCCATTCTAGTGATACTGACTTCAGACTTTTGGTTACCAGAATCATGAGAGATTAAAGTTTTGTTGTTTTAAGCCACCAATTTTGAGGTAATTTGTTATAACAGGCACAGGAAACTAATATATATGGTTTCATAATACCAAATAAGGATGATATCTACTTCAGAGTATCATAGTGAGTATTAAATCAGGTAATATATTTTAAAAGTTTTTAATAGAACCAGGAATATACTAGATATTTCATATATGGTAACTATATAACTGTAAGTATCTTTATAATAACTGCTATTATTAAAACTGGGCCTTTTCTTTTTTAAGAAAGAAATTTGGGTTCTGAGGTAAGTACCATGATTGGAGTTTACTGGTCAGGAGGTGAGGGAAAGGAGAGTGGAGTGAAGAGTTGGAGCTGGGGTGGAGTTGCTTCTGATTTTAGACTAGAAAGTGGCATCTGTGGTAGTTCATGGCTTTTCCCTACTTCATGATCAGTCCTTTCTTCACAGTCCTGTCCTTCAGCCCTGGGCAAGGTAAAGAGGAAAATGAAAAGTAGAAGAGATGAGGAAAAATAGTTTTTCTAGGAAATAGCCCAATGTATGGAGACATGGAGAATTTTGCCTAAAGGCTGTTACCCCTGGATAGTTAATATATGTAATGTCATACAGAATTTAGTCACAATAGGAGTCAGGAGTTAGGGACAGCATATGTTTGTTTTTTCTTTTTTTCTTGACAAACAGATGTGTTTAGCTGTTAACTAAAACAATTATTTTTGCTGTGCAACATTTCTCCAGATTCAGTTTATGCACTTTTCATCGTGGGATTCTATAGTAAACTTATTAAATGAATAGTCCAAAGGACTGATCATTTTATGGCAAAATTTCTGCTTGTTTATTTTTGTTTGTGGATTAATTGCTATAAAATTATAGCATTCCTTTGTAAAAGCTGGAAATTTGACCCCTGGTTTACCACCAAGGGGGAAAAAAAAATATTTTCCATAATACCTTGTTTTCAGCAAATAAATACTACTCTAAAACTTCTCAGTGATATAAAATACTATATAGTAAGCTAGTTGCCAAAATTTGAAGTGAATAAATAGCTGAATTAGCAGGCTGTAATTGTGTCTAATGGAGAGAAGGCTTTTCAGCTTTCTAATAGATTGTTATGGGGCATCCAGTTAGTTGACTCTCTTGTGACCCTTATCCTTCTTCCACCATATTGGGATGGGAGCTCATAGAGCTGTACATACCTGAAACAAAATGAGGAAATTGAATTCAAAATAAGATGACATCATGAGATCCAGTGACATAGAACATTTATGAGACCATTTCTCATATTCCTTGTCTTTCCATATTTTAGAATGAGGTCAACAAAATACTAAGCTATAAGTCACAAGACCTAAATTACTCTCTCCAGATCTGCAGTTAGCTAACTAGGTGACATTAGACAAATTAATTGGCCCTTATGAACCTCAGTTTCCAATTTTAAAATGACATGGTAGACTAAACCATCTCCAGTAGTGCTTTCAGGAGCCAACATTCTATAATTCTGTATTAATTGAATTTTAGTTTCCTTTCAGAAAAGCACTTTGACTTCTGAAGTGTAAATTGGTGTGTACTGGGGCAAAACCAGAAGATTCAATGGATTCCAATTTCCCAAGATAACTATGTTTTCCAAAATTTCATATCCAGCAACCGCATTCCCTGCTGCCTTGTTGCTTCATTTGTACTGTAGCATGTGGTCATTGGTTGGTGTCTTAGTTCACTGCTATAACAAATTACCATAGACTAGGTGACTTAAACAACAAGCATTTCTTACAATTGTGAATGCTGAGGAGTCCAAGAGGAGGGTGCTAGCAAATCCAGTGTGTGTTAAGGACCCACCTCCTGGTTTATAGATGGCTGTCTTATTGTATCCTCACATGGTAGAGAGCAAAGAGAGAAATCCTGTTTCTTCCTCTTTTATAAGGGCATTAATTCCATCATGAAGGCTCTACCCTAATGATCTGATTATCTTCTCCCAAAGGCCCTACCTCCAAATGCCATGACATTAGGGATTAGGCTTCCATATATGAGTTTTGTGGGGACATAGACATTCAGTCTATAGCAGTTGTACTTGGCAATTAGTCATGGCACAGTCATCATAGGACACTCGCAGCTCATACCAAGGTGTTTATGATAGAGTCCCTTTCCATACTCTTGGTAATTTCTTACCATAGTAAAATGTATTCTAGAACTAAATAAATCTAACTGGTCTCTCCCAGGATAGATCTTTAACTGAAGATTGAGCATATGCCTGTGCTTGGTGTCTGTTCTGAAATAATAATCTGAAAAGACCCTTTTCCAAGTAAGATAACATCTATAGGTCCATGGATAAGGAACTGATCTCTTTTGGGATCATTTTCCAGACTACTACAGCAGATACCCATATTCCTTTTTCTTATCTCTTTCTTAAGTGGCTCTTCTACTTGATATTTCTCTAAGATCTTCTCAGACATGAAGGTCATATGTCAGACAGTATGGTTTAGCAGAATGGTAGACACATCTTATAAAGGGAATGCTTGCAGGGAAGGTAGAAACTTCTTGTTTGGGAACAGCATTATTCTAGAAGAACTATGTATTGGAAATAGCATTAGACCTGGCTCTTAAGAGCTGGGATTTGAAAGAATATTTTCTCTCTCTTCTGTGAATTTTATGCATGTTAACTTGAAAAATGTCCTCTCACCTATTTAAGCTTCTTTTTCTGTAAAATTAATTGATCTCCAAGTGCATTTCCAGCTTCAGTATTCTTGGATTCCATGGTGCTATCAATACGCAGCTAGATCTAGATATCTGAAGTTCAGTGAAGAGGTCCAGGCTAGAGATAGATACTTGTAGTCTTTGGCACATGGAACAGGATGGGTTAGATACATACAGTCATTTCTAAAGGACTCAGACTCCAGGTGGTAAGCTGTGCAGAAGATTACTGGTGACCAGTGAATGTACCTAGTGTTATGCTTGTCGTTGTGAAACAGGAAAGAGAGTCTGTGTAAACTGGCAGCTCTGTGTCTGTAAACATTGATGCTTTAAAGTCCAAAGAACCCTGCTATGGGACGCTCCCCCAAACTGATTACAACTCAGAAGGAGGGAGCATGTGCCTATATTTGGTGATAGGAGTTAAAGCTAAAATTGGGGCATCTGGGTGGCTCAGTGGTTTACACATCTGCCTTCGGCTCAGGTCATGATCCTGGGATCCTGGGATCGAGCCCCACATCAGGCTTCCTGCTCAGCCTGGAGTCTGCCTCTCCCTCTCCCCCTCCCCTTACCTTGCTCATGCATGTGCTGGAGTGCACGCACTCTCTCTTTCTCTCTCTCTCTCTCATAAATAAATAAAATCTTAAAAAAAAAGGTGAGCTAAAATAAATATGACATTATTCATACCTGAAGGAGGATAAAATTTGGACATTTGCGTTATGTTGTAAAGATACACTTGAAGACCTTTTTATTGAACAGAAGAGCTGCATCTGGAGTTCAAGAGGGCTAACCATAGATGAGGTATAATTAATGAAATACAATCCACACCTACTATATTCTTGGTGAAAATTCTGATATTTGAGGATGAAGAGAGAATTCTACAAACATCTAAGCAAAAAATCAGGTTATCTATAGATGGAAAAAGTCAGGTTATTTGCTTCTTGGGAAAAATTTTTTGAGGAAATAAACCAGCTAAATGAGAAATGATAAATATAGGTTTAAATCCAAATTAATATGTAAATATGGTTATAAAACAATGCAAATATAATGCTTGAAAGAGAACACAGATAATGGAAAAATAATATAATAATACAATGTAACTGGGACAGAATTTCCAGATTAGAACAACAAAAACTGGGAAGAATGAGATCTTGGTGGGGAGGGATTGGTGAAAAATGAAATGTGCTAGTTTCCTCAACTTACTTAGGGAAATCATTAGAAATGCCTTATTAATGTTTGTAATTAGAGAAATGGAGGCTTAAATATACATTTCAAAAGCTAAAATAAGAGCTAGTTGAATTAAAAGGTTGCTGTCTACCTTCTAAATTGAGGGATGGAGAGGACTGTAAGAGAAAACATACCATAAAAGCAGAATATTGAAGACAAATAATGAGCAAGAAAGCACTGAAAAACAGGAAACATTTGATAATACAATATACACTAGATACATTCACCAATTAATTATAATTCATTAGGTCAGGATATAAAATCCAGCTACATGCTGTCTACAAAAGCATACTCCCAAATAAAGTGATTAATGAAGGTTAAAAGTATAAAGTTGGACATTTAATTCAAAGTAAGAGTTACTGGATTTACTACTATATTGATATCAGATATGGCAGACGCATCTGACAAGTAGAAAACATCCTTTCTTCTCAAGCAACCATAAAATCTTGGCAAAGTTGATCATTTATTAAGCCACAAAACCAGTAAGTTACAAACACAAATAGTAGAGACTACATTCTTGTCAGCAAACCAATAAACTATGAAAATGACAAATTTAAAGGCATTCTTAAGGAAATTGAGACAATAAGAAAATCAAAACTCTAATATAGACCATTTATAAAATAATAGTGTTGAGATCAGTACATATAAGAATCCATAGCATGTGGCCAAAGCTATATCAGAGGCTGTGTTAGGAGAGTTCATTAAAGTCATTGGACCTCAGAATCTCTACTATCATATTTCAAGAGCCTAACAAGAATTTTCTTTTTACTTTGGTACTTCCCGCTTGTGCACCGGCTAATGCAGAGATGACCCCGTGTCCCATCTTGCCTGACTGCTTGTTGCTGTAATTGCTGCTCTTGGTGCAGATGCCACTGATGCTAGTGCATAACAGGAAGCAGGGTTCTCCTCTGGCCCCACTCCATTCATTAGCCACCACCTGGGGGATGCTCTCTCGTTCACTGGTTGTTTCTGCTACTGTGAACAGCTGCTGTACTGAGAGACAGATTAACCTATGCTGGGAACGTTTTAGCCCCCCTATCAATCTGTTTTCCACACTGCTGCCAGGATGATCTCAATCTAAGCATGTCACTTCCTGGTTTAACGTTCTCCCTTGGTCTCTCATTACCTGCAGAATAAAATCCAAACCTCTTTACTAAGCATACAGGGTTTAGCATGTTACAGTATTTTGCATAATTTTCTCTATCCATTCTATATCCACTGTCTCCATCCCTGCCCCCCCAACCTTATAAAACTCTTTGCTCTAGCTCTGCCGAAGTACTTAAAAAACAAAAAAAACAAAAAAACCTCTGCTTGGAATGATTGATGCTTTAATTATTATGCAGAGATTAGCATATTAAGTTACAAGAAATCTGGGGGAAATATTTGTCAGCAACATGACTAGGAGTTAATACCCTAATATAGAAAGAGTTGTTACAAATTAGTAGGGAACACAAGAGAAACCACAGCAGAAAAATAGATTTAAAAAACATGAAAGATAATTAACAGATGTGACAACAAATTATTGATAAGCAGCCAGAGTATAAAGGAAAATAATTTCATGAATAAAGAAATACAAATTAAAATACCATGTTTCACTTCATTTCAAATAACAATTTAAAAATAGTAAAGTGTCTTGTTCTAGAAATATCAGCATATTAGAATAATTTTCTAACAGTTGAAAGAAAAAGTATCTTGAAGGAGCACCTTTTACTACTATTCTAGTGGCTACCCTGTGCATGGTACTTCCCTTATACCAGGTAATATCCTTAAGAATTTTACATCTGTTTATTCCTTTAATCTTCAGAACAAACCCTTTGAGGCAAACACTGTAACTTTCTGTATTTTGTATTTGAAGAAACTGTGCCCCAGAGAGGTTAAGTGACTTAAAAATGATCAAACAACTAATAAAAGGTGGAGCTGAATTTGGACTCTAACCGTCTGACTATAATGTCTTCCCTTTCAACCACTGTGCATACTGCCTCATATGTTTGTAGTTTTGAGAATGTGTGTCTATGTTTTCATTATATCTCCTAGATACAGACAAGTTATATCCATTGCCACCATTTATAGAACAATTATATGCCAAAGATTGGGCTAAGCGTTTTATAACAATCAGATGAGGTAGACCTTGTTAATTCCATTATTCATTTGAGGAAAATGAGGCCTGAAGAATTTCTGTAACATGTCCATGGTCATTCATATAGCAAGTGGCAAAGCCAGGATTTGAATAAGGTTCTGTTATACTCCAAGACTTAATGCTTTTCACTGCTGTGTAATAACTAGTGCACAAATATTGACATATATACAAATATTTGTAAGTCTGATCACACTGCTTCTCTAATCCAACCCTCTGCTATACTTACCATACTTGGAATTAAACCCAAACTTAATACTGTGGCCTGCAGAACCCTTCATGTCCTGGCCCCTGCCTTCCTCTCCATCCTCTTCTCCTGCTACTCTTCTCTTATCTGCATTCCAGCCGTACATACCTCCTTGCTCTATTCTACTTTTTTAAAGATTTTATTTATTTATTTAACAGAGAGAGCGGGAACATAAGCAGGGGGAGTGGGAGAGGGAGAAGCAGGCTCCCCGCTGAGCAAGGAGCCCGATGCGGGGCTCGATGCGGGGCTCGATGCGGGGCTCGATCCCAGGACCCTGGGATCCTGACCTGAGCCAAAGGCAGACGCTTAACGACTGAGCCACCCAGGCACTCCTCCTTGCTCTATTCTAAACACACCAAGTGCACGTCACTTCAGGACAATGCACGTGCTTTCTCCTTTGCCTTGATTGCTTTTGCCCCACATATTTGCATGGCTAACTCCACTTCCTTCAGGGATGTGCTCCACTCTTTCTCTGACCCCTATGTCTAAAACTGTGGCCTTCAGCACACTCTGCATTCTTATTTGTCTTTATTCACAGTATGTATTACAACCAGATGTTACATTATAAACTTACTTGTTTGTTGTCTATATTCCTCATTGGGCTGTAAATCCTAGGAAGCCAAGACTGCATTACTTTTCTAGATGACTAAGAGAGACTGCCTCTTGGTTTGTTTGCCAGGTATCATTTTGGACTAAACCTGACCTAGATTTCTTGGCTCCTTGCTTTAAGTCTCTCATGTTACTCTTTCCTTGGAAATAGTCCTTTTCTAGCAAAACAGGTGCTCATACCCTCCATGTTAGTTAGGTCCTCTTAGACAGTGATGGATTGAAAAAATAAATAAAGATGTACTCAGAAGGAATCATATATCCCCAAATGGTTTAATATCAAACACAAAGAATGGAAATAAATTAGCTAATTGTTTAACTCAAGAAACTGAAAATGTACCAAAAAGGTAAATCTAGGGAAGGCACAAAAAGATATTAAATGGAGAATAAAATCATAATACACTTCTTCAATAGATTGGTTAAATGAATATAAGAACTGTTTTTTGGAAAAGACTGACTATAAAATCTCTAGTAACTCTAATTCAAAAAAAAAAAGTGAGAACAACTCCAGGAATAGGAATTAATAAGGTGTCAGATCTCCCCAAATTAACTACAGATTTTATGTAATTCCAATTAAAATTCCAGTAGTATTTTTAAAACTTGACAAAATGATTTCAAAGTCCTCTAGAAAAATATTCATGTGAAATTAGCCAATAAAACCATAAAATTGAACAGTAATAAATGATGACTTATATTAGCAGATATTTAAAAATAACTTAGTAATAAAACAATCCTGAAGGTTTGGTGCTAGAGTAGGAAAGGCAGAGAAATGACCTGAAAAGAGTAACATAAAGAACCAAGTATGTATGAGGGCTTCATCTAGATGAAGGTAGCATTTTTTATTGGTTTTTTTTTTTTTTTTTTAGTAGATGAAGGTAGCATTTTTTATTGTTTGTTTTTTTTTTTTTTTAGATTTTATTTATTTATTTATTTAATTGACAGAGAGACAGCGAGAGAGGGAACACAAGCAGGGTGACTGGGAGAGGGAGAAGCAGGCTTCCCGCCGAGCGGAGAGCCCGATGCGGGGCTCGATCCCAGAACCCTGGGAACATGACCTGAGCCGAAGGCAGTCGCTTAACCGACTGAGCCACCCAGGCGCCCCAGCATTTTTTATTGTTTTGATGGACTATTTCAACAAACTGTCTTGAGGTAACTCTCTACCCATCTGAACTAGCTACATTATGCCAGGATTTGCAAACTCAAATGCCTTCAGGAGCTAGGCAGATAATATGCCCAATGAAATGTTTGAATAAGAAGGGGTGAAAAATATTTAAAAATTATAGAAATTCTGGACAGAGATACCTACATGTGAGTAAAATATATATTCATAAAAACTATGCAAATTGAAACCACCCAAGTGTGTAAAACACTAGTTTACAATTAAAGAACATTCTCAGCAAGCATCTCTTACTATAAGATTAAATAGGAATAAGAATTCAGCAAAGCAAATACTCAAAGATGATAAATCATCCCAATGAGTTGACCAAGGGAAAGGTAAGTGGACAATATATCTATACTTATATCTGTATCTAGATACATTCCTATCATATTAAGGTACAGAATAACCATGGCTGAAAATCAAATTACTACCAGAGAACAAAAGCTTGTTATAGTCATACAGTAAGCAAAAGGAGTTATTGATCATTGGTCAGTCATCATCAGTAACCCTTTAGTACTGGTCAATATCCAGCATAATACAAATATGCTGTATTGACACTCATCAAACATGAACAAAACAAAAAATCCTCCTTTGACCCTCCACTATTTTTTTTTATAATTTATGGTACTTTATTTTGTTTTAATTTTTTTATTATGTTCAGTTAGCCAGCATATATTACATCATTAGTTTTTGGTGTAGTGTTCAATGGTTCATCAGTTGCGTATAACAGCCAGTGCTCATCACCACACATGCCCTCCTTAATACCCATCACTGGGATAACCCACCCCTCCAATCCCCCCTCCCTTCTGTAACCCTCAGTTTGTTTACTGGAGTCCAGAGTCTCTCGTGGTTTGTCTCCCTCTCTGATTTCTTCCCATTCAGTTTCCCCTCCCTTCCCCTATGGTCCTCTGCGCTATTCCTTATGTTCCACATATGAATGAGACCATATGATAATTGTCTTTCTCTATTTGACTTATTTCACTTAGACCCTCCACTATTTCTAATACTTCTTGGTCCCTTCTCCCCTCATTCCTTCATGAGCACAGTCTTGTCAGGCTTTTGAGTCTACCACTCTATGGAAACTGCTCTTACCAAGTTCACCTATGACCTCTGCAGTTTGTTTATAGCTCCAATCTTTCCCCTAAACTCCACATCGCTATATCCACCTGACTAGTTGACTTATTTTCTTGGGGTTGTAATAAATACATAAAATTTTACTTGTTCAAAACAATTCTTTGGCTTCCAAACTTGGAATTCCCTAGCCGCTCTCTATCTTGGTAAATGAAACCACCACATTCATCCTCTTACCAGCCACAAAATTTGGAACTATCCGTGATAATTTCTCTCACATTCTTCGTCCAATATATCATTAAATCTATAAGTTCTAATTTAAAATATATTTCCAACTTTATTTCCTATCACTCTTAATCTTTGGTTATTCTAACCCAGACTTGCTGCCTAGCTTTTTCTGGAGCACAGCAGGAAAGCTTCCAGGTGAGGACCATTGTATTGACTGTTCACTCTGCCTGAAATGCCCCCTCCCTGCCCCCAATCTATACCTCCTTCAAGTCTCTT
Source organism: Phoca vitulina (assembly GCF_004348235.1). Lineage (NCBI taxonomy): Eukaryota > Metazoa > Chordata > Mammalia > Carnivora > Phocidae > Phoca > Phoca vitulina. The sequence goes on from NW_022589742.1 coordinate 3,558,714, forward strand.
TTCAAATATGATCTTCTCTGGCTACTCTACTGTAAATAGGATCCACTCACCATGTTTTATACCCCCTTACTCTGCTTCATATTTTTATGCCACTCAACACCACAGGACATATTATAATTACTGTCTATCTTTATTATAAAGTAAATTCCATGAGTACTGAGATCTTGGGTTTTTTAACTATGATCTTGTATCTAGTATATCTTGTACCTGTTGATTTTTATTTTTTTCTAAGTAGATGATTATATCAGTCAAATTTTTAACAGTTTTATTTCTTCCCTTCAATTCTTTTTTTTAAATTTTATTTTATTATGTTATGTTAATCACCATACATTACATCATTAGTTTTTGATGTAGTGTTCCATGATTCATTGTTTGCATATAACACCTGGTGCTCCATTCAGTACTTGCCCTCTTAATACCCATCACTGGGTTAACCCATCCCCCCACCCCTGTCCCCTCTAGAACCCTCAGTTTGTTTCTCAGAGTCCATAGTCTCTCATGGTTCGTCTCCCCCTCTGATTTCCCCTGCTTGATTTTTCCCTTCCTACTATCTTCTTCTTTTTTTTTTTTAACATATATTATTTGTTTCAGAGGTGAGCGCTGTGAATTGTGTAAGACTGATGAATCACAGACCTGTACTTCCCTTCAATTCTTGTATCTTTCATTTGTTTCCTCATAGAATAGGCCAGTACTTGAAATGATATGTTAAACATTAACACTTTAGAGTGAACATATGCACTGTCCCTGATCTTAATGGGTTACATATAATGTTTCTCTGTTAAATATGTTTGCTGTAGGCATTTGGCATGTAAATTTTACCAAGTTAGGAAGTTTCTATGATTTCCCATATTACTAAGAATTTTGTTTTCATCATAGGTTGGTATTGAAACTGTTTGCGTAGGGATGAACATATGATTCTTTTTCCTTCAGTCTATTAATGCTTTCAATTGCAGTTATTTTTGATATTGAAATCATTTTATTCCTGGGGTGGGGAATCCTACTTAATCATTATGTATTGTATTCATTTTAAACTGTTGAATTTGTTTAGCTCCTATTTTATTTAGGATCTTTGCATCTGCATTTGTATCTGAATGGGGCATAAGTTTTCCTTTCATTCTGTAATCTGGTTATAGAATCAAGATTAAAGATGTCTAGTAAAATTTGTTTGGCAGCCTTTTCTTTCTGTTCTCTGTGAAAAAAAAATTGTATATAATTAAAACTTCTTATTCTTCTATACTCTGGTATAATTCATCTGTAAAATATCTTACTCTTAGCCTGGGCATTAATTTCAAAGGGAGTTCTTTGACTACCACCATTTCTTTTAATTTAATGGCCGTTCTATTTAATTTTTCTTTCCTCTTACATTGATATTGATATCAATGATTTATAATTTATACATTTACTTTAGGCTTTTAAGTATATTATCATTATTTTTAAATGCTTACATATGTAGTTTTCTTTTACATTATTTATATCATTTTTGTAGGAATCAGCCTTGCTAGAAATCTGTCCATAATTAATTTTTTCAGAGAATCATCCTTCTCTTTTGTTAATCTTCTCAATCATTTTTTTGTTTGTCATCATCACTAATTTCTGTCCTTATTTTTATTATTTTTCCTTATTTGGGTTTATTCTGTTGGTCTTTCTTCCAATTACTAGGGTTGATTGCTTAATTTTTAAAAATATTTTATTCTATTTTTTTTTAAGATTTATTTACCTTTTAGAGAGAGAAAGGGCATGTGCTAGTGGGAGGAGGGGCAGAGGAGGAGGGAGAAGAGGGAAAGAATCCCAAGCAAACTCTGCTCTGAGCACGAAGCCCATCGTGGGGCTCCATCCTATGACCCATGAGATCATGACCTGAGCCAAAACCAAGAGTCAGATGCTCAACCAACCAAGCCACCCAGGCACCCCTGTTTGTTTTATTCTATTTTAAAGTAATATGTACTTATTATAAGACAATATAGAAAAATAAGAAATTTAATTTAAACTTATTATTTAATTTAAAGACAATATAGGAAAAATTAATTTAAATTTATTATAAAACAATAAGAAAAAAAATTTAACCCATAAACTAACTGCTCAGAAGTAAACATTATTTATTATTTGATGTATTTTCATCATATATATATATATATATATATATATATATAGTCTTTACATAATTATAAATGTAGATATAATGGGGTATACTATATACATTTTTTTCCTCAAACACAGAAGTTTTGTCTCCTAACTTTTGAAAGTTTCAAATCTACTGAAAAGCTTAAATAATAATATAATTAACACCTGTGTTTGTCTTTCCTTAAGTTTCACCAGCCATTAACATGCATTTTGGAACTTTTGAGAGAGACAAACCAATTAAAATTGTTTCATCCAAATACTTCAACATATATATCCTAAGAACAAGAGCATTCTCCTACACAACCACAGAACATTATCACATCCAAAGAATTTAACATTGATACAATACTATTATCTAGTATATAGTTCTTATTCAGATTTCCCCAGTTGTCCCCAAAATTTCCTTTATAAAAGCTGTTTTGGCCATTGGTCCAGAATCCAAAGATCATGCATTGAATAGTATTGTCACATCTTTTTAGTCTTTTTTATTATAGGACAATCCCTGCCTTTTTTCTTTCATCACAGTGACATTTTTTGAGTTCAGTTCAGCTAATCTGAAATTTGGTCACAATATAGATTTTCTGGTTGTTTTCTCATGATGAGATACAGATTAAACATTGGCAGAGCACTACATATATGATGCTGTGTACTTCCCATTGCATTTATCACATCATTTTAAGAGGTACCTACTACCAGTTTTGTCACTTCATAACTGACACTGATCACTTGGAATTTGTCATATCCCTTCATTTGTAAAGGCAACATTTTGCCTTTGTAATTAATGTGTAATCTGTGGGGTGACACTTTGGGGGGGCAATGATATATTGATGTGATCTCAATCTTTAATGATTTTAGTATTCACTGATATTCCAGAATTATAGGTTTTTAAAATAAAATTAAAGTACATTAAAGTACATTAAACAGGAAAGTACACAAATCATAAGAGAAGATTTTACTGAATTTTCATATTGCATGTGCTAACGTAAGCAGAATCCAGATTAAGAAATACATTATCAGCATCCTGAAGCCCACCTTATGCCCATTCCTAGTCCTAGATTCCCCCAAGGAAATCTCTATTCCAACTTCTATCACTATAGGTTAGTTTTTGTTTATTTTTAATTTTTATTTATTTATTTGAAGATTCATTCATTTACTTTAGAGGGAGAGAGCATGTGCACATATGAGCTGGGGGAGGGGCAGAGGGAGAGGGAGAGAATCTCAAGCAGACTCTGTGTTGAGTGCAGAGCCCAACTGAGGGGCTCGATCCCACGACCCCAAGATCATGACCTGAGCCGATATCAAAGTTGGATGCTCAACTGACTGAGCCATCCAGTGTCTCTCATTTTGTTTTGAAAAAAGTAGTTCATATAAATGAAATGATATGCTATGTATTTTTGTGTCTGGTTTCTTTTGCTCAGCATTGTTTGTGTGAATCATCCATGGCATTTCATTTGTGCCATTGCATGCCATTGCAATTGCAAATTCAGTAGCAATGGTTCATTCATTCTCATTGTCCTGTAGTATTCCATTATATGAATACACTACAATTTATTTAACCATTCTATAGTTGGTGAACATTTGGGTGGTTTCCAGCTTTGAGTTATTATTAATACTGCTGCTGGGAACAGTCTTGGCAAACATAGGCTGCAAGTCCTGTGCATAGGAGTAGAATTGCTATTTTATAGGGTGTGTGTATTTTCAGCTTTAGTAGATACCACCAAAATCGCTTTCTAAAGTAGTAACAATTTACATATGCACCAGGAATGTAGAAGTTCCACTTTTCCTTGCAAACTCTTGGTATGTTAAGTCTTTCAGATAATAAGCCTTCATATGTGCATGAAACACATTCTTTTTTTTTTTTTTTTTTTTTTTTTTTTAAAGATTTTATTTATTTATTTGAGAGAGAGAGAATGAGAGAGAGCGAGTACATGAGAGGGGGGAGGGTCAGAGGGAGAAGCAGACTCCCTGCCGAGCAGGGAGCCCGATGTGGGACTCGATCCAGGGACTCCAGGATCATGACCTGAGCCGAAGGCAGTCGCTTAACCAACTGAGCCACCCAGGCGCCCTGAAACACATTCTTAATTTGCATTCTCCTCATCACCAATAAAGGTTGAGCACATTATAAAATGTTTATTGGCCACTTGGATATCTTTTTTTTTTTTTTTAAGATTTTATTTGAGAGAGTGTGTACGAGTGGTGGGGAGGAGCAGAGGGAAGGGGAGACAGAGAACCTCAAGCAGACTCAGGGCAGAGCCTGGAGCCCATCGCAGGGCTCGATCCCACAATGCTGTGATCATGACCTAAGCTGAAATTAAGAGTCCAGTGCTTAACTGACTGAGCCACTCAGGTGCCCCGGATATCCATTTTTTTTAAAGTGACAGTTTTTTGCCCTTTTTGCTTTTTGTTTTGTTGTGGGGTGTTTTTTTGCCCTTTTTTATTGAGTTGTGTAGGGTTGCCAACTAAAATAGGGGATGCTCAGTTAAATTTGAATTTAAGGTAAATATCAAGTATTTTCTGGGGCGCCTGGGTGGCTTAGTCGGTTAGGCGTCTACCTTCCGCTCAGGTCGTGATCCCAGGACCCTGGGATCGAGCCCCGCATTGGGCTCCCTGCTCGGTGGGGAGCCTCCTTCTCCCTCTCCCTCTGCCTCTCTCCCCACTTGTATTCTCTCTCTCAAATAAATAAATAAAATCTTTTTAAAAAATATCAAGTGTTTTCAGTACAAGCATGGCCCAAATGTTCCATGATATATACTTATACAAAAAGATCAGTTTATCTGAAATTCAAATTTAACTAGGTGACCTGCATTTTTATTTGCTAAGCTGAAGGGAGTGAGCATGAGGATGAGAAAGGAGAGAAATAAAGCATATTCATGAAATAGGTTTAGAAATCAAATATTGGGTGTGGTTACTGTCACATCGAACTGGCTAGAAGTAAATAGGTCAGAAGCCTATTAAGTTTCTGAGATAATTTTATTGTTCAGAAAAGCACTATTATTGACAAAGTTTTGTATGGTTCTAGACTTAAAAAGAATTCTTCAACCTTTAACCTTGCAGAATTGACAAACTTGCTGAGAAGGGTGTATGGTTCAATTTCAGCCTGTTCCCCAACACCTACTGCAGGTGTGGCCAGGCAAAAAAGAGAAAATGAAAAAGAACCTCCCAGAAGATAAATCCGGATACCACTGAGAACAGTGGACAAGGAAATTCTCCCAGAAAACAGAATCTGGGTCTTAGCAAGCAATTGCTTCACCATATTTCCCATAAGTCTTTCAGAAGCTGTTTCGACAGCCATTAACTTCTATGTGTCTCCCATTTCCACTTTTTTTGAATGGGGATTATTATTGTAGTCATTCTGCTCTGGGGTTTATGAGGGGCGCAAAGTGGATGGTTTGTCTCTTTAGTACATAGGTCCCTGGAATAAGAGGAGCCACATCCTAGACCTTGAACCAAGATACAATGACATTTTGGATAGCAGATTGTCTCCCTTAGGAAGGGAATGAGTATTTTCTATGTGCAGGAAGAAAAATTGAAGTTTCGTTACCAGAAGGGCAGACTCAGAGTCAATACCATGTGTTCACCCTTCCACTTCCACTTCCTAGAAAGTAGAGTTCTACATTCCACAGCAGAAAGGCTGTATTTCCTAGTCTTCCCTTCAGGTATGACGGGGGCTGAGTTTGTCCAAGGGTGTGTAGTCATAAATGTTAGGTCTATAGTCAGAGTATCTAGTCAAGAAAGCTGCTATACATATATCCACCAGAGACTATAAGCAAGGAATTAGTTACAAAAACGTTGGAAGGACTAGAAGAGCAAAAGAAATGAGAGGATTTCCTGCATTTCAGGAAGATGCAGTTACCCTTGGGCTGGAGCCCACAACTCACTCCCCACTAACCTGATAGAGGTTGTCACTGTCACACCACTGCTGTTTAGCAGGAGCTTAGGACCTGCACTCCTATTAATGCTGCTGAACTGCTTCTGCTGTTCCCGTTTGTACAATGCAATTGTATTTTTCATAACTTCAGTATCTCTGCTTTCCTTTTTTTTCTGCTTGATCTCTCAGGGTCTGAGAAGGATGTTTAAAATCTCCATAGATAAAATCTCCCTACTGACAAACTCCCTCTGTCAGTTGTTCTTTATAAAAAGGCAATAACTGTATTTTGAGATAGTGTTGTTAGGCCCCATACATGTTATTAATGGTCTTCTTGCTTAATTTCCCCTTGTTTCAGTGTATCATATCTTTATTTCTTATGTTTTGGCTCAATTTATAGTTATCACATATTAAGATTTCTATCTTAGTTTTATTTTGATTCATACTTGGCTAGCACATATTTATCCAATTTAAAAAATCTGTCTTAATTTTAAGGATTTTGGGGGGTATTTTTGGAATATATGTATATTTTTTATCCAAACTGAGCACTTCTATATTTTAATTGCTAGAATTAACCAACTTATATTTACTTTTTTACAGTTTTAACAAGGCTTATATTTGCCATCTCATTTCATATTTTCCATCTATTATACTTTTTTTTACTTCATAAATTCCACTGAATGTAACACTTTTTATTGTGATTTAAAAGTTTTACTTTTTACTTTTGTTCATATGGCTCATGTACAATAAGGCCCACACTCCTGTTCATTTTCCTCTATTCATTTCTTAAACTTACCAATATCTATATGCTCCTTAACAATATGAATATGCTCTCATACATCTTTAATCCTTTTCCTATTGTTTACCTTATTAATATTGTACTATAATTTAGCACTAGCATGCTATAGATATATTTTCTAAATGTTTTTTGGTCCTAGCTTTGTTAGGCAAAAAATTTTAAGTTATTTGATCACCTTTAATTCTCATATATTTTAGAGAATTCTCCTGAATTGATTTCTCTTCTCATTTAAAATTACAACTATACCTTTGATATTTCTATTCTGTTCTCTGATTTGTTTTTCTCAATAACTTACTATATCTCATATGTATGTGTGTGTATATACATGCACACACTCATATATATGTGTATATATGTGTGTATAATATGTATACAATGTATACAATACATATACACACATACATCCTATATATAATATGTATGTGTGTATATGTGTGTGCGTGCATGTAATTTGTTTTGTGATAGATAGATCCTTACCTTTTAGAATGTAATCTTAAAGGCACGGATTTTTACCTGCTTTTCTTCACTGCTGTATTACTAGAACTTCTCAGGTACTTGGTACTTGATAAATATTTGCTGAATGGCTGAAATTGAGTGTGTTTTCTAAGTGATTTTATTTACTTTGTTTTCCAGACAAAACAGGCTTTTTTTGAAGAAATTGGACATGTAACATTGTATAAGTTTAAGGTGTTTAACATGTTACTTTGACAAATTTTTGTTATGAATGATGTAGCCATATTGATCACATTACATAATTATAGTATGATATTATTGTCTGTATTTATTATACTCTACCTTAGATCTCTATGGCTTATTCACTACTCATTACAAATTTGTTCTCTTATACACCATCACTCTTATTCCCCCTGCCCCCATCCCTTGGTAGCTACCGTTTTACTGTCTGTTTATTAAAGGTTTAAATTTTTTATATTCCACATGTAAGTGATATCATATGGTACTTGACTTTCTCTGACTTATCTTGCTTAGCACAATGTGCCCAGGGTCCATCAATGTTGTCACAAATGGGGGGATATTCTCCTTTCTCAAGGCTGAATAATATTCCGTTGTGTGTATGTACCACATCTTTTTTTTAAAAGAGTTTATTTATTTATTTGACAGAGAGACAGTGAGAGCAGGAATACAAGCAGGAGTGGGAGAGGGAGAAGCAGGCTCCCCACTGAGCAGGGAGCCTGATGCGGGGCTCGATCCCAGGACCCTGGGATCATGACCCCAGCCGAAGGCAGATGCTTAACTGACTGAGCCACCCAGGCGCCCTAGTACCAAATCTTTTTTTATCCATTCATCTCTTATGGGCTTTTGGGCTGTTTTCATATCTTGCCTATTGTGAATAACGCTGTGATCCTTACCTTTTTTAATATAATCTTAAAGGCACGGATTTTTACCTGCTTTGGGGGTAAAGATGTCTTGTCAAAACCCTGTTTTCATTTCCTTTGGGTATATACCCAGAAGTGGAATTGTTTTATTAGTATGGTAGATCTAGTTTTAACTTTTTGAGGAACCTCCATATTGTTTTTCTATAGTGGTTGGACCAATTTACATTCCTATCAAAAATGTATAAGGAAAAAAGTGTGTAAGTGTTCCCTTTTCACCACACCCTTGCCAGCACCTGTTGTCTTTTCTGTTCTTGATGTCATCCATTCTGACAGGTGTGAGGTGATACTTCCTTGTGGTTTTGATTTGCATTTCCTTGATGATTAGTGATGTTGAGCATCATTTTATGTGTCTGTTGCCATTTTGATGGTCCTTCTAAGAGTGATTTTAAAGTGGGTTATTGTGTGATAAATGTTCTGAGGCTTGTGTGCCTGAGAAAAATCTTATTACATGCTTACATTGAAATGATAAATAGGCTAGATATACATTTCTACATCTAATATTCTTCTCTTTCAATATTTTAAAAATATTCTATTCTCCTGAATTCAGTGTTGCTGGTGAGAAATCTCATGTCAATCTGATTTTCATTATATTTGTATTTGATCTTTCTTCTTAGAAGTTTTTAGAATTTTCTCTTTGCTGTTGATGATTCTACATTTTATTTTAATGTGTACAGTGAGGTTTCCTTTATATTTCCTGTTTTGTACTCTGTTAACTCTTCACATACATGCTTTAATCTTTATTTCTGAGAAGTTTATCTTCATAATTTCTTCATCTATTTCTGTGGCAAAGAATACTAGTATTCATACTATTGGTATTTCTTTTCTTTTCTCCTTGCACACTGCTAAACTACAATTTCCAGACCTCTAATGGTTTGGTGAGTTCTGGCCAGTGGAATACAGGCAGAAGTGGTATGTTCCACCTCTAGGCCTGACCTCTAAAATATCTCACACAGGTCTCCTTGTGTTCTCTCTTCACTCACTTTTTGGTTGGAAAGGATCCAGTGGCAGACTTTGAAGGTCTGGAAAGTAGAAGAACCACTGTATGATGGGAGCCTGAGTCCCTGAATGACTCTGACCTATAGTTTTTTGACCTTTACTATGTTAGGCCACTGAGGATTGGGGTAGTTTGTTATGAGAGGATGGCATTACTTTCCCTACTTAATACAATCCACATCTCTTTTTTTCTTCTCTTATTTTGGGACACCTATCAGCAATTCTCTATCCTTCATATCTCTTTACCCTTCTATGTGTTTTCTACTTCTTTATACTTTCCTGCTGTTTTCTGGGAAAATTTGTCAGGTATGATTTCCCACATTATCAAATTATTTTTCAGCTATATTCATCATTCTATTTTTCCACATGTTGTGCTTGTGATTAAAAATATATATTATCCTAATACTTCTACTTGGATCTTTTGAGAATATTTTTGTTTTCAGTTTTAATTTGCTAGTACCATTCATTATCTCAGAATGTTTGAATGTGTGTATCTGTGTGTGTGTGTGTGTGTGCGTAGATACACACATAAATAAAATTATTGGTCTTTCTGTTATAATAATTCTATTTCAGTTAGTATATGTTGTTCACCTCCTATCTGGTGAGTTTAAAAAGAAAGGAGGATATGCCCCAGGAGAATTCAAGGAACTCTAAAATTTTTGTTCTTCTTCTTTGCTGCTACTCCATCAGGAAGCTTTTCTGTTCACAAAAGCAGTGTTGGAAATGGGCAGTTTCCATCTGTCCTGGGAGCTTAGAGTGGTGTGCAGAGTGTCATAGTTGGGGGAGAAGAGTCAATGGCAGCAGGCAGTTGGTAACCCCTACCTGTTTTGTTTTTAGCACTACTCTGATACCTGCAGCCTAGACTATTGCTCCTGATCTTGATGGGAAATAGGCAGCTGAAGGTAACTATGGAGAAAACACAAGAAGAGAACCTAGGAACCTACTTCCATCCTATCCTCTCACTGCCATCCTGCCCCACTACTGCCCTCTGCCCTGGACTGCAGTTAATCCCTGCCACACACACAATGACACCATCCTAAGTCAGCCTTCCATTTTACTAGGACTATCTCACATGTTTCTTTTTTTAAATTGTTGTTAGTTCCTCTGGTTTATGTTTCTTGCTAACTTGTATAATTTCTCCAGGGTTCATTTGAAGAAGGACCCAGCAGTCCACGTTATTCACCATCTTAACAGGAAATGGAAATGGATACCTGTGTGTTGAATGATCCCAATTTTATAAAAATATTTGTCTATTTTCTGTATTCAAACACAGTTCTGTGGGATAATAGTTTTCATAAAGAAGACTATGTTTTCTGGGTATTGTATCTGGGGTAATATTTTACTTTCCCTTTTGTAATTTAATCTATTCAGATTGCTTATAATGTGTGTTTATCATATTTATAAAGCAAATTATCCTTAAAGAAAAAGCATTAGTGACGAATAAGTTGTGTTGTATACTGTCATTTGAAGTTCTCTCATTAGGGTCATCTCATTTAAGAAATTATCCTAGGTTTGTGTTGAGCAATATGCATTTGAGTTTCTAAAAAAAATATTAGTTGGCAGCTATTTCTAAAATTTCTTTTACTTCCACTTTCACAAATTTTGTCAGCTATTTTTCATTTTTCACTTTTCAAAGTCCAAGTCATCATATTTTGAACACTTTTAATGTCCCATGCACCGTGCTAGAAATTATTAGTAAAAAAGTGAAGAATATGATATCATTTCTTGAAGTCATGGCCAAATGGGAAAGATACTTACATAGACTACTAATTATAATCTTAAGAATAAATGGAAGATATTCTACAGCAGTGTTTTAAATGGTGTTCTCTATTAGCCAAAGAAAGAAAACTCTAATTGTGATTGTAAGTTATTAGTTCATACATGGCAGAAGTTGTAAGATTTCAGCTGAATATTTTTAAAAAGTATGAAACAGGGAGTAATATCTTGGTAAGGAATTTGATTTTTATTCATAGTGAGGATAGCAACCAAGATATACATATTATTGACTTTAAAGGGATCTAGAAAGAGTGGCAGAGGAAGAGGATGGGGAGGTTGTAGGGCTGGTAATTTGTCATTTATTCATTCATTTAACAGTTTATTAAGTGCCTACTATATACCAGGTACAAGTCTAGGCTCAGGATATACAGTGGTGAACAAAACAGAGATAAGTTCCTGCCCTCATATGGTTTATATGTTAGTGGTAGAGATAAGATAAATTAATAAAATCATGTATTAGATAGTGGTAAGTGGTCAGAAGGAAAGTTAGAGAAAGTGATTGGCAAGTGATTTGTGGTTTTTTTCTGAAAATGAAGTGTGGTAAGCTGAACAATTGTCCCTGAAAGATGTTTACATCTTAATCCCCAGAAATTGTGAATGTTAGTACATGGAAAAATGTACTCTGCAGATGTGATTAAGTTAGGGATCTTGAAATGGGGAGATTATCCTGAATTATCAGGGTTTGAGCCAGGAAATACTCTCAGCAACTAGAGAACTCCCACAGTTCCTTGTCATGTGGCCCCCATAGGCATTTCACATCAGGGCTATTTACTTTCTTTCAAGATAAGGGGGGTACTTCTTTCTGATTTCTAACCCTCTTCTAGTATTCTCTGATGGAGTCTTATATAAGGTAATTCAGTCAAAGGACGGACTATCCCCATGCTCAAAAAGAGGGGATTATACAAGACATGGTAGATTTTGCCTATCACACTGTGTTAAAATTGGTATGTCAAGGAACGAGGATGATATCAGATAGGACAATCAGAGGGCTATTGGGATTATCCAGGCCAGAGCTGATGGTGGACAGTGGAGGTGGTAAGAAGTGGTAATTTTCTGGATATGTTTTGAGGTTTGTTCTATTTTGAAGATAGAGCAGAAAGCATCTTCTAACAGATCACATATGCGAAAGAGAAAGATGGTGGGGGTCAAGGATGACTCCAAAGCTTTGGGCCTGAGCAATTGAAGAATGCCATTTATTGAGACGGAGAATACTTCAGGAGGAGCAGGTTGGGGCAAGGCGGTGACATCAGGAGTTTAGTTTGGGACATAACAAATTCAAAATGCCTACTAGACATCCAGGAGGAGATAGTGAGTAGGTAGTTAAATGCATCTGGATTTCAGGGGGAGGTGCAGATTGGATGTAGGAGTTTGGGCATCATCAGCATGTAGATGATATTTGAAGTGACTGTGAGTGAATCAACAGAGGGAGTGAGATAGGGAAGACTGAATTCTGAGACACCTCAACTTCATTCTGGGTTGGGGAAATGAAAAGGAACCAGCAAATGATCTTGAGAAGGAACAGTCAAATTGAAATGGGAGAAAAAACCCAGAGGGTATAGTATTCTCAAAGGCAAGTAAAAAAAGTACATCAAGAGGCAGGAAGGGGGTGGGACATCTGTGGCAACTGCTACTGATGGATCCATTGCACATAGCAATGTGGAGTTCACTGGAGACTACAGTAAGAAGTTTTGGGAAGCCTGGTGGGGGTGAAAGCTACACATTTGAGAATGTTGACTGGCCAATATCCTCCAGGAATCTTGACCTTACTCCTTAATTAGATGTCCTATGCCCCCACAGCTCCTAGTTCTTACCATTTTCGTTACAAAGTATTTATATTAAACTGACCACGTTGCAGCTGTGTACCTGTCTTTCTCTCTTGGTAGTGAGCTCTTTGAAGCTAGACCATTTCTTTTAGCTCAGCATCTTTAACTCCCTGTTAGGCTCACAGTAAACAGGAATTGAAACAAGCAATAAGTGAATGAAAGGCACTGATCTTTCTTATTTTTCATAGTCCTTGGCAAAAAATCTCTTTGCAATTCAAGACAGTTGTACCCTTTGAAAAGTGTTAGGTTGATCATTCAGCACTCTGAAGCAGGACTGAGAATTATAAATGAAATAGAGCACTGTCTTAAAAAAATAAAAGTAGAGCCACATATTAAAGATGATTGATCTTGTGGCCTGAGGAATGTCCACAGAGTAAATGTTTTTGGGTGGGCTTCTTCTGTCATACTGGTCTGTGCTGTTGTGATAAAATGTAAGGAGACATGGCAGATATAGCTAACTGGTGATTCTGAATGGAATCATTCTGCAAGAAACACCAGAATGTATCTGATCAAATAAAATAAAGTTTTAAGTTCATTTTCCAAAGTTCCTTTTCATGATAAAAAGTTGAATGTGAAAAGAACAAGATCTTGTTTGCAGAGAAAACTATTGGGAAACTTTGACTCACTTGCAAGTTTCCTGGTGTATCTGTGCTGTTATGATCAGTTCTTATTTTTGTTCAATATGTTAGGTTTGTTTCTGCTATTTCAGAATAAGAATATTAAAATCCTTAGACCTACAGCATAACACCAAAAACATCCATGTATAATTCAGGATTACAAAGGACAAGAATAACAATTTTTCATAATTCCTACATAGTAGGTAACACGTTATGTATCTCATTAATGCGTATTTAGTCCATGGCCTTCAAGAGATTGTATGCTTGAATTACTATAATTAATAATAACAACAGTAATAATAAGGAACAGAAGTTAGCATTCACTGAACACCATCAATATGCCAGACATAACATTACAATGATTAACCAAATTGTATAGATGAAGAAAGTTGAGTAACTTATCAAAGGTCACACAGCTCATTAGTAGCGATTGGGATTTAAACCCAGGCGTCTCAGGCTCTAGAACAGACTTCCTCAACTTAGGCAATATTGACATTTTAGGCCAGAAAATTCATTATTGTGGAGTTTGTTCTGTGTATCCTAGGATGTTGAGCAGCCTCCCTGGCCTCCATGCACTACATGCCAGTAGCCTCTCCCAATTGTGACAACTGCAAATGTCTCTGGACATTTCCAAATGTTTCCTGGTGAGGAAAATCACCTCCAGTGGAGACCACTGCTCTAGAGTAAGTGCCCTGGCCACAGTGCTCCATGGTCTTCAGAGCAAACTCTAAATACCAGAGAATAGAAATGGGATCCAGATGTGAACTTGAATCTTAATTCTCCTCAGTGACCCAGTCCATTTTTAACACTGTGGCTCTTAGAGGTGAACTCAGTCTTTCACTGAACAGTTTTCAATTGTCTGGCATTGGAATAAGAACTAAGATTCTAATTAATGTGTTGTTCCTGAAGGAAGTATAGCCCCAGCCCAATGGTGAAATGTCCTGAACAGAGTCTTATAGTTTCAGAGCGATGTGTCATTTGATCCCAAGAAGGCATTTCTCTATTTCCTTTTCTCTGGTCTGGAGTATTGTAGTGAAAGATCAGGAAAGCCGATGGATGACAGGGCATTTAGGTGGTTGGGTAAACAAATTCCAGTCAGGCCTATAATAGAATACGTATTATTTCCCTAGTTTGAAAGTATGCAAACCTATAAATTCTTTTGTGCTGCTGGCAAGCCCAGAAGTCCAGAATATGTGAAGGAGATCCTTTGTTCTCTGCATCACCCAATTTGTATATAGCTAGCCAAGGCAGGAATATCTATGCCATAAATTTTTTGGAGTTGAAGCAGGAAGATAGTAACATAATCAGTATCACAATCAGAGCTTTATTAATAAGTAGGAATAATAACAGTAACAATAATAGTTGATAGTGAATGCTAACTGTGGACCACTCTGCTAAGCATTCCTTTAAACCCACTGAGCCATCCTATCTGCTGGATATAGTCACATTTTACAGATGAGAAAACAAAAAAAATAAAAAGACAAAGTAATGTCCTAATGGCATACAAGCAGTAATTGGCAGAATGGAAATTTGAATGGAGGCTGTTTGACTCCAGTCCCCACAAGGCTATACTGCTTTTAAAATATTACTTTTAATATGCTGGATACTTTTATATACATATGGGTACATGAATAACAGACACACTCTATCCAGAATGGGGGGAGGGAAGAGGAGGTTGGATGTGCTAAAGGATAGCCATTCTAAGAAAAAAATCTGCAGTTTGTCACATTAGGTATATGCACCCTTTTACACCAGCAATCTCACGTGTGTGTGTGTGTGTGTGTGTGTGTATCCAAACAAATTCTTACATAGGTCTGTAAAGAAACGTATACATTGCAGTGTTATTTTCGGAGGTGGGGGCTTGGAGGCAATCTTAATACTTATTGCTGGAAAAGTGGATAGGTAAAATGTGGTACGTACACCCCTGTAGTACTATGCAATAATTACAAGTATTCAACTAGATGTAAATATAATACATGGGTGGTTCAGAAAACATAGCACTGAGTAAAGGAAGCAACAAAATGAAGTATAGTGAAATAACATGTTCATAAATTCAAAATGTATGTACACATTTTGCAAAATCACACAAAGTATGTGTATTAAACAGATTAGAATGGGGACGCCTGGGTGGCTCAGTTGTTAAGCGTCTGCCTTTAGCTCAGGTCATGATCTCAAGGTCTTGGGATCGAGCCCCGCATCGGGCTCCCTGCTCAGGGGGGAGTCTGCTTCTCCCTCTCACTCTCCCTCTGTGTGCTCTCTCTAATAAATAAAATACTTAAAAAAAATAAACAGATTAGAATGGCTCCATATGGAGGGAAGGGAATAGGAAACAAATGCAAATAAGATGGAAAAATAAATAGAAGAAGGGCCTTGCTGTGTACAATATGACACTACAAATACCTCAACTCACTACACTTAACTCCAAAAACCAAAGCAAAACAAAAGTATTATCTAATAGTGGGTTCCAAACTAATTTAATATAAAAATATGAAACATTAAAAAAAATATTTCCACAATAAAAATATAATGGCTTATCTTTTCTTGACCATAACATCATTCTGGTATTTGTTTTACAAATGTGGGGAACTGTATGGGCCCAGAGAAGAGTGATTCACTACCTGGCTTAATGTCCCTTAAGTGCTTATCTTGTTCCACTCCTGGCACTCCAAATGTACCTACCCTATCTATACTGCAAAGAGTTTTGGATGGGGAAGAACCTTCCATCTGATGAATTTACCTGGGAACTCCTTTCTACTTCTCAGCTGTCCTTTCCCTGGATCTTTGACCTAATTTTTACAATGTTAATATTCTGTACTAATCATTAATGCTCTCCACCAAATATTTCTGCTTCTTGTCCATTCTGGGTACACAGAACCATTTCATGGCTTCCTTTGGAAGTGCAAGACCCTCCAAAGCTGCTTTTTCCATCTGACACAATAACAGCAAGCTTTAAGATGATAGATGCTCCTTTTGCCTAAATATCTGAGCAACTAAAATGTACACAGAGCCCAGCTAGTTCATAATGGACACGTTATATGCATTTAAAATAAATATTTCTTAAGTCACTGAGATTTGGTGTGTTTATTTTGCTGAAGTATACCCTAATATATCCTGACTATAAAATTTCCAACAGTTAAATTATTGGTGAAAATAATCACTATGATCCTAGGATTGTTTCTAATGGAATATTGGTTGGTATGGCTAATGAGTTTATATTTGCTTAAAACATCAGTATAGGCCACCCGATTGAGTCAACATATTGATCATCTTATATGGTGTAATATAAAAACATGAACTCAAGTCCAGATGAATATTTTATGTATTGCTTCTTATTGAAGAAACTTATTCTTGTCATATACAAAAGGAAGACTGACAGAAAAATGATTGGTTCTTCTTAAAGCATCATTAGTCATTTCTGAGATTTTTGAACAGACTTGCTGATTTATTTGTGGATGATTTCTTTTTAATGTTTTCTCCCTTAAGAAAAAAAATATTAAGCAAATCATCCTGTCCATTTCCTCAGTAAATTTGTCAGAACATGGCACCTGGTTCAACTTATCCACTCTTGCCTTTTTTTCCACTATGACTTTTCTATGTAGAAAATTTTCACTGTCATTATGAGATTCTTTTGTTCTCAGTTGAATGAAAAATAATTTGCAATTAATTTGACAGTTACAAATGAACATGTTCTCTTTTGTTTTGTCTAAGAGGTCTGCATAAACACTGCTTTTGAGCATTATCTTCAGTGAAGGAAAATGGAGCATAGCCTATTAAATTAATGTGCCAAGAGGGACTGAAAACCTACCATTACCTAGTTGGCATTTTGAAGACACCAGGTATATAGGTATGCAAGATGTCTTTGTTTATTCTATAACAAGAGTCAAGTAGAGTCAATTGGATACTTTTTAAATGTATCCTGTTATGCTGATATATATGTATGATTCTGTGAGGGAGTAAGTGTGGTATTTACTGTTAGGCTCAGTGTGCTCCAGAGAATCTTGTTATTCCATCAAAAGGCAGAAACTGTATCCCTTCTCCTTGAAACTGGGTGGGCTTTTGTGACTGCTGTGTCTAATCAGGTATGGCAGATGTGATGCTATGTGACTTCTGAGACTATCCTAAAAGATGATACAACTTCCACCTGGTGCTCGCTCACTTCATATTCTCTCTCTCCTTCACTCTCATTCTCACCTCTCTCTCTCTGCTCACCTTTGGAACCCAGCTGCCAGACTGTGAGGAATTGTAGGCCACATGGAGAAACCACCTGTGGGTGGTTTCCAGCTAACAGACTCCTCTGTGGTCCCAGCCAACATCCTGTGCTAACTGCCAGACATGTGAGTGAAGGAGCCCGCAAGGTGAATCCAATCCCACTTGTCATCTGATGGCAAGGGTGTGAGATCACAGGTGAGAACCATCTAGCTGAGCACAGTAAATCCCCAGCATGGTGAGAAATAATAAATGATGGTTGCAGTTTTTTATACCACTAAGTTTGAAGTGGTTTGTTTTGAGGCACTAGATAACTAGAGCAGACAACCTGGCAAAGTGATTTGCTTATGGTCACATGGAGGTTGGGTTGTCAAACCCCAAATTTTGCTTGTCATCTTATAAATGTACACCTTCAAAGTTTTGCACCTGTAACCTCTTCTTTGGAGAAGAGAAACCATGTGTGTATGTATGGGTGGATGCTCATAGGAAAATACTCATGGATCTTCATTAACATTATTCACTGATAATAAATAGCAAGGTTTTAGAAAAACACTGTTAAACTCTGCTGTAGTCTATTCTATAGTATTTGAGCCTCTTTTTTGTTGGTGGTGGGTAGGAAGGAGCTGGGGATAGGGCTTGTATTTAAAGAGTGTGCTTTCTTTTTTTCTTTTTTTTTTTTTTTAAGATTTTATTTATTTGACAGAGAGGCACAGCGAGAGAGGGAACACAAGCAGGGGGAATGGAAGAGGGAGAAGCAGGCTTCCCGTGGAGCAGGGAGCCCGATGCGGGGCTCGATCCCAGGACCCTGGGATCATGACCTGAGCCGAAGGCAGACGATTAACGACTGAGCCACTCAGGCGCCCCAGAGTGTGCTTTCTTTTTTTGTGACAGTTCCAAAAAATCCCATAAAACAGCAAGTTCAGAGCAAAAAAGAGCCCAGATTGTGTGTCAGACCTATGTATGGATCTAATACTTGCTAGCTATGTAACCTTGAACAAAGACCAAATGAACCAATGCTCACTTTTACAGATAAGTAATTGAAAAGCCAAAGAGGTGAACTGACTTTTCCAAGGTCATTTACTAGTTCTAAATTCAAATCAGGTGTTCTCTCAACTGTATTATGCTGTCTTATTTGTACAGGGTTTTTTTTTTTTTCACTAAGGAGAGGAAAAGGAAATTTAAAAAGCATTTATCAATTGTTTACAATGGAGTAAACAGAAGCACCATGTACATATTATCCAATATAATCTTTACAAGGATCCTTTGGAGTTGGTGCTGGTGTTACTAAACCACAGAACAATTGAGTTAGCTGAAGTTCCTGAAGCTAGCTCAAAGTCACAGCTAACACGTACAAGAGGCAACATTTAGATTTATACTTGAGTCATTATGAATCTATTTACTCTGCCACCAAATCTTTGTGCCATATTCTTGATTAAATTTATTTTCCTTAATGTTCATTTTAAAAATTGGCATCTCTTTTCATTTTTTCATTGTTTTTCAAAGTTTTCTCCTTCTCTCTACAACTTAAATTAACATTGGCATTCTTTTCTTTGTATAGTTCTGTTCCTTAATTAAAAATACATCTTAGGTGTCATGTCTTTCTAAAAATCATGAAAAGTTATTTCATTTGAAGTTTCGGAAAAGACAAAATCTTAACTGAAAGATCATTTTCATCCATATTGCTGCTCTGTATTCTTTACCTCCAGCCTTTCTATTTGACTTTGCAGAAAGAATCTAGCTCTGAACAATGAAAGGGCAAAGTTCCCCTCTGAGGACCACTCCCCAATGCCTTTATACCTTAGTACCCAATGCCAGGGTCATTCTGGCAGACTTCAAACACAAGTTAACCCAATAGTGATTTGGGGGGACCGGGCTATGAATTAAACTGACTCCTCCTGTAAAAGGTTGACTGTTGACTATACATCATGGACATCCAGGAATATGATTTGCTTTCCATCCATTGCCTTACTTTATGGGAGAAGATATCATTAAAAAAAAAAAAAAAAGACTCTCTTAAATACAGAGAGCAAACTTGTGGTTACCAGAGGGGAGATGGGTACCACCACAAGCGTAACTGCTGCACTTAACAAATTGTAATCATGAAAGTACTTCATGAAATTTGGTGAAAGACATAATGAAGGAATAATGGCTTCCAACTCCATGTAAGGGACTTAAAACAGCTCTTGGGTAGTTTAAGCATAAAATGAAATATAACAAGAAAAATTTCACATTGCAAGGTCAATTTATTAGAAAGAACACATGCTTTGAAGACAGATCTGGTTTTGGTGGGCAGGTAGTTGGATCTTTTTGAAAGTTACCTTGCTTATCACATGGGATAACAATATCTATCTTACATGGATTTGATTAGAATTAAGAGATACTGCTTTTAAAAGATTTGACATGCACTTATCAATGTATGGTAGACACTTAGTAATTTCTAGAAAAGAATACAAAGATGGGTTAGATTTGAAAATTCCATGAACTGAAATGTTCTTGGTGGTGAAGTGGATCAAGTAAATGCTTGAAATGGCAATGTGTAATACAGGAGGGAGTGGAGGGGCTTGAAGACACCTGGGAAAAGATTTTCCAATTGAGGGTTTTCCAATACATTTTTAAAGAGAAATGCTATACTCACTAAACAAAGCATGTGTACTTTGTTTGCATTCCACCAGTTTAGTACTTATGACATACAGAAATATTAGACAAAATACCTACTTCTTCCTATATCTAGTCTTTTTAACAGGACATGTATTGATTTTCTGTCTAAATATCAAGTAAATTAGTGTCCAGCAACATGTCAAACTTTTGTAAAAACACATAGATACGAGATTAAGTATATAAAAATAAAAATTTTATTATATAGATAAGTTTTTTTTAAAAAGTCTCTAGGTACTAGAAATTAAGAGAGAGTTTTAAAGTTTGGCATTGAATAAGCTGATACTGCAATGGCCCATAAAGTTTTAATGTCTCATGTATGCTTTAGTAGGAAGGTGGTTTCTAACAAATGGGGACAAGACATGTGACTCAGAATCTACAGGAGGGAGAGAAACTACAATTCTTACATAAAGTAGAATGCCTTCAAGAGCTGTTTCATCTGGCAAGAGAGGCTACAACACCTTTAATAATGCCCTGAGATTATTGTGAGGAAGTTTGCCATGTGACTCTGACCAAGGCCTTTGGTATGGTTCAACCACCAATCTATTTTTTTTTAAAATTGAAGTATAATTAACATACAATGGTATATTAGTTTCAGGTGTATAATGTAATGATTCAGCAATTCTATACATTATTCAGTGCTCATCATGTTAAATATACTCTTAATTCTCTTTATTTCACCCATTCCCCTACCCATCTCCCCTCTGGTAACCACAAGTTTGCTCTCTGTATTTAAGAGAGTCTTTTTTTTTTTTTTTAATGATTTTATTTTTGAGAGAGACCATGTGAGAGAGAGCACAAGCCGGGGGGAGGGACAGAGGGAGAAGCAGACTCCTCACTGAGCAGGAAGCCTGACATGGGGCTCGATCTTAGGACCCCAGGATTATGACCTGAGCTGAAGCAGACGCTTAAGTGACTGAGCCACCCAGGTGCCCATTAAAAGTTTTTTTTGGTTTGTCTTTCTTTTTTGTTCATTGTTTTGTTTCTTAAATTCCACATATGAGTGAAATCATATGGTATTTGTCTTTCTCTGACTTATTTCACTTTGCATTATATCCTCTAGGCCATCCATGTTGTTGCATATAGCAAAACTGCATTCTTTTTTATGACTAATATTCCATTATATATATAATTATATGTATATTATATATATATCACATCTTTTTTATCCATTCATCTATGGATGGCATTTGGGTTGCTTCCATATCTTGGCTATTGTAAATAATGCTGCAATAAACATAAGGGTGCATGTATTTTTTCAAATTCGTGTTTTTGTTTTGTGTAAATACCTAGCAGTGGAATTACTGGATATTATGGTATTTCTATTTTTAACTTTTTGAGGAACCTCCATACTGTTTTCCATAGTGGCTGTACCAGATTGCATTCCCACCAACAGTACACAAGGGTTCTTTTTTTCTACATCCTTACCAACACTTGTTATTTCTTGTCTTCTTGATATTAGCCATTTTGACTGGTGTAAAGTGATATCTCATTGTGGTTTTGATTTGCATTTCCCTGATGATGAATGATGTTGAGCATCTTTTCATGTGCCTGTTGGCCTTTTCATATGTCTTTGGGAAAATATCTATTCAGGTCCTCCTCTGCATGTTTTTTAATGAGAATTTTTTTTTTTTGGTGTTGTATAATTTTTTTTTTTTTTTTTAGAGAGAGCATATGAGCTGGGGGAGAGGGGCAGGGGCAGAGGGAGAGGGAGAGAGAAAGAACCTTAAGCAGGCTCTGCGCCCAGCATGAGGCCTGTCGTGCTGTTCGATCTCACAAGCCTGAGATCATGACCTGAGCCAAAATCAAGAGTTGGCGGCTTAACTGACTGAGCCACCCAGGCATCCCAGAGTTGTATAAATTCTTTCTTTATTTTGGATATTATCTCTTTATCATATATATCATTTGCAAATATATTCTCCCATTCAATATGTTGCCTTTTTGTTTTGTTGATGGTTTCCTTTGCTCTGCAGAGACTTTTTATTTTGGTGTAGTCCCAATAGTTTATTTTTGCTTTGGTTTCCCTTGCCTGAGGAGACATATCTAGAAAAATGTTTCTAAGGTTGATGTCAAAGAGATTACTGCCTATATTTTCTTCTAGGAGTTTAATGGTTTTCTGTCTCACATTTAGGTCTTTAATTCATTTTGAGTTTATTTTTCTGTATGGTGTAAGAGAGTGGTTCAGTTTCATTCTTTTGCATGTAGCTGTCCAGTATTCCCAACACCTTTTGTTGAAGAGACTGTATTTTCCCTATCATATATTCTTGCCTTCTTTGTCTTAGATTAACTGACTATATAAAACAAAAGCTATTATTTTAATTTGTCACACTAACAAAAGGTTAAGAGAGAAAAAAAAGCATGAGCTCAATATATATAGAAAATATATCTGATCAAGCATAATGCCCATTCATGATTTTATTTATTTTTTTAAAGTTTTTATTTTTTAAAAGATTTTATTTATTTGACAGAGAGAGAGAGAGGAAGAGAGGGAACACAAGCAGGGGGAGTGTGAGAGGGAGAAGCAGGCTTCCCACTGAGCAGGGAGCCTGACGTGGGGCTCGATCCCAGGATCCTGGGATCATGACCTGAGCTGAAGGCAGATGCTTAAGGACTGAGCCACCCAGATGCCCCTGCCCATTCATGATTTTGAAAAAAACTCTTAGTATACTACAAATAGATTCTCTTAGGCTAGTATAAAAGGAATCTACCAAAAATTCTATTCAGTACTGTAATAGAATGCTCAACCATTGCAATAAGAAAAAGTTTTTAAAATGTAAGACAAAAGAAAGAATAAAAAAGAAGAAAAATTGTCTTTATTTACACATGATAGTTATCTACACAGAAACTTCAGTGATCTCTACCAACTAATAGAACTGAGAAAGTAACAATGTTTTGGAGTAAACAATTGCTGTGAAGTAATTTATAACCTTCCTGTATAACAAAGTAGTAATATCCAACTTGAAATTGTTAAAATAAACAGAATAACCTTACTAGTAATAACAAAAAACTATAAGCACTTAGTAAAAAATTCTAATAAAGTTGTGGAAGATTTTGTGGAGAAAATGCAAACATTATTAAAGGTGATTTATTAGGGTTCTCCAGAAAAATAGAAATTATGGTATACATAATAGAAAGATTTATTATATGCATTTAGCTCATATGATTATGGAGGCTAATCCCCACTATCTACAGTCTACAAGCTGAGGTGCAGGAAAGCTGGTGGTATAGTTCCAGTCCAAAGCTAAAAGCCTGGGAACCAAGGTATGCAATAGTGTAAATCCTAGTATGAGTCCAAAAGCTTGAGAACCAGGAGAACTGATGACTGAGGGCAGGAGAAGATGGAGGTTCCAGCTCAAGCAGAGAGCTAATTTGCCTTTCCTTCATCTTTTTGTCCTATTCACAATCTCAAGGTATTGGATGATGCTTGTCCACATCAGTGAGGTTATTCTTCTTTACTCAGTCTCCTAATTCAAATGCTAATCTTTTTCAGAAACATCCTCACAGACACACTTAGGAATATGTTTTACCAGCTATCAAGGCATCACTTAGCCCAGTCAAGTTGACAGAAAAAATTATCACAGGCCATAAGACTTTATTGTATCAGGGATTGTGTTCAGGTGCTCATAACAGGAAACATCAAGAGTGGACTAATTAAAACATGTTTTACTTCTCTCATGTAAAATGAACCATGGAGGAGGTTGATTAGGGTCGGTACAGTGACTACGTAATGCTCTCAGGGACCCAGGCTTTCTTGAACTTTTCACTCTATGATCCTTAGCATGTGACTTTTATCATCTCCATAATCAACGGAGGGCTCATCAGTGTCCATAGCATTAAGCATTACAAGCTTGAAGAAGAGGAAGGATGAAGGGCAAAAAAAGTTGGTACTGGTAGAGTCTACCTCTGTAAAGCGCTTTCCTGGAAGTCCTGCCCAGCAACCTGCACTTATTTTATTGGCCAGAAATATGTCACATGGCCCTCCCTACCTGTAAAGAGGCTGTGAAATGTACTTTTCCTCATGAGGATATTGCTACTCTGAACAGAATTGGAGTTTTGTTACTTAGGAAGAAGGCGGTTTGGATATTGTACAGGGAACCAGCAATCCATTGCCATACTCCATAACTGGCAAGCTATTACTAGAGTTATATGCCTAGTTCCCTGGTGGGTTTCCATCAGTTGTTGGGTTAATTCTATTGCACTGCTCTGTCTATCCCTGCATCAATAATACATGGTCTTAATTACTACCATTTTGTAATAATCTGTGGTATGTAGTAGGACTCCATAGTCATTGGATTTTATTGGTTCCTTTTTATTTCATATGTTAACATATGTTTAACAAATTACAATGCACTTAATATATGACAGGTTCTATTCAATGTGCTCTAAAAACAGTAACTCATTTATTCCTTACAACAAATAACACTGAGGTACTACTATTATCACCTGCATTTTATGGATGAAGAGACTAAAGCACAGAGAGGTTAATTAATTTCCCAAGGTCACACAGCTTATAAGTGGCAGAGCCTGGATGTGAAGCCCATCAGTCTGGCTCCAAAGTTTGTAATCTTAATCACTATGCTAGGCATATGACAGAGGTGGCAGTAAAACTATAGGGGAAAGAATAAGATTGTCAGTAAATGATGCTGGGACAATTGGTTTCCCATATGGAAAAAATTCTTATCCCTACTTCACAGTATATTCAAAGATAAATCACAACATACTCAAAGATAAATTTCAGGTGTATTAAAGATAGAAAAAATTTTAAAAAGAAGTGAACTTTAGAGTCATTACATAAAAATATAAGAGAATATCTCTTTTATCTACAGATATGAAAGAACTTCTTAAGCAGAATAAACACACACTGCCAAGGAAAGGATTGGTAATTTAACCACATAAAAACTTGAAACCTTTAACCAATTAGATAAAAACGCTATGAGAAAATAAAAAGTTAAACCACAAACTTGGAAATGTACCAAGCACAGTACCAATAAAAATTAGTAACCACAATGTATAAAGAACTCCTACAAATAAATGAGAAAAAGTCAACCCAAAATAAGATGGGAGAAGAAAAGTTATAACTAGGCACTAGATAAAAGAACAGTGGTGGAGTCCGTATTTGTCAGTATTTATGAAGAGATGCTAAGCAAATTAAATCAATGCAATATCATTTCATATTCATTAGATTGGTAAAATTAGAAGATCTGATACTTCCAACGGTTTGAGAAATTGTGGAGAAATGAGCTGTCTCATTCACTGCTGGTAGGAAGATAAGTTGGTATGTAACTACCTTGGAGGGCAACATGCCAGTTTCATGTAAAGTTGAAGATGTGCATATCATATGCCTTAGCAATTCTACTTCTATGTACAGAGAATATCTATTACATGTAAAAATTTATTGAGGGATGATTATGTGCCAAGTACTATTCTGAGTACTTAATGAATTGTCTCACTGAAACTTCACTACAAGTGCATGAGATAAATACTGTTATTGTTCCCATTTTATAGACAACGAATCAAGGCAGAAAGAGATTTAATAACTTGCCCAGGTATACGTAGCTAATAAGCAAAAGACTTGGGGCTGAAACAGTCAGTCTGGCTCCAGAGTCTGCATTCTTAGCTAGCACTATCATATCTTTCATACACAAAAGTTTGATTCAGTTTTGTTGGTAAAATAACAAAATAATTATTATTCATAAAATTACCTAAGAGTTCTTTAGTATAAAATGGTTGAATAAGTTGTTAGTCATCATATAATAGAATACCACATGCCATTTAAAATAAAGGATTAAGTAGATCTACATGTATTAATACAGATCTTAAAACATAAAATTATGTGATAAAGCAAAAATGCAGAAGGATTCATACATTGTTTGTGTAATTTCCAAAACAAAATACTTGTAGTTATGAA
Source organism: Phoca vitulina (assembly GCF_004348235.1). Lineage (NCBI taxonomy): Eukaryota > Metazoa > Chordata > Mammalia > Carnivora > Phocidae > Phoca > Phoca vitulina. The sequence goes on from NW_022589742.1 coordinate 3,584,871, forward strand.
CACAAACATATTTAATAAATATGAATTTGTGGACAGAAGTGGTATATACTTGCTTTAAAATAGTGGTCATTTCTGGAAGAGTTTAGGGAGTGAAATTATAGGATTAGGGAAGAATATAAAGGGGACTTCAACTAGATTTTTAACATTTTCTGTAAAAATTGGAAGCAAATTCTTAAAAGTCAACAAAAAGACTAACAACATAATTTAAAAAAAGGGACAAAGGTCTTGAATAGACATTTCTCCAAAGAAGATCTACACATGGACAACAAGCACATGAAAAGATGTTCAACATCATGAGTCATTAGGGAAATGCAAATCAAAGCCACAATGCAAATCAAAACCTCTTTATACCAACTAGGGTGACTATCCTAGGATGTTGGTAAGGATGTAGGGAAATCGGAACCCTTGTACATTGCTGGTGAGAAGGTAAAATAGCATGGCCACTGTGAAAAACAATTTGGTGGTTCCTCAAAAGCTAAACATATATGATCCAAGAAGTCCACTCCTAATGGAAAACAGGGACTCAAATATGTGTAGGACAATGTTCATTACAATATTACAGCAGCCAAAAAGTGGAAATAACACAAGTGTCCATCAACAAATGTATGAAAAAATGAAATGTATATACATACAATAGGATATTATTAAGTCATAAAAAGGAATTAAATTCTGATGCATGCAACAACCTGGATGAACCTTGAATATATTATGCAATGAAAGAAGCCAGAGCAAAAGATCAAATATGTTGTATGATTCCCCTTACATGAGGTACCTAGAATAGGTCACACGGATAGTAAGTAGATTAGGTGATACCAGAGGCTTGAGGGTAGGGGAATAGAGAGTTATTATTTCGTGGGTAGAGAGTTTCTGGCATAAAAAAGTTTTAGAAATAGAGGGTAATGATGGTTGCACAACATTAATTACATTGGGAATGTAATTCATGCCACTGAACTGTACACTTAAAATTGGTTAAAATGGCACATTTTATGTTATATATATTTTACCACAGTATTTTAAAATCTGAGACAAATATGGCTAAATATTAACATTTTTATATTTAGATGATAGACACATGGTTCTATATTGTATTTTTTTTTAATTCTTGAAATATTTCCATGGTGGATTTAGTCACAGGAAAAGCATATACTACTATTGGATAAAGAGAAAAATAACTTGGGAAGGTTTAAGATTTCTGGATATAAGAAGTTCATTAATTCACTGCCAATGATATCACAGTACGTTGCATTAAATATTAAAATTAATGAATTAAAGCAACCCAAATCCACTCAAATGATTTGGAAGCTAAAGTAATGTGTGCTTTTTATGTGTGCAAATGTTTTAAATTCATTTGACTGTCAAGCAGACAAAGGGTCATACACCTTGACAATCTCAGCAGTTTGGGGAGAAAGCTGCATTTAAATTTTAAAAGGCAAGCAAAACAGATGTACTACATTTGCACTGTTCCCATTAGAATTGCAGGCTACAAATCAGCAGGAAAGAGTGCTATCCAGGCTACTTCCAAGTCTATGTCTAATTATGTGAAAATTTCTCCTATTTTATGTCCTATCCATATATTCTACAGTAAGGAGACCTTTTTTTTTGACATGAATTTTGTAAGAGGAGCTTAACTAGTGGTTCATTTTCAAGTGTTTGATATTAAAACAATTCAAGCTTATGTTTCTATGGTAAGAAAAGGAGAGACTTGAAAATAGGTTTTAAGGGTGCCATATTAGTAAGAAATTCGGATCAGGTGACAGAACTGAATTAATATTGTGTCTCTATCAGCTGTTAACTAGGTGTTGTTAGGCTAGTTGCTTACTCTATCCTAGGTCTCCATCTCATATAAAAAGGAATGGGTTGATACCAGATCATCTCTGAGGATCAACCATTCTCTGCTAACAAGGTCCTTTCTTATTTTATAAAGTAAGGTAAAAATGATTCCAGAGTTTTGAAGTAAAAGCCATTTTATTTTATTTTATTTTATTTATTTATTTTTTTTTTTAAAGATTTTATTTATTTATTTGAGAGAGAGAGAGCACAAGAGGGGGGAGTGGGAGAGGGAGAAGCAGACTCCCTGCCAAGCAGGGAGCCTGATGCGGGACTCGATCCCGGGACTCCAGGATCATGACCTGAGCCGAAGGCAGTCGCTTAACCAACTGAGCCACCCAGGCGCCCAAAGCCATTTTATTTTATTTTGTTTTATTTTTTTGCTCTTAATTTCTTGTTTTTATTTTTTTTATGTTATGTTAGTCACCATACAATACATCATTAGTTTTTGATGTGGTGATCCACGAACCCTTGTTTTCGTATAACACCCAGTGCTCCATGCAGTACGTGCCTTCCTTAATACCCATCACCGGGCTAACCCATCCCCCCACTCCCCTCCCCTCTAAAACCCTGTTTGTTTCTCAAGAGTCCATAGTCTCTCATGGTTCGTCTCCCCCTCTGATTTCCCCCCCTTCATTTTTCCCTTCCTTCTCCTAATGTCCTCCATGCTATTCCTTATGTTCCACAAATAAGTGAAACCATATGATAATTGACTTTCTCTGCTTGACTTATTTCACTTAGCATAATCTCCTCCAGTTCCATCCATGTTGATGCAGAAGTTGGGTATTCATCCTTTCTGATGGAGTAATATTCCATTGTATATATGGACCACATCTTCTTTATCCATCCATCCATTGAAGGGCATCTCGGCTCTTTGCACAGTTTGGCTATTGCAGACATTGCTGCTATGAACATTGGGGTGCATATGGCCCTTCTTTTCACTACATCTATGTCTTTGGGGTAAATACCCCGTGGTGCAATTGCTGGGTCATAGGGTAGCTCCATTTTTAACTTTTTGAGGAACCTCCACGCTGTTTTCCCAAGTGGCTGTACCAACTTGCATTCCCACCAACAGTGTAAGAGGGTTCCCCTTTCTCCACAACCTCTCCAACATTTCTTGTTTCTTGCCTTGTCAATTTTGGCCATTCTAACTGGTGTAAGGTGGTATCTCAGTGTGGTTTTGATTTGAATTTCCCTGATGGCTAATGATGATGAACATTTTTTCATGTCTGTTAGCCATTTTTTGTGTCTTCTTTTGAGAAGTATCTATTCATGTCTTCTGCCCATTTTTTGACTATATTTGTTTTTGAGTGTTAAGTTTGAGAAGTTCTTGATAGATCTTGGATATCAGCCCTGGTCTGTAGTGTCATTTGCAAATATCTTCTCCCATTCCGTGGGTTGCTTCTTTGTTTTGTTGGCTGTTTACTTTGCTGTGCAGAAGCTTTTTATCTTGATGAAGTCCCACAAGTTCATTTTCGTTTTTGTTTCCCTTGCCTTTGGAGATGTATCTTGAAAGAAGTTGCTGTGGACGATGTCGAAGAGGTTACTGCCTATGTTCTCCTCTACGACTTTGATGGATTCCTGTCTCACATTGAGGTCTTTCATCCATTTTGAGTTTATCTTTGTGTATGGTGTTAGAGAATGGTCAAGTTTCATTCTTCTGTATATAGCTGTCCGATTTTCCCAGCACCATTTATTGAAGAGACTGTCTACCAAACATTCAAAGAAGAAATAATACTTATTCTTCTGAAGCTATTTCAAAAAATAGAAACAGAAGGAAAGCTTCCAGATTCATTCTATGAGGCCAGCATTACCTTGATCCCCAAACCAGGCAAAGACCCCATCAAAAAGGAGAATTTCAGACCGATATCCCTGATGAATATGGATTCCAAAATCCTTAACAAAATCCTAGCTAATAGGATCCAGCAATACATTAAAAGGATCATCCCCCAAGACCAAGTGGGATTTATCCCTAGGATGCAAGGTGGTACAACATTCACAAATCAATCAGTGTGATAGAACACATTAATAAGAGGAGAGAGAAGAACCATATGGCCCTCTCAATTGATGCAGAAAAAGCATTTGACAAAATACAGCATCCCTTCCCGATTAAAACTCTTCAGAGTATAAGGATAGAGGGAACATTCCTCAAGTTCATAAAATCCGTCTATGAAAAACCCACAGCGAATATCATTCTCAATGGGGAAATGCTGAGAGCCTTTCCCTTAAGATCAGGAACACGACAAGGGTTCCCACTCTCACCACTATTGTTCAACATAGTACTAGAAGTCCTAGCAACAGCAATCAGACAACAAAAAGAAATAAAATATATTCAAATTGGCAAAGAAGAAGTCAAACTCTCTCTCTTCACAGATGACATGATACTTTATGTGGAAAACCCAAAAGACTCCACCCCCAAATTATTAGAACTCATACAGCAATTCAGTATTGTGGCAGGATACAAAATCAATGCACAGAAATCAGTTGCTTTCTTATACACTAACAATGCAAGTGTAGAAAGAGAAATTAGAGAATCAATTCCATTTTCAATAGCACCAAGAACCATAAGTTACCTCGGAATAAACCTAACCAAAGAGGTAAAGGATCTATAATCTAGGAACTACAGAACACTCATGAAAGAAATTGAAGAAGACACAAAATGATGGAAAAATATTCCATGCTCATGGATCGGAAGAATAAACAGTATTAAAATGTCTATCCTGCCCAGAGCAATCTATACCTTCAACGTCATCCCGATCAAAATACCAATGGCATTTTTCAAAGTGCTGGAACAAACAATCCTAAAATTTGTATGGAATCAGAAAAGACCCCGAATCACCAAGGAAATGTGGAAAAAGAAAAACAAAGCTGGGGGCATCACATTGCCTGATTTCAAGCTATATTACAAAGCTGTGATTACCAAGACAGCCTGGTACTGGCACAAAAACAGACAAATAGCCCAGTGGAACAGAACAGAGAGCCCAGATATGGACCCTCAACTCTATGGTCAAATAATCTTCGACAAAGCAGGAAAAAATACGCAATGGAGAAAAGACAGTCTCTTCAATAAATGGTAAAAGCCATTTTAAATCAGTGTTTTTCATGGACAATGGCTGTTATGCCAAATAATTTTTTTAAAGTTTCTTTTAGGTACATTTAGATAGCAGGATGAACACGATTAAGAGGAGGGTCTAACTAATGACAGGTTCATGATGAATAAATGTTCTTTATGGTACAAAATATCATGTGCAGGGTTTCAGTGTCCAAAACCACCAACCTATTTGCTTGCTTGTTCCAAGCTGTTTTTTTGTACACCAAAAAAGTGGGAATAAGCTTTCATTTGACTTCGGGGTTTTGTTCTTATAAAGGAAGTCTATATTTGCCCTTCAAAAGTAATAAGCAGAAGTAAGGCAAGTAGGTACCTATTATTTTAGAGCAACCCTGTCCAATAAAAAGATAATGTGAACTACATATGCAATTTTAAACTTTCTAATAGTCATATTAAAATTTTAAAAATAAATGGAAGTAATTTTATTTTCTTTAACACAATATATCTAAAACAATACCATTACAACACATAATTAATTTTACAAAAAACCATTAGTGAGATATTTTGCATTCTTTTTTCTTACTTGGTCTTTGAAGTCTGATGTAAATTTTATACTTAGAGCACATTTCAGTTTGGATTAGCCTCATTTCAGGAGTTAATGGCTACCATATTGGACAGTGCAAGCTAAGAAAAAGTAATATGGCTTTAAACAATGATTTAGTAAAAAGTATCTCCAGCCTTGACATGCAAACAGGTCACTAGTGGAGAAGTGCACTCATTTGCATAAAGAGCCCAGACCAACTAGTGGAGGAAGATGGTTAGTCCAGTTCCTACTCTCCAAAATCCAAATGTTAGGGAGATCTATCAGGGTGGACGACAAGTGGGTAAGTTAGGCCTACTTGCAGGTAATTGCAGTGTGCCATAGTTTTGCAAAATTAATTTTTGTCAGAGTTGATTTTATCGCAAACTTCAAATGAACTCCATTGCAATGAATTTGATTAGTTGATTATTTAAGCACAGTATTACAATATCTGTAAGAGGCTGTTGGCAGAGGATGGAGCATGATTTGTCATTTTCTTCTTATTGCTGGGGTGTCTCCTAGATAAAATGTGCATGACTGGAATAACTATGCTGCAGGCATGCATTGTATATTTGTGTGAGGTCTTTCATAAACTTAGAGGTGGCTCTTAGAGCAGTCTAGATCAAAAAAAAGAAAAAGAGTCTGAGAAACTCTGGCAGATGTCAGAGAGTCCGTTACCTTTTATTTCATAGTAGAAGCCCTCAGGCCATCACTCAAGAACTTTTCCTTTTTTTATTTACATACCCACATATAAAAATAATGAGGATGATCTTACCTTCTGCTTGTATTTAATTTTTATTTTCAAAATTCCTTTCACGTGTATTATTTTCATTTCCACGGACGTCCTGCAAGTTAAAGATAGTGATCCATCCCTTCTCCCTCAAGACCTTGGACACTGAGATCAGTACAGGTCTCTAAACCTTCCTCTTACCTTGTAATGTAAATGCTACCACTTTTCTCATGGAGTTTGGGTTTAAATAAGATAGCATGTTTAGAATGTATTGCATACTGTGTGTGATCATTAGATGTTAGTTACCCTCGTTAATAGATATTTAAATGAAGAATTTAGCAAACTGTATGGTCATTTTAGACATGACAATCACAATAGCTAAAATAAACATTTTGCTATATAAAAGCATTGACTCATAGAACTAGAAGGATCTGAGATTCAATTTAATAACATGCTTTGAGGAGCTATAACATGTCAGGCACTGTGCCAGGCAGAAAGCAAAGAGGGGAAGTGGTTTGCTTACAGTCACATGGTTAATATATAATGACAGTGCCACAAAGATACAGGTTTTCTAATAAGTTCAGGCACTTTTCATGACACTACTTCCATCTCTTATTCCCCTAAACTCTTAACAATTTGTTATTTAGCTAGTGAGTCCACAGAAGCAGCATATTGGAGGCAGGCTGGACAGTACACGAGTCAGGCATACTGACAGCAAAAGTGACAGTTGACATTCTGGGCGTAAGGGAGGAAGCAAAAACACTACATTCTTATAGTCCATGACAGTATCTCATGTTCACAATGATGACCTTCTAAAAATAGAGTAGAACATATTTTAAAAAAAACCCTCTAAGAAAGATTTTCATTAAAATGGTTAAAGTAACGTGACAGTGGAAAAGATTATTGGAAAACATGTAGCCAAGTTGTTTTCAACTGCTCTTTTTACAGAGGTGCCTGGGAGGCCACTGACTACAGCTTCAGCTTCCATATAAAGTTTCCTTTGACAAAAGAGTTCCATATATGTGTATATACATACAATGTAGGTATGCCTATATGTCATATATATCATGTATGGTATATATGCCGCATACCTATCTACTGTCTGTCTACCTACCTATCTACCCATCCGTCCATCCATCCATTCATCCATACATACATCCCTCCCTCCCTCCATCCATCTCAACACTGATGTGGTTCAGTCACTTTTTGTTGCCCCAAAGCCTTCCTCCCCACCCCCCCTTTTCCCTGGGACAACTAGACAGGACGATTAGACTAGTTCTTGGGATTTCTAGGCTGGGCACATGACTCAAGATGGACCAAGGAGATCCCCTATACCAGGAATTTAAATTCTGTACAGAAAGAAACAGAGACTGGAAGTGGTTGGAAGCAGTACCCTGGAGAGGGAGTTCATGAGTTCCTTTTGCACTAATCTCCAGGACTACTCGGATTCTCATCCTTCTTGAGGTTTGATTATCTAGCTCTTCCTTTAATTTGGTGAATTATCTCAGTATTTTTTCAATAAATCACCATTGCTTAAGTTAGATTTGGTTTCTTTTGTTTGCAGCGAAGCTGCTTAAATGATAGCCTCAGGGGGTGAAAGTGATTTGCTCAAAGTCACACAATGAATGATAAAAAGTTGACAAGGTCACAGTCTCCTGATCACCAATCTGGTCTCTAGATGCATACCACCCCACCTTGCTTCCAAGGTGGAACCCCCCATTCCATAATGATTCTGAATGAATGAGGCATCACTGTATCAGGCCAACACAGTTTAAACAAAGCAAGGACTTTTCAACCCCTGAGCATAAAACATACCAATGTAATGTAAGTATGTTCTTTGCATAGTACTTTCTCCTCCAGACTTGCTTGAAGATCATGACTCTGAGATCATGACCTGGGCTGAAACTAAGATTCATATGCTTAACTTACTGCACCACCCAGGTGCCCCAAGCCAGGTTGTTTCCATCTTGTGGCTCTGCCATCTCAACAGGAGGCCTCTGTGATCACAATGAAGGTTAAGATTCAGCAAGGGCTTTTCACTACCTCAACTCAAAGGAGACAGTGCAGTTGTGCTGAAAGTGGTTTACCTAGTGTATTTGATGCCTGCACTGGGTAATTTTGTAATGCATTCCTTCTCTATGTAACAAAATCATTGAGGTAGTGATCATGGCATAAAGTGAATTAAAAAATGGCCAGTCAAAATCAGTGAAAATTTTCTTTGTGATTTTCATATCAAGCCAATAAAAATAAAAAGTAAAATATATTAGTGCAAAAAATAAAGTAACAGATTAATACTTCATATTTATATAAAGGTGGTTTTTGAAAAGAGGGAGAAATTGCAACCACATAGTGGCCTAACCCACTAATAAATAATAACTAAAAATAAGATTACAATTTCTGACTTTAAGAGTTCTACACATTTGTCAATGATTCATCAAATCTCATATTCATGTTTACTCATAGTTGATTGAAGAATACATTTATTAGGTTCAATTTTAACTTTTTTCAATATGCAATGACAGATTTACACAGAATTGGAAAACATCTTAAACATAAGGATATGTTTGGTAGAGACTTAAAGAATCCAGTTTCACAATAAATTCCAGAAATTACAATACTATCCGTGTATTTGTTTCTTTGATATTGATTCCAGTGGCCTTTATGTATTTCTGCAGTCAAAATATTAATCACAAATCAAAATGTTAAGTATTGACATAGAATGAGATTGGTGATAACTTAAATTCTAAGTCTTTGTCTTCACAGTCACTGTGTTGTCATGGTTATTTTGTATTCAATGCTTAAACACAAGGATATGTAGTGCCATAGGGGTTGGAGACAGGAAGTATGCTCTAAGGATCCCAAATGATTTCAAACTCTGACAAACTCTTAAAAGGAACTTGTATAGCTGAATCTGTGTGTCAGGGCTGACTGTATATATGGCTATTCTCCAAATTAACTTCTATGTAAAATATAATGTTTCTTAAAGAATAATAACAAAGTGCTAATTTGAGACTAAGATACATACTATTAAAACACAACAGTAATCACAGTAATTATTTCCAGCTTTAAGAATACCAAAATATTTTTTTCAGGGAGGAATGATGTATTACTGACAATGTTGAGAATTGCCAGAATGATGTGAAAATAGGTTGGTTTTAAATTATCTACAGACTATGTATCCTTATTATATGCACCTTGGTGGACTGCTTCCACCTCCATAGTCTTGATGCACCACTGGCCCACAGTGTATTGACCAGAACTAGTTACTTGGCCCTCCTCAACTGTTAGGGGTCTGGGAAGTGTGGGGGAACATACTGATTTTCAGTGCTATGCCTGGGTCAACCAGCTCTGTGACCCAGATGGGGCAGGACATTTCCAATCAAGGCGTATGTGTGTGTACTCAGAAACAGCTCAGGCATCCGTGGTTTAGGCTCTCTTGGGTTTGGCAGATCATGAGGATAGATACATGTACTTTAATGGACAAGTTTTTCAATTAAGGCTATCGGAGTTTTTTCAGAGAAGATTTAGGAAGAACATTACAAAATCATAGCTTTGAATCTGAGGGATTAATTTTCTGATTACTTTCAGGCCCTCTTTCTATTCTCAGAATTCAGTGCTACCTTTTGGGGATTGATCATATTCCAGATAAGCTGCATCCTGTCATCTGGAACAGATAAAATTGGGAAAATATGCAGTAATGCAGTGTTTTCAAAATGTGCTTGCTAAGAATCACTTGGGACAACTTGTTAACTACATAAATTACCAGACCTTTTCCCCAGGAAATTCTACTTCAGTAGTTCTGGGTTGGGGCTCAGGACTCTGAATAAGTACATTAGATGATTCTTATTTTCAGGCAATTTTGGATAAGAGTTATAAGAGTAGTTATAAGAGTATGCTCTATATAGTCAAACTTGGGTTTGGCTCTCTGTGTAATGTTCGAGTTTCCCTGAGTTTGGAGAGAGAACAATTTTCAGCTGTCTAGTCCCAACAAGGCAGGCCCAAAACTCTTTAATCAGAATGGGACATGGTAGGCAAAGTGTAGTAACAGAACAAATTTTCTCAAGTGTTTGTGGGGCTAGGAGGATAGAGACCTATAAGGCAGTGGTTTTCAACATGACTGAGGACCAGATGTATTGTAGTTGAAAGGAATTTTCCAGGTGCTTTTAATATGCATTTCAGTACTTCTGAATCAGTGCTTCTAAAATGTTGGTTGCACATGGAATTACCTTGGTAGTTTAAAAACTGATGCCTGGGCCCCACCTCAAGTTCTAATTTAACTGTTCTTGGGTGTGGCCCAGGCACTGGATTATTTTTAAGTTCCCAAGGTGATTTTAATATTCATCCACAATTTAAACCGACTCCCCTAGGTTGAAATTCTGTGATTACGACCTACACCTGGCCAGGTCGTGATAGGCATTTGTTTTATAAGTAGACAAGCACGCCATTGATAGATTGAAGCAGCAGGAAGTATAATCAAAGTTTCACTTGAAACCAGGGTAGACTGGCAGCAAGTTGTGGTGACTTAGGTTTGCATACAGTTTAGGTCAGTATTCCAGACTCTGAAAATTCTTGGAGCAAAGGACTTTGAAAAATGCCTAGTACATAGAAGACAATCAATTTGTGAAATAAGTGAAGGACAGTAGAATCTGACGCCCGGAGGAACTGAAATACTCGATAGTGAACAGAAGAGGGCGCTCTGACACAAAAATCATATTGCATCGCGGTCCCAAACGAGGTATGAGGTGGGGGGTTGGCATGAGAACAAGGCTAAAGCCCACTTTGTAAAATCAGGTTTTAATACTTAAGATGATTTGGATGCAGGTAATAGAAGACCCAACTAAAAGTAGCCTAATAAGAGGATGTTAATCTCATAACTGGAATTTTGGGGTAGGCAGTTTCAGTTTAATCCAGCTGAATGATATCAAGGCTCTAGATTGGCTCTTCTAGTCTGTGATTCTTTTTGCTTTCCCTTCATGCTCACAAGATGCCTGCCACAGCTCTCAGCATTCGGTCTTCACACGATTGCATACAAAAGAAGGAAGAAAGGAGAAATTGAATCTGAATTGGTCTATCCTCAGAAAAATTCAGTAAAAAAATATTTTCTAGAACCCACCCCCCTCAGCCCCACCATGTTTATGTTTCACTGGCTAGAACTAAGTCGTATGACAACCTCTACATTAATCACTGTCAAAGAGGTATGGAGCAACGTTATTGTCTTAGATCATGTTTCATTGCTTGGGACCTGTACATTGCCATTACATATCTTTGCTAAAGGAAGAGGGGGTGAATATCAGAGGGACTTGCCCAACCTGGCTAACTTTAGGTTAAGCTTAAAAAGATCAGGATGTAACTCTGTTTGTATTTTTCCTGTGTGGGAACAGTTTGGTCTCAGAATCTGGATTACTTTGCCCAAGAAATGTCTGAGGTGACATTGGCAAGGAGCCAAGCCAGTTATTACAGAGTGTTGGGTACTGAGTTTTGTATAAGTTGGCAAAACTGCTAACTAGAGGTCACAGTGCATGTGTATTATGAACAAAGAGTGATAAAAGACACGTCCTCATATACATAGAGACTTCACAGGAAATGGTTCAGCCAGGTGGCAGATTTATTTTAATGGATACCAGTTAAAGGCTTTTTGGGCTGGAAAGATGCCAAGATGTATTCATTCTCTCTCTCTCTCTCTCTCTCTCTCTCTCTCGTACACACACACACACACACTCAGAAGCACACAGTTTTGGAGGGGAGTTAGTCTTGTTCTTGTTTGGAGATACTTATTGACATGTGTAGGAATATTTTGGGGTCAAACAATTATGTGATCCTTTGTTCTTCTCTGTATGAATTTCATATGGCTCTGAGAACCCCATCTGTGTGAGTAAAGTCAAGGGAAGACTGTGTCTAGTCTGAGGAAACATGGTACCCATCCTGAAGTGGGTTGTTGTATATATTAGAAGAAAGGAATGGAAATCATGCACTGTGATTTTATACTTCTGAGCTTACTCTCAGTAGCAACATTAACACATTGCATATTTCATTATAAGTATCTTCTAGTAAGTTTTTGGGTAAATCTGATAGATGACTACTGTCTGACGTTGCTTTTTTGCTGAATTTGTTGAGAGCTATAAAATGGCATCCTCTCAAATGAAATGTGAGTGAATTCTGGTGACTTCAAAATCTTAAAGAGGGTTGTAGTTTTATTGAAGCTTGTCATTTCACATAGTATATTTAAATACACAGGAACTTTGATTCATTTTGGAGAATAAGAAATCACCTCTTCTATATTTTACCCATGGAACACTAGTTCTACATAGTATTTCATTAAAAATTGTTTCATGCTTTTATGATTCCATAGTTTTAATGATTCCATGGTTTAAATAGAAAATTGTGTGCTCAATACCCTCTTCTTCATATTGTCAATATATGTTAAAATCTTTGAAAGGTTTTACAACAGAGAAAGTTGCTTTCATTATTTCAGTGTTTCCCAAACATATTTAAGAACAGAGCACATTTTTCTTGTGATATACCATGAAACAGGCTTTTTTAGCACGTTTGAGAGATGATACACTGTTTGATATTTAGAAAAATAGGAAAACATTTTAAGAAACTGCCAATCCAAAAGTTAGTCCTAGAGACGTTAAGGTACCAAAACAAACAAAGGATCAGAGGCAGGGCACAACAGAAAGTGTTTGAAATAATGGAAATTAGTTCAGTGAAGGTTTTGACATCCTTGCTATGAAGGGGGAAGTGAGGCAGTAAGGGTAAGCAAAGGTCAAGAAGGGTTTTAATTGTTAGGTTAAAGAGTTTGGATTTTATAATGAAGCATTAGTCATTGAAGTTTTTGAAACACAAGAATGCCTTCTGTATTTCAAGAAGCTAAGTCTCATCAGTATGATGTCTGGATTGATGGAATAAGACTCATTGAGATCATAATAGTGGTGGACCGGGTGAGAGATTATGAACATGATTTTAGGCAATGGCAATGGGCTGAAGAGGAAGGGCCACTTAAAAGAGTTATTGGAGAAGTAGAATCAGCAAACCTGATGATCAATTGTGCGTGGAGTGTACATGGAGTTGCTGACGATGCCTTGATGTTTCCTCTGTGGCTAAGTGGGAGAATGGGAGTGTTATTAATTAATGAAGGGACCCAGAATATACTGGATATAGACCAGGTAATATTCCCAGGCTCAAACCCTTCATGGCTGCAGACTAAAATCTGTCCCCCTTGCTCACTACACTCCAGCCATAGTGATCTTTTGGCTTTTTCTTGGCTCCAACCACATTCATACCTCAGAACCATTGCATTAACCATCCTCTTTCTTCTTGGAATGCTCTTCTCCCAGACTTCCTAATGGCTGCTTCTATCGTTTTGTTAGAAAGTGGACAAGAGAGAAAGTATCTCCAGACTGAGAAGCCACTTTGAGACCAAAAAATGATACAAGTCACTCCATACCATTTACACAGAGTTTTATTTGGTGTAACTTACTGACGGGGATCAGGTTTTATAGAGCCAGGGGCATTGTGGTGAGGTCAAAGGATGGTTATCTAAAGTGTGCCACTTTAGGGAAGACTAAAACAAGCCTTCCCACATTCCAATCAAGGTACACATTATCCTTCAAGGAGCCTGGAACACGTAGCCCTGAGGGAGGTCTTTGCATGGGCATGAATAAGATGGAGGGCCAAATATGGAGTTGATGTTGTCAGCACTTCCACACCTTTCTTCAGGTTTCTGCTTAAATATTATTTAATTAATGGGAATGTCTATACTATAATATTTCACAAAGAATTATGAAGTTGGCTATGATTTATCATGTTAGGTACTTTTTTATTTCTCATTTGCTAAAAATTTTTTCAGGAATAGGTTTTTAATTTTACCCAAAATATTTTCTCTATTAAGAAGTTTTTCTCATCTTTTAAAATTTTCCGTGGGGATGATGTCGGTGACATGGCTGAATTAAGACATCTCTCATCATATCCCCACCTCAACGTCAACAATTTTCATCTATCCACAGACAAAAGTGCCTCTGTGGGAGCTGTGGGATTCAGCACATACACCAAGGGATCTGGGAGGAGTCTTGCCCACCTGTGAATTGCGTTATAGTCATACAGACCTCAGTTTTGGCTGTGAACCCCGTAGTGGCCCAAGAACCAGCTCCAGTCCCTCTCAGCCATTATCTGGGAACCCCTGGAGAATGCTGTCTCAGGGAGTCACCCACAGACAAGAGAGCCTTTATGGAAGTGCAGGTTTCCATTGGAAAAGTTCCAACACACCAATGGAGGAAAAAAATGGGTGAGTTAGGGCCCATTGAAGAGGGTAAGAGGACCAGTTTGCTTTATCCACATTATCCCTCCCCAAGGTGGCACAACTCAGTGCCAAGTAAGACCTTCTTGACCCATGATTTTTCCTGCTTGGGAAAGCAAGAGTGTGAGTGAGTACCTGCCTTCCCCAGCTGTATGGGACATTGCCAAAGAGGCCTATCTCTGTCTCACACCATCCGGCATACTCAATCATGAGCTGTACAACTTGGGGGTGGGAGGAGGCTGGAAGAACTCTTGGAGGGCATTATAGGGATATGGATCCTGCTGTGTCTTGGACTGCATCAGGAACCCTCTCTCCCCCATTAAGAGTATAGAATGGTGGTTTCCAGGGACTGGAGGTGTAGGGGAAATGGGGAGATGTTGGTCAAAGGGTACAAATTTCCAGTTACAAGATTAATAAGTTCTGGGGCTCTAATGTATAAAATGGTGATTATAGTTAACAATAGTGTATTATATATTTGAAAGTTGCTAAGAGAATTTGTATTTAATGGGCATGAAATTTCCATTTTATAAGATGAAAAAGTTTTAGAGATCTGTTGCACAACAATGTGAATATACTTAACACCACTGATCTGTACACTTAAAAATGGTTGATATTGTTATATTTTTATCACATTAAAAAAAATTCCTAGGGGTGCCTGGGTGGCTCAGTTGGTTAGGCATCTGCCTTCCGCTCAGGTCATGATCCCAGGGTTCTGGGATCTCCCAGCTCAGCAGGGAGCCTGCTTCTCCCTCTCCCTCTGCCTCTCCCCCTGCTTGTGTTCTTTCTGTCTCTGTCTCCATCTCTCTCTCAAATGAATAAATGAAATCTTTAAAAAAAATTCCTAGTGACTTAATTATGTTAATAAATTTCAGATATTATATGGTCCTTGCATTTCAGGGATTTAAAAAACTGTTATTCAAATCAAAACCACAGTGATCTATCACCTCACACCTGTTAGTGAGGTTATTATATAAAAAAACAAAAGATAAGAAATGGTGAGAAATTGGAACAATTTTATGTTGCTGGTGGAAATGTAAAATCGTACAGCCACTATGGACAAGAGTATAGAACAGTATAGAGGTACCTGGATGACTCAGTCGGTGAAGTGTCTGCCTTCAGCTCAGGTCATGATCCCAGGGTCCTGGGATTGAGCCCCACATCGGGCTTCCTGCTCAGCAGAGTCTGCTTTTCCCTCTTCCTCTGCCCATCCTCCTGCCCCTCCCCCTGCTTGTGCTCCCTCCCTCTCTCTCTCTCTCTGTCAAATAAGGAAATAAAATCTTAAAAAAGAGTATAGAACAGTATAGAAATTAAAACTATAACTACCATATTATCCAGCAATCTCACTTCTGAGTATTTATCCAGAATTGAAATCAAGATTTCAAAGAAATATCTGCACTCCCATGTTCATTGCAGCATTATTCACAAAAGCTAAGATATGGAAGCAACTTAAATGTTCATTGATGAATGAATTTGCACACAATGGACTATTATTCAGCATTAAAAAAGAAATCCTGCCATTTGCAATAACGTGGATAAACCTGCCGAACATTTTATTAAGTGAAATAAGCCAGATACCAAAGGACAAATACTGCATGATTTTACTTGCATGCGGTGTCTAAAGTGGTCACACTCTAGGAAACAGAAGAGAATGGTGGTTTCCAGGGGTTGGGGCAAGGGGGAAATGAGGAGTTGCTGTTCAACAGGTATAAAGTTTCAGATAGACAAAATGAGTAAGTTCTAGAAATCTGCTGTAGAACATTTTACTTATAGTTAACAATATTGTGCACTTAAAACTTTAAGAGGGTAGGTCTCATATTAAGTGTTCTTACCACAATTAATAAAACCCATTATCAAATATGTTATATATACTGCTAGATATGTTTTGTCATTGTTTTACCTGTTTTTTTTGTATATATGTATCATATAGATATATATATATATGACATTGTAGATGATGCGTATATCAGTCTATTGTATATTATATATATATATATATATTTACATCTTTGGTATCATCTTTCTCATGTCTGGGTATCAGAGTAATGCTTGCATTACAAGCTGCTTTGAGGACCTTTCCTTTGTATGTGTTGGAAGGTTTTATATAGCACGGTATTGCATTTTCTTTAAAAGTGTAGAGCAGGGGCGCCTGGGTGGCTCAATTGGTTAAGGGACTGCCTTCGCCTCAGGTCATGATCCCAGAGTCCCAGGATCGAGTCCCGCATCAGGCTTCCTGCTCATCGGGCAGTTTGCTTCTCCCTCTGACCCTCTCCCTTCTCATGCTCTCTCTCTCTCTCAATCAAATAAATAAATAAAATCTTTAAAAAAAACACAATAATTAAAAAAAAGTATAGAGCAGGGTTTCTCAACTTTGGTACTATTGACATTTTGGGCTGGATACTTCTTTGTTGTGGGGATCTGCCCTGTGCTCTGTAGGATGTTCAGCAGCATCCCTGGTCTCTACCCACTAAATATTGGTAGGTGCCCTTTCCCTCAACTGTGACAAGCCACAATGTCTCCAGACCTTGCCAAATGTCCTCGGGGTGTGGTGGGGGGCAACTCCTCCGTATACACACTCACCAGTTGAGAATTGTTGGTATAAAAGAACTCTACCACTAACTGTTTGGGACTGGAGCCTTTTTAAGGGGCTTTGAGAGTATTTCCTATCCCTTTCATGATTATTAGTCTTTCAAAGTTTTTTACTTCTTGTGCCAATTTTGGTATCTTTGATATTCTCACAAAACCATTTATTTTATCAATATAATCTTTCCTGTTTCCATTTTTTGTTTTTGAATTTTATTTTGTTTTCATTACCTTTGCCAGAGGTTTGTCTATTATCATTGTCTTTTTAATTTCACAAAGTTACTTCCTATTTCTTACCAAGTACTAGATACTATGCCATATGGATCAAACAAGTTCCTTACCATAATAAATCTCTGAGCTAATTGCAGGATACAGATTTGCAAACCTCTAGTTACAGTATGGTAACAGCATAGATTGGATCCTAGGAAAAGACAAGAAGGGTAACTAAATAATAGCTCTAGGGTCAGGGAAGGCTTACCAGAACCTGGAGCTGAGTCCTGAAAGATTTGAAGCAAAATAATCTTAGATGCAACTATGTGGAGCTGGTTAAAAATGTTCTAGAAATTCTATGAAAGGATAGCTGAGTATGGGAAGATGTTGGGGATAGGTTAGGTTTTGGACAGATGTGTGAGTGGTGGAGGTAATTTCAGGTGAGGAAAACTGCCGACGTAAAGCTTTAAACGAAAACCTAAAAAAAATTAAAGTGTCTCTTTATATTTGAAAGAAAAAAATGCTTTTGAAAATCTCTAGAATGAGTGACAAGAATATGTGTGTGCTGTATGAAAATCAGGACGCTAAAGTAGTTAGAGGGCAAAAACATCAAAGTCCACTTTCAATCATACTTATTCATTATATGTCTGCACATATCATACACTTCCCAACTCCCCTTGTCCTTTTATAACTTTTTTGAAGTCCTACATCATTTACATAACTGGAGGGATTTTTCTGATGCCTGAGGAAACTTGGTCTTAATGTGAAAGAAAGTGTTCTACACCCGTTAGCATTAGTGTTATGGTCATTGTACATACGCTTCCCAAATGATTTTTATAAGAAATGGCACTATTCCCTTTGGACCCATCTGATTCCTGGCATGATTCATAGTCTTATCAGGCAGTGTGCACCAATGAGAGAGTGAGTCAAGGTCAGGGCCACTGATGAGAAAAAGATTGGAGCGATAATATTTGTAAAATGAACCTGAGCTGAGGGTTTGGCTTCTTTTTACCTCTCTATAAATTTGAATGACCTGGGTTGTGATCTGCAAATGTGTACATTGCTTTTCAAGTCATCTTTTATACTGTTGTCTTCAGAATTATAATGTGACTTGTTTACTTTTCTCCTTGTGTTCATGTCACTAAACAGAACAGTTGAGTGGTATCATATCTTACCGAGGGGCAAGCGTACCAACCTTGCTGGGGAATCCCATGTGGCCTTAAAGAGGTAGGCCAGAAATAGTGGATCTAATCAGACTTTTACTAAGGGAATCTCTGATGAGGTTATATCAAAGACCTGTGCCAAGAGCTAAAAGTACTTGTACAGCATTTGGCTATTTTTAGAGTGTGATCTGTATGCAGTTAGTCAGTGTGGAGTGGGGTGGTACTCTCATTGGCTAGCAGTTCTTTGTGTCTATATAAGCATACTTATGTTTACTTTTGAATATCCTTTTCCTCCTGTATGCTTTTTCTCCCACAGTCCTGTCAGTGGGCCTTTATTCATTCTTCAGGCTATCATCCCAGTCATTTATGCTGGGAGACTGTGATTCTTTTCTCCTAGGTAGAGTTTGTCATCCCTTTTTTGTGACTCAACTGTAACATGTACATTCCTGTATCATTGAACTTAGCATACTTTATTGTAACATGTTTCTTTACATACTTGTCTGTCCTTGTAACTAATATACTCTTTGAAGGAAGGAACTTTGAAGCTGAGTGCCTAGCATGGTTACTATGAAGTGTTTTGGGAAATAAATTGAATGTTGCTCCATCTGCCCATGTACCTGACTTCTACATAACTGTGACATGTTCAGTGTTCAATGGTAATGGAAGTTTCCTTTGACTTGGGGTAAAGACCCCATCTGTGACACCAAGTACTTTCTAATAGAACCTAAATGTATTATATTGTAATTTTCTTTTCTATCTCTGTTTCTTAAGATCTTTTGAGTACAGAGATTGTGCCAGGTTCATCTCTATACCCCCCAGAGCCTAGTGTCTACTTGGTTTATAATATATACTCAATAAATGTTGGATGGATGGATGGATGGAAGGATGGATAGATAGGTGGATGAGTAGATGATAATTGGAAGTAACATGATGGAACAGTGACTTAGAATTACAATATCTGGATGTAATCCATTATTAAGTGTTTGCTTTTGAACAAGTCACTTCACTATTTGAAGTCTCAGTTTCTCAATTATAAAGTAGAAACAATAATCCTTATTCTGCCTTCCTCAGTGGGTTAGTGTGAAGAAAAAGATCAAAATAAAATAATAGCTGTGAGATTTAAAAAGTACTTTTAATGGTTTGTGCAAAGTTATAGGTGATTAAAAAAGAAAAGCAAGTCAAAGAAAGACCTAACTTTATCATTTCCATGTAAAGCTGGAATAGTCTTTTTTTTTTTTTTAGAGGTGAAAGGTCTCGCATTTATTACCGAACCAACCTACTGGTGCGGAGGCATAGTCACAGAGGAAAATCATTTCCATGATAAGACAAGTCTACGGCCAGGTAGGAAGGATGTTTACAGAATGATAGAACACATGATCTTCACACAGCTTAATTAAATATGTGTGCCAATTAAGTGTGTCATCTCATGATGTGTGATGCCTTATAGACCCAGCTTGGTTCTTCTCCAGTGCCTCCTCTTGGAGTTGTACCTGATCTTATTACCAGTTTTCATCCGAATCCACTGGGGAATGGGACGATTCTGCTTTTGTTTCTTGGCCAGGAATCACTTGATTCTGAAAGTCTTGTGAGAAGACATGGCGAGAAGCAGCCAGCCACGCAGAGCAGGATGGCGGCGAAAAAGAGATGGAATAGTCTTTCATAAGATTTAAAAATTCTTTAGATAGTGGGACACAACACACTGATGCTGGGATAGATGAAAGGCAAAATTCTGTTTCTTACAGCTCCAAATGAGAGAAGGCTGCCAGGCAGGGCCACACAGCAGGTTGCATTTGGGGATAGGGTAACAGCAAGCTTGGAGCTGTGGAGGGCAGCTTATGTATCACAAGTGGGGTGGGGTTAGCTAGGTTTTATGGGCTTCCTGTGGATTGGTTAATTTGAATAAATTCTTGTACTCTTGGGGGCTTTTCCTAGTTGTCTGGTATCTGGCTCCTGGGGTGGTTAGAGAAGGTACATAGGGGCCCAGAGTGTGAGAGCCTGATAAGGGAAGTAGTTGGGATAAGGACTTAATTAGCTGTTCAAGAAGGGGAACTGGCCTCTAGCCAGGGCCTCAAAACTGGCTTAAGACAGCCTTAAAAAAATATATTAAAGTCTAAGGATCTCTAATGTGCATATTTTATGTATAACATCTACATGAGAAATGTTTTTCCCACAGAGACTCCTAGTTCCCATCTAAATCAGTGGATAATATAGATACTGAGGACAGTGGTGGGGTTGCTGTCGTCTAAACATGTCTAATGCTCACCTGTTTCACTCAAGCTTCCTGATAAAACTGAAGCATTATAGACATACTCCAGACTTTGTATTTTAATCCTCCACTTTCAAAATTTATTAGTTTTCTGATCATATAATACCAAAAATGCAAGGTTGTGGCTAAGATTGAAGATTATATATACATATGTGTATATATATAAATATAGTACCTATCACAGAGATTTTAAATATTTGGTAACCCTTAATGAATAAATGGATCTAGGCAACATTTAATAGTAGGTGCTAAAAAATTACAAATGAGAAACAACCTGAGAGAATATACCCCCAGATAGAGGTACACAAACCTCCTATAAAATCATCTTGTGAAAGAAATAGCAATGAACAGGAAATACAGAAGACAGAAGAACATATGAATGAAAATCAAATGAATGAAATCAGCAAAACCCAGACAGAAAGTTATTCAGGGAAAAATGTGTTAGTTTCCTATGGCTGCTGTAACAAATATCTGGATAATTGTAGCTTTAAAAAAGCAGAAATGTGACATAACGGGCGCAAGACGGTCAGCATGAAGTTCAACCCCTTCGTTACCTCAGACCACAGCAAAAACCGCAAAAGCCACTTCAATGCGCCCTTGCACATGCGCAGGAAGATTATGTCTTCCCCACTCTCCAAGGAGCTGCGGCGGAAGTATAGCATCCGCTCCATGCCCATCCGCAAGGACGACGAGGTCCAGGTGGTTCGAGGACACTACAAAGGTCAGCAAATTGGCAAGGTGGTCCAGGTGTACAGAAAGAAATATGTCATCTACATCGAGCGGGTGCAGCGTGAGAAGGCTAATGGGACAGCTGTGCATGTGGGCATTCACCCGAGCAAGGTGGTTATCACCAGGCTAAAGCTGGACAAAGATCGGAAAAAAATTCTCAAACGCAAAGCCAAATCTCGACAGGTTGGAAAAGAGAAAGGCAAATATAAGGAAGAACTTATTGAGAAAATGCAGGAGTGAATGTAACCTGTTGTGCAAGCACAGTTTAACTGTAGACCTTTAGCCTGGTTTGTGTTCCTTTGAAACTTTTCAAGACATCTGCCAAACATTTTATCTCCTTCCTGTTTTGCTATTGATAATGTAGCTTTGTAAATCCACTTTTGCTGTTTTGATTAATAATTTTATGAATAACGATTGAAAATGTTTCCTAATTCCACGGGGAGTTTGCATTGTTTTATAGATAAAATCCATCTTACTATCAAAAAAAAAAAAAAAAGCAGAAATTTATTCTCTCACAGTTCTGGAGGCCAGAGGTTTTAAATAAGTATCACTGGGCTGAAATCAGGGTGTCAGCAGGGCCATATTCTCCCCAAAGGTTCTAGAAAATAATCTGTTCCTTGTCTCTTCCAGCTTCTGGTGGCTGCCAGCATTCCTTGGTTTGTGGCCACATCACTTCAATCTCTGTGTCCCTAGTCATGTTGGATTTTTTTTTTTGTGTATGTAAAACCTCTCTCTGCCTCCCACTTGTAAGGACCTTTGTGATTGCATTTAGGGATTGCCCAGATAATCTAGGATAATCTCCCTTTTACAAGATCCTTAATTTAACAATATCTGCACCCCGCCCTTTGCCAGTTAAGCTTACATTCTAGGTTTCCACAGATTAGGTTGTGCATATCTTTGAGAGGAGGTATTTTTCAGCCTACCACAGAAAACAATCCAGTTTTCCATTAAAAAAAGAGGGAAAGAATAGAAAGGCAAATTATAGATTATAAGAGATTTAAGATATATGCAAACCATCTGAATATATGGAACTTGTTGATCCTGATTCAAACAAATACACTAAAAAATAGAAGACAACTAATACAACAAATACCAACTTGAACACCAAGTGGTATTTCATGATGATAAGGAATTATTACTTTTTTTCTGGGTGATAGTGGTATAGTGGTAATTTTTAATGGCAGAATCCTTATCTTCTGGAAATATATGATGGGATAGTTAATTACAAATGAAACAATATTATATTTCCATAAAAGCAAGATTTAATAAAAATTTATTGCAAAGCTTGGGAAGTGGTAACAGCTAAATAATAGTAGCTGCTATTATGAGAATTACAATTCAGTTTTGAAATTAATGAGACCAGTATTCCAGTGGAAAAAGAATTATATTTTACTACCTCATTGGGTTTTTATATGTATTTTATATTGATATTTATTTTATTTATATCTTCTCTATAATTTAGATATTTATTCATCACAAGTAGTCAAATAGCAATTGATCATATGTATATATACACACACACCTGCATATATACATATATATTAAAATATGTAATATATATTAAAAAATATATATATATAATATATATATTAAAATATATATTACTCATGGTTCAGAGAAACAGAACCAATAGGATATGTGTGTATGTTTATGTTTTGTCTGTGTGTATAATATTTTATTATAAGGTATTGGATCACATGGTTATGGAGGTTGAGAAGCCCTAAGATATGCAGTTGGCAAGCTGGAGACCTAGGAGAGCTGGTGGTATAGTTATAGTCTGAGACCAAAGGAATGAGAACCAGGAGAGCCAGTGGCATAATTCTTGTCCAAAGCTCAGCAGGCTTGAGACCTAGGAAGAAACAATTTTTCAGTTCAGTTTCAAAGGCAGGAAAAAGCCAATGTCCCAGCTCAAACCACTCAGGCAGCAGAAGTTCCTTCTTACTTAGCCTTTTTGTTCTGTTCAGGTCTTCAATTGACTGGATGAGGACCAGTCACATTAGGGAGGACAACATGCTTTACTCAGTCTCCCAATTTAAATGTTAACCTCATTGAAAAAGATCCTCACAGAAATACTCAGAAAGTTTGACCAAATATCTAGGTACCATGTGGTCCACAAGTTGATACATAAAATTAACCATCACACATGTATATATTATACACTTCTTATATGTGTGTATATATGCATGTATTTTATACACACACATAATTTTTCTTACTTGATGTTGTTTTAGGTCAGATTCCCCTGGGAACCAGACTCAGACTAAGACCAAGGCACTCATTTTTGTAGGTTCCAGGATGGCTAGCTGCTGCTGTAGGCTCAGTGTGAGACGCTCTCTGGGACTAGCCCTTGGCTAAAGGGAACCACTTTGTTCACAGTTATGTCCCCTTCCTAAGGGCAGAGAATATGCAATGAGTAGTTAACGTGGGGATAAAAATGTCCAATTCCCTTGTCTTAACTAAATACTATTCTGAAGGGTCATCCTGGCTGTTCTACTTGTCTATTTACTATCATAATTGGATAAAGTAGCAGCAAAAGACACATAATTGGATTACCTGGGTGCCAAGCATATTCTTCTCTGCCCCCATTATTTAACAGTAGCCCTATCTCATACTGATTATCAGGGTCAATTACCCCTATTATGATGCTGAGTCCTTGTTGTACCTGTTGCTCTTTTACAATGAAAGACTCAAAGAAACTGTGCAGCAGTCATAAGTTTTAAGTTTAGTAGCAGTGTTACTGTTACCTTGGTGAAAGCATTCCTTATATAGGAACCAAGACCCCTAGAACGAGAGTAAAGAAATTTCAGGGATGGGCAGCACAAATTTCTTATGTGGGTCCCAGGAAGTAATTATTAGCAGAGCCATTCCTATTATCCCCCACTGGTTCCTAAACTCATCAATTCTACCTTTTGGTAACACAGCACCATATGATGGTCAGTGATTTAGAGTGTCCTCTCCAAGCTCTAGTTTCAGCTGTACCTTTGAAAAGTCATTCCATGGGCCATAACATATATCCTAACAAATTGAAAAGAATAGAAATTATACAGTGTCTGCTCTCTGAGCACAATGGAATTAAACTAGAAATCAATAACAAGAGGACAACTGGAAAATCCCCAAATATGTGGAGATTAATCAAACACATCTAAATACCACCTAGGTCAAAGAAATCTAAAGAAGAAATTTAAAATATTTTGAACTAAATTAAAGTGAAGACACAATTTTTTTTAAGATTTATTCACTTATTCAAGAGAGAGTGTGGGGGAGGGGCAGAGGGAGAAGAGGAGAGACTCTCAAGCAGACTCCCTACAGAGCCCGATGTGGGGATCAATCCCACAACCCTGAGATCATGACCTGAGCCAAAACCAAGAGTTGGACACTCAACTGACTGTGCCACCCAGGCACCCCTAGAATGAAGGCACAATTTATCAAAATTTGTGTGATGCAGTGAGAGCAGTTCTTAGAGGGAAATTTATAGCATTGACTGCATATATTAAAAAGAAGAAAGATCTAAAATCATTAATCTAAATTTCCACTTTAGGAAACTAGAAAAAGAGCAAATTAAATTCAAAGTAAGCAAAAGAAAAGAAAAGAAATAAAAGCTCTGCAGATCCAAGAGTAAATGACAATTATATAAAATACACACACAACTAGAAGTTTTATGATTAAAGTCTCATGTTCTTATTAGGCATTTCTTGAAACTATCATAAGTACAATACGAGATTAAGTATAGATAGACAAGGTAGTGAAAATATTACAATAATGAAAAGTTTAAAACCCCTTTATTATGCTAAAAAGCACAAGAAAATTGAAGAACAGAATGATTTTGTTTATGTAACTGATTTCTTGTCTCTGAACTCAGTAGGAGCCTGGTCTGAAGTATTCCTCTACCAAAATGTCAATTTGAAGTTAATGACAACTATTTGAGTTCCTATATATATCTGGCACTATGTCTTGTGCTTTATATGTATTCTATGTTAAACAACAACTTTTTGAGTTGCTATGGCTATTTTCCTCATTGCATAGATTACAGGATCTAGAATCTTTTATCTCAGCAGGCCATAGAAACAAGAATATTTCAGCAAAGCATCTGCTAGGCTTATGAAAAAGGCACTGCAGATTTTACTGTTGTGTTTAATCATTTATGAATCTCAGTTTAACTTCTGTCTCTTGCTGAAGAAAGGAGAGACTGTGGAGTGTTCAGTTAAAAAAAAAAAAGAATTAGAGCAACAATCAATAAAATTGGAAACAGGCAATTAATAGAGAAAATCAATGAAACCAAACGCTGGATCTTTGTAAATATCAATAAAATCGATAAGCCTCTAGCCAGACTAACTACCAAAAAAAAGATAATACAGGTTACTAATATCAGAAATGAAAGAGAAGACATCACTCTAGAAACCATGGAAATTAAAAGGATAATAAAGGTACAGATCTGGCTAGAGGCTTACCTCTGAAACAAATAATGCAATATATGTTAAGAAAGAAAAAAAGAAGAAGAAGAATGTAGCAGGAGGGGAAGAATGAAGGGGGGGAAATCGGAGGGGGAGAAGAACCATGAGAGACGATGGACTCTGAAAAACAAACTGAGGGTTCTAGAGGGGAGGGGGTTGGGAGGATGGGTTAGCCTGGTGATGGGTATTGAGGAGGGCACGTTCTGCATGGAGCACTGGGTGTTATGCACAAACAATGAATCATGGAACACTATATCTAAAACTAATGATGTAATGTATGGGGATTAACATAACAATAAAAAAAATTAAAAAAAAAAAAAAGGATAATAAAGGAATACTGTGAACAACTCAGTGCTCACAAATTTGATAACCAGATGAAATGGACCAATTCCTTGAATTACAATCTGTGAAAACTCATAGTGGAAGAAATAGACAATCTGAATAGGCCTATATCTGTTAAAGAAATGGAATCAATAATTAATAACCTTCCAAAAGTGAAAGCACTGCACCCAGATAGTCTTAACTGGTGAATCGTAAGACAGTTAAGGAAGAAATTATACCACTTATCTATAGTCTCTTTCAGGGGATGGAAACAAAGAGAATACTTCTTAACTCATTCTATGAGGCCAATGATACTCTAATTCCAAAACCGTACAGAGACATTACAAGAAAAGAAAACTACAGACTAGTACCTCCCATGAACATAGATTCAAAAATCCTCAACAAAACATTAGCAAATCAAATTTTTTAAAGTATATAAAAAGAATTATATAACATGAGATTTATCCCAGGTATGCAAGGCTGGTTCAGATGTTAAAAATCAATTAATGTAATCCATCACATCAACAGGCTAAGAAAGAAAAATTACATGATTATATCAATATATTATTTGACAAAATCCAACACTCATTCAGGATAAAAACTCTCAGAAAATTAGGAACAGAGGGGAACTTTCTAAACTTGATAAAGAATATCTATAAAAAACCTACAGCTAACATCATAATCAATGGTAGGAAACTGGAAGTTTTCCCACTAAGATAGGTACAAAGCAAGGGTGTACCCACTTACCACTCCTTTTCAACATCATACTGAAGTCCTTGCTAATGCAATAAGGCAAGAAAGGAAATAAAAGATCGATCTATCTATCTATCTATCTATCTATCTATCTATCTATCTATCTATCTATGGAAAGAAGACCTAAAACTGTCTTTGTTGGAAGATGATATGATTATGTAGAAAATCTGAAAGAATTGACAAAAAGCTCATGTAATTAATAAGCAATTGCAGCAAGGTTGCAGGATACAAGATTAATATACAAGTCAATTGCTTTCCTATAAGCCAACAATGTACAAGTGGAGCTTAAAATTAAAAAGACAATGCTATTTACATTAACACCCAAATGAATGAAATGCCTAAATATAAATCTAACCAAGTATGTACTAGATTTAAAGGAGGAAAACTGCAAAACTCTGATGAACTAAATAGATATACCATATTCATGGGTAGGAATACTGAATATTATCAAGATGTCAGTTCTTCCAATTTGATCTGTAGAGTCAATGCAATCCCACTCAAAATCCCAGCAAGTTATTCTATGGATATCAACAAACCGATTTTAAGCTTTATATGGAGAGGCAGCCTCTATGACCTCAGGATGGTCTCTAGTTGATAGTAAGAAGATCTCTGTTTTACAAAGAGATGAGTTCTTCCAACAACCATGCAAACTTAGAAGAAAATCTTCCAAAGAAAAATGCAAGCTTGGAGAAAATCTTGAGCCCTAGGAAGGATTGTACCCTGTGAGAGATCCTGAAGCATTAGACCCAGTTGAACCATGCCTTGATTCCTAACCCGTGGGAACTGTGGTAGAATAAATGTGTATTGCTAGCACTCAGTTTATGGTAATTTGTTACAGAGAAAAATGAAACTAATGTAGTAACCCTTTGAGTTTCTCAAAACTGCTAGTTCCTTTGTTGCCAGTGCATTCCATATTGTTTTGGTAGATAGATTATCCTCTGGACTTTCTGCAGAATATGATGAGTTGTTGAGTATTCTGGTCTTATATTGTAAATCTACTCTAGCATGCCCACTTCTCTGAGCTTTTTGATTCCTTCCCCTACCATCTTCCATGGCAATCCTGACATGTATTTTTCAGTTGGAGTGGGTACTTTTTCCATGTTTCCGGAAGCCATTCTAGTAGCATGTCATCACTCTCCCCTGCTTTTGCTAGATTATTAAACCCTTAATAATGGGGAATTTCTCCCATATTGATAAACTCACCACTTCCAACTGTATTCTGTTCCCCTTGATTCAGTATCTTCAGGGTCTAGCCCCATATATACCTTCCTGCTAGATTAGATCTTCTAGTTCATTCAGTGTATAGTTACTTTTCCTTCTTTTGGCCAGGCCAGTACTTTCCCCGGCTAGATTATGTTATGACTTCACCTTAGTTATTTGTCTGTTGGCCAGGAAGGGAGGTGGGGATTGTCTTGCAAGGCAAGTGGCTTGTGCATTGTCTTTAAGCAATGGGTGAATACTACTTTACTTTTTTATTGAACTATAATTGACATACAATATTATATTTTAGGTATGCAAGATAGTGATTCAATATTTTTGTAGATTAGGAAATGATCACCATGGTAGGTCGTTACTGTCTGTCACCATACAAAATTATTATAATATTATTGATTATATTCCCTATGCTGTACTTTATATCATTATGACTTATTTTATAACTAGAAATTTGTACCTTGTAATACCCTTCATGTATTTCACTTGTTCCTGAGCCCCCCTCCCTCTGGCAACCACCAGTTTATTCTCTGTATCTGTGAATCTGTTTCTGTTTTGTTCATTTATTTTGTTTTGTTTTGTTTTAAGATTCCACATGTAAGTGAAATCATATGGTATTTGTCTTTCTCTGTATGACTTATTTCACTTAGCATAATACCCTCTAGCTCCATCCATGATGCAAATGGCAAGATTTCATTCTTTATGGCTGAATAAGTGTAAATGCTACTTTAACAGAGAGCAGTGGACTCCTTTTGCAGTCCCAGTGGGTTCAAGGGAATCTGGGGATTCAAGAATTTCAAGTATATTGATGCATATGTCCTTATCCCAAGATTCAGAGTCCCTTTTCTCCCTTATGATTGTCCTGTCTTTGATACAGTATCGAGAATTTCAGCTTCTCGAGCTCCTCCGCTTTTATAATTAAGTCTGCCCTCTAGCTGCAGACAATGAGTTTCTTTATATGCTGCCTTGGAAGCCCTCTGACTTTCACGTTTTGCCTTAAATTGGTGATTTATCAGCCTCATCCTTTTATTGTTCTCTCCAGTGCATCAATAATACCCACAAAAGTCATCCAATTCCATATTCCCTATAATTACTACTCAAGTCATTCAAATGTCTGAGATATTGTGCACACTGTAGTATTCCTCTCCATTCCATATTCCATTCCAGTTCACCAGCAGTGACTGTGTTAACAATTGTACTGCTACACTGTACCAATGGCTATTAGTACTCCACTTACCACTACAGATGAAGTCCTCCTATCTGTCTGACCAGTGAGAGATTTAGCTTTAAGATACCATATTTAATACTACTTCTTAGGATTATTACTAATGTGAATTGTCTTGGGTCAGGTTTCCCAAGAAAACAAATAGTTGCGTACAGGAGGTTTATTGGAGAATGATCCCAGGAGTAGCATCTTTAAGAGAGTGAGAAGCCAGATGTGCAGAGGGGAATATAAACCTTGATATGGCTGCAATCAGGCTTTAGGCTATCTAACAGGACTATCTAGAGCTAGAATTGTCCCTCAGAATTGTCCTGAATTGAGGCAAGGGGGTCAGGTCTTTGTCCCCCCTACACTAACCAGTCATTAGGTGCAGGCTGCTGCCAAGGAGGGACCATAATTTTGGGCAAGGTGGCTTCTTTAGGTCAAGTCTCAGAGAGGGACTCAGCTATGAGCCATTAGTACCCCCACTCCTGCAAATGGAGGACAGAGTGGCTTGATCCTGATGGGGATATCTGGCTAGAGAACTGCACTATGTACTACGATTTCGAAAGTCTGTGATTATAGATTGTATTGTAGTTAAGGAGGTTTTCTCTTCAAGCTTAGATAGTTTTTCAATAGAACACTTAAAACAGAATGAACCATTTAACTGTATTTTTTTCAGACAATAAATATTTATGGAATGTTTACTATGCCAGGCACTATGATAGGCACCATGGCTACAACCATAAACACTACACAATTGAAAGTATAAAACCATCCCCTTCAGTCCTGCCAGATGGAGACTGTGAATTAGAATCATCCTTGACTTAGAATGTAGTCATTATAAACATTATTTTGGAAAGCTTCAGTTGTATCTTTCTGTAGTTCAGGGAAAGGCTATAAAGAAGTGTATGGCTCAGCAATCACATTATTTTCCACTCCCAATCAGCTAAAAAAATCTGAAAGGGAAGAAGGTATTAAGGAGATGAAGAGAATGAACTAACACTTCTCTGTATAATATAATGAACTAGCGTCAGTGTGGCAGAGGCTATCCTTCAGTTGATAGGTTGAGACTGTAGTGTCCTTGAGAATTATTGTTTTTTTCTTCTTTTAGTTGGTTTTACTAAGGTATAACTTACATACAATAAGTTTCACCAATTTTAAGTGTACAATTTGATGAGCTTTGATAAATTAATATAATTATGTAACTACCACCAAAATCAAGATATAGGACATTTGCATAACCCCTCAAATTTTCTTGTGCTATTTTAAGTTTATCTCCTGTCTACTGGTCAGATTTTTGTCACTGGGATTTTGCCTCTTCTATAATATCATATAAATAAAATTATATAATATATAGTCTTTTGTATCTGAGTTTTTTCCACTTAGCATAACCCTTTCAAGATTCATCAACAAAGACTTGTATGCAATTATTTATATCAGCATTATTCAAAATATCTCCAAACTGAAAACAACCTAAATGCCCATCAACTGGTGAAAGGATAAAGGAACTGTGTTACACTCATACAGTGGAATACAACTCAGCAATGAAATGGACAAACAACTGATAAATACAGTAAGGGTCTGCTATTTTATGTGTATACTAAGTTATGGAGTTTTTTTACTGATTCATTTACAGAGAAGAGAAGAGAAGTATTCAGTGTCTTGATACAGCTAAATGTTCAAATGGGCTAGAATGCCGAGCAGCCAAGAAGTGACAAATAGCTACTACTCTTGTTTCCTGAGAGTGATGCCTTTTGCTAATCTATCTGTATCCTCATGACTTCTCTTTCTTATGACCAACATATACTCTTGTGAGTTGACTTGCCAGGATTAGGGAAGAGCTAGACTGACAAATGTAAAATCTACTATGAGAATCTAAGATGTAACACTGGTCACTGGTTTGAAAACTGGTAAAACACTTTAGGAAATTGATTCAGCTGTAACAAGCATCTTAAATATAGCTATACATATTGACTGAGTTTACTTATGGAACTCTGTCTTATGAAAATAGAATTGCAATCCAGGGTAATTATAGTGATGGTCAATGCACTTTTATCTATTTTATTTTATATTAAGGTTCACACTTGGTGTACAGTTCTGTGGGTTTTGACAAACTCATAATGTCATGTAGCCACCATTATAGTATCATACAAAATAGTTTCACTTTTGTAAAAATCCCTGTGTTCCACCTATTTATCCCTTTGCCTCTCACCCCTCAACCCTTGGCAATCACTGATCTTTTTACTGTCTATATAGTATTGCCATTGCAAAATGTCATATAGTAGGAATAATATAGTACCTTTTAAAGACTGGCTTTTTTCCACTTAGCAATATGATTTTAATGCTCCTCCATTTCTTTTTGTGGCTTAATAGCTCATTTCATTTTATTGCTGAGTAATATTCTATTGTATAGATGTATACCAAAGTTTGTTTAGCCATTCACCTATTGAAGAACATCTTGGTTGCTGCCGATTTGGGGGCAGTTATGGATAAGGCTGCTATAAATGCTTGTGTACAGTTTTTTGTGTGCATGTAAGTTATCAAGTCAATTGAGGTAAATACATAAGATGTACAAATGTTACATGGTAAGAGTATGCTTAGTTTTGTTAAGAAACTGCCAAGCTGTCTTCCAAAGTGACTGTACTGTTTTGCATTCCCACCAACAGAGAAAGAGTCCCTGCTGTTCCACATCCTTGTCAGCATTTGTGTTGTCAGTGTTTTGGATTTTAGCCATTCTAATAGGTATGTAGTGGTATCTCATTGTTTTAACTCACAAATCCCTAACATATGGTGTTGAGCATCTTCACACAGCTTATTTGCCAAATGTGTATCTCTTTGTTGAGGTGTCTGTTTATTGTTTTTTTTTTTTTTTTAAGATTTTATTTATTTATTTGACAGAGAGAGACACAGCGAGAGAGGGAACACAAGCAGGGGGAGTGGGAGAGGGAGAAGCAGGCTTCCCGCGAAACAGGGAGCCTGATGTGGGGCCCGATCCCAGGACCCTGGGATCATGACCTGAGCCGAAGGCAGACGTTTAACAACTGAGCCACCCAGGCACTCCGAGGTGTCTGTTTAGATATTTTGCCCACATTTTAGTTGGGTTGTTTGTTTCCATACTGATTTTAGGAGTTCTTTAAATATTTTGGATACACGTCTTTTATTAGTTATGTGTTTTGAAAATATTTTATCCCAATCTGTGGATTTTTTTTTCATTCTGCTAACATTGTGTTTCCCAGAGCAGGAGATTTTAGTTTTAATGAAGTCCAAATTATTATTATTTTCTTTTATGGATCCTGCTTTTGGAGTTACATCTAAAAATTCATTGCCAAACCCAAGTTCACCTGGAATTTCTCCAGTGCTGTCTTCTAGAAGTTTTATACTTTTGTGTTTTATATTTAGGCCTATGATCCATTTTGTGTTAATTCTTGTGAAAGGTATAAGAGGTATAATGTCTGTGTCTAGACTCATTATTTTTTTACATGTGATGTCCAGTTGTTCCAGCACCATTTGTTGAAAAGACTTTTTTCCTCCATTGTGTTGACATTGTTTCTTTGTCAAAGATCAATTGGCTATATTTGTTTGGATCTATTTCTGGGCTCTCTATTCTGTTCCACTGATCTAATTCTCTATCATTTCACCAATACCACACTATCTTAATTACTATAGCTTTAAAATAAGTCCTGACCTGAATAGACATTTTTCCAAAGAAGACATCCAGATGGCCAACAGACACATGAAAAGATGCTCAATATCACTCATCATCATGGAAATGCAAATTAAACCCACAATGAGATATTACTTTATATTGGTCAGAATGGCTAAAATTGAAAACACAAGAAATAACAAGTGTTGCCAAGGATGCAGAGAAATAGGAACCCTCACGCAGTGTTGGTAGGAATGCAAATTGGTGTAGCCACTGTGGAAAACAGTATGGAGGTTCCTCAAAAAATTAAAAATGAAATTACCATATGATCCAGTAATTCCACTACTGGATATTTACCCAAATAAAACAAAAACACTAATTAAAAAAGATATATTCACCCTTATATTTATTGCAGCATTATTTACAATATCCAAGATATGGAAACAACCCAAGTGTCCATTCATAGATGAATGGATAAAGAAGATGTGGTGTGTGTGTGTGTGCATATACATATATATAGGATGGAATATTAGTCATAAAAAATGAAATCTTGACATTTGCAATGATGTAGATGGAACTAGAGGGAATTATGCTAAGCAAAATAAGTCAGAGAAAGACAAATACCATATGACTTCACTCATATGTGGAATTAAAGAAACAAAACCTCTCTTTCCACTGTCTTGGAACCTGTGGAGTCCTGCTCAGAGCGGGACTTCTAAAATGACAAATATGTCTGGAAGGCTATGGTCCAAGGCCATTTTTGCAGGCTATAAGTGGGGTCTCCGGAACCAGAAGCAGCACACAGCCCTTCTTAAAATGGAAGGTGTTTATGCTTGAGATAAGACTGAATTCTATATAGGCCAGAGATGTGCTTATGCATACAAAGCAAAGAACAACACAGTGACTCCTGGTGGCAAACTGAACAAAACCAGAGTAATCTAGGGAAAAGTAACTCATGCTCATGGAAACAGTGGCATGGTTCGTGCCAAGTTCCAAAGCAGCCTTCCTGCTAAAGCCATTGGCCACAGAATCTGCATGATGCTATATCCCTCAAGGATTAAAACTTAAAAGTAAATAAAGGTGATTTGTTCTCTTGTTAAAAAGAAAGAAAGAAAGAAAGAAAGCTAACAAAAAACAGACAAACCAAAAAAACAGACTTTTATTTTTTTTATTTTATTTTTGGTATTACTTTTTTAAAATTATTATTATGTTATGTTAGTCAAGTAGAGAAAAACAGACTTTTAAATAGAGAACAAACTGGTGGTTGCCAGAGGAGAGGTGGGTAAAGGGATAGTGAAATATATAAAATACACTCATCAAGATGAGCACCAAGAAATGTATAGAATTGTTGAATCATTATATTGTACACCCAAAACTAATATAACACTCTATGTTAATTATACTTCAATAAAAAATTAAAAAATGAACCTCGAAGTCAGATTGTTGGTCCCCCGACTTTGATCTTTTTCAATATTATATGGGCTATTCTGAGTCTTTTGCCTTTCCATAGAAACTTTAGAATCAGTCAGTATCCACAAGTAAATTGCTGGGATTATTTCTGGGATTGCATTAATCCACAAAATCTGTAGATCAATTAGGAAGAACCAACATGTTAATAATATTGAATCTCCCTATCTGTGGACATGGCATATCTTCCCATTATATAAATCTTTATTTTCTTTCATCAGAGATTTGTAGTTTTTCTCATATAGATCTTGTACATATTTTGTTAGATTTATACCTAAGTATTTCCTTTTTTTATACTAATGTAAATGGTGTTATGTTTTAAGTTTCAAATTACAATTGTTCATTGCTGGTATATAGAAAAGCAATTGATTTATATATATTAACCTGTATCCTGCAACCTTGCTATAACTGCTTATGAGTCCCCTTTTTTCATTATTGCTAATTCTTTGGAATTTTTTTACAGAGACGATCATGTAGTCTGTGAACAAAGTTTATTTCTTCCTTTCCAATTTATATATCATTTATTTCCCTTCTTTATCTTATTGCATTAGTTAAGATTTCCAGTACAATATTGAATAGGAGCAGAGAGAACATGCTTACCTTGTTCCCAAAATTAGGGGGAAAGCACCAAGTTTCTTATCATTAAGTACGATGTTACCTGTAGGTTTTTTGTAGGTGCTTTTCATGAAATTGAGGGATTTCTCCTTTAAGTTGGCTGAGAATTTTTATCCCAATGGGTGTTGGATTTTTGTAAATATTTTTATGCATTTCTGGATACGATCATATAACTTTTTAAATTTAACATGTTGATGTGAAGAATTACATTACTTGATTTTGGAATGTTGAACCAGCTGGGATACCTGGGATAAATCCCATTTAGTCATAGTGTATAATTCTTTATATACGTTGTTGGATTCAATTTGCTAATATTCTGTTGAAGATTTTTGCATTTATGTTTATGAGAGACATTGGCCTATTGTTTTTCTTTCTTGTAATGTTTTTATCTTTTTTTGGTATTAGGGTAATGTCGGCTTTATAGAATGAGTTGGGAAGTGTTCCTTCTGCTTCTATTTTTTCAGAACAGATTGGAGAGAGTTGATAATTTCTTCCTTAAATATTTGTTAGAATTCACCAGTGAAACCATCTAAGCCTGCTTCTTTCTTTTTAGGATGATTATTAATTATTGATTCAATTTCTTTAATAGATATAGGCCTTTCAGATTATCTGTTTCTCCTTTTGTGAGACTCTATAGTTTGTGTCTTTCAAAGAATTGGTCCATTTCATCTGGTTGTCAAATTTGTGGGCAAAGATTTGTCCCTACTATTTATTTTTCTTTTACTGTTTAAGGAATCAGTAGTGTCGGCCCCTTTCATTCTTGACATTAATAATTTGTCTCCTCCCTTTTACAGGCAGTGGTAAAAGCTATGCAAAAGCCACTCAGGGAAGTACATCTTCCCCCTCCCCACAAAAAGAAAGCAGCAACTCAAACAGATATTTGTACACCCATGTTCATAGCAGAATTATTCACGATAGTCAAAAGGTAGAAGGAACCCAGGTGTCCCTCTGTAGATGAATGGATAAACAAAATGTGATATATACATACAATGGGATATCATTCAACCTTAAAAAAGGAAATTCTGACACATGGATGAACCTTGAGGACATTGTGCTAAGTGAAATAAGCCAGTCACAAAAGAACAAACATTTCATGATTCTACTTTTATGAGGTACCTAGAATTGTTAAATTCATAGAGACAGAAAGTAGATTAGAGGTTATGAGGGAATGAGAGGAGAGAAGAAGGAGTTATTGTTTAATGGGTATAGCATTTATATTGGTGATGGTTGCCTTGGGCCAAGGGATGGGAGGAGTTACTGTTTTGTGGGTACAGAGTTTCAGTTTTGCAAGGTGAAAAGACTCCTGGAGATGGATGGTTGCACAACAATGTGAATGTATTTAACTGTACACTTAAAAATGGTTAAGATAGTAAATTTTATTATGTGTATTTTACTATAATAAAAAAAAAAGTTAAAAAAAATTTTGTCTCTTCTCTTTTTTTCTTGGTTAGACTAGATAGAGATTTATCAATTGTACAGATCTCTCAAAAAAAAACCAGCTTTTGATTTTGTTGAATTTCTCTGTTGTTTTCCTGTTTAAAATTTCATTGATTATTGCTCTAATATTCATTATTTAATTTCTTCTGATTACTTTAGATTTAATTTACCCCTCTTTTTCTAGTTTACTGAGGTAGAAGCTTATATTGATTTTATTTTTTTTTTGTGTAAGACTGTTGAATCACAGACCTGTACCTCTGAAACAAATAATACATTATATGTTAAAAAAAGAAGAAGAAGAAGAAGACAGCAGGAGGGGAAGAATGAAGGGGGGGAAATTGGAGGGGGAGACGAACCATGAGAGACTATGGACTCTGAGAAACAAACTGAGGGTTCTAGAGGGGAGTGGGGTGGGGGGATGGGTTAGCCTGGTGATGGGTATTAAGGAGGGCACTTTCTGCATGGAGCACTGGGTGTTATATGCAAGCAGTGAATCATGGAACACTACATCAAAAACTAATGATGTAATGTATGGTGATTAACATAACATAATAAAAAAAAAAGCTTATATTGATTTTAGATGTTTCTTCCTTCTTTTCTTTTTTTTAAATTTAAATTCAATTAGCCAACATCTAGGTACATCATTAGTTTTTGGTACAATGTTCAATGATTCATTAGTTGCAAATAACACCAACAGATGAATGGATAAAGAAGATGTGGTTCATATACACAATGGAATATTACTCAGCTTTCTTTTCTAATATATGCACTTAATGCATTACATTTCCCTTTAAGCACAGCTTTCACTGCATCTAATAAATTTGGTAAAATTTAAATTTAAATTGTATTTTCAATTTAATTTCATTCAGAATATTTTTATTTTTCTCCTGAGACTTCTTTGATCCCGGTGCCATTTAGTAATATGTTTAATCTCCAAGTATTTGGGGAAGTCTTTCTGTTACTGATTTCTAGTTTAATTACATTGTTATTTGAGAGCATGCTTTATATGATGTCTATTTCTAAAAATTTGTTAAGGTGAGTTTTATGGCCCAGAATTTCATCTGTCTTGGTAAATGTTCTGTGTGAGTTTGAGAAGAAGGTGTATTCTTCTGTTGTTGGATGAAGGAAGTAGTCTATAAATGTCAATTAGATCCAGATGATTGATGGTATGGTTCAGTTCAACTATATCTTTACTTATTTTCTGCCTACTAGATCTATGAATTACTGATAGAGAGGTATTGAACTCTGCAACTTTAAAAGTGGATTCATCTATTTCTTTTTGCAGTTCTATCATTTTTGCAGCACGTATGTTGGTATTTTGTATCATATACATTAAGGATTCTATGTCTTCTTAGATAATTGACCCTATTATTAGTAATGCCTTTATTTATTCTGATGATTTTCCTTCCTCTGAAATTTCCTTTGTCTGAAATTAATATAGCTATTTCAACTTCTTTTCATTAGTGCAAATACCATGGCATATTTTTCTCTATCCTTTTACTTCGATCTGTCTATATTTT
Organism: Phoca vitulina; assembly: GCF_004348235.1. Classification (NCBI taxonomy): domain Eukaryota; kingdom Metazoa; phylum Chordata; class Mammalia; order Carnivora; family Phocidae; genus Phoca; species Phoca vitulina. The sequence continues at coordinate 3,622,924 of NW_022589742.1, forward strand.
TATATTAAGGTGAGTTTCTTGAAGGTAACATATAGTTGGGTTGTGTTTTTGATCCACTCTGACAACCTCTGTCTTATAATCAGTTCATTCAGACCACTGATATTTATAGTGATTATTTATATAGTTTGATTTATATCTATACTATTTGTAATTGCTTTTTATGCATTGCCCTATGCTTTTTTCTTTTTGTCTTACCCTCTTTTTCTGCCTGCCTTTGCTTTAATTGAACATTTTATATGATTCCATTGTCTTTGTTTTCTTGGCAAAACAAGTGTACTTATTTTTATATTCATAGCGCTCCCCTAGATTGTGATATACATTCACAACCACTGTAAGTCCACTTTCACTTCACATATAATGCAAGTACCTTATTATAAAGTATTCTCAATTCCTCCCTTCTGTCCCCCATAACTTTGATGTCATTCGTTTAATTTATCCATGACATATGGTCATTCCAAAAGTTGTTTCTATTATTATTTTGAATAAATTATTTTCTGTTAGATTAATTAAGAATAAGAAAAATAAAATATTTTCCCTTCATTTATTTCTTCTCTAATACCCTTCCTTTCTTTATGTGGATTCCAGTTGCTGACCTATATAATTTTCTTTCTGAAGAACTTTCAACATTTCTTGCAAGGCAGCCAGGTCTACTGGCAACAGATTCTCTCCATTTAATTTTTTTGGAGAAAGTCTTTATTTTCCTTTACTCTTGAAGGATATTTTCAGTGGATACAGAATTCTAGGTTAGTGGGTTTTTTTCTTTTCCTCTCAGTGCTTAATATATTTTAATTTACTCTCTTCTTATTTACAAGATGTTTGTTATCATTGTTCCTCTATAGGTAATGTGGGTTTCCCCCACTCTGGTTTTATTCAAGATTTTCTTTGTCTTTGGTTTTCTTTAGTTTGGGTGTGATTTGTCTAGTTGTAGATTTTTTTGGAATATCATCTTTGATGTTCTCTGAGTTTCCTGGATCTGTAGTTTGGTGTCAGTCATTAATTTTGGAAAAATCTCAGCCGTTATTACTTTATTCATTTATTCTGTTCCTTTCTTGTCTCTTTCTGGTATTCCCATTATGTATATGTTGTCCTTTCATAAGGATATTTGTATGGATATTCCATCTCATTTTTTAAAATTCTTTTTCCTCTTTACTTTTCAATTTGGGAAGTTTTCATTGACATATCTTTAACCTCACTGATTCTTTGGCTGTGTGTAGTCTACTGATGAGCTTACCAAAGACATTTAAAAATATCTCTTAAAGTGTTTTTGAATTCTAGAATTTCCTTTTGATATTTTTAGAGTTTCAACCTCTCTACTTACATTACCCATCTATTCTTACATATTGTCCATTTTAAAAATTAGAGCCCTTAACATAATTATTTTAAATTCCTGGTTTGATAATTCCAAAATTTCTGCTGTATCCAAGTTTGGTTCTGATGCTTACTTTTGCTTATCAGAATGTGTTTTTTGCCTTTTAGCATGTCTTGTGACATTTTGTTGTTGTTGAAGGCCATACATGATGTATCAGGTAAAGGGAACTATGATAAATAGGCCTTAGTATGAGCTTTTATTTTATCTGGGTAGGAGTTAGACTGTGTGTACTATTTGTTGTAGCTGAGACATGGGAGTCTAAAATTTCCTCTGGTGTCCTTGCTTTTATCTTACCTGTTGTCTTTGGCTTTTCCTAGAGACTGCTTCTTAAATTGGGTCTGAGATTTGCAGTTCTTTTATCTGTAACCACCTGTTATTATACAATTCATTTTATTTTGAATAACATTTTCCCTGTTAAAATTTATATATGTTAATGGTAGGAATTTTGAAAAACTCGAAAAGAATACACACAATTGTACTACTCAAAGATAACTATTATATAACAATTTGGCATTTTAGACTTTATAATTGATAATAAAATAATTGAAGACAGTCTAAATGTACAATTATTGTATAATAATTGAGTACATTATAGTACCTCTTATAGTCACAACATTATCAGTCACTGAAAAATGTATATGAAGGCTTTCATAACAAAAAATGCATATATGATAAATGAAAAAGACTATAAAATTGTATATGAAATGATAGCTGTGTTAAAAAATAACTATGTTCGAAAGTGTGAAGAAATTGGGGCGCTTGGGTTGCTCATTTGTTAAGCGTCTGCCTTCGGCTCAGGTCATGATCCCAGGGTCCTGGGATTGAGCCCTGCATTGGGCTCCTTGCTCAGCGGGAAACCTGCTTCTCCCTCTCCCACTCCCCCTGCTTGTATTCCCTCTCTTGCTCTCTCTCTGTCAAATAAATAAATAAAATCTTTTAAAAAAAAGTGTGTAGAAATAGCCAGGAAATGAGTATATATATTTAAACACTAAACAAATAATGAGTATATTTGGAAGTGACTTTGAGAACAATTTATTTTTCTAAATTTTCTCTTCCAAATATTGTATGTGTGTGCACACACACACAGACCAGGTTTTATATTTTAGCATGGTAGTTTCTGAAAGTGATAATCACTACACTAACATAGAAGCAGTCCAAATTTTATTAATCAGACTTATTTATTTATAGTATAACAAACAACTCATCATCCACTATTTCATAAAACAGAAGGGGAATCATATTATTGGATGGACCTGAGTATCAATCTGCCTTCTTCGAAAAAGATAAAATTACTCTTAATTTATAGTGAGCAAATAGATTTTAATTATTACCTGATAATTTGTCTAAATGATTCTAAGTATAACTGCCTTGAGAACTGAGGAAAGAAGAAATCATTAATAGTCCTTTGGTTGATACTGCCAGAGCCTTAACTTGTAGACTTTTTGCATTGGTGTTAATGGTAAAATGTTCCAGTGGGAAAGTTAATGAGTATAGCCAATGCATTGTTATTCAGTCATTAATGTGTCTAAGTATGACCTGAAGAATGGGTCAAAAAGTAAGATTTTTCTCATCAGGGAAGTGCAAATCAAAACCACAGTGAAATATCACCATATACCTGTCAGACTGGCTAGTATCAAAAAGATAATATATAAGAAGTGTTGGCAAGAGTGTGTAGAAAACAGAACCCTCCTGCACTGTTGGTGGGAATGCAAACTGGTGCAGCCACTGAAACATAGTGTGGAGGTTCCTCAAAAAATAACAAATAGAAAAACCATATAATACAGCAATTGCACTACTAGGTATTTACCTAAAGAATACAAAAACACTAATTCAAAGGGATATATGCACCCCTATGTTTATTGCAGCATTTTTTACAATAGCCAAGATATGGAAGCAGCCCAAGTGTCCATCAGTAGATGAATGGATAAAGAAGATTTGAGACACACACACACACACACACACACACACACACACACACTAGAGTATTACTCAACCATAAAAAAGAATGTGATCTTGCCATTTGCAGCAACATGGATGGACCTAGAGAGTATTATGCTAAGTGAAATAAGTCAGACAGAGAAAGACAGATACCATCTGATTTCACTTATATATGGAATCTAAAAAACAAACAAAAAAAGCAGAATAGACCCATAAATACAGAGAACAAACTAGTGGTTGCCAGAGGAGAAGGAGGTGGATATATGGGCAAAATGCATGAAGGGGAGTGGGAGGTATGGGCTTCCAGTTACGCAATGAATGTCACAGGGATAAAAGGTACAGCATGGGGAATATAGTCAATAGTATTGGAGTAGTGTTATGGTGACAGAGCATAGCTACACTTGTGGTGAGCATAGCATAACATAGAATTGTCAAATTACTATGTTGTACACCTGAAGCTAATGTAACATATCAATAATAGTTCAATAAAAATATTAATATCTTGGGAAATAAAAAGTAAAAATAAGGTAGCAACCAGTCTTCTAAATTTAAAAAAAAGTAAGATTTTTCTGGAGCCATCCCCAGAGATTCTGAATCAGTAAACATTTCATAAAGACTGCAAACTTGCATTTTAACAAGCACCCTAGGTGATTCTAATACTCAATAGGAAAAGCATGGGTTTTTGGTGTTAGGGAGACATTTATATAAATCCTTGATTGATTCTCTGACTAACCATGGGGCCACAAACAAATTATTAATAATGTAAGTTTAATATAAGGTGATGTTATTTAGAGCATTTTATACATGATATATGCTCAATAAATGGTATTGCTTAAGAGCAAAAATAATAGTTATTATAACCAACATATATTGAAAGCTTATGTGCAGAGCATTTTTTCTAAGCACTTATCTGTATTAGCTCATTTTATTTTTACAACTCTATGAGGGAAGTACTGTTATTATCCTTACACATGAGGAAACTGAGGCATGGATATTTTGTCTAAGGTCACCAAGCTAGTAAGTTTTTTAAAAGAAAAAGCAGATTTTAAACTAAAGTAGTCTGGCTCCATTTCTGTGGGTTTTTTTTAAACTAGTATGCTGCCATAAAACGGCACAGGATTGCAGATTGGATAAAAAGACAGGACCCATCCATATGCTATCTACAAGAGACTCATTTTGAGCCTAAAGATACATCCAGACTGAAAGTGAAGGGATGGAGATCCATCTTCCATGCCAGCGGACCTTAAAAGAAAGCTGGGGTAGCAATTCTTACATCAGACAAATTAGATTTTAAACTAAAGACTGTATTTAGAGACACAGAAGGACACTATATCATTCTTAAAGGGTCTATCCAACAAGAAGATCTAACAATTGTAAATATCTATGCCCCCAACATGGGAGCAGCCATCTACATAAGCCAACTGTTAACCAAAATAAAGAGTCACATTGATAACAATACGTTAATTGTAGGAGACCTCAATACTCTACTCTCAGCAATGGACAGATCATCTAAGCAGAAAATCAACAAGGAAACAAGAGCTTTGAATGATACACTAGACCAGATGGACCTCATAGATATTTACAGAACATTCCACCCTAAAACAACAGAATACTCATTCTTCTCGAGCGCACATGGAACTTTCTCCAGAATAGACCACATACTGGGTCACAAATGAGGTCTCAACTGATACCAAAAGATTGAGATTATTCCTTGCATATTCTCAGACCACAGTGCTTTAAAACCGGAACTCAATCACAAGAAAAAATTTGGCAGAAATTCAAACACTTGGAAGCTAAAGACCACTCCGCTCAAGAATGTTTGGGTCAACCAGGAAATCAAAGAAGAACTTAAACAATTCATGGAAATCAATGAGAATGAAAACACATCGGTCCAAAACCTATGGGATACTGCAAAGGCGGTCCTAAGGGGGAAATACATAGACATCCAAGCCTCACTCAAAAAAATAGAAAAATCCCGAATTCACCAACTAACTCTTCACCTTAAAGAACTAGAGAAAAAGCAGCAGACGATGCCTAAGCCACACATTAGAAGAGAAATAATTATGATTAGAGCAGAGATCAATGAATTAGAAACCAGAAACACAGTAGATCAGATCAACAAAACTAGAAGTTGGTTCTTTGAAAGAATTAATAAGATCGATAAACCACGGGCCAGAATTATCCAAAAGAAAAGAGGACCCAAATTAATAAAATTATGAATGAAAGGGGAGAGATCATGACTAACACCAAGGAAATAGAAACAATTATTAGAAATTATTATCAACAACTATATGCCAATAAACTGAGCAATCCGGATGAAATGGAGGCCTTCCTGGAAACCTATAAGCTGCCAAGACTGAAACAGGAAGAAATTGACAACCTGAATAGGCCAATAACCAGTAACGAGATTGAAGCAGTGATCCAAAACCTCCCAAAAGTCAAGAGTCCAGGGCCTGATGGATTCCCTGAGGAATTCTATCAAACATTCAAAGAAGAAATAATACCTAATCTCCTGAAGCTGTTTCAAAAAATAGAAACAGAAGGAAAGCTTCCAGACTCATTCTATGAGGCCAGCATTACCTTAATCCCCAAACCAGGCAAAGACCCCATCAAAAAGGAGAATTTCAGACCAATTTCCCTGATGAATATGAACTCCAAAATTCTCAACAAAATCCTAGCTAATAGGATCCAGCAATACATTAAAAGGATCATCCACCACGACCAAGTGGGATTTATCCCCGGGATGCAAGGGTGGTTCAACATTTGCAAATCAATCAATGTGATAGAACACATTAATAAGAGGAGAGAGAAGAACCATATGGTCCTCTCGATTGATGCAGAAAAAGCATTTGACAAAATACAGCATCCTTTCCTGATTAAAACTCTTCAGAGTATAGGGATAGAGGGAATATTCCTCAAGTTCATAAAATCCATCTATGAAAAACCCACAGCAAACATCATCCTCAATGGGGAAAAGCTGAGAGCCTTTCCCTTAAGATCAGGAATATGACAAGGATGCCCACTCTCGCCACTATTGTTCAACATAGTACTAGAAGTCCTAGCAACAGCAATCAGACAACAAAAAGAAATAAAAGGTATTCAAATTGGCAAAGAAGTCGTCAAACTCTCTTCGCAGACGACATGATACTTTATGTGGAAATCCCAAAAGACTCCACCCCCAAATTATTAGAACTCATACAGCAATTCAGTAATGTGGCAGGATGCAAAATCAAGGTACAGAAAGCAGTTGCTTTCTTATACACTAACAATGCAACTGTAGAAAGAGAAATTAGAGAAATGATTCCATTTCCAATAGCACCAAAAACCATAAGATATCTCGGAATAAACCTAACCAAAGAGGTAAAGGATCTATACTCTAGGAACTACAGAACACTCATGAAAGGAGTTGAAGAAGACACAAAAAGATGGAAAAACATTCCATACCCATGGATCGGAAGAATAAATATTGTTAAAATGTCTGTGCTACCCAGAGCAATCTAAATTCCAATGACATTTTTCAAAGTGCTGGAACAAACAATCCTAAAATTTGTAGGGAATCAGAAAAGACCCCAAATCACCAAGGAAATATTAAAAAAGAAAAACAAAGCTGGGGGCATCACGTTGCCCAATTTCAAGCTATATTACAAAGCTGTGATCACCAAGACAGCATGGTACTGGCACAAAAACAGACATGTAGACCAATGGAACAGAATAGAGAACCCAGATATGGACCCTCAACTCTATGGCCAAATAATCTTCAACAAAGCAAGAAAAAATATGCAATGGAAAAAGACAATCTCTTCAATAAATGGTGCTGGGAAAATTGGACAGCTATATACAGAAGAATGAAACTCGACCATTCCCTAACACCATACACAAAGATAAACTCAAAATGGATGAAAGACTTCATTGTGAGACAGGACTCCATCAAAATCCTAGAGGAGAACATAGGCAGTAACCTCTTCGACATCGGCCACAGCAACTTCTTTCAAGATACATCTCCAAAAGCTAGTGAAATAAAAGCAAAAATGAACTTTTGGGACTTCATCAAGATAAAAATCTTCTGCACAGCAAAGGAAACAGTCAACAAAACAAAGAGGCAACCCACAGAATGGGAGAAGATATTTGCAAATGACACTACAGACAAAGTGCTGATTTCCAAGATCTATCAAGAACTTCTCAAACTTAACACCCAAAAAACAGTCAAGTCAAAAAATGGGCAGAAGACATCAACAGACACTTCTCAAAAGACGACATACAAATAGTTAACAGACACATGAAAAAATGTTCATCATCATTAGCCATCAGGGAAATTCAAATCAAAACCACATTGAGATACCACCTTACACCAGTTAGAATGGCCAAAATGGACAGGGAAAGAAACAAGAAATTTTGGAGAGGTTGTGGAAAAAGGGGAACCCTCTTACACTGTTGGTGGGAATGCAAGTTGGTACAGCCACTTTGGAAAACAGTGTGAAGGTTCCTCAAAAAGTTGAAAATAGAGCTACCCTATGACCCAGCAATTGCACTCGTGGGTATTTACTCCAAAGACACAGATGTAGTGAAAAGAAGGGCCATATGCACTGCATTGTCCATAGCAGCAATGTCCACAATAGCCAAACTGTGGAAAGAGCCGAGATGCCCTTCAACAGGCGAATGGATAAAGAAGATGTGGTCCATATATACAATGGAATATTACTCAGCCATCAGAAAGGATGAATACCCAACTTTTGCATCAACATGGATGGGACTGGAGGAGATTATGCTAAGTGAAATAAGTCAAGCAGAGAAAGTCAATTATCATATGGTTTCACTTATTTGTGGAACATAAGGAATAGCATGGAGGACATTAGAAGAAGAAAGGGAAAAATGAAAGGGGGGAAATTGGAGGGGGAGACGAACCATGAGAGACTGTGGACTCCGGGAAACAAACTGAGGGTTTTAGAGGGGAGTGGGGTGGGGGGATGGGTTAGCCCAGTGATGGGTATTAAGGAAGGCCTGTATTGCACGGAGCACTGGGTGTTCTATGAAAACAGTGAATCATGGATCCCTGCATCAAAAACTAATGGTGTATTGTTTGGTGACTAACATAACATAATAAAATAAAATTTAAAAAATAAGTAGTATGCTGCAAATATATATATATTTATATCCCTTATTAAATATCTAATATACACAACACAACTAATTGCACATGTAAACTTAAAACAGTTATCTTTAATATGTCTGGATTATTCTCTCTCCTCAATTAGTTTTCTGTGAAGTTTCCAATTGCAATATGGTGTTCAGGGGTGAATGTCCAATTCAGTATTTTGAATTTGCTTTTAGTTACTTGGGTACCCACACAATGTCATCCAAATTCCTAAGGTTTATTTTGCAAAATATTTGGCATAGTTCATTTCTGTCCAGGTTTTCTCACTGTAATGGTTCCTAAGATACAAATTTCTCTCTACTCTGGATATTACTCAGTGCTAAAAGAAAGTTCTAACACCACAAAATATTTTTGTGTTATTGTTTCCAAGCTCTGCAAAAATATTGGTGTATACCTTTGGCATACCTGCTCTTAAAAATATTTTGAATTTTGGGGCGCCTGGGTGGCTCAGTTGGTTAAGTGTCTGCCTTCAGCCCAGTTCATGATCCCAGGGTCCTGGGATCGAGCCCCGCATCAGGTTCCCTGCTCAGTGGGGAGTCTGCTTCTCCCTCTGTCTCTGCCCCTCTCTGCTGCTCATGCTGTCTTGCACGCACGCTCTCTCTCAAATAAATAAATAAAACCTTTAAAAAAATAAAAAATATTTTGAATTTTATTTCACATATGTCAGAAGTGCATCAACTCACTTGACATATATATTGAAATAGTTGATAGAATTTATAATCAAAGATCATACCTTAATTTTTTACACAAAATTTAAATTTATAAAGATTTTAGAGTGTTCAAATTTATTTAACTTTGAGTTTCCTAAGATATTTGTGTGTGTGCATGCATACACATATATTAACCCTCAAAATGAAATGTGGTTAATATCAGTTGCTCCAAAGGGAACAATATAGGCTGATGAGTTTCCCAAACCAGGGCTTATTTTGAGGCTGTGGAATTATCTACACCCACACATTTCTCATTTACCTTATATTCTGTTCAAGGCTTTAGTGATGGCTGTAAGCAGTTCCTAAAATTCAGATGTCTGGGATGGGGGAGGGCAGATTGTAAGCAACCAGTATAATACTGTGGTTGAAAGCAGCTGGTATAACACTGGTCTAATTATGTGTTGGTAGATGTTTAACAACTGGCTTTCTGGGGAGAAAAGTCCTGACTGAATGCATTTTCTGATTTCTGTGGTGTTAATACTCCTACAATGGCCAATTTAAAGCTACCAAACTGATGTCACTGAATGTATAGGCAGGAAGGGATGCATAGTAGCACACTATCAATTAGTATTTCCACCATACAGATATAATAGATGTAAATAATGTCAAGAACATAGGTAATAGTAAAATATTTAAGATATTATAAGTTTTGAGCATTTATTTTTGCTTTTAATATAATGTATTTAATGGTAAGTTTATTATAATTTTTAATAATGACTGCAGGAACCAGCCTGCAAAATCTCTGAAAATTTAATAGTTAAGCACTCTTGAGTTGGATAGGATAGTTCTAGCACAACACTTCATTGGACTCCTCTAGAGGTTGTAAATATTTGCTATGCTTCACCCAGATACCTATTCAAAGAACTGCTGGGCACTAAAGTAAGGATGATTTCTTCTCCATTTGGGTGAGCATCCTCACTGCTACTCATAATAGTAATAAACCTATTAGCAATAATTAAGTTACTGAGGGCTTAGTATATGCTATTTGCAACTCTAAGAAATATTATTGATTTTAATATTTCATTTAAAACAGTGAGGATTTTGAGGCTCACTGTAGTCAGTGATCTTGCCCTTGCTCACACAACTTATGTGAAAGAGCTGGGCTCAGGTCCAACATTTTCCCAGTACCAAAACCTACCCTCTTAAACAGGATCCTCTACTGCATATATGTAAGCATGTCGAACCATATGAAATTGCTGGCCAGGTTTGACTTATAAAAGGCAACGTCATTGTGTTTAATTTAATATAGATATGGATACAGACACAGATACAGATATGAAATAAAGTGCTTTCTTTCACCTGCCTGCTCAAGTTGACATGCTTGTTTAGCATTGTTAAGACTTAGTAGAATGGAATGGGTTGATATCTAGGGATCCAGAAGTCTTGCATGTTGTAGCAAGAGCACTGTGCATCGTGTCAGAAGATTGTGGCCCCATCCCTTACTAGCTGTGTTTAAGAGGGACAGAAAACTTGATCTGTTTCACTCCTAGGGTTTTTTGAGGGTTAGTGTGAAAGCACTTTGGACATTACTGATATAAGAGATTATTTTTATGAGAATAGTAGTATTTTTGGAATTGGTAACAAAGTTCATCCTGCATGCCCAGGGATGAAAAAATAGCAATATCATTCATTACCAAAGGTGTGATCCATTATTTTTCAATAAATGTATTTTATATTGTTTGCACTCCCTAGCCTTTTAATAATAATGACAGCAAAAATAGAAATGTGTTTAACTTTTGTACACCAACTATGTATCAAACTCTGGACCCTTTACTTATGTTAACCCATGCAGTCCTCACAACAGTCTTGTGAAGTATACATCATTATTTTCAGGTTAATATGAGTTTCATAAGTAGTTAATAAATGGTGGGTTCAAGACTGGGAGTACAGTCTGCCTTTCTTGCTGGAGCTTTTGTCTTCCAGCTAGAGGACAGAATTATGTCTTATAACTTCCTATATCCATCAGTTCCCAGCATGGTGAATGGCATTATAGTCGAGATCTCAATGACCATTTTATTTTTTTAAAAGATTTTATTTATTTATTTGAGAGAGTGAGAGCATGAGCTGGGGGAGAGGCAGAGGCAGACTCCCCGCTGAGTAGGGAAACTAATGCAGGGCTTGATCCCAGGACCCTGAGATCATGACCTGAGCTGAAGGCAGATGCTTAACTGACAGAGCCACCCAGCCACCCTTCAATGACCATTTTAAATTAATACTTGAAACAATATTTTTTTTGAAAACTTTGTAAAATTTCAATTCCATGTAGAATTTTGCATATAACTTGAATATGTTGGATTAGAACAGTGATAAACAGCTAGTTGAGTCTGGAATTATTCTCAACTTTACTACCTGAATCAGAAAAGGAAGGGCATATTTCCTCTATTTCTGGGCTTGAAAGCAGATTCCCATGTGGTAGAAAATTCTCAATGGCCCTTTGAAAATCTTAAATTTCACTAATAATATCTACTTAAGATGAATTCCTTTACTTCAGGCACCCTAAGCATTCATAAAAGAGGAGTGTACTTAATACCACTGGCTATATTAATTGATATTTTTATTTTCGTCAGAATTTGTTAAGATACTCCATTCAGGATCTGGACATGTGTTCAGGATTTGTTACTGGGCTATGTAGAATATATAAATGATCAGAAAATGGCCTGAAGTGATTCTAGTTCATAATTCTATGGTGCTCTTAACATCCTCAGGAGGAGATATTAATGATGAAATGACAATGTGATAGAGAAAGCAATGGCCTCTGTGTTGAAGACCCAGATTTTTTTTTTTTTTTTAAAGATTTTATTTATTTGTTTGAGAGAGAGAGAATGAGAGACAGAGAGCATGAGAGGGAAGAGGGCAGAGGGAGAAGCAGACTCCCTGCCGAGCAGGGAGCCCGATGCGGGACTCGATCCTGGGACTCCAGGATCATGACCTGAGCTGAAGGCAGTCGCTTAACCAACTGAGCCACCCAGGCGCCCCAAGACCCAGATTTATATCATGAATGACACTTCCTGGTTAGGTGGCTTTATTATATTACTTCACCTCCCTAAACTTCAGGTGTTATCATCTATAAAGAGGAGATTATAATACCTTCATCATAGGGTTGTTGCGTGGATTAATTGAGTTAACATGTATACGAAAGTGCCTAGTACATAAATAGTTGCCGTATAAATACTGTCTGACTCTAATATAAGATATTTTGTCATATTTGGTTTTTAATAATGTTCATATCTTGTCAGAGTCAAAGCAAGTCTAGTACAGTGTGGATTTTAAACTTCTTTTGGTTGTCTCTTTAGTCTGCTTTATTCAGTAACAAGTTGTCACCTGTAGTTTCTCGTTAACATAAGTCAGCTCTATGCCAATACAAACAGTAAAATTTCTTAACTCCTCAATCAGCTTTGCTGTTAGTCCTAGTACTGTACCTGCCAAATCTAAAATGTAAAGTTAATTCATAATACTAATGTCCTGTCAACCATAACTTTCTAAGCCTTTCAATGTATGTCAATTATACTCCTAATTCCTGGGTTGAATGCTCTTTAAATATTTATGTGGTATAGTATAAAATAGATTTGGTTATAGAGCAAATTAATTATGTTTCCCTAAATTGTATTCCAGAATGAATTGCATTCATTCAACAGGTATTTTTTGAATACCTCTTATGTGCTAGGCACTGAGAATTCAGTAGAAAACAAGATCAAGTTTCTGCTCTCACTGAGCTGACATTCTAGTGCCAGTAGTCAAACAAAAAATAAGTAAATTTATACCATATGTTAGATGATAGGTACTATGGAGAATAGTAAACAGGTGCTGTATAAAGAAATGTTGGCATGAAGAATAGAGAGTTAAGATTTTTTAAGGAATGGTCATTTAAGACCTCATTAAGAATGTGTGATTTTGGCAAAGATCAGAAGGAGATAATGTGAAGGAAACTAATATAATTGATAAATTACTCCATCATGTTCTGTGCTAAGTTAATTTGATCAGTTCTCTTATTTAGTCTTCACAAACACCAATAAAATAAATATTTTTTGTGAACATTTTACAGTTGGAGAAACAGAAGGTCAAAGAAATTACATAACTTTTAAAGCTACACTATTAATCGCTATGTTTCTCAAACTTCAAGAGTGCTACTTTAGGTTTTTGAATTGGTCTCCTTGAAGCTTCTTTTTCTAGGCTTGAAGTAAAGGGAATAGTGCCCCTCCAACATTTTTCTCCTGAGTACAGCAGCAATCTCTTTTAACTAGCAAAAATCATTCACAAGCCCTTCCTTATCTCTCTTCACTTGCACTTTTAATATCTCTTTTTGGGCTTTCAAACTTTCTAGTTGGTAGTGTGTTGATCCATCAGATCCCCTCTTCAGTGCCAATGCTGAAAATATCTTCTGCAAATGGCTCTCAACTGGGACCCTCAAAGGGCATTGCCTTCTTATCCAAGATTACAACTACCTTTCAACCAGGTGGTCTATGGACAATGATTGGCTGATGTGAGGGTTCAAAAGTCCAACCCCATTTCTTCAATTTGGTACAACTTTGAAAAGCTGGCATTCCAAGCTCCAGAGATTTCTGGAATATTCTCTAAGGCCCCATTTGCAAAGAAGTGGAGATAAGATTCTCTCTTTGTTCAACCTTGTTTCCTTACTGTCCTACAAGGACATCTCCCTAGACTACTCCCAGTGAACCTTGTGCATATAACCACCCATCTCACAGTCTATTTCCAGGAAATCTGACCTAAAATTAATCTCTAACTGGTTCTAAAGATTGTACATTGTGAAAGTCTGCTTTTTATTCTGGCACCTCGCTTTGAAATTCCATGTCTTTTCTACTGTGACAACTCAGTTCAAACTTCCAATTTAAAATACTGTTCTAGGTGAAGTGTGATCTGAACAAATTTAACATGGATCAAAGTAGTTCAGTACAGTTTGACTGAAATGCATCAGTGGGCTCTGATGAAAAATAAATCTGAAGAAGTAGGCACTGACCAGATCATGACATTCCTTATGGAGTTTTTTCTTTAGGAAACAAGGAGCCTTTGAATAGGTTTTAAGCAGGAGAGTAACAAAATCAGAGGCACACCTTATAAAGATGTCTCTGGTGGCAATGTAGAGAAAGGACTGGATGGATCTGGATAAGACTAGAGGCAAAGGGACCAATTGGAAGACTAATTTAGACAATACTTTTGGTAAAGAGATTGAAGGGGAGCAGAATTTGCCACCCCAAAATATGCCTTTTGGCATAAAGATTATCTTGAGCTGGCTATTTTTAAAGGAACAGAAGAAGGGGGAAAAGCTCTGAAAACCTAGTAGAAGTTACCTTTGTGTAAGAGACATGTGCATTTATGAGGAAAACCTCCATTTGTAAGGGTGTCTCCCTTCTTGTACCAGGAAGGGGGGAGGATGACTCTAATCTCTAGAAACTTTTATCACCAGAGAAGGCAAGGACCTAAATCTGCATAACAATCTTACCCTTGTTTATTGTGCCTTTTTCAGTCACCTCCCATAACCTGTTCCACAGCCCCAATATCTTTCATTTGTCTTTAGCTGGAGATGGTATTTCAGGTGGGGGCTTGGCTCATTTTGAGGAATTGCTCAGTTTTCCTGGGTCTCTTTTGTTGATGCAGGAGGTATACATGTTAGTCAACTTCTGTTTGTTTTTCTCTTGTTAATCTTTTTATTCATTCATTTATTCGGAGTTCTTATTCTCTGTGTCTTTTTTATTCTTTTATTATAGGAGGTCTCAGCAAAGAACCTAGAAGGGTAGAGAGAAAATTATTTTTCACCCTCTACAACATGAAATTGTGCTTTTGCTTTCTACTTTCTTTCTTTCCTTCTTCTTTTATAAATTGTAAACATCTATCACTATATTAATATTTATGTGAATCCTAAAACAAATAAAACATAGGAATTAAAGGATATAAGATCAAAAATAAATATAAATAGAATTTCTCTTATTTTCTTCCAACAACTCAATGAATGGTATTTATTTAACTTATCTTGGAATGCTCCTTTAGTGAGAAGTCTTGTATGAGGAATAAATGGAATGCTTTTCCTCATTCTCTTACTGGTGCAAAGAGATTTTTATTATCATTTCCTGCCATTATCATCCCATTTAACCTATAACATAATAGCTTTCATCAGTTCTCAAAATGGATGTTATTCTCTACAATTACATTATATGTTGTTACTGCATTAAAAGGGCATGCAATGACGTATATTTTATATTGATAAGGTACCTAAATATACTACTGTTGGTGAGATGCTTGAATCCTTTTCAAGGGATCACGGGTACCTACAGGTTACAATGAATGAAACCCAAGGACTTTTTCTCTTATCATCTTGGTATTCCCTCTGTATTAAATTCTTTAGTTTTAATGTGTAAACTTTCTCAAGATCATAAACTGAAAAATGGCCTTTGAACAGTATTTGAAAGTTTATAATGAATCCAGCAGTAGCTAATTATCTTCCTAGCTTCACAGTTAAAATGAGGAGCAGGAATGATATTTCCCCATTTTGGACCAGCAGCAAATCTTGTTGGAGCTAGATCTACACCCTCAAGTGCCCTAAATCTTAATCCAGTGCTTGTTGAAAATCTGTGTTGTTCTAAATTTCAGGTGAAAAAAATGCTATTTTTCTCCTCTACATGGAGTTATAGATAATTTGTTAATTAATATTTGATTATTTTTCAAGTACCTCCAGGGTAGTAATAGGAAATAATACTATGTGGGTTATCAGTCCCTTTGAATCACATTTTAAACGTCATTTTTTCACTGTTTTTGTACTTTATTAGAAAAATAACAACCAGAATTGTTGGAAGTATTCAGTAGAAATGGTGTAGTATTTACCTAGGCTGGGGATGCAGAATCATTTGCTTCTTTTGTTTCTTTCTGCAAAAGAGATATGATAGCAATGAATTCATCCCAGCTTATAACAAAAGTATTCATCATAATATTTTTTAGGCAGAAAGAACTGTGTGCCCTTATTGAACATGCTACCATATAGATGAATTATCTGATACAGCGAATAATATCTGTGAAAAATGTCTCCAAACTGCTAGGCTCTGTGATTCTTAGGATAGAAAAGTGACAGACAGGTTGTTAGAAGGATCTTATATCCTTTCCTATAGAAGGGCATCAAAGAAATGAAGGAATTCAGGAATGAAAGCTCCTATTGTGTTCTGCCTTTGTTTCTGAAGCAGGTAGGAGGGGGCTTACCTGAGTCATACCAGCTCATAACTCCCATCAGAGAGATTTTCCTAAGGGATGACTTTTGTCACCTACTATTTCAGAAATGATGTTTTACCCCAAGTAGGCTATTAGGTAAAAGACAGATTTATCCATGATTTCATGATCCTCCCTATCACTCAGTTTTATCATTCTGCTGTTTTCAAGCACTATGTGAATCTTGCTTAATGTCCAGGGTATCTTCTATTACTCTCCCCTCAGTCACCTTACCATGTTCCATCCCAACTGAGACACACTCTCTCCCTCTTTCTTTCTGTCTTTCTCTTTCTCTCTCTCCCTCTTTCTCTCCATCTCTACAAGATGTCTTGATTCCTTTATTGCTGGTTACCCCAATTCAACCTTAGCCTAGAATTAGCTTCCCAATCCAAATCCTATTTTGTTAATAAATGTTAACATTTGATTAATATTTTTTAAATGAAATAAACATATTGTAGGTAGAGCTGAGCTCCTCTTTGCATCTCTCCACAGTCCAATTTCTCTTTTCCCTAACCTGCCACAATCACCAGCAGGAATTTGTTAAATCCTTCTAGTACTCAATTTTATTCACATGACAGGAGTTGCCTCTATTTAATACGTAAATTTGTAGCATTGGCCAGCTATTGTTAATTTGTCTTCTTTACAGTTCTACATTCCTTCTCACAAACATTTATGAGGTTTATGTTTTCAGAAATCTGAGAGATGATTGTTTTGTTTTTCTTCAGTTTGCTAGTGAGGTTGAGCATTTTATCTTTTGTTTATTCTTGGACATTCCAATTCCCTCTTCTGCAAGATAACCATTTTCTGTTGTGTCTCATGTATTTGATTTTCTTTAAATGAATGTCACAAATAGCTTTTCCAAGTCTACAATTTGTTTTTTAACTCTCTTTGTGCTGTTTTTTGTATAGAACTTTAAAATTTTGTTTTTTTTAAGATTTTATTTATTTATTTATTTGACAGAGAGAGACACAGCAAGAGAGGGAACACAAGCAGGGCGAGTGGGAGAGGGAGAAGCAGGCTTCCCACTGAGCAGGGAGCCCTATGTGAGGCTCGATCCCAGGACCTGGGATCATGACCTGAGCCGAAGGCAAATGCTTAATGACTGAGCCACCCAGGCGCCCCTAGAACTTTAAAATTTTGAAATAATCAACTCTATCAATTTTTTTCTTTATGTGTGCTTTCTGTGTCATGCTTAAGAGATCCTTTCCTATCACAAGGTCACAAAGATGTCATTTATATTTTCTTATTATAGTTATATAGTTTGTATTAAACATTTACATAGTTAAGCATTTTTAATTTATTCTGGGTATGGCAAGGTACAGTTTTGTATTTTTAACATATGGCAAGCCAATTTCCCCAGTTAATTGTAACACCAACCATATCATGTATCAATGTATACAGATCTTTTCCTGGGTCATCTGTTCTGTTCCATTGATCAGCATCAGTACTATTAAGATAATTTTGTCCTAAACCTTGATATATGGAAGAAAAAGTCTCTCCTGGTATTGTTTACTTACAAGGATAATTTTAAGGTTTCTCGGACTTTTAGTCCTCATTATGAATCTTAGAATCTAGTGCAAAAAATTTCCTTATAAGATTTTGATTGGAACAGCATTGAATTTATAGATTAATTTGGAAGAAAATATTCATTTTGTGATATTGAGCTTTCCTATTCTTGAATATAGTTTATTCTCCATTTGCTCAGGACTTCTGTGTTCTTTGAAAATATCATATACCTTTCTCTTTAAAGGTATATCTTTTTTTAAAAGATTGTATTTATTTATTTGAGAGAGAGAAAACATGAGTGGGGGGGGGCACAGAGGGAGAAGCACATACTCTGCTCTCCATCCCAGGACCCTGGGATCATGACCTGAGCCAAAGGCAGACGCTTAACTGACTGAGCCACCCAGGTGCCCCTAAAGGTATATCTTAACATGTTTTTAGTTTTATTCCAAGGAAGTTACACTTTAAACTATTACAACACTGGATGTTTCTTTTCTGTTGCATTTTTTAATTGATTATTGCTGGGGTATAGAAACACTGTTGGTTTCCCTATCTTGTGTTTAGTAACCTTACTGGACTTTCTTGTCAGTTTTGTTTTGGAAAACCAACCTCTATGCTTTGGAGTGAAAATATAATGTGAAGGCAGAGTTTGGGATAAAGAGAAACAATAGCTTTATTGCTTTGCTGGACAAAGGAGGCCATAACAGCCCTCATGGAGGAAGGGGCTTGGAGGTTTCATAGGGAAATACAAGATCTAGCTTGTTTCTCCAGGAATTGTGTATGTGTGGCCAGCGTTGTTCATCATGTTTTCAGGGTGGTACTGGGTTCCTAAAACAAAAGGCCAAGAAAGGAGGAGGAGAGATTTGCAGAAGAGAGGAAAAAGGTTACTTTAAAATAGAGATTCATGGGGCACCTCGGTGGCACAGTCAGTTAAGCGTCTGACTCCTGGTTTCAGCTCAGGCCATGATCTCAGGGTCTTTAGATCAAGCCCAGGGTCCGGCTCCAGGCTCAGCACAGTCTGCTTCAGACTCTCTTTCCCTCTCCTCTGTCCCCCTCCCTTTAAAATAAATAAATAAATCTCTAATAAAAAATAAAATAGAGATTCACTGAAGCATTAGTGCAGCTATTTTAATTTTTGTTAAACTTTGTGCTTTTAAGCGGTTTCAGTTTCATTTGCTTGTGACTCCTAGTTTCTCTATGAGGAAATCCTATCATCAACAAAAATGACAATTTTGTCTCTCTCTTTGTTTTGATTTTATTTATTTATTTATTTATTTATTTTAAATTCAATTAGCCAACATATAGTACATCATTAGTTTTTGACGTAGTGTTCAATGATTCATCAGTCTTATATAACACCCAGTGCTCCTTACATCACGTGCCCTCCTTAATGCCCATCACCCAGTTACCCCATCCCCTCACCCTCCTCCCCTCCAGCAACCCTCAGTTTGTTTCTTAGAGTCAAGTGTTCTTTTGATTTTAATATATCTTCTTTTTCTTACAGTGTTTCGTTTAGAACTTACAACACAATGTTAAATAGTAGGAGTGATAGCAGGAATATTTGTTTTGTTCCTGAATATAATAGACATGATTCTAATGTTTTACTATTAAATGTGCTTTGTCTTAGGTTTTTTTATAGATAGCATTTATCAGATTAAGAAAGTATTAATCTATTCCTAATTAATAATTTCAGTCATGAATGTTTAACTCTTACTGAATTGTTTTTTGCCATCTGTTGATATTGTTTTCTTCTTTAACTATGAGTGTGATAAATTGCATGGATTTTCTGATATTGATGCATCCTTATATTCCTAAGATAAACATCCTTGATCATTATGTTTATGTACATGTGTGAATGCATGTGCGCACATAGCTGGATTAAATTTGATAATATGTTTAGGATTTTTCTTTTATGCTATATGCTTATGTTGATGAAGGAAAAATATGTCCTCTTCCCTTCAAGGTTCTTCTAGCTAGTCTAAGAATAAAACTGACATGAAAAAGATTAATAGGAAGAAAGTAAAAGTTTAATTACATGTATACCACCTATATACATTGGAGAGACCCAGGAAAACCATAACTCCCCAAAATGGCTGAAACCATCAATTTAAATACCATCTCCAGCCAAAGATAAAAGATGACTGGGGGGGGGGGGGGGAGTCAGTTATGGAAGGTTACCAGGAACAGCACAGTAAGCAAAGGTAAGGTGCTTATGCAGATTTAAGTCCATGCCTTCTCCACTAACAGTTTCTACAGGTTTATAGAGTCATTCCCCTCTTCTTAGTACTGAGAAAGATACCCTTACAAATGGAGATTTTCCTCATACATGTAAATGTCTTTTATAAAAGGGTAACTAGGGATACCCAGGTGGCTCACTTGCTTAAGCTCAGGTCATGATCTCAGGGTCCTTGGATTGCACTCAGCGCAGAGTCTGCTTGAGATTCTCTCTCCCTCTGCTCCTCCCCGCCGCTCTCTCTCAAATAAATAAATCTTTTTTTTTAAAAAAGGGTAACTAACTTCTACTTTGTTTTCAAAGCTTCTATTGTGTCCACAGTTTCTTAAAAATAACTAGCTTAGAGTAATCAGTATGCCAAAGAGACATATATTATGGTGGCAGAATTAGCACCCCTACATTTATTTTTGTACTGCTCTTATTTGGTACAAAGGTTATAATAGTTTCATTAATTGTGTTGAATAGCTTTCTCTCGTTTTTATTCCTGGAAATAATTTGTATTATAGAAAGACTATCAGTTGCTTGAATATTTGATGAAATTTGCCTGAAAAATTTCTTGTCATTCATACCTTTTTTATTGGGATGGAGGTAAAAATTGACTACCAGTTCAATTTTATTAGTGACTGTAGATATATATATTTATTTATTTAAATATGTTTTAATAATTAATCTCAAACATTTTGTCAAGTTAATATTGTTAGTATTCTCTTATGATTTAAAAAATTTTATAACTATGTAAATTTTCCCCCATCTCATTCAGTTTTGTACTCTCCCCTTCTTTATTTTTCTTGATCTGTTTTGTTTGTTTTTAATTTTTTTATTGGTCTTTTCAGAGAACTAGTCTTTGGATTTATTGATCTTCTCTATTTTGCTTTGTGTATGTCTTCTGGTATCTAGTTTTGCTGATATAACTCAGCCTAATAATGGTCATTTTGTTTTAGTTAGTCTGTCTCTTTTATTTTTTTTTAAACATTATTTATTTATTTTAGAGAGAGAAAAATAGTGGGTGAGCAGGGAGAGGGAAAGAGAGAGGGAGAGAAGAAGACTCCCCGCTGAGACCATGACCTGAGCCAAAATCAAGAGTCAGAGGCTTAACCAACTGGGCCACCCCGGCACCCCTAATCTGTCTCTTTTCTTTGGTGATTTTTCAGATTAATGTTTGTCCTTCATGTTTTTTAATTTTTCTGCAGTGTACCTTACCTATGTATGCCCTAGATTCTGGGAACAAAATGTGGAATATCATCTCCTGCTCATTTTGTCTAACATTAAGGTACAGAGCAGGAGAATAGTTGACTTATGAAACAGTCATTCATCTGGTAACTGTTCTTGCCTCTTTCTCCCCTACTGCTTAGTCTCAGTTGTCTGACCCAAGGGACGATATAGGAGCTGGCTGAAGCTATACTGATGTATAGATGTATAAGAACCCAAGTGCTGGGCGCTTGGGTGGCTCAGTCGTTAAGCGTCTGCCTTCGGCTCGGGTCATGATCCCAGGGTCCTGGGATCGAGTCCCACATCGGGCTCCCTGCTCGGCAGGAGGCCTGCTTCTCCCTCTCCCACTCCCCCTGCTTGTGTTCCTGCTCTCGCTATTCTCTCTCTGTCAAATAAATAAACAAAATCTTTAAAAAAAAAAAAAAACCCAAGTGCCTTTAGGTATTCCATCAGGTTCTATACTTTCTTGACTTCAGATGCCTACCATTGCTACAGCACTTTTTGTGTCTACCGTGAGCAAGATCCAAAAGTTTTTTCTCCCTGAATAGAATTTACACTGCTACAAATATCCTCAAGTTTGGACAGGTTATCACTCCCATAGCAGGTAAAATATTCTGTCCAAATGAAATAGTATGTGTCTTGAGCAGCATGTCCAGGCAAGGGGCAGTTAGGGATCTTTTATAACTCAGGACCTGCCAACATCTGCTGTGGCATACTACTCTCTCTCTCAAAAAAGAATTTCCTATTTTGTTTTCTTGAACTTCCCCCCCGCCTTGGCAGGCATTTACCAGTGCTACATAGGGGAAAAAATCAGCAATTTTCAAAATTAATTTAAATACTTTGTTATTAATTTAATGTTATATAATAAAATTAGTGATGCATTAAACAATTGACATTCTGCTCTGAATTTGAGAGGTATTTCTTAAATGATATTGGCATGGAATATCCACATTTATGTTCCCTTTTATTAGCACTGCTGATTCACGGAACTATATGCACTCAGTATGAAGTGTGAGAGAGGGCAAAATGACATCCACTTCAAAAGGCTTATTTCCTTGAGTCAGCATGACATGATAGATGTCATTTGCTGTTTTTTTAGAACCCTCTCATTTCCTACATGCCTCTTAAGGTGTAATCAACTCGCCATGCTGAGTGTGAGTCAAGGATTTAAAAATAAGCATTTTGTATAATACTGCCCCTAAATGCAAGGCAACTTCTCCATCAGGTATTCAGCCAAAGAAATAGGGAACTGTTTCAGTAAGGGAAAAAGAGATGGCTATGATTTGGGCCTTATTAGCTTGCTTTAGAACTTAACTTTTGCCGTAAGATGAAGTCTACTATCTGGTACTGAATGCTAATTTATGTTCTCATCGTGGAATAATGCCTAGCAAACCCACTATTCAGCCTATGATGAACTTTTCCATTTAGAAAACTATATTCATAAGTCAGACTTTACTTAGGCCTAGAACTTAACATATGAATATGTCCAAACATGGCTTCTGGATGGGAAATGCAGGGTCTGTGAAATCTAAAACTATTTGCCTTTTCTTAGTGATGACTAGAACCATGGAATGAAGGAAAATCTCCTTAGTAAGAAAGCAGTTTGCACAGAATATCAATCAACTATTATTTTTTTTTTACCTAGCTGGTTATCAAGTTAAGAAAACAAAACAATTATATCTGATATTGGCAAAGCATGGAGAAATCAGTACTCTCACTCACTGTTGTTGGAAATACAGATTAACAAAAGCTTTCTTTGAGAACTGTTTGATAGTATCAGCAATTCACATGAAGAAACCCTTTGATGTGCCATTTCTATTTCTCTAATTTTTTCCTGCAAGAAATACTGATTCACGTGCTCAAAAATGTATGGGCAGAGATTTCTACTGCAGTAATGTTTATAATAGTACAAATTTTGGTAACATAAATGCTCAGATAGAGGAATGGCTAAATAAACTATAATATATCCATTCTATAACATTCAGTGTCTCATGAAAAAATAAAATGAGGTAGATCTATGTATACTGATATAGACAGATGCACAAGATCATGGTTAAGTGCAAAAACAATCTTCAGAATCCTGTGGAGTGCTGTACAATTTCCTCCCCAAACTGTTTGCTTTCTATTATCTTCTCAGGTTATTACTTTATTCTTAGGTTGTATACAGTTCACATTTGGATCACTTTAATGTTATAATTCTCTGTCTCTCAGGAGAATTAAAACAGCTGTTCAACTATATGTCATTCTCCATCTGTATGTGACTATATATGTTACAGAAAAACACTAAACCCTGGCAAATTATCTCAATGAATAGGAAATAAACTTCCAGACGTTTTCTTTTTTGGGAATATAATTTTAAAAGTAAACCTTTTGAAATAAAATAAACAAATTACAAAAGTAACACATGACTTTTAAGCCTGCAAATGAAATAATAGGTCAGTAATATAGAGAGTTATAAGGGAAAATACCCTTTACCTTATCCCAAATTCAAATTCTCTCCTTAGATAACCACTTAAAACATGCTGGTTTGGAATATTTCAGATCTCTTCCTGGGTATCTACTTATACATACCTACATCTGATAACTATAGCTCTCTGTAACTAAGCATTCTTTTCCCTATTTTAAACAAAGATGACATTGTACGACAAACGATATTCTGCAGGGTTTAGTAAATGTTCTCCTCAAGAGAGGTCCAAGTGGTTTTCACCCTTGGATCACTACTCCATATTCAAATTCTTGGGAAATGATAGATCAATGGGTCACATGTTCTCCCCTTCCAGGAGATAGCAAACTACCTTTATTGATCATTCCACCAAGACTTTCTGAAATGATAGAGGGATACTTCTCCAAAAGAAAGTTGAAGTGTCAAGAGGTGATAAAATAAACATCAAATGGGCAACAACAACAGAAGGTTACATCTCTGTACTAGACTTGCTCAACTGACTGGGGAGAACATTCAAGAAAACAAAATATAGACTATAAGAGAGAGGGGGTTCGTGGGTGGCTCAGTTGGTTAAGCATCAGACTCTTGATCTCAGCTCAGGTCTTAATCTCAGGGTCATGAGTTCAAACCTCTCACTGGGCTCCGTGCTGGGTGTGGAGCCTACTTAAAAAAAGAGAGAGAGAGGAGCATATGAAGTGTCATGGTGCAAACATGAGGGAGCAACTAACTTTCCTTGGAAATTTAGAGAAATCTTAATGTGGCTTAAGGGATGATTAAGAATTTTCTAGTTAGTGAATGGAATTCCAGGCACTGAAGCATGAAAATAGGGTAAAATGGTGGTTATGTAGAACCTACCCCTCCTTCAAAGTCCAAATCAATTCCCATAATTGCTTGTTATTATCTGATTTTCTAACTACTTATCATATGACTTCCTTATTTAGAATTTCATCAAACAATATGTTACATTTATCCTAAAGCCTTTCATGTGCATGTACCATGTTTTGGTATTAAACATAAATAGATGTTTCATTTGTTATGAAAACTAAGATAATTTAAGAGATTAAATATGTCTAGTCTATATATGATCTAATATGTTTAAGACCTGAATTGCTACCGGTGTTACTAATTTGACCTCTTCCTTTTATGGATAACATTACTTTGAGGTTAAGAACAGGGACCTCTCTGATTAATTTTGTAACCCTTCAATTAATATTTCACTGTTTTATGACATGATTTTGTGGAAATATTAAATCATCAATACAGTTGGTTAGTTTGTAGCTTTTTCCAAAATTGCCAGAGGAGAAGGATTTGGTTGCTGAAAATGTCAGTGTCCCAACTATAGTATGATGAATTTTATTTCAATCACCTTTCCATCTCTGACCTAAGAAAATAATATTATTATTATTATAACATCACCTCTGATGTCCTTGAGGCTTTTGAACAACTGTACATTGCTTGCAGAGAGAGATTTGACATCTGAGATTAGGACAGGTGAATGGAAAGGGAAGAATATATACAGAAGCCCAATTTAGTTCTGTATCCCTTGACCTAATCTCAGAAAGAGGGGTAGTGAGGTTAAAAAAAAGACTAATAAATCCTATAGCTAATGGCAACATTTCCCAAGGCATATTGGCTGATTTTTGACAGAATTTTTAAAGGGAAAAATAACAGTATCAATTATATGTTTATCATTTTTAGAGTAATTTAATCTTTCTGATAGAAGGATAGTATATGTTAGGGACTGAATGTTTGTGTCTCCTTCAAATTTATATGTTGAATCTGTAGCCCTTAATGTGATAGTATTTGCAAAGAGGTCTTTGAGAAGTAATTAGGTTTAGATAAGGGCATAAGAGTGAAACCCTTGAGGTGGAATGAGTGCCTTTATAATAAGAGGCAAAAACAGGAGAACTTTCTCTCTCCGTGTGTGAAGATACAGCAGGAAAACAGCAATCTGTGATCCAGAAAAAGGGCCCTCAGCAGAACCTGACCATGCTATGACCAGTGCTGTGCACTGTGATCAGGAACTTCCAGCCTCCAGAACTATGAGAAATAGATATCTGTTGTTTAAATCACCCAGTTTGTGGTATTTTGTTAAAGTAGCCCAAACTGACTAAGATGTCATATTAAGATAAAAAATGTAAGCTTTTCTCATATAAAGTTTATTTCAAATCTTTGCAAGTAGGGTTTGAGTAAAAATATCAGGACTTCCCATTTCAGCTCCAATATATAAAGAACATGGAAGTTGTCATTCCATCCTTAAAATAACAAAAAGCTGAACACACTTAAAATCAATAAAATTTCTTGGAATTATCATGGAATTGAGATATCAAGGCAAACTGCCATCCTGAAATCTAGAGGGACAAGATGAATCCAAAGAGTCATAGCCAATATTTTCTTACCTGGAGCAAGCTACTGAAACCATAACTAGTAACAATTAAATGGTAATTTTGACAAGTTTCTGGAGGCTGAGTGTGGACTAGTTTGAGAATGAGAAACTCCTGTGGGCCACAGTCTTAGGGTACCCCTCCAACTTCTGTAGTTTTAATTCTCACCATGTTCTCATGATGTATTAGTTTGCTCAGGCTGCCATAACAAACAGACCCACAGAGTGGGTAGCTTACACAACAGAAATTCATTTTCTCACAGTTCTGGAGTCTAGAAGTCCAAGATCAACGTGCTGGCAGGTTTGGTTTTCTTAAGACTCTCTCTTTGGTTTGTAGATGGCTGCCTTCTTGCTGTATCCTTACAGTGACTTTCCTCTGTGTACATGGGCCCCTGGTATGTCTTTGTGTGTCCCAATCATCTCTTATAAGGACACCAGTCAAATTGGATTAGGGCCAACCCTAATGGCTTCATTTTAACTTAATCAATTTTTAAAGGCCCTATCTCCAAACATAGTCACATTGTGAAGTACTGGGTGTGAGGGATTCAACATAGGAATTTTGGAGGGGACACAATTCAGCCTATAACACATGGCAAACAACTAAGAAAAATAACCTTAAGCCCTGTCAGGAAGAGGGGGAAAGTAAGTTTTGAGATATATCCATAACAGGAAGTCTACTATGCAGGGGAAAATTTTACCTATCCCATATCCCACCTTAGGAAGGGAATTTTTCCCACTGTAGCCCCCTCTAGTCTTCTGGTATCAGAAGACAGGGATTAAGGCAGGAATGGTAACTAAAAAATATTTGCAGAGTTTATAGCCCAGGGACACAGGATCTCTCAATGACTGAGATTTAGTCATAAGATTATAGAATGCTTCCCTTCCTCAACATCTTACTAGTACACCAAAAGGGCTCCAGTATAATAACTGTGGTTTTTATGCTGAAAGAGCTGCGAATTGCAGACACTTTTTTGAGGAGTACTTAGGGAAGTCAAAAGTCAACAGAGGAGACAAAAACAAGGACAATAGAGGAATTCAAAGGCTCTGAAATCTACATCTATAGGAAAGTTTAAACATAGCCTAACTCCTGTCCATAATAACATAATACTTCACACTAAAGGTCCTTTTACCTCAGTTCCTAGTCCCAATACATCATGGCCACCTTTCAACATAAAAATTAAGATGTATACTAATAGGCAAGAAAAACACAGTCTGAAGAGACAAAGCAAGCATCAGAATCAGATATGACATATAATTAGGAATTATCATACGAGGATCTTAAATTAACTGTGATTAATATGATAAAGGTTCTAATGGCAAAAGTAGGTAACATACAAAAACAGATGCTTAATATAAACACAGAGATGGAAACTCTAAGAAAGAATCAACAGAAAATTCTAGAAATTCTAGAAATCACAAACACATGTGGAAATGCAAAATAGTAAAGCTACTTTGGAAGAAACTTTGGTGGTTTCTTACAAATCTAAACATAGTCTTTCATATGATTTGGCAATCATACTCCCTGGTATTTGCTCAAATGAGTTGAAAACTTATGTCCACACAAAAACCTGTGCACAAATATTTATAGCGGCTTTATTCATAATTGCCAAAACATGGATGAAACCAAGATGTTCTTCAAAAGGTGAATGGATTAAAAAAAACAAAACTGTGGTACATTCATTAAATAGGATATTATTCAGCAATAAATGAAATGAGCTGTAAAGCCATGAAAAGACATGTAACAACCTTAAATGCATATTACTAAGTGAAAGAAGCTGATCTTAAAAGGCCACATGCTGTATTGTAGGATCATAGACCTAATGCAAAATATGAACTTATAAAATGTTTAAAAGAAAGTTAGGAGAAAATCTAGGTAACCTTGGGTTTGAAGGTCAGTTTCTAAAAACAGTTTCAAAAGCATAATCCATGAAAGAAAATACTGGTGTATTTGACCTTATTGAAATTAAAAACTTCTGCTCTGCAAAATACACTGTTAAGAGTATGATAGACCAGCCACAGACAGGGAGAAAATATTTGCAAAACACATATCTGATAAAGAACTTCTTTCCAAAATATAAAAATAATTTTTAAATCTCAGCTATAAGAAAGTAAACACCCTAGTTAGAATATGGGCAAATATCTGAACATACATCTCACCAATGAAGAAGAACTGATGGTAAATAAGCATATGAAAAGGTGCTCAACATCCTTTTTATTAGGGACTTGGCACTTAAAATAGCAATTAGATAACAGTACTATTATGGTTTAAATTGTGTCTCCTCAAAGATATGTTGAAGTTATATCCCCCACTACTTGTGATTGTGATCTTATTTGGAAATAGGGTCTTTGCAGATTTAATCGAGTTGAGGTCATTAGAGTTGACCCTAATCCAGTATGACTTTGTGTCCTTATAAGAAAGGAAATGTTCAAACGCATACAGGGAGAATGCTATGTGGTTGCAGTGGCAGAGACTGGAGTGATGCAGCTGCAAGCCAAGGAATACCAAGGATCGAAGCTAAGAAGAAGCAAGAAAGGATTCTTCTTACAGGCTCAGAGTGATCATAGCCAGTTGACACCTTGATTTGAGACTTCCAGCCTTCAGAACTCTGAGAGAATAAATTTATGCAAACTACCAAGTTTGTGATTTGTTACAACCACCACAGGAGACTAATACATCTACACACCTATTAGAATGGCTAAAATCCAGAAAACTGACATTACCAGCTTTTTTTCTTTCCAAGTTATTTAAATTCCAATTAGTTAACATAGAATCTAGTATTACACTATATGTTAACCAACTGGCATTAAAATAAAAACATAAAAAATGAATTCCAGTTAACATACAGCATAATATTAGTTTCAAGTATAGAATTTAGTGATTCATCACTTACAACACCCAGTGCTCATCACAACAGGTGCACTCCTTAATCCCCATCACCTATTTCACCCATCCCCCCACCCACCTCCCCTCTGGTAACCAGCAGTTTGTTCTTCTTCTTTTTTTTTTTTTTTTTTTTTTAAGATTTTTATTTATTTATTGAGAGAGAGCGAATGATAGAGAGAGAACATGAGAGGGTGGAGGGTCAGAGGGAGAAGCAGACTCCCTGCCGAGCAGGGAGCCCGACGCGGGACTCGATCCCGGGACTCCAGGATCATGACCCGAGCCGAAGGCAGTCGCCTAACCAACTGAGCCACCCAGGCACCCCAGCAGTTTGTTCTTCTAAGAGTCTGTTTTATGATTTGCCTCTCTTTCTCTCTCTTTTTTTCTCCTATGTTAATCTGCCTTATTAAATTCCACATATGAGTGAAATCATATGGTATTTGTCTTTCTCTGACTGACTTATTTTGCTTAGCATAATACTAGCTCCATCCATGTCATAGCAAATGGCAAGATTTCATTCTTTTTTATAGCTGAGTAAAATTCCATCACATACACACACACACACACACACACACCACTTCTTCTTTATCCATTCATCAGTCAATGGACATTTGGGCTGTTTCCATAATTTGGCTATTGTTGATAATGCTGCTATAAACATTGTGGTGCATGTATCCCTTTGAATTAATATTTTTATATTCTTTGGGTAAATACCTAGTAGTGCAATTGCTGGGTCATAGGGTAGTTCCATTTTTAACTTTTTGAGGAACATCCATACTGTTTTCCAGAGTGGCTGCACCAGTTTGCATTTCAGGAAGGTTCCCCTTTCTCTGCATCCCTGCCAACACTTGTTGTTTCTTGTGTTGTTGATTTTAGCCATTCTGTTAGGTATGAAGTGGTATCTCATTGTAGTTTTGATTTGTATTTCCCTGATGATGAGTGATGATGAAGATCTTTTCATGTGTCTATTGGCCATCTGTATGTTTTCTTTGGAAACACATCTATTCATGTCTTCTGCCCATTTTTAAATTGGATTATTTGTTTGGGGGGTGTTGAGTTGTATAAGTTCTTTATATATTTTGGATACTAATCCTTTATCAGATATGTCATTTGCAAATATCTTCTCCAATTCTGTAGGTTGCCTTTTAGTTTTGTTGATCATTTCCTTCACTGTGCAGAAGCTTTTTATCTTGATGAGGTCCCAGTAGTTTATTTTTGCTTTTGTTTCCCTTGCCTCAGGAGACATCTAGAAAGAAGTTGCTATAATCAATGGCAGAGAGGTTACTGCCTGTGTTCTCCTCTAGGATTTTGATGGGTTCCTGTCTCATATTTAGGTCTTTAATCCATTTTGAATTTATTTTTGTGTATGGTATAAGAAAGTGGTCTGGTCTAATTCTTCTGCATGTTGCTGTCCAGTTTTCCCAGCACCATTTATTGAAGAGACTGTCCTTTTTTCATTGGATATTCTTTCCTGCTTTGTCAAAGATTAGTTGACCATAGAGTTGAGGGTCCATTTCTGGGCTCTCTATAATGTTCCATTGATCTATGTGTCTGTTTTTGTGCCAGTACCATACTGTCTTGATGATTACAGCTTTGTAATACAACTTGAAGTCTGGAATTGTGATGCCTCCAGCTTTGCTTTTCTTTTTCAGGATTGCTTATGACAATACCAATTTTTGACTAAGGTGTATAGGAACAAGAACTCTCATTAATTGCTGGTGGGAATGAAAAATGATACAGCCAGTTTGAAAACAGTATGGTAGTTTCTTACAAAACTAAGCATTTTCTTACTATATAAGCCAGCAATCATGCTCTTAGGTATTTCCCCAAGTGATATGAAAACTTGTGCTCATCCAAAAGCTAGAAAATTAATGTTCACGGTAGCTTTATTCATAGTAGCTCCAAACTAGGAGCAACCAAGATATCCTTCATTAGATGAATTGATAAACAATCTGTCGTTCATCCAGACAATGAAATATTATTCAGTGCCAAAAACAAATGAGTTATCAAGCCACAAAATGTCATAGCTGAATTTTAAATGCATATTTCTAGGTGAAAGAACCCAGTCTAAAAAAGCTACATACTGTGATTCCAACTATATGACATTCTGGAAAAGGCTAACCCAGTATGCAGACATATATTTCCTTGTGCTGTTATCTGAGGTGGCCTAGAAGCAATGACAACCCTAGCAACACTTAGTATACCTAATGCCCTGATCCTGGTTTCTAATGCTATTGTCAAATAAAAGGGCCCCTTGGAGAAATGGCTGATTCTAGGACTAGGGCAGGAAATATAAAAAATGAATCTGGATCATCTTCTGGTGCCAGAAAGTAAGTGCTTAAAAAACCCCACAATGCTGGGGTTATATTCAAGAGACATAGGAAAAAAACTGAAGACCTTTCAATGACCAAAGCTGAAATCTTTGACCAACAAAGTTGGATTGTAACCCAACATGTACAATAAATATCTATGACTTCATACTTGTATAAATGCTTGAATAAGTAAATAAATGGAGTAAATAGGCAAATCTCCCAAACAGAATAATTCCAACAGATTTATGTAGATCCTCTGTCCTCAAGGAAATGGGGCATAGCTCCCCACTCCCTAACCGTGGACTAGGCATAGTGATTACCTCCCAAAGAGGACAGTATGGGAAGGGAAAAAAAGAGTGACTTTACAGTGGAGAATCCTGAAAAACAGTATTTAGCCAGGTGATCAAAGTCAACATTAGCAGTAGTAAGTACTGCAGTTATGATGTGATGAGAATGGCTCCTCACCTCTCTGATTGTCCAGAAACACATAATCCCAGCCAAATCGTCAGGAAATATATCAGACAAATCTCAGTAGAGTGTCATTGTACAAAGTGACTACTGTTTAAAACTGTTAAGGTCATCAAAAACAAGGAAGTTCTGGGAAACTGTCAGAGCAAGAAGAGCCTAAGGAGATATGATCTCGAAATGTAATGTGGTATCCCAGAGGGGATTCTGGAACAGAGAAGGGTAATTAGATAAAAACTAAGGATATCTGAATAAAGTATTAAGTAACTAGCATGAATTCTGGCACATAGATGGTGCTTAATAAATAATGTATATAAATATTAATCTACATAAAGAATTTCAAGATATTTTTATGTCTCCTCCCCTGTTATAGTAAAGGGCTATATTTGTTAAGGAGAATAAACAAAACATAAGTTTTTCACAGTGTATCTGGTTTAAGACAAAAATCTCATTTTATTTGTCATAGAAATGCATTTATCATGGATGCAATATTCTTAGTATCTTACAATAGGTCCATTTAAAAGAATAAACAAATACTGATTTAGAAAGCAAAAAAAAAAAAAAAACCAAATTAATGTAGAAAAGTATGTATAAGGTCCCATTTTTATAGTAGAAACTGTGTGTGTGTGTGTGTCTGTGTGTGTGGGTACATAGAAGAGTTCTAGAAGGATGTGCAAGACATTGGTAAGCGTTTATCTCCAGGAAGGGAGGATGGCAGTATCAGGAAAGCAAGAAGAGAGACTGACATTTCACCATATACCCTTCCTCACCGTTTCAATTTTTTACCATGATCATGTATTGTATTATTGAATAAAGTTAATTAATTAAAAAAAACAATCCTTTATTATGCTTAATAAACAGAACAATTTTATGGCTCTCTTTAAAGCTTCTATATTACCAACCTTATAAAGCACAGTGCTAGGCAGCCAGGCAATAATACTCAATATGGTAGTTAATATTTACTTAATGAAGAAGCCATGAGTTCTGCTTATAAAACATCAGGTAGGGAAAAAAAATTGAAAGTGACTATTCTGCTCTGTTCCCTTTAACAATTTATTTTAAAACAAAATATCTGTTGCTCACTTGCCAAAATTAGTACTTACCCAACAATGTAGCCTATCAATGACTAGTGTACAATAAAGAAAGTACATAATCAGTAATGCTTAATAACAAGATCAAAAGCCTAAATCAAAACAAAACTTATGGGAATAGTAATAACAGTGATTTGATTTTTGTTTTGAGAGACCCTGTACAAAGCTGAAAGCAAACTAAATATTACAAGCTGATGGCACAGAAAGACCTTTCTAAAGGTCATGGGTTAGAAAACTCACATTAATTAACTCACATTAATGACACTTAGTGGTCAACAAAGGCGTTATGATCAAGAAAACTTGGGTTTCATTCCCCAAGTGGCTTAAGAGCTATATAATTTGGGGTATAACTGCCTCTATTTCCTAATCTTTAAGATGAGAATAATGTTACTTACCCAAGTGGGTGTATGTAGTAATTAAATGATACACTACATGTAACTACCTTGAAGGTTGTAAGTTCCATACAAGGTTGCTAAATAATAGCAGACTATGTATTTAGCACATTACCCATAGCTTATTTGGGTAATAATGTGAGTCATTAATTATGCTAGAACTTAGAGATATAATGGAATATTCTGGCCATTTGAAATTGGTGAGAGTATCAGGGATGGGAATTTTACATTATTTGCATATTCCTGTATTATTTGAATTATTAATATTATTTAAAATGTGAATTAATTTATATTTTACCAGTTATACATGCATATAGTTTTAAAAAACAAAATACAAAGAGGCTTATAGTAAGAATCTATCTTTGTCTGTCCCATCCCTCCCCGTCCTTTAGTTCTGCTTTTGAGAGGCAATCAATTCAATATTGTAGCTGTTTCAACTGGTATTAACTGCCATATTTGTAAATAATAAAAATGCATTGGTCTTTTTGGATACATCAGTTTCAGACATTATCTACTGACTATTGAAAACACATTATGACCTTTTTTTTATAAAGATTTTATTTATTTATTAGAGAGAGAGAATGAGCAGGGGAGGGGCAGAGGGAGAGGGAGAAGCAGGCCTCCTGCCGAGCAGGGAGCCCAATGCGGGGCTTGATCCCAGGGTCCTGGGATCATGACCTGAGCCAAAGGCAGATGCCCAACCAACTGAGCCACCCAGCCACCCCCACATTATGACCTTTTTACTTAATTCCCCTTTAGGTCTGTGTTCCATTCAAGTTTTCTTTCTACTTGGCATCCACAGGTTGAGAGACTCTCAGATTTAATTTCACTCAGAAGTTGGGGGTCACCTGCCTGACAAGTTAGGAGAGGAACTAATTTCTGATATTATCCATAAAACTTACTTCTACTTTTTGCATTACCTAAGAACTTTATCCCTAAACACTGAGGCCCACAGGGGTCCTTCTCTCTTGACACTTACATTCTAGCTTCCTTTGTCTTTTTTTTTTTTAAGATTTTATTTATTTATTTGACAGAGAAAGAGAGTGTACAAGCAGGGGGAGAGGCAGAGGGAGAGGGAGAAGCAGACTCCCCGCTGAGTAGGGAGCCCAATGTGGGGCTGTATCCCAGGACCCTGAGATCATGACCTGAGCCAAAGGCAGATGCTTAACCGACTGAGTTACCCAGGCACTCCCTGGAACCTGTGTCTATATGTCACCTTCCATGTTAAAAGGGATCTGACACATGGGATTGAATTAAGGATCTTGAGCTTGGGACATTGCACTGGGTTATCTAGGTGAGCTCAATGTAATCACAATGGTCTTTATATAAGGGCAGTTGGAGGATCAGACTTACTAGTAAGAGATGTGAGGATGGAAGCAAGAGGTAAGAATGATGTAATGAAGGGGCCATGAGCCAAGGAATACAGACCTCCTCTAGAAGCTGAAAAAGTCAAAGAAAAGTATTCTGCCCTGAAGCCTCCAGAAGTGCTAACACAGCCATGATGACACCTTGACTTTAGATTTCTGACTTCTAAAATTGTAAAAGAACAAATTCGTATTGCTTTAAGCCAGTAAATTTGTGGTAATTTCTTATAGCATCAGCAGGAAATGAATATTGATTTTGGCACCCACTGTGGGATTCTGTAACAAATATTTAAAAATGTGGAAGTAGGTTTGGAACTGAGTAATTGGCAGAGGCAAGAAGAATAAGAAACGCCTCCTTTGCCTTGAATAGACTTTTAGAAATATGGACATTAAAGGTGTTGCTGGTGAGGACTCAAAAGGAAATGAGAAACATGGTAGAGAAAACTTACATTGCCTGAGAGAATACCTAAATTGTCATAAACAGACTGTTGGTAGAAATATAGATGTTTATAAAGGTGCTGCTGCTGAGGGCTTAGAAGGAAATGACGAACATGTTATTGGAAAGTGGAAGAAAGGGGACCTTTGTTATATCATTGCAGAAAGATTTGCTAAATTGTGACATACAGTTGCATGGAAAGTGGAACTTGTAAGCAATAAATTTGGATACAGCCAAGATTTCCAGGCCAAGTGTTGAAGGTGCAGCCTAGTTTCTTCTTGCTTCCTATAATAAAATGCAAGCCCCCCCCCCCAAAAAAGGCAGATTAAGAGAAGAACTATTATGCAAAATGGAACCAGACTTGATGATTTATGAAATTCCCAGCCTATCCAGATTATAAAAGATCTTAAAAGTAGGAGATTCACTGCCAGAAATTGTACTCTGGAGAGAATGTGAAGGCTGTGGCTAGACAACTTTTTGCTAGTGCCTCCAAAGGAACAAGAGAACAGAGTATTTACTCGGAGGGCTCTTTGAAGAGATTAGTCATATGATTCATGAATCCCCTCAGCCATCTCAGCAGGAGCCAAAAATAGATACGGGATTATCTAGGAAGGACCTTTGGAGAGGCCTCTTCTCTAACAGAGTAAATTCTCCTTTTTTTCAGCTTCAGGTCACCAATTCTTTCTTTTTTTTAAATTACTGAACTATAATTGACATACAGTGTTACATTAGTTTCAGATGTATAACGTATTTATTTGACAATTCTATGCATTACTCAGCGCTTACCACAAAAAATGTAGTCACCAAATAATATTACTACAATATTATTGACTCTATTCCCTATGCTGTACTTTTCATACTCATGACTATTTTATAACCGGAAGTTTGTACCTCTTAATTCCTTTCATCTATTTTACCCATCTCCTCACCCACTTCCCCTCTGGCAACCACCAGTTTGTTCTCTGTATTTAAGAGTCTGTTTTGTTTGTTTGTTTGTTTTGTTTTTTAGTTTCCACATATAAGTGAAATCATATGGTATTTGTCTTTCTCTGACTTATTCCACTTAGCATTATACCCTCTAGGGTCTAGGTTCATCCATGTTGTCACAAATGGCAAGATTTTATTCTTTTTATGGCTGAGTAATATCCCATTGTATTTATATGACACATCTTACTTATCCATTCATGTATCGATGGGCACTTGGGTTGCTTCGATATCTTGGCTATTGTAAATAATGCTGCAGTAAATATAAGGGTGCATATATCTTTTCAAATTCGTGTTTTTGTTTCCTTTGGGTAAATATGGAAGTGGAATTATTGGATCATATGGTATTTCTATTTCTATTTATTTTTTGAGAAAGTTTCGTACTGTTTTCCACACTGGTTGTACCAACTTACATTCCCATCAACAGTGCAGGATCTCCACATCCTCACCAGCACGTGTTATTTCTTATCTTTTTGATATTAGCTATTCTGATTGATGTAAGGTGGTATTTCATTATGGTTTTGATTTGCATTTCCCAGATGATTAGTGATGTTGAACCTCTTTTCATGTATCTGTTGGCCATCTGTATGTTTTCTTTGGAAAAAATGTCTTTTCAGGTCCTCTGCCCATTTTTTAATCAGATTGTTTTTTGGTGTTGAGTTGTATAAGCTTTTTAATATATTTTGGATATTAACCCCTTATCAGATTTATCATTCACAAATATCCTCTCCCATTCAGTAGGTTGCCTTTTTGTTTTTTTTATTATGTTATGTTAGTCGACATACATTACATCATTAGTTTTTGATGTAGTGTTCCATGACTCATTATTTGTGTATAGCACCCAGTGCTCCATTCAATATGTGCCCTCTTTAATACCCATCACCAGGCTAACCCATCCCCCCACCCCTCTCCCCTCTAGAACCCTCAGTTTGTTTCTCAGAGTCCATAGTCTCTCATGGTTCGTCTCCCCCTCTGATTTCCCCCCCTTCATTTCTCCCTTCCTACTATCTTCTTTTTTTTTTTTTTTAACATATAATGTATTATTTGTTTCAGAGGACTTTTTGTTTTGTTGATCATTTCTTTGCTGTGCAAAAGCTTTTTATTTTCATGTAGTCCCAATAGTTTATTTTTGCTTCTGTTTCCCTTGCCTGAGTATACATACCCATAAGTGGAGTGAATCCCCTTGACATACATCGGAGACTCACAATGTTTTTGTGAATATTATATCAGAAGAAATACTGCCATCTGTACTGAAAGGGACGGAGAGAAGATGAATTGAAAGACAGTTATCAATCTCCCCAAAATCTATAGGCAAAGAGCATAGTGGTAAAACTGCTTAGAGGCAACACATGCTATGATTCATATAAAGGGAAGGATGATTCCAAAGCCAGAGCTGAGGGCCCTGAGGGTAGAGATATAGGCTCAGAGGGAGGAGTCAGGACCCACAGAGGGTTAATTCCCAGGCCTCAAAACCTAGTATAGTCTGCCCAGTTGGATTTTAAATCTTCTTGGTACCATGACTTCTTTTTTCCTTTCATTTTTTCCCATTTTGAATGGAAATGTACATAACTGTTATCCTATGCCTGTTCTGTTATTGTATTTTGGGATCAGATGACCTGTTCCTTGAGTTTCAGAGATTCACAGATGGAGAGTAATTTTGCACCAGGATGGATTATACTGATAGCCTTACTGATAACAAATTAGGTGATTTAGTTGACGAGATTTGTGATTTTTAATATCATGGAGACAGTTTAATGAGATTTTGGATTTAAGTTGATACTGTAATAAGTAGAGACTTTTGTGGGCCTTGATATAAGATGAATATGGTTTGTATGTGAGATAGATATGAATCTTCAGGGCCCAGAGGGAAGACTGTGGTAGGCTGAATAATGGGCCTCCAAAGATGTCCATGTACTGTTGCCTGGACCATATGAATATGTTACCTTACATAGTAAAACAGACTTTGCAGATGTGATTATATTAAGAATCTTAATAGGAAATTATCCTGGGTTATTCAGGTGGATCCAATGTAATCACAAGAGTCCCTATAAAAGGGAGGCAGGAGGATCAGATGCATTAGTAATATATGTGAGGATGGAAGAAATAGGTTGAAATGAAATGAAGAAAAAGCCATGAGCCAAAGAATGCAGACAGCCTTTAGAAGATGAAAAAAGTAAAGAAGAAGATTCTTCTGTAAAGCCTCCAGAAGTATTATGGCTGGCACCTAGATTTTAGAGGTTGTACCTCCAGTACTATAAGATAATAAACTTGTATTGTAGTAAGCCACTAAATTTGTAGTAATTTGTTACAGCAGCAAAAGGAAAGTAGTAAATATTTTAACACATTTTAATGGAATTTTGTGAAGGATTAGAGAAAAGTATTTGTGTTTAATATCTCATATTTTAACTAGGATTCATTTATAAAAATATTTAAGGGGTGCCTGGGTGGCTCAGTTGGTTAAGCGTCTGCCTTCAGCTCAGGTCATGATCCCAGGGTCCTAGGATTGAGCCCCTTGTCTGGCTCCCAGCTCAGCAGGGAGTCTGCTTCTCCCTCTCCCTCTGCCCCCCCCCCACTTGTGCTCACTGTCTCTCAAATAAATAAACACATAAATAAAATCTTTAAAAAATATTTAAAATATTTCCCCTTTGATAAAACCCTAGCTGTCGTTTATAATCTAGCTAGTGTCTCACCACATCTGTGAAAACCTTTTTTTTTTTTAAGTTCTCTAACACTCAGTGGCTTATCTTTTTTGAACCTTTGTAGTATTTACTGTTTTTACTTCTTATTTCTATACTTAATCATGTATGGTATTATCTTACTGTCTAAAGACTTCATATAGTAATTCCTTAACCATTATCAACATATTTTACCTATATTGATATTTCTTAGTGCCAGGCACCATGCTAAGTGTTGAGATGCAAGATTGAAAGAAGAATCGAAGAGACAAATCCTGCACTGAAAAGCACACATAATGTCCACTGTTCTCATTTTCTGTTAACTTGTAAGTGTGTCACTAGACTGTAGGCACCCTGAGGGCAGGGCATTTTGTATTCCTCTACTATGCTTGACAGGATATTAGAACCTTAGTAAAAATTTATTCATGAAAGAAAGAGAGGAAGAAAAAAGGAAAGGAAAGAAAATACAGAACTTCTTCTCTGATAGGATGGAATTCTTTCTCTTTCCCACAATCAGAATGCCATCTAAGTAATATTTTCTAGGATAATCTATTAAAATAGTTTATTCCTCTTTGTGGGCAAATCTTAAACAATAACAAAATTAGCCTAAAATCCACTGTGTAGATTAAATTAGAATGAGTCCTTGATTCTTGATCTGTGTGTTAAAATGAAAACATCTGTAGCCATTTTGTACTGATGGTAATTTAGAATTTTTTATTTGGCCTTTTATAAAGGCGATGTGTTTAAAGTCAAATTGCCTAAAATACATTTTATGTTTCTTCCCTTGACCTTTTAGAAATTTAGTTAGGCAATTAATGTCTGTAATTAATGAAGTTAGTGATTTTCATTCACTCTTGTGCAGCAGAATCTCTAAGAAGATGCCTCATTCCTATCCAGTAAGGGGAAAAAAAAAACCCATGTTTTAATTTTCAGTACAGGCCTTTGGTTCCCATGGAAACAGTTCAGTAAAAGAAGTTTGAAATGTTACATATTATTTAATATCTTATATTCATATAAATATTGCCAGAAGATATGTCATATCTATTCAAGTATAAAGTATCATGGGAGTTAAGGAAAGGAATATATTAAATTGAAACTCATTGTGGCCATTGCTGTTGACACTGCTGGCCTGGAAGGAACTTCAATAAGAATCTCAAGGACTATCTTGAAAAAATAATCAATACCTTCAGTAGAAAAGTGTACTGATTTTGTTAGTGAGCATTCTTATAATCACACTATACTTTTCTATTTTGTAGAAAAAGTTTTCAGAACTTGAATTTAGTTTAGGCTTTGGGGGGATATCAATTTCAAATTAATTTACATTTATTCACTTAGATTTATGTGCAGACCATTGAAACTGGATGGATCCCAAATAAAAGAGGTTATTGGCTTTGCATGATAATGTGATGTTTCAAAATGTGAACCATTCCAATAAATAAGTTTTTCACTTTCAACCAATTCCATATGTTATCAGCTAATCTCAACTACTGAGCCTAAGCATCTAGTTGTTTCAGATCACTAAGAATTCTCATGTTGTGACCCTACAAATCTTTTACATTATAATAACACTGCTGGAGGGAACTTTGGAAGACACTCAAACATTTTCTTTCATATTTGGCTTTTTTAAAACCTTAGAACATTGAGGAAATTGAACATGATGAAGTCTATATGTCACATTTTTTTCTGCTGCATCTTTACATTGAGCATCACATGCAACTTCTAGTTCTGGCTGCTACACATCAGCTTGACCATTCCCTAATGCATTACTTCCTGTGGAATCTTACCTGGTCTGCTTAGCCTCAGAATGTGAAAGGCTAAGGCAGGGATGGCACCCATCCAGTAGTACCTTAAACTCATGTTTGCTTCTTTGTATGTCAGTCTTGTTACACTGTAAACTGCCTCAGGCCAGGGGTCACATCTTACTGGTTTTTAATATATCCTTGTCTAGCCTATCTGAGATGGAGCTTGATAAATTAATATTAAATTAACAAATCCAGTGTGAAACATGCTTTGCCTAGAGAAGTATATTCTTATATCTAACAATGTATATACTGGATAATTATTCTAAATAATTTTAGAAATAATTCTTTGCATATATTTGAGTGTGTGGCACATGCTAAATTCCCAAACAGCAAATTAGCCTCTTGCTACACACACAAAAATGCCTATGTGACTTCTCAGTGAGAATGAT
Source organism: Phoca vitulina (assembly GCF_004348235.1). Lineage (NCBI taxonomy): Eukaryota > Metazoa > Chordata > Mammalia > Carnivora > Phocidae > Phoca > Phoca vitulina. Next base: position 3,663,864 of record NW_022589742.1, read on the forward strand.
GCCTGACTGGCTTTTAAACAGCTCAGAAGTTAAGAGATAACTGGTAGAGTATTATAAAAAAATCCATGTGATTGCATTGTCTAAGAAAAAGATAATTTCAAGATATCTCCTTAAGCAAATATTGCCAAGTTTTTTCCAATACAAAACACTGTGATTTGCAAGTGAAGTGCTTACACTGACAAGATCTAATGGTACCCAGGACCCTTGCTGCTCTCTGACTCACTGCCTGACCTTGTCAGTAAACTTCTTTTTGTGCCTGTCAGTGCAGTTGTTGAACTCCAAAAAAAAAAAAAAGTCTCCGCTAGAAAAGTCTTTCTTAACTGAGCTGTTCTGAGAAGTATATATCTTAAAAATAGAAATAATTGTAAAGAAAATGCCATAAGGAATACTGTCGATCTCAGTAGCAAAAATTGCCCAAATATATACTGAAATCCTTGACACAAAGAATTTTTAAAACATTCTTGACTCGCCTGTCTTCCTATCCCATTTCCTTAGAGTAGATTAATTTTCCTTTATAGTATAAAACACCATGGAGACCAAAGATGCAAGCTGCCACAATTGCTAGCAACCCAAACTGACTGACCACATCAAGACAAGGAGCTCTACCTTCTATCAGTGCTAGGGGTTCTTCCCATGAAGCAATAGCCAAGGGTGGAGGGATATGGTGACATGGACTCATGAAATAGTTTGACACTGACTAAAGTCAGTTGAATGATAAAACAGTGTGTGGTATCTAAAATATGCTCTCATATGCAGATTCAGTACAGTTCCTTTTATGTACAATTTAAATCTATCTCTGTATGATCTTACACTTTATTCAACAAGACCTTTGCCAAATTCCTTACCAATCTTTCCATGAAGGTGGAGCTCATAGGATCATATTTTACCCTAATTACTGATCAGCTTTCTGATTACTATTTACTTCTTTTGAATAAACTTTTCTTCATTATATTGTAAATATAAAGGGGGCAAGAAATATCCAGGTCAAGTAGGAGTGGGGTCCATGCAGTTCAGTCTCAGTTATAACTTCTGCTTAATTTGGTCACAGTCAGTTGTGTTCTTGACTCACCTCACTTGTGTGGTTGTAAAAATGCAAACGCTTTGCTATTTCTTCCTTTACCTATCTGTTCTCCAATATCTTACCTATATATATGCCTAATTTCACTAATCTGACACATTTGTACTAGCTAATACACTAGCTAAGTGATGTATTTCCCTTATCCTATGCTAGAGATATCTGTTCTGCTTGAAAACCTGTCTAATTGACAACCATTAAATCAGTTTGTGCTCTGGTACTAGGCACTATAAGGGGAGTATTAAATACTGTTTCCAACCTCACCAAACTCTTCACAAAGCAGCATCCAGTGTTTTATATATCTCCCACTTTGGCATGACATTGAGTTGAAACTGCCTTATTTTGGAGAAATCTGAGTATCATTCTTCTGCATGTTGTTGTCCAGTTTTCCCAACACCATTTGTTGAAGAGACTGTCTTCTTTCTTACACAATACACAAAAATAAATTCAAAATGGATGAAAGACCTAAATGTGAGACAGGAAACCATCAAAATCCTAGAGAACACAGGCAGCAACCTCTTTGACCTCAGCCACAGCAACTTCTTATTAGACACGTCGCCAGAGGCAAAGGAAACAAAAGCAAAAATGAACTATTGGGACTTCATCAAGATAAAAAGCTTCTGCTCAGTGAAGGAAACAATCAACAAAACTAAAAGGCAACCTATAGTATGGCAGAGGATATTTGTAAATGATATATCCAATAAAGGGTTAGTATCCAAAATCTATAAGGAACTTACCAAACTCAACACCCAAAAAAAACAAATAATCCAGTTAAATGGGCTGAAGACATGAATAGACACTTTTCCAAAGAAGACATGCAGATGGCCAACAAACACATGTAAAGATGCTCAACATCACTTGGCATCAGGTAAATACAAATCAAAACCACAATGAGATCCCCACCTCACAACTGTCAAAATGGCTAAGAACATAGGTGTTGGTGAGGATGTGGAGAAAGGGGAACCCTTTTGCACTGTTGATGGGAATGCAAACTGGTGCAGCCACTCTGGAGAACAGTATGGAGGTTCTTCAAAAAGTTAAAAATTATAACTACCCTATAATCCAGCAATTGCTCTATTAGGTATTTAGCCAAAGGATACAAAAATACAGATTTGAAGGGGTGTATTCACCCTGATGTTTACAGCAGCATTATCAACAATAGCCAAACTATGGGAAGAGCCCAGATGTCCATCAGCTGATGAATGGATTAAGAAGATGTGGGGTGAGGGGCGCCTGGGTGGCTCAGTTGTTAAGCGTCTGCCTTCAGCTCAGGTCATGATCCCAGGGTCCTGGGATCGAGCCCTGCATCGGGCTCCCTGCTCCGCGGGAAGCCTGCTTCTCCCTCTCCCACTCCCCCTGCTTGTGTTCCCTCTCTCGCTGTGTCTCTCTGTCAAATAAATAAATAAAATCTTAAAAAAAAAAAAAAAAGATGTGGTGTGTGTGTGTGTGTGTGTGTGTGTGTGTGTGTGATGGAATATTACTCAGCCATAAAAAAGAATTAAATCTTGCCATTTTCAACAATGTGGGTAGAGCTACAGTGTATTATGCTAAGCGAAATAAGTCAGTCAGTGAAAGACAAATACTATCTGATTTCACTCATATGTGGAATTTAAGAAACAAAACAGATGAACACATGGGAGGGGGGAAGAGAGGGAAACAAACTATAAGAGACTCTTAATGATAGAGAACAAAGTGAGGGTTGATGGAGGGAGGTGGGTGGGGGATGGACTAGATGAGTGATAGGTATTAAGGAAGGGACTTGTTATGATGAGCACTGGGTGTTGTATGTAAGTGATGAATCACTGAATTCTACTCCTGAAACCAGTATTGTACTGTATGTTCACTAACTAGAATTTAAATAAAATTTTTAAAAAAGAAATATAAGTATCATTGCATGTCTCTCTTAGGTTATACTATAGACAATTTTTTGTTAACCTTACAAATGTTTTTAATAAAATGAATTGTCTCAACTCTCATTCTTTAAAATTTTAGTTTAGTTGGCATGATAAAATAACTTTGATGTGAACATTCTCATGGTTACCTCACACTGTTTGCTCATATTTTGGAGGTAAGATTATTGACATATAGAGGTTGATTTTTAAAGTCATTATTGTTTAAAATCCAAAGTTGGCTCTAGCTATCTATATAGGTTATACATACTGAGAAGAAACTGAAGTATGATTGAATGACGCAGGCTTTTATTTCTTTTGGGAGAATGTCATGTTTGTTAAATTTTAAAGTTCTTTTTGATGTAGAGTAAAATTGAGATATAAATTACACAGAAAAAAAACTAAGTACCATTAGATTATTCCAGGAATATTTTAACTCCGAAAAATGAGTCACAAAAGTTCACAGTAAAAGTGTCATTAACACAAGGTATGTTTTAACACCATGTGCATTTATTTTAAAGGGTAAGTCGTTTTATATCAAATGGCAAATATAGCCACCAAAATGGAACCTATCCCTTAATGAACATTTAGTAAAAAGAAATGTAAGTACAGAAACATATTTTCCATCCATTTCAGAGTTTCTATGTCTTATAAATCATTTCAACAAAAATCTACAGATATATTTCAAAGTAACTATTATTTAACCAAAGCATTTCAATTAAAATATAATATTTTGACCATTAAAACATAATATTCTGGTATAATTAGATTTTCTCATATTGCTAGAGTCAGAAGGCATATTTTGTTTATTTTAGTATCTCCTAAATCACTTAGTACAGCTCAATACAATTGATTTAATGAAGTAATTCTCTTCCTTTTTCCTGTTAATTTTCTTTTTTGCTTTTGAAATTCAAAGGTCATCCTAAATGAGAAAAAATATAATGGCTTGGCAAACCCATTAAAATTCATCCTTTTCCTCTGAATGTTTTGCTGAATTAATTAATCTATTCATTGATCGAACATATACTGAGGGGAAACTCTGGGTTACGATATGCCAGGCACTATGTAGGAACTGGCATTGAGATGAATAAAACACAAGACTTCTCAAAATACTCACAAGCTAGTATGGAAGGCACATAATCAGATCATTAAAATATAACCAACAAAAATAATTTATGCATAACAAATATGATCTATTTTCATCAACTTTGGGTACAAATCAATCAAATCTCTCTTCTTCTAATTATCTACTATCTGATGTTAGCAGAAATTCCATAGTTTCTTCTTTAATCCCTCCCCATCCCTCTTACTTTCATTTTAAAACCCAATAACCCAGGGGGAGTTATTGAGTACAAAGTGATCATTTTTGCTTCTAAATATCAGGAAGAGAGAGAACTGAGAAAAGGCATTTTAAGTCTATCGAGGTTTTCACTTTTGTTGTTGCCACAGGGACCTGAATTTCCTGGATTTTCGGGTTCTTTTGATACATACTTATATGTTCAACTATTAATCCAGAAATATTGGTGCAGAAATTCTTTCTATGCCCCATTCTGTCACATAGTTCTTGTGTAAGCTCAGGTCATCAGTCTAGACAACTTCTAAACTCATGTTAAGGTCTAATTTAGAAGTCTTGGCATCCTTTCTTTTCAGTGAATCTCAGTAACTATCAGTCCAGTCAACTAGAGTTCATATAATATTGAACCTCAAAAAGTAAAGGGTAAGGGGGATGCCTGCGTGGCTCAGTCAGTTAAGCATCAGCCTTCAGCTTGGGTCATGATCCTGGGGTTCTGGGTTTGAGTCCCGCATCAGGCTCCCTGCTCAGCAGAGAGCCTGCTTCTCCCTCTGCCTACCGCTCCCCCCTGCTCATGCTCTCTCTCTCTGAAACATAAATACGTAAATTTTTTTTTTAAAAGTAAGGGATAAGAATTATAGCAATTTCTTCTTAAGTGTCTACTTAAGCTTTATGCAAATTTAACCTTTTTATTAGATTATTTTTATTTTTCAAAGGGTATTAGGATATTGAGAGGGGCTGCTTTTTCAAGGCACACATAGCACAACTTTCCTTTAAAGCATCAGGTACCTATAAGCCTTTGATTTCTACGACAGTGATAGGGAGCACACACACAAAAATATGCCTACAGGTGAGTTGTCTCCACCTCTAGACACAGGAGAATATCTCACTTATATTTAATATTTATTTTTTATTTTTATTCCTGGAACATGAGGACATACTCTGTAATATGTACAGAAAGTAATCTGGAAATATTGGGGAAACCCCTTCAATTTAATGAGATCTAGAGTAATACATTAGTTTACCCAATAAATATGTACTGAGGGTCTACTGATTTTTTTTTTAATTTAATTGACACAGAGAGAGAGACAGTGAGAGAGGGAACACAAGCAGGAGGAGGGTCAGAGGGAGAAGAAGCAGGCTTCCCACCGAGCAGGGAGTCCGATGTGGGGCTCGATCCCAGGGCCCTGAGATCATGACCTGAGCTGAAGGCAGTCGCTTAACTAACTGAGCCACCCAGGTGCCCCTCTACTGATTTTTTTAAAGATTTATTTATTCATTTTAGAGAGAGAGAATGTGCGTGTATGAGTGGGGGGAGAGGCAGAAGTAGAGGGAGTGAGAGAAACTCAAGCAGACTTGTGCTGAGCTCAGAGCCCAACACAGGGCTCACTCTCATGACCCTGAGATCACAACCTGAGCTGAAACCAAGAAACTGATGCTTAACCGACTATGACGCCTGGGCACCCCTGTGTCTACTGTTTTCTAAGTGCTGGGGGTACAGCAGTGAACAGGAGACCCTAGTTCTTATGGAATGCATATTTTAGTGGTTGGAGACAAAAAATTATGAATGAATGCATGTCATATGGCAGATGGTGATAAGTGTTTGAAAATAAAAACTAGGGTAAGGGAACAGAGGCTGAGGGTGGAGAGGATACTATATAGAGTATTTTAATACAGCACTCAGGGAAGGCCTTTCTGCAAGGTGACCTTTGGGCCACCACCTGAAGTGAAGAGCAAATCATGACAATATCTATACTAAGAGCATTCTGTGTAGAGAGGATAGTAAGATAGGAACATGTTTTGTTTGAGTCAGGATAATCAGCAGCTATGAAAAGAATGAGGATGCGGAGAGGGTGTTTAAATATTTCTTTAAAGGTTTAGGAAATCACATGATGTATTAGTTTTCTACTGCTGCTATAATGAATTACCACAAATTTAGTGGCTTAAAACAGCACATATTTATTATATTACAGTTCTAGAAGTCAGAAGTCTGAAAATGGGTCTTATGGGGGCTAAAATCAAGATGTCTGCAAGGCTCTATTCCTTTATGAATGTTTTGAGGGAAACCTGTTTCCTTAACTTTTCCAGCTTCTAGAGTCTACTTGTATTCCTTAGTTCATAGTCACATTCCTCCATCTTCTAAGCTAGCAATGTGACATTTCTCTGATCATTCTTCTGTAGTTTTATCCCTCTCTAACCTCTTCTTCCTCCCTCTTCCAATTAAAAAAAATTTTTTTTAAGTAATCTCTACACCCAACATGGGGCTCAAAATCACAACACTGAAAACAAGAGTCGGATACTCTACTAACTTGAGCCAGCCAGGTGCTCCCTCCATCTTTCACTTTTTAAGGACACCTGTGAATTCATTAAGCCCACCTGGATAATCCAGGCTAGGCTCCCTATTTGAAAACCAAATGATTATCATCCTTAATTCCATCTGCAGCCTTAATTTCCCTTTTCCCATGTACTATAACAAAGTCACAGGTTCTGGGGATTAAGACATGGACATCTTTGAGGAATCATTCCTCATATATATATGAATATATATGAACATTCACACACATATACACATCAGAGAGTTGGGAAGACCTTTCTGAGCATGAGAAAAACCCCTGCTACCATATAAGAAAAGATACATTCTGTAATTAAAAATGAAAACTTTTGGGGCACCTGGGTGGGTCAGTTGGTTAAGTATCTGCCTTTGGCTCAGGTCATGGCCCCGGGATCCTGGGATCGAGCCTGGTGTTGGGCTCTCTGCTCAGTGGGGAACCTGCTTCTCCCTCTCCCTCTGTCCCCCCGCCCCTCTCATGCTATCTCAAATAAATAAAAATAAAATAGTTTTTAAAATTTTTAAAAATGTAAACTTTTGGACAAAAATCAATACACAAAATTAAAATTAGAAGAATTGTATCTTATATGACATATGAAGGATGGTTTTCTTACTAATATGTATTGAAGTACCAACACCTAAAAGAAAAATGGTCAAAGGACGTGAACATGCAGTTCTCAGAAAAAAGATACACAAATAGATGATAAATATATAAAAAGAGATGCTTAAGCACTGCTCATAATTAGTATTGCCAAATTTAGCAAATAAAAATACAGGATGCTTAGTTAAATTTGAATTTCAAATAAGGAATGCATACTTTCTAAACATCACAAGGGCCATACTTATACTAAAAATTATTTGTTGTTAACAGAAATTCAAATTAAATTGAGTACCCTTTATCTGACAACTCTACTCATAATGGAAGAAGTATAAATTAACGAAGCAATGTGATTCCATTTTAATAGCACCTGGCAAAATTAAAAATGGTTGTACCCTATATGTTTAACCTTGTCTGAGTTCTAAGTCACATTAGACCTAGGCAAGAAGTACCGCAGTTAACCCAGTCCCCTAGAGGTCATGGCCCAGAATGTTTTGTTGCCCTAAATCTGAGTTACAATGTACCACAGGTGGGCACCTAGGTACTATGTTGCATACCAAAATGCAATTTTTCTTGTTTGCTCTGTCAGAACAACCAGGCTCTGCTTTGGTATTCTGCAGGTACTGCAATTCATTTGGAGCATTGATCCATGTTCTTTTTTTTTTTTAAGATTTTATTTGTTTGAGAGAGAGAGAGCATGCACAAGTGGAGGGTAGAGGCAGAGGGAGAGGGAGAAGCAGACTCCCCACTGAGCAGGGAGCCCAACACAGTGCTCAATCCCAGGATCCCAGGACCCTGAGATCATGACCTAAGCCAAGGGCAGACTCTTAACCAACTGAGCCACCAGGCACCCCAAGAGCCATGTTCTTAACTCCAACCTGGGTGCTTGAGTTCTAAAAGCCCTTACCTAATCTTATCAGCTCTCTCATCTTTGGGGCTGAATTCTTTTCACTATGTCCCCAAGACTTCTTACTGTGCCTTGCTCCACTTGAGACCGTATGACCTGGAACCAAAAAAAGCTGGGTTTTTTTTTTTTTTATTATTATGTTATGTTAGTCACCATACATTACATCATTAGTTTTTGATGTAGTGTTCCATGACTCATTGTTTGCGTATAACACCCAGTGCTCCATTCAATACCTGCCCTCCTTAATACCCATCACCGGGCTAACCCATCCCCCCACCCCACTCCCCTCTAGAACCCTCAGTTTGTTTCTCAGAGTCCATAGTCTCTCATGGATCGTCTCCCCCTCCGATTTCCACCCCCCCTTCATTTTTCCCTTCCTACTATCTTCTTCTTTTTTTTAACATATAATGTATTATTTGTTTCAGAGGTACAGGTCTGTGATTCAACAGTCTTACACAGTGCACGGCACTCACCATAGCACATACCCTCCCCAATGTCTATCAGCCAGCCACCCCATCCCTCCGACCCCCCACTACACAAGCGATCCTCAGTTTGTTTCCTGAGATTAAGAATTCCTCGTATCAGTGAGGTCATATGATACATGTCTTTCTCTGATTGACTTATTTTGCTCAGCATAATACCCTCCAGTTCCATCCACGTCGTTGCAAATGGCAATATTTCGTTCCTTTTGATGGCTGCATAATATTCCAGTGTGTGTGTGTGTGTGTGTGTGTGTGTGTGTGTGTGTGTGTGTGTATCACATCTTCTTTATCCATTCATCTGTTGATGGACACCTTGGCTCTTTCCATAGTTTGGCTATTGTGGACATTGCTGCTATAAACATTCGGGTGCACATACCCCTTCAGATCCCTACATTTGTATCTTTGGGGTAAATAACCGGTAGTGCAATTGCTGGGTCATATGGTAGCTCTATTTTCAACTTTTTGAGGAACCTCCAAACTGTTTTTCACAGTGGCTTCACCAGCTTGCATCCCCACCAACAGTGTAGGAGGGTTCCCCTTTCTCTGCATCCCCACCAACATCTGTCATTTCCTGACTTGTTAATTTTAGCCATTCTGACTGGTGTGAGGTGGTATCTCATTGAGGTTTTGATTTGGATTTCCCTGATGGGGCAATGTTGAGCACCTTTTCATCTGTCTGTTGGCCATTTGGATGTCTTCTTTAGAAAAATGTCTGTTCATGTCTTCTGCCCATTTCTTGATTGGATTATTTGTTCTTTGGGTGTTGAGTTTGATAAGTTCTTTATAGATTTTGGATACTAGCCCTTTATCTGATATGTCATTTGCAAATGTCTTCTCCCATTCTGTTGGTTTTCTTTTGGTTTTGTTGACTGTTTCCTTTGCTGTGCAAAAGCTTTTTATCTTTATGAAGTCCCAATAGTTCATTTTTGACCTTGCTTCCCTTGCCTTTGGCAATGTTTCTAGGAAGAAGTTGCTGTGGCTGAGGTTGAAGAGGTTGCTGCCTGTGTTCTCCTTTAGGATTTTGATGGGCTCCTGTCTCACATTTAGGTCTTTCAACCATTTTGAGTCTGTTTTTGTGTGTGGTGTAAGGAAATGGTCCAGTTTCATTCTTCTGCATGTGGCTGTCCAATTTTCCCAATACCATTTGTTGAAGAGACTGTCTTCTTTCCATTGGACATTCTTTCCTGCTTTGTTGAAGATGAGTTGACCATAGAGTTGAGGGCCCATTTCTGGGCTCTCTATTCTTTTCCATTGATGTAGGTGTCAGTTTTTGTGCCAGTACCATACTGTCTTGATGATGACAGCTTTGTAATAGAGCTTGAAGTCCGGAATTGGGATGCCACCAGCTTTGCTTTGCTTTTTCAACATTCCTCTGGGTATTCAGGGTCTTTTCTGGTTCCATACAAATTTTAGGATTATTTGTTCCATTTCTCTGAAAAAAGTGCATGGTATTTTGATAGAGATTGCATTGAATGTGTAGATTGCTCTAGGTAGCATTGACATCTTCACAATATTTGTCCTTCCAATCCATGAGCATGGAACATTTTTCCATTTCTTTGTGTCTTCCTCAATTTCTTTCATGAGTATTTTATAGTTTACTGAGTACAGATTCTTTGCCTCTTTGGTTATATTTATTCCTAGGTATCTTATGGTTTTGGGTGTGATTGTAAATGGGATCCACTCCTTAATTTCTCTTTCTTCTCTCTTGTTGTTGGTGTATAGGAATGCCACTGATTTCTGTGCATTGATTTTCTATCCTGCCACTTTACTGAATTCCTGTATGAGTTCTAGCAGTTTTGGGGTGGAGTCTTTTGGGTTTTCAATATAAAGTATCATATAATCTGCAAAGAGTGAGAGTTTGACTTCTTCTTTGCCGATTCGGATGCCTTTTATTTCTTTTTGTTGTCTGGTTGCTGTGGCTAGGACTTGTAGTACTATGTTGAATAGCAGTGGTGATAGTGGACATCCCTGCCGTATTCCTGACCTTAGGGGGAAAGCTCTCAGTTTTACCCCATTGAGAATGATATTCGTTGTGGGTTTTTCATAGATGGCTCTTATGATATTGAGGTATGTACCCTCTATCCCTATACTCTGAAGAGTTTTGATCAAGAAAGGATGGTGTACTTTGTCAAATGCTTTTTCTGCATCTATTGAGAGGATCATATGGTTCTTGTTCTTTCTTTTATTAAGGTATTGTATCACATTGATTGATTTGTGGATGTTGAACCAACCTTGCAGCCCAGGGATAAATCCCACTTGGTCGTGGTGAATAATCCTTTTAATGTACTGTTGGATCCTATTGGCTAGTATTTTGGTGAGAATTTTTGCATCCATGTTCATCAAGGATATTGGTCTGTAATTCTCCTTTTTGATGGGGTCTTTGTCTGGTTTTGGGATCAAGGTAATGGTGGCCTCATAAAACGAGTTTGGAAGTTTTCCTTCCATTTCTATTTTTTGGGACAGTTTCAGTAGAATAGGTATTAATTCTTCTTGAAATGTTTGGTAGAATTCCCCTGGGAAGCCATCTGGGCCTGGGTTCTTGTTTTTTGGGAGATTTTTGATTACTGCTTCAATTTCCTTAGTAGTTATAGGTCTGTTCAGGTTTTCTATGTCTTCCTGGTTCAGTTTTGGTAGTTGATACATCTCTAGGAATGCATCCATTTCTTCCAGATTGTCTAATTTGCTGACATATAGTTGCTCATAATATGTTCTTATAATTGTTTGTATTTCTTTGGTGTTGGTTGTGATCTCTCCTCTTTAATTCGTGATTTTCTTTATTTGGGTCATTTCTCTTTTTTTTGATAAGTCTGGCCAGGTGTTTATCAACCTTAATTCTTTCAAAGAACCATCTCCTAGTTTCGTTGATCTGTTCTACTGTTCTTTTGGTTTCTATTTCATTGATTTCTGCTCTGATTATTATTTCTCTTCTCCTGCTGGGTTTAGGCTTTGTTTGCTGTTCTTTCTCCAGCTCCTTTAGGTGTAGGCTTAGGTTGTGTATTTGAGACCTTTCTTGTTTCTTGAGAAAGGCTTGTATTGCTAACTACTTTCCTCTTAAGACTGCCTTTGCTGCATCCCAAAGATTTTGAACAGTTGTGTTTTCATTTTCATTTGTTTCCATGAATTTTTTAAATTCTTCTTTAATTTCCTGGTTGACCCATTCATTCTTTAGTAGGATGCTCTTAGCTTCCATGTATTTGAGTTCTTTCCGACTTTCCTCTTGTGATTGAGTTCTGGTTTCAAAGCATTGTGGTCCGCAAATATGCAGGGAATGATCCCAAACTTTTGGTACCAGTTGAGACCCGATTTGTGACCTAGGTTGTGATCTATTCTGGAGAATGTTCCATGGGCACTAGAGAAGAATGTGTATTCTGTGGCTTTGGGATGGAATGTTCTGAATATATCTGTGAAGTCCACTTGGTCCAGTGTGTCATTTAAAGTCTTTATTTCCTTTTTGATCTTTTGCTTAGATGATCTGTCCATTTCAGTGAGGGGATGTTAAAGTCCCCTACTATTATTGTATTGTTGTCTATGTGTTTCTTTGCTTTTGTTATTAATTGGCTTATATATATATGACTGCTCCCATGTTAGGGGCATAGATATTTAAAATTGTTAGATCTTCTTCTTGGATAGACCCTTTAAGTATGATATAGTGTCCTTCCTCATCTCTTATTATTGTCTTTGGTTTAAAATCTAATGTCTGATATAAGGATTGCCATCCCAGCTTTCTTTTGGTGTCCAGTAGCATGGTAAATCATTTTCCACCCCCTCACTTTCAATCTGGAGGTTTCTTTGGGTCTAAAATGAGTCTCTTGCAGACAACATATTGATGGGTCTTGTTTTTTTATCTAATCTGATACCCTGTGTCTTTTGATTGGGGCATTTAGCCCATTGACATTCAGAGTAACTATTGAAAGATACGAATTTAGTGCCATTGTATTGCCTATAAGGTGACTTTTACTGTATATTGTCTGTGTTCCTTTCTGGTCTATGTTACTTTGAGGCTCTCTCTTTGCTTAGAGGACCCCTTTCAATATTTCTTGTAGGGCTGGTTTCGTGTTTGCAGATTCCTTTAGTTTTTGTTTGCCCTGGAAGCTTTTTATCTCTCTTATTTTCAATGACAGCCTAGCTGGATATAGTCTTCTTGGCTGCATATTTTTCTCATTTAGTGCTCTGAATATATCCTGCCAGTCCTTTCTGGCCTGCCAGGTGTCTGTGGATAGGTCTGTTGCCAATCTAATGTTTCTACCATTGTAGGTTACAGATCTCTTGTCCCGAGCTGCTTTCAGGATTTTCTCTTTGCCTCTGAGATTTGTAAGTTTTACTCCTGGATGTTGGGGTGTTGACCTATTGTTATTGATTTTGAGGGGGGTTCTCTGTGCCTCCTGGATTTTGATGCCTGTTTCCTTCCCCAAATTAGGGAAGTTCTCTGCTATAATTTGCTCCAGTATACCTTCTGCCCCTCTCTCTCTTTCTTCTTCTTCTGCGATCCCAATTATTCTAATATTGTTTGATCTTATGGTATCACTTATCTCTCGAATTCTGCCCTCGTGATCCAGTAGTTGTTTATCTCTCTTTTTCTCCGCTTCTTTATTTTCCATCATTTGGTCTTCTATATCACTAATTCTTTCTTCTGCCTCATTTATCCTAGCAGTTAGAGCCTCCATTTTTGATTGCACCTCATTAATAGCCTTTTTAATTTTGACTTGGTTAGTGTTTAGTTCTTTTATTTCTCCGGAAAGGGTTTCTCTAATATCTTCCATGCTTTTTTCAAGCCCAGCTAGCATCTTTATAATCGTCATTATGAACTGTAGTTTTGACATCTTACTAATGTCCATATTGATTAGGTCCCTGGCAGTCAGTACTGCTTCTTGTTCTTTTTTTTTGAGGTGATTTTTTCCATCTTGTCATTTTGTCCAGAGGAGAATAGATAAATGAGAGAACAAAATGCGAACAGGGTAACAATGACTCCAGAAAAATATACACTAAACAAATCAGAAGAGACCTGAAACCGGGGGAAAAGAAAGGGAAAGAAAGAAAAAAGAAAAAAAAAAGATAAAGCAAAAGATAAAAAGAAAAAAAAAGAATATGATCAAATATGATCGGGCTGGTGAATAGAACAGTGGCACACACTGGATTTTGGGCGTATTTTGGTCTGTTAGAAGAAACTGCCTCCCAAAATTTTAAAGAAAGAAAAGCTTATATATGTACAAAAATAAGGGTAAATATGATGAAGGAATGGAATATGACTGTAAAGACGAAAATTATAAAAGATTTTATAAAAGGAATTGATAAGATAAGAAGTTGGTTGAAAAAAGAAAAAAGAGAAATTAAGAAAAAAAAGGGAGAGAATGTGATCAGGCAGGAGACTAGAACAAAGCCATACACTGGGGATTTAGGGTATATTTTGGTCTGTTAGAAGAAACTGTATCCCAAAATTTTAAAGAGAACAACTTATATATATACCAAAAATAAGGTTAATTACTATGAAGGGATAGACTATGACTCTAAAAATGAAAAATAAAAAGGATTTTTGAAAAAGGGACTGATAAGATGTTGGATGAAAAAGGGAAAAAGAAAAATTCAAAAGAAAAAAAAGAAAATTAAAAAAATTAACTTTGAAAGACTAAAGAATCAGGGGGAAAAAAACCATGAATTCTATGTGCTGTATTCCCCTAGTGCTGGCGTTCTGCCCTTTTCATTGATCAGTAAACTTGGTCTTGGCTGGCTGTTCTTGCTGATCTTCTGGGGGAGGGGTCTGTTGCCGTGGTTCTCAAATGTCTTTGCTGGAGGCGGAATTGCCCCACCCTTGCCAGGGGCCGGGCTAAGTCATCTGCTTGGGTTTGCTCTTGGGAGCTTTTGTTCCCTGCAAGCTTTCCATACAGCTTTGGAGGACGAGAGTGAAAATGGTGGCCTCCCAATCTCTGCCCCGGAGAAGCCAAGAACTCAGAGCCCCACTCCTCAGTGTGCCCCCCAAGAATAGCAGTCAATCACTACTGTCTCCCTGGTCTCCAACCACATCGTGCTCACCCGGCCTGTGACCGAGCTTTTCTATCTCTGGCACACGACCCCATTTGGAGTCTCCAAACCCAGCAGATCCCTGCAGTGCACTCCCACACTGCCTCTCCCGGGGGAGGAAAGGAAGTCTCCCCCGATCTGCTGCTTGTTGGGTCCCTGCTGGAAGAGCAGTGGCCTGACTGTGCCGCAGATCACGGTTTATGACAACCCCAAGCTGAGAGCTCACTCCTTGGCTCCGTCTTTGCAGCCAGCTTCCCTGCTCCAATACCTGTTAGCTCTGCCGCACTCAGGCACCCCCGGTCTTACTGTGACCCCGAGGGTCCTGAGACCACACTGTCCCAGTGAGGGTTCCACCTCCCACTTAGCCACTGGAGCGACGTCCCTCAGCGGAACAGAATTCTGGAAGTTCTGATTTTGTGCTCTGCTGCTCTATCACTTGCCAGTAGCAGCTGATGGAGGTCCCCTCCTCTGTTATCTGTCTTCCTGAATATCCCCTCGGATTCAGTTCTCCGCGTGTCCTACCTTCCAGAAAGTGGTCGCTTTTCTGTTCAGAGAGTTGCTGCTATTCTTTTCTTTGACCTCCTGTTGATTTCATAGGTGTTCAGAATGATTTGATCCCTATCTAGCTGAATTCCTGGGACCAGACGAAATTTAGGTTTCCTACTCCTCTGCCATCTTGCTCCTTCTCGAAAGCTGAAGTTTTTATTGTGTTAACCATCAAGCATTGTTATCACGGGAACATGGGCTTGGTTTAAAGTGAGCTTCTGAAGTGTGCCTGGGTGGCTCAGTCAGTTGAGCATTCAACTCTTGGTTTCAGCTCAGGTCATGATCTCAGAGTCATGAGATCGAGCCCTGCATTGGGCTCAGTGGGGAATCTGCTTGAGATTCTCTGTCTCCCAGTGCACCTGGGTGGCTCACTTGGTTAAGCAGCTGCCTTCAGCTCAGGTCATGATCTCAAGGTCCTGGGATCGAGCCCTGCGTGGGCTCTCTACTCAGTGGGGAGTCTGTTTCTCCCTCTCCCTCTGCCCCTCCCCCCTCTGCTCATGCTCTGTCTCGCTCTGCCTCTCTTTCTCTCTCAAATAAATAAATAAAATCTTTAAAAAAAAGATTCTCTCTTTGTCCCTCCCTCCCCACACTCTCTCCTTCTCTCTCTCTCTAAAAAAAAAATAAAGTGGGCTGCTGAAATGAAACTTAGGCACATTGATTAGTAACTCCCCATTTCAGTTAAAAAAATGAATAAACTCTAGAAAGCTGCTGTAGAATATCATACCTATATTCAATAATAATGTATTGTACACTTAAGAAATTGTTAAGAGGGTAAATCTCATGTTAAGTGTTTTTACCACAATAAAATATAGTGAAAAAAATAATAAAGTGACCTGCTGAGTGTTGTAGCCACTCAGACATTTTACATGTCATGTTTAGCTGAAGAAGGACTCTTCCAGACTTATTACACAGGACAAGAAATAGCCAGACAACTATGAGAACAGAGGCAAAAGTATAATCATAACCCTACAACTCACTGGGAAAACTATTACTGCTGGTAGTAGTAAAACCTTGCCAGATTGGGAAGGTGAATCTACTTTATTTAATTTTTTTAAAGATTTTATTTATTTATTTGTCAGCGAGAGAGAGAGAGAGCAGCAGAGGGAGAGGGAGAAGCAGGGTCCCCACTGAGCAGGGAGCCCAATGCAGGACTCAATCCCAGGATCCTAGGATCATGACCTGAGCCAAAGGCAGACATCTAACTGACTGAGCCACCCAGTTGTCCCAGGTGCATCTACTTTAAAAAGCAAAACCCATTGAGAGTAAGCTGTAGGAGCTTCTGTGTTGTTATATATTCAGAAACATTGTTAGCAGAGCCTCTCTGACTACGCAAAATAACTTGAGAGATAAGTGGGAGGTATAGGATGTTTCCAGGACTTTATCATCCAAAGCAACTGAGGTTTAAAGAAAACTAGTAATTTATGGAATAATCCTAGGCCTTTTCAAAGGCCAAGATAAGTTATCACAAAATGAAAAAGTAGGCATGATAAAGATAAGAAAGTTGTAAGAGCCTTAATAAATAAAGAACTCTAAAAATCAAGTGTTAGCAGTTGAATACTTCTCTGTGTAACTGTTTGCTACTTTACATCCATTCTTTTCTCTTTTCTGCTCTGCTTGGTATTCTGAAGTGCTAACCTATGAGAACCTTATCATTAAGACTCCCTTAAAAGCTGGTTCCAGTTGAGTTCAGCCAGTGGGACACAGTGGTATAAGAGCCGAGTGCAGGAGAAAAATTAATCTCCACTCTCAGTTTACCTTGGAGTGGCTGGGTCCCTAAAGAATTCCTTCAACAACTACATTTGGGAAACCATCACATGCTTTATGCCAAGATGTATGGATACCGGGGGAACAACACAGATTAGTAAGATACGTGCTTGACTCTTCAGATTCTGCCTTCCTGAAAGTCACACAATTTTCTGCCCTCAGTAAAGAGGGAAAATTCTACACATTTCACAAATCAAAACATAGTTGGGACAGTTCCTCATTTTCTAAAATTGAATTTGGTAACTTTTTAGTTCTAAGGCTTTAGATATTTAGTTTCTACCATGTATAGAAAGGATTTATGGAGTTTTAAACAGTTGTCAGGTTTTTATGCAGGGCATTATATTTGCCATACTTTTTTTTGTCCAAAACCTTTTCTTCGACTTAATAAAAATGATTTCTTAAAGATGAAGCATCCCTGATCCAGGCTCCTCCTCCTTTTAAAAAATGGACATGATGAGGACTCCCTTGGTCTGACCAGGACAGGCGTGTTCTCACATGGAGAAAGGTGGGCCTCACAACAGCCCCTGCCCTCATGCCACCAGTGTAGCACCCAAGTCTTTCTTGTGGAATCGGTCCATTTTTCCAGAGATGGAAGTGGAGAGGGCTAGAGTAGTTGAGGAAAGGTGGTAATTGTTAATATCTTATATTCCATCTACTACTAAAATTAATTAACTTATTCAGAAAACATGGATAAAAAAGAATGATAAAAAAACATTAAGAAAGGGGGAGATAAGTGTACAAAAATTGAGAAAATTACTATAAGTATTACATTTGGTTCTGCACCTTTGGAGAGTTAAAAAATGGAAAGAAAGAAATATAGCTCTCAACACCTGATTGTTAAAAAGCAGGGAAGTTTTTCAGGAATAAGGAAACCTGTATTTTGCAAGTCTACCTCTGCTCCTCACCTGCTACAGATCTGGAACTAGTCACCTGGCAATCTGAGCTTAATATTTAAATCAGAATAATGGATCACAATAAGGGCTCAATTTCTATAGGCTGCAAAGGATTGTTACAAGGGGAAAATAATCAAACGTAGAGAAAATATTTTGTGAATTGTAAAATCCTGTATAAGTGGGAATCATTAACTGAACTGTAGGTAGGAGACAACAAGTGTTCCTTGACCTTCATTTCTAAGAGAAAATTGTATTGTACGAGTATTTTTATAAAGGTCATTAAGTCAGTATTTTAACTGCAGTTTTGAAGAAGATATAGTAATGTTTTCAACTGTTGACTCTGTTGAGCAACATATAAGCATAGTGCTTAATTAAATAGCAGATGTTTGTTGCAAATTTGAAAACTGTGACAATGAATAAATGAATATATTGTGTATGCATACATACATATGCATATGTGTATATATGTACATGTATATTCATATTTATGTGTATTTTTACGTATATATGAATAAATGATTATATGTTGTGAGTGGGAGCATATAGGTTTATTTGGATATTCCTCAATCAGCTAGATGCCTTGAAATTATTTTGGTTCTTTAGGCTAAAAAGTGCTGTGACACCTTCTTAATGTTTGTTTCTTGTTGTGATTTATCCCTTTCAGGACAATGTATTTGTGTAGAAGAGCAAATGCAGTGTTTTTCTTTTTTAAAATATATGTCAATAAAGTTCTGATGCTGAAATTAGCCCTAACACTGTATATGACAATCACAATGTTATATTTATAGTAAAATAAAATTGTGCAGAGCTTTCTAGAATGGCATTCTTTCTTTGTAACAGCCAGATTATAACTGTTGTTTATAAGTTAATAATTTTGACTCTCCAGTGTGTCTGTGATATTGCCCTAGGTGTTTGGGAAGAGGACACAGAGATTAATTAGAAAAGTCACATCCCTGTCCTTGCAACCCATATTTTTTTAAGGCAATATCAGTATAGTCTCACTAAGAATAAAAGAAACAAGATTGAACAAGATATGGATACATCAATTTCATTTCTTAGTGTCTAAAAGACTCACTAAGAGTAATGAGGTTTTTAAGAAAGCACATTAGCTATTTCAAGCCACAGTGGAGTTCTCATGGAAAATAGCTAATGAAATTATGCCCTGAGATGCCTAACTTATCCTGTTGTTTTATCATTTCTTCAACAAATATTTGTTTCTATGTTGCCAGGCATTGTTACCAGCACTGGGACTACAATAGTGGAAAAAGAAAAGACAAGGTTCCTGCCTACATGGAAGCTTATGTTATAGAAGTGGAAACTGAAAATAAATAAATAAATGAAGGAGATTGCTTAAGATAGTGTTGTTACAAAGAAAACATACCTGAAGATGAGTTAGTAATGGTGAGCAAGTGAAAGTTTAAACATGAATGGAAGCATGAAACTTCACCATAATTTCGAAATGCATTTAAATAAGCACACTGATAAGAATCAATATGCTAATATTAAACCTTATAGGTAAATGAACCTTTAAATGAGGTATTATATTGTATCTATTAGCTGAGTAGAAAAATCAATCTTTACTCAGCGTTGGCAAGGATTCAATGTAGCTGGGAACCCCACAAGACTATTGGCAGGTTTCTTGGCAGAAATCTACAGGAGAGTGGCATGATATATTCAAAGTGCTAAAAGAAAAAAACTGCCAACCAAGAATATTTTACCTGGCAAAGTTGTCCTTAAGAAATGAAGACAAGGTCCAAATGGCCAACAGACACGTGAAAAAGTGCTCAGCATCGCTCAGCATCAGGGAAATCCAAATCAAAACCTCAATGAGATATCACCTCACACCAGTCAGAATGGCTAAAATTACTCAAGCACAACAGAACATTCTCCAGGAGAATATGTTAGGGCAGAAAACAAGTCTTAGCAAATTTAAGAAACCTGAAATCACACCAACTATCTTTTCCAAAATACAATGGTCTGAAATAAGAATTCAAAAATAGGTGAAAAATTGGAAAATTCACAAGTATGTGCAAAATAATCACCAAACTCCTGAACAACCAATGAGTCAAAGAAGAAATCAAAAGGGAATTTTTTTTTAAAATCTTGAAATAAATGAAAATGGAAATAAAACATATCAGACCTGCAAAACCTGGGATTCTGCAAAAACAATTCTAAGAAGGAAGTTTTTTAAATTTTTATTTTATTTTTAAAATGTTTATGTTTATGTAAATTCCAGTTAGTGAACATACAGTGTAATATTAGTTTCAGGTGTACAGTATAGTGATTCAACACATCCATACATCACCTGGTGCTCATCACAACAAGAATACTCTTTAATCCCATCACCTGTTTAACCCATCCCCCCACCACCTCCCTTCTGATAACCATCAGTTCTCTATACTTAAGAATTTGTTTCTTGGTTTGCCTCTCTCTCCCTCTCTTTTATTCCCTTTGCTCATTTATTTTGTATTTAATATATATTATATATATTTAATATATATTATATTTAATATATTAAATAGTATATAAAATATATATTATTTAAATTCAATTAGCCAAGGTAGAGTACATCATTAGTTTTTGATATAATGTTCAATGATTCGTTAGTTGAATATAACACCCAGTGCTCATTTATTTTTGTTTCTTGAATTCCACATATGAGTGAAATCATATGGTACTTGTCTTTTCTGACTTACTTTGCTTAGCATAATACACTCTAGCTCCATCCATGTTATTGCAAATGGTCTAAGGTTTCATTATTTTGATGGCTGAGTAATATTCCATTGCGTATATATACCTCATCTTCTATATCCATTCATCAGTTGATGGACATTGGGCTCTTTCCATAGTTTGACTATTGTTGATAATGGTGTTATAAATATCAGGGTTCATATACCCCTTTGAATCTATATTTTTGTATCCTTTGGCTAAATACCTAGTAGTGCAATTGTTGGATCATAGGGTAGTTGAATTTTTAACTTTTTGAGGTACCTCCATACTGTTTTCACAGTGGCTGCACCACTTTGCATTCCCACCAACAGTGCACAAGGGTTCCCCTTTCTCAAAATCCTCACCAACACTTGTTTCTTGTGTTGTTGATTTTAACCATCCTGAGAGTGTGAGGTGAAATCTCATTGATCTCACTGTAGCTTTGATTTACATTTCCCTGATGATGAGTGATGTTGAACATCTTTTCATGTGTCTGTTGGCCATCTGGATGTCTTCTTTGGAGAAATGTCTCTATGTCTTCTGCCCATTTTTAATTGGATTAATTTTTGGGGGGTGTTTAGTCATGTAAGCTCTTTATATATTTTAGATACTAACCCTTTATTGAATAAGTCATTTGCAAATATCTTCTCCCATTCTGTAGGTTGACATTTAGGTCTGCTGATTGTTTCCTTCACTGTTCAGAAGCTTTTTATTTTGATGTAGTCCCAATAGTTTATTTTTGCTTTTCTTTCCCTTGCCTCAGGAGACATATCTAGAAAGAAGTTGCTACAATTAATGTCAAAGAGGTTACTGCCTGTGCTCTCTTCTAGGATTTTTATGGTTTTGGGTTTTAAATTTGGGTCTTTAATTCATTTTGAGTTTATTTTTGTGTATGGTGTAAGAAAGTCGCCCAGTGTCATTCTTATGCATGTAGCTGGCCAGTTTTCCCAACATCATTTGTTGAAGAGACTGTCTTTTTCCTATTGATAGTCTTTCCTGCTTTGTCGAAGATTAATTGACCATATAGTCATGGGTTTATTTCTGGGTTTTCTATTGTATTCCAATGATCTATGTGTCTATTTTTGTGCCTGTACCATTCTGTTTTGATCACTACAGCTTTGTAATATAACTTGAAGTCTGGAATTGTGATGCCTCCAGCTTTGCTTTTCTTTTTCAAGATTGCTTTGGTTATTCGGGGTCTTTTGTGGTTCCATACAAATTTTAGAATTGTTTGTTCAAGCTCTGTGAAAAACGCTGGTGGTATTTTGATAGGGATTGCATTAAATGTGTAGATTTTTGGTAGTATAGACATTTTAACAATATTTGTTCTTCCAATCTATGAACATGAATGTCTTTCCATTTCTTTGTGTCTTCAATTTCTTTCATCAGTGTTTATTTCAGAGGACAGGTCTTTCACCTCTTTGGCTAGGTTTATTCCTAGATAGCTTATTGTTTTCGGTGCAATTGTAAATGGGATTGATTCCTTAATTTCTCTTTCTGCTGCTTCATTATTGGTGTATAGAAATGCAACAGATTTCTGTATGTTGATTTTGTATCCCGTGACTTTACTGAATTCATTTATCAGTTATAGCATGTTTTTGGTGGAGTCTTTCAGGTTTCCTATATACAGTATAATGTCATCTGTAAATAGCGAAAGCTTTACTTCTTCCTTGCCAATTTGGATGCCTTTTATTTCCTTTTGTTGCCTGATTGCTGTGGCTAGGACTTCCAGTACTATGTTAAATAACAGTGGTGAGAGTGGACATCCCTGTCTTGTTTCTGACCACAGAGGAAAAGCTCTCAGTTTTTCCCCCATTTAAGATGATATTAGGTGTGGGTTTTTCAAATATGGCCTTTATCATGTTGAGGTATGTTCCCTCTAAATCTACTTTGTTGAGGGTTTTTATCATGAATGGATGTTATACTTCAAATGCTTTTCTGCATCTCTTGAAATGATCATATGGTTTTTATCCTTTCTTTTAATAATGTGATGTATCACATTGATTTGTGAATATGGTATCACCCTTGCAACCCAGGAATAAATCCTACTTGATCATGGTGAATGATTTTTTAATGTATTGTTGGATTTGGTTTGGTAATATTTTGTTGAGGATTTTTGCATCTGTGTTCATTCAGAGAAATTGGCCTATAGTTCTCTCTCTCTCTCTCTCTCTCTTTTTTTTTTTGTTGTGTCCTTTTCTGGTTTTGGTATTGGGGTGGTGCTGGCCTCATAGAATGAATTGGAAATTTTCCTTCCTTTTCTATTTTTTGGAATAGTTTGAGAAGTATAGGTATTAACACTTCTTTAAATGTTTGATAGAATTTTCCTATGAAGCCATATGGTCCTGGACTTTTGTTTGTGGGGACTTTTTTGATTACTGATTCAATTTCTTTCCTGGTTATCAATCTGTTTAAATCTTCTATTTCTTCCTGTTTCAGTTTTGGTAATTTATCCATTTCTAGGAATTTATCCATTTCTTCTGGGTTGTCCAATTTGTTGGCATATAGTTTTTCATAATATTCTTTTATAACATTTTTTTGTATTTCTGTGGTGTTGGTTGTTATTTCTCCTCTCTTATTTGTGATTTTATTTGGGTTCTTTCTTTTTTCTTTTTGATAAGTTTGGCTAGAGGTTTATCAATTTTATTAATTGTTTGTAACAGGAACAAATGGATCATGTTTGAGATGTCCAACTGGAAGAAAATGGGTAAGTAAATTATAGCACATCTGTACTCAATATTATGCAGTTTTTAAATATGGTGATTAATGACATTTTGACATAAGGCTCATAATTTAGAAGGTTTTAAATATGAACTGACCCAGTGACATCTTAATGGCATTTAATATGTTCCAAATTTAGCACATGAAAATTCTCTTCTCTGCCTCCCATTTTAGTCATCCCTAAGCAGCATGTATTCCCCCTTTGTTCCTTGTAAAGATTAATGCCACCACCATCCACTCAGGCACCTAAGCTAGAAACTTGAGAATTATTTTCAATTCCTCTGTTCTTGTCGTCCTCATAATTGATCAGACATCTATACTTCTTGCAATGCACATTTTTTTCTTTGCATCTACTTTGAATCAGGCCTTCATTGTCTCTCAACAGGACTTTTAAAATAGTCTGTTGTTTTCTTTGGTTTCCCAATCTAGGTTTTCATTCTCCAGTTGTTCAAAAAACCTGCTATCAATCCTTGTACTAAACTATAAATTTGATTATGCCATTCCCTGTTTCGAAATCCTTCAGTGACTTCTCATTCCCTGTAAGAGATTTTCTTAGTACATGATTCTAATCTGCACAATGCAGGAGCATGCTGGAACTGTTTCATACCAACTTTCAAGAGCCCATTATGAGCATCTCTTCCCAATTCTGTGTTCACTGACATATGTTAGAAGCTTGAAATTGGCCATGGTAAGAATATTTTATACCACATAAATTGGCCAATCCTATATATCAGGGCTTTCTAGAGAGCTGGGTGTTAATTTATGAGCACACCATTGCTCCAACCTGTTTTCCCAGGTTTATCTCTCATTCTACTTTTCCAGTGAAACCTCTTCCTTGTTCATTCCACTCTTTTTTCCATTACTTTTCTCTCCTAATTCTTGGCCTTTGCTCAATCTGTTCATTTTGTCAGGAATGTTCTCCTCCTACCCCTGGTCCTTACCTATCTATGAAAATCCTTCATCCATGAATGTTAGAAGATATCCCTCCCAACCACCAACCTGAAATGTATCTCTCCCTCTATACTCACAGAGCCCTTGTCCTTCTGATAAAAGCAAGTAGAATTTTTGGTATTTGATGCTTAATTGTGCACATAGCTCCTTCCTATATAAGTGTGTGAATATTTGTCCAGCCTAAACAGACAGTTTTATACTCATCTTGCTTTCCTCCACAGAGGAAAAGCACCCAACAGAATGCTTTGTACCATAGAAAGTCATTAATAACAATAATAATAATATAATAATTAAAACGGACTGAAAAAAGATGGCTCATGATCGTATGGTACAAATACTTGAAAATCTTCTAAATGACTTCTGAATCTTCAAAATGGTTGAAACAGAACAAATATTCGCTTTTTAAAACTTTACATTGATCATTTCCTTATGGATTCAAATAGCATATTTTTCAACTTTCATGATGCAATGGGATATTAAATATTTTTAGTGAACTTGCTGAAGAATTCTTTATATCACAAAATATTCTTCATAAGCAATTTGGCATTTATCCAAGCTCATACAATTTACTTAGGTCCCTTTCCATTTTAGTTATTATTGACATCTGCATGATGTTTAAACAATTTACACTTACCTTTAATGAATGTTTCCATTCATTATCTTTGTCAGTTGGTCAATCAGCATGCCTCTTTTATGACAGTGACAGCCTCAGAAGTATAGAAAGTTGATTTATAAGTGGGTTACTAATACACTGGTCTTTAGACTTAGCTACTTTATTCACTTGGGAGTATGGTCTGTGAAATTTTTAATGGAAAATAATTTCAATTATATTTTTCCTATAGCAAAATCAATAGGTTCTCATTAACTAAAAAACAAAGATGCAGATAAGCAAAAGGAGGCAGCAAAAATGACCTACCATTTCATCTACCCAGTGAAAAATACAATTGTTGTATATCCTGTCCCTTTATATGCATATATTTACTCATTCATTCATCAGTCATTCAGTTATTCATCAAATATTTATGTGCCAAGAACATTTCTAGGTCTTAGAGATAGACAATTGAATAAAACCAACAAAGTACCTGCACTAATGGAACTCAAACTACAAAGATAGATACCAAAAAATAAATTATGCATATATTTAGAAATATTAGATAGCTTCTAAGAGATAAGAAGACTAATGCAAGTAATGGAATAAAAAATACGGTGGTGGGGGTGTTATATTAAATAAAGTGGTCAAGGAAGTCCTGTCTGAGAGGGTGACATCAAAGAAGAGGTTTGAATAAAGAGAGAAAGAAGGATATGTAGACATCTGAGGTAAGGGCACTGTAAGCAAAGAGAACATCCTGCAAACACAAAAAGGTAGAAACGAACTTATGCTTAAGGAAGGGTAAAAAAGTCAATTGTGTTTGGAGCACAGTGAGTGAAGGGGTGACTAATATGAGATGAAATCTGGAATATGCATGGCATCAGAATATGTAGTACCCCGTCTGCCATTTTAAGGATTTTGTATTTTAAATATTAATATAAAGACATTGTAGAGTGTTAAATGGGCATGAGACATAATGTGATATATATTTTTAAAGGGATTGTTTGGTTGCTGTGTAGTCCAAAGGTGGGTAAAGTTGAAAGCAGGGTGATAAGCTGTCTCTGGACACCTTTTGGTAGTAGAGTTGACAGAATTTGATAACTGATTGGGCATGGGGCATGAAAAGTGCAAGGGAAGTCAAAGATAAATCCTGGGTTTTTGGCCAGAACAACTGGTAAAATGGAGTTGTTGTTGGAGGAGGAGCAGGTTTGAGTGAGAAAATCCTGAATTTGAATTTTGAGCATGTTTATGATGCTTATTAAACATCCAAATGAAAATATTAACTAGATAGTTGGATATAGGGACACGGATTTGAATGCAATGGTACTAGCTGGAAATAAAAAGTTAAGAATCACCAGTGAAAGGATAGGATATAAAGTCATAGGACTGGGTGACCTCACCTAGGGAGGGGAAATAAATAGAGATGAGAAAATGTCCTGGGATGAGCCTTGGAACACTCCAACATTCAGAGATCCGGAAGAAATAAGAAGGAAAAAAAAAAGACTAAGGGAGTGGCATGAAGTAGGAGGAAACCAGATTTAATATCCTAGAAGCCAATGAAGAAAATATTTTAACAAGGAATTAATCAACTCTATCAAAAGTACTTAGACTGGCAATTGGATTTGGCAATTATGGAACTCATAGGTGAAATTGTCAAGATCATTTTAGAGTTAGTTTGGATTTTTGTCATGTTATATTTAAATGTGATGAGATTAGATATAATAGGTGGATATATTAGAGCTGCACAGTTTTTGTCAGTTGCTTTAATAGGGTTAGGCAAGCCCCTATTGTATGCTCTAGAAGTTTTTAAAAACAGAGAAATGACTTCATTCATTCAATACATAATATTGGCATCTACTAAGTGCCATATACTCTTCTGAGTGCTGAGGGAGGGGCAGGTGCAAATAAAACAAAATTCTTAATGCAAGGAGGTCATATTTTAATGGGTAGAGACAGTCAACACAATATATGGTGTGTCAGATAGCAGTATATGTTACAGAGAAAAATGAAATGAGAAAGGGGCATAGTACATGCCAGGGGTGCAGAAAAGGTTACAATTTATTTTTTAAAAATTTTCCAGCTTTATTGAGGTATAATGGTCAAATAAAATTGTAATATATTTAAAGTGTATAATGTGATGATTTGATATATGTATACATTGTGAAAGGATTTCCACAATAAAGTTAATTAACACATCTATCACCTCATATAGTTACCCTTTTTTTATTGGTTGGGAACACTTAAGAACTCCCTTAGCAAATTTCAATTATACCTTACAATATTATTGACTCTGGTCATAGGATGGGTCAAGGAAGTTTTTCTCTGATAAGGTGAAACCTGGAAGAGGTGAGGTATCTGGAGGAAGAATTTTCTGGTTGGAGAGAAGAGCAAATGCTAACATTCTGAGGAGGAAACACACCAGATTTGTTATAGAGAAGGTAAGAAGACTGATGTGACTGAAGTATAGTGTGGAAGAAGTAAAGTAGTAGATGAGGTCAGAGAGTTTTGAAAAGAGGAGCAAAGGCAGGAGGTAGGGCAAATCATGTAGGACCTTTCAGAAAACTCTAAGACTTTGGCAAGTCAGGTCAGATAATGACCTCCGAGTGGGGCTTTTCCAGGGAACTGTGAGATGGAACAAATACTGACAGTGCTCAGAGGCTGGATCTCTTTGTGGAGCTCCAAATCCAGGTGACCCTCTCCAGTGGCTATAAGACATGCTGATTTTCACAGCTATTATGATTCCTAGGCTCTTGGTTTACATGACTACCACAGAGCTGCAGAGAAGAGGATTGGAGGAACCCAAGTTAAAGTTCTACAAACTCTGCACTTTTTACCACAGTTCAACAGATTTTTTTTTTGGGGGGGGGTAAACCCTTAGATTGTTGCAAGTCTTTGGCTAATTCCCAGATTTCTGAAAAAGTTGATTTTGACAATTTTGCCAGTA
Source organism: Phoca vitulina (assembly GCF_004348235.1). Lineage (NCBI taxonomy): Eukaryota > Metazoa > Chordata > Mammalia > Carnivora > Phocidae > Phoca > Phoca vitulina. The sequence goes on from NW_022589742.1 coordinate 3,691,567, forward strand.
TGGTAGTTCCCCCCACCCTTATCCACGGGGGATACAATTCAAGGCCCCCAGTGGATGCCTGAAACTGTGGATAGTACTGAACCTTATGTAGACTGTGTTTTTCCTATACATACATATCTCTGATAGAGTTAAATTTATGGCACAGAAAGAGATGAACAACAACTAAAATAAAATGGAACAATTAGAGCAATATATTGTAATAAAAGTTATGAGAATGTGGTCTCTCTCTCTCAAAATATGTTATTGTATGTACTCATTCTTCTTGTGATGGTGTGAGATGATAAAATGCCTACATGAGAACACAAAGTGAGATGAATGCTGTAGGCATTGTGACATAATGTTAGGCTATTAACATCAGAGGATCATCTGCTTCCAGGCCATGGTTGACTGTGAGTAACTGAGACTGAGGAAAGCAAAATTGTGAATAAGGGGGGACTTCTGTATTTTCATTGCTTTTATGGAGAAGCAGATTATGGTGGTTCTCATTTGACCATTTGGGAAGTCTTCATTTGTTCTACTAGGTAGTTAGAGTGGAGTGTTTAAATTGCCAACCATCTTTGTGGATTTGTATATTTATCTTTTTACTTCTATCAGATTTTGCTTCATGTATTGACCTTTTTATCAATGTGAAATGACTTTCTTTATCCTTGATAATATTCCTTGTTCCAGTGTCTGTTTTCTCTGATATTAATATAACTTCTACAATTTTACTTTGATTAGTATTTGTGTGGTATACATTTTTTCCATACTTTTTTTTTTTATTCTGTGTCTTTAGAGTGGTTTTCTTTATCCATTTATCTACAGATGGACACATGGGTTGCTTGTATATCTTGGGTATTGTAAATAATGTTGCAATAAACAGAGGTGCATATATCCTTTTGAATTAGTGTTTTCATTTTCTTTGGGTAAATACCCAGTAGTGGAATTCCTGGATCATATGATATTTCTATTTTTAAAAATTATTTTATTTTAATCCCAGTATAGTTAACATATAGTGTTATATTAGTTTCAGGTGTACAATATAGTGATTCAGCAGCTCCATAGATTACTCAGTGCTCATCAAGATAAGTGTACTCTTTTTTAAAATTTTTTTTATTTACTTGACAGAGAGAGAGACACAGTGAGAGAGGGAACCCAAGCAGGGGGAGTGGGAGAGGGAGAAGCAGGCCTCCCGTGGAGCAGGGAGCCTGATGCGGGGCTCGATCTCAGGACCCTGGGATCATGACCCGAGCTGAAGGCAGCCACTTAATGACTGAGCCACCCAGGCACCCCAAGATAAGTGTACTCTTAATCCCCTTCACCTATTTTACTCATCCCCCCATCCACTTTCCCTCTGATAATCATCTGTTTGCTCTCTATAGTTAAGAGTCTGTGTTTTGGTTTCTCTCTTTTCTTCCCTTTGTTTTGTTTCTTAAATTCCACATATAAGTAAAATAACATGGTATTTGTCTTTCTCTGACTGGCTTAGTTCACTTAGCATTATACTCTCTAGATCCATTCATGTTGTTGCAAATGGATCAGATGATATTTCTACTTTTAATTTTTTGAGGAGCCTCCGTTCTGTCTTCCACAGCAGTTACACCAATTTGCATTCCTACTACCAGTACACAAGGGTTCCTTTTTCTCCACATACTCACCAACACTTAGTATTTCCTATCTTTTTGATTCTAGCCATTCTGACAAGTGTGAGATGATATCTCATTGTGGTTTTGATTTGCATTTCCCTGATGATGAGTGATGTTGAACATCTTTTCATGTGTTGTTGGCCATCTGCATGTCTTCTTTGGAGTGAATATTACTCAGCCATAAAAAAGAATGAGATCTTGCCATTTGAGACAACATGGATGGACCTAGAGGGTATTATGCTAGGTGAAATAGGTCAGACAAGGAGAGACAAATACCATATGATTTCACTTATATGCAGTATCTAAAACACAAAACAAATGAAGAAAAAAAACAGACTGGCAAAAAACAGACTCTTAAATACAGAGAACAAACTGATGGTTGCCAGGGGGGAGGTGGGTGGACAGATGGGTGAAATCGATAAAAGGCATTAAGAGGTACAAACTTCCAGTTATAAAGTAAATAAGTTATGGGGATGAAAAGTATAGCATGGAGAATATTGTCAATAATATTGTAATAATTTTGTTTGGTGACCAATGGTGACTATACTTATTGTGGGGAGCATTGAGTAATATATAGAATTGTTGAATAAATATGTTGTACATCTGAAACTAATATAAAATTGTATTTAATTATACTTAAATAAAAATTAAAAAAATAAAAACTCATTTTAAAAAATGAGTTTCTTGTATATAGCATATTTTTGGGTCTTGTTTTATTATCCAACATAAGATGACTTTTAATTTTAGTGTTTACATTTTTATTTTTTTTTTAAAGATTTTATTTATTTGACAGAAAGAGACACAGCGAGAGAGGGAACACAAGCAGGGAGAGTGAGAGTCTCTCCCACCGAGCAAGGAGCCTGATGTGGGACTCAATCCCAGGACCCTGGGATCATGACCCGAACCAAAGGCAGATGCTTAACGACTGAGCCACCCAGGCGCCCTAGTGTTTACATTTAAACTTAGTGTAATTATTGATCGGTTTGGGTTTAAACCTACTATGTTGCTGTTTATTTTCTATTTGTCCCATTTGCTCATTGTTTCATTTTTCCTCTTGCCTTTTGTTCTCCTGGACAATTTTTTTTTAAAAAGATTTTATTTGTTTATTTGACAAGTTTTTATTTAAATTCCAGTTAACATACAGTGTAATATTAGTTTCAGGTGTAGAATTTAGTGATTCATCACTTACATACAACACCCAGTGCTCATCAAAACAAGTGCCCTCCATAATACCCATCACCTATTTAACCCATCCTGCATAAATTTTATTTTAAATCCCACAATATGTTATTATTATTTTTCCTTTAAATGGTCAATTATATTTTCATATGACTTCTTAAACATGAAGAAAAAAACTGTTTTTACCCCACACATTTAGTATTTTTAGGGCTCTTTCTTCTTTTGTATAGACACACATTTTTTTATCTGGTATCATTTTTCTTTAGCTTGAAGAACTTGCTTTAACATTTCTTGTAATGAATACAATTGCTGAAAATCAGATCCTGAAAAAATAGACACTGAAGATGTCTTTATTTTTCCTTTATTTTTGAAACATACTTTGGTTAGATAAAGAATTCTAGGTTGACAGAGTTTTCTTTCCTTTCAATATTTTAAAGATGTTGCTTTACTTTCTCCTGTCTTCATAATTTCTGATGAGAAGTGTATTGTCATTCTTAACTGTTTCCCTTTTTATAATGAGTCATTTAACTCTGGCTGTTTTTAAAATTTCTCATTATTGGGGTGCCTGGGTGGCTCAGCCGGTTGAATGTCCTCCTTCGGCTCAGGTTATGATCCCATCCCTGGTTCCTGCGATTGAACCCTGTGTCAGGCTCCCTGCTCAGCGGGGAGTCTGCTTCTCCCTCTCCCTCTGCTCCTCCCCCAGCTTATGCTCTCTCTCTCTCTCTGTCTCTCTCACTCACTCTCAAAGAAATAAAATCTTTAAAAAAATAAAAAATAAAAATGAATTCTCATTATCACTGGTTCTCAGTAATTTGATTATAATGTACCTTGATGTGATTCTCTTTAGATTTATTTTCCTTGGAGTTCATATTTCTTAGATCTGTGAATTTATAGTTCTCAAATTTAGAAAATTTCTAGCCATTATTACAGCTTAATATTGTTTTACAGTTCAGTGATGCTCTATTCGTATTTATCATTCATTCTTTTTTCTCTATGTGCCTCAATTTGGATAAATTCTATTGCTATAGCTTTAATCCCACTGATACCTCCTTTTGCAAGTCTAACTTGCTAATAATTATATCCAGCGTATTTTTAATTTCACGTATTTTGTATCTCTACAAGTTTCATTGGGTACTTTTTTCCTCTCCTCCTATTTATGCTCCTTTTTAGCAACATCTTATTTCTGTCTACCATCTTGAGCATATGAAGCATATATACTAATATACACATATTAGTTATTTTGTTGTCTCTCTTTGCTAGTTCTACCATCTCTTTTGTTTTTGGATTTGTTTCTATTGGTTGATATTTTTTCTCCTCATTGTATTGGGTTGTATTTTCCTACTCCTTTGCATCGTTGGGAAATTTTCTTTTTGGATACTAGAATTTGTTGTAATTTAAAAATAATTTGGTTTTATCCTGACTTGCACTTTAGTTACTTTGAATCAATTAGGTCAGTTCAAGGCTTGATTTTAACTTTGTTAGGTGTGGTTCATAGCAAGAGATAATATAGCCTCACTACTAAGGTGATAGCATTCTGAGAATTCAACCCTATGATCCATATATTGCAAAATCTTTTTCCTCCAATTTGTGGGAGCATGAACTGTTCCTCGATGTGTGTAGACTTTAGTAATTGCTCTGCCTAGTCCCTTCCTCTTGTTCCATTCAAGACCTCAGGTAATATCCTGTCATGCATGCATAGATCAGTACTCAGTCAAGGACCTGAGGTTCCTCTCTGCATATATCCAGAGCCCTTTCATTCTCTTTGTGCAGCTCCTTATTCTGTAAGGAATATGTCCCACAAATTTTTACCTCTTTGGTCTTCCCAGGTTTCTATTTATAGCTTCTTGGCTCAGGATTACTGTAGGCTCTGATTGGATTCTCCCTCCCTGAGATGTAGCCTACAAACAGCTACAAGGAAATAAGCTGGTAAAATAATAGTGCTTATCTGTTGTCCTTCTGTCAGGGATCACACTCCTGTTTGTTGTCCAATGCCTGAAAACCCTTGCTTCGTATTTTTTCTGGTTTCCTCTTGCTTAAAGCAGGAGGGTCAATCCAATTCTTTTTACTTCATCTTGACTGACATTTGGGTTTTGAGATCTCTCTGGCTGCTGCTATGTGGAGTGTAGACTGAAGGAAAGAGAAGGTGCAACAGGGAGATCAATTAGGAAGCTATTATGCAAAAATCCAGGCTAGATAAGATGATGGCTCGGATATCGGTGGCAGCAGTGTAGGTTGAGGGGAGTGGTCACAGTTTGGATATACTTTGAAGGTAGAGGCAATAGGATTTCCTTACAGAATAAGTGTGAGTTATAAGAAACAGAGAGGAATCAAGAAAGACTAAAATGTTAACATTTATTTTCTCATTTATTTCATGGCTATTAGTTTGCTTGGTTTTCTAGCTCTCTTAAACTTTGGTCACTTACTTTATTAAAATATTGTCCATTTGATTGAGATTTTGAAATGTATTAGCATAGAGTTATAAATATTCTTTACTTCTTCAAATCTCTGTGTAATTATACCCACTTTTTCATTTCTAAAATGTGGGGTTTTTTTCTTTCTCTTATATGTTAAACTGGATTGCCAAGGGTGTGACTATTTTTTTTATTGAAGTATAATTGACATATAATAATCTATTAGTTTCATGTGTACAACACAGTGATTCGACATTTGTATACATTGCGAACTGAATCATTACAATAAGTCTAGTTACTCTTTGTCACCATACAAAGTTAATACAATATTATTGACTGCATTCTCTGTGCTGTACATGACATCCTCATGACTTACTTATTTTATAACTGGAAGTTTGTACCTCTTGATCCTCCAAAACATTTTATCTTTCTGAAGTCCACACATGTGGCTAGTGGCTATGACTATTTTAACTCAAATCTGTCACACGGAAAAGTTATTAATTGCAATAGAATCAGGAGTCCAAAATATGATGTGGGAAACTTCATCATAGTTATATAGTCAGTAAAATTATGTCCTATCAATGTACAGATTCATTCTAGAAATGTTTTTGAGCTGACTCTATCCAGAATTTTGGAAGAAAAAGGCAACAAAAACAAAAATCTTATATGTGTATAGCACTTTGTAGTTTATACAATGAACATTCACATTATTTTCTTTATCTTAACTACAACATGAAAAAACCCTCATCATTGTTTTCCAAGGTAGAAACTACGACTCAGAATGGTAAATTCCTTTGCCTAATATCATATTTAGTAAATGCCAAAGCCAATGCTTTTTTCCCCCAATGATATTCTGCTTTTTGTATAAGGGAGTTATGTATATGCTGATGTGTGTATGTATGTGGGGGTGGGGTGGGGAAGTGTTTGTAGTTATTTATAGTTTTCTTGTGTTTTTGCCATTAAATTTGAATTGGGATTATGGTTTATAGAACTGCAGTAAGGACGAAAATAGAAAGTGTCTGATGCTGTATAACATAATTTTCATGTATCATACCCTCCCGAAATTTCTACTCTGTTTTGTAGTATAATTGAAGTATAATTGACATATAATAATTTTTTTATTTAAAAAACTTACCTATCATAAAATGCTTTTTGAATATTAAATTCCTAATTAGGTATAATGAAGCTATTTGTCATGAAGTTGGAGTAATTTAAAATAATTATTTAAACCTCCACTTTATATGTGTTTATTTCCCCATAGATCTGAATGGGGATATTTGTAAATGAAATGAAAAGAACACAAATTATTTTGAAGCATATTAGAGTAAAAAATGATTCTGGTGACAGAGAACAATGTAAAATAAAAGGAGAAAAAGAAAAAACTGCTTGACTTTTATCAGCTCTCTCTATACAATTGTTCTTACTGAGTATTTGAAAAGAGTGATCTTGGCATAGGACTGGGTATCATACATCCACAGGTGTGGTAATGAATCAGAGCACTGGGTAATATATGGAATTGTTGAATCACTATACTGTACACCTGAAACTAATATAACAGTGTATGTTAACTACACTGGAATTTTAAAAAAAAGCTATAAAAAAAGATAAAAAGAATGGAAACATTTTGTAAACTATGACAGATTATGTATATCTATTACTCATTAAATTATATTTTAAAAATTAAAAAAAATACCTTTTAAAATGACAACACTCTTGTATCCAAAGGCACAGCTTATATTCCTGTTGTTGCAGTTCAGAATTTCCACATATGACTAATTCAATAGCAATTTTAATTTATGAAAATAATGCTATGTACCAGACAGATACTGCTCCCTCTTCAGCCATTTCATAGAGGATTTTTATGCTATCACAAGACATCAAACAATAAAATCATTGTGTTATATTTTGGAAAAGATACATAACATACTTGAATCTGTGAGTCAGAGAATACGGTTTGCAGAGAAAAAAGCATTTTACAAGGATTCTCATATATTTTCTTTGCCAGTCTAAGGCTGTTTCCACAAAGTAAGCACGTGACCCTTATTTTATATTGTGCCATGTACGTCTGGCTTATGTTTAGTTACATGAAGAGAGCACAGTGACCTAAAATTCTTTGTATTGCACACAGAGACATCATTGAGGTTCTTTTAATTGAGAAGCTTTGCTTGCTTTATTTATAACTCTCCAGGACAGTAATCAAGACCCACTCACTTATATATGCAGTAGCTGGAAGCCAGTATATTGTGCCGACCCTCAAGAGGAGGTTGATTTACATAGTGATGGCTATCATACCACATTAACTATTTTAACTGAGATGACTACTTTGCATCAGATCAAGCATAGAAAATAGTCAGTCAGCCTCACCAGCACCATGTCACAGCTGGAGGGATGATAGATAACAGTTTTCAGAAACATTTCATTAGGCTAATTTCTATTATAAACAGATTCCTGGAAACACACATGCACACACACACACACACACTTCACTTTTTCTAAAAAATTACATTTACCTAGTCTTGCCTGTGCTTTTTGCCAATAATTCTACCGGCTGGCCTGTGGGAGATGTTTGCAAAAATGTTTGCATTTCCCTTCTGTCCCCTCCAAACCTTTGTTTCACCACAATAATGAAGAGAACAAATGTTCACATTTTCCAAAGGTTTACCATTTTCAAGAAAAACACAGAAGCTCAACTGAAATGAGTATTCACTTGCTGGGAGGGAGCCAAATACAAACAGATGTTTAGTTTTTATGTATTGAACTTTTTAGTTTCTGGGCTTGATGCTACTTAGAACACATTTTGTTTTTAGACATGAATTGATTCCTAACATCGAAATTCTACATCATGAAAGGGATGATTAACCAGCCATATTCTGGTTTACTCAGAAGGTAGCGCACTTCCTGATGTTTGAGATTTTAAGAACAAAATTGTGTGTCCTCCCAAGTGGCTATAGAAAGAGCAGCCTTAGACAGGAGGTCTAGATCCTACTCGCCACTAACTCCTTTTGTGACTGTGAATAATCATCTTTTCTCTCTTAGTTTCCTGTGTTTCCTTAGTTTCCTTAGATACCATCTAAGATTATGTAAGTTTAAATAAAGCCTTAATATTAATGGGGAAAATATTGACAGTTTAAAGTTTGTTAGAAGTAAATTCTTTTTTAAAAATTTCTTTATTGTTATGTTAATCACCATACATTACATTATTAATTTTTGATGTAGTGTTCCATGATTCATTGTTTGCGTATAACACCCAGTGCTCCATGCAGTACGTGCCCTCTTTAACACCCATCACCAGGCTAACCCATCCCCCCACCCCCTCCCCTCTAGAACCCTCAGTTTGTTTTTCAGAGTCCATCGTCTCTCATGGTTCTTCTCCCCCTCCGATTTCCCCCCCTTCGTTCTTCCCCTCCTGCTACATTCTTCTTCTTTTTTTCTTTCTTAACATATATTGCATTATTTGTTTCAGAGGTACAGATCTGAGATTCAACAGTCTTGCACAATTCACAGTGCTTACCAGAGCACATACCCTCCCCAGTGTCCATCACCCAGTCACCCCATCCCTCCCACCCCACCCCCCACTCCAACAACCCTCAGTTTGTTTCCTGAGATTAAGGATTCCTCATATCAGTGAGGTCATATGATACATGTCTTTCTCTGTTTGACTTATTTCGCTCAGCATAATACCCTCCAGTTCCATCCACGTCGTTGCAAATGGCAAGATCTCATTCCTTTTGATCGCTGCATAATATTCCATTGTATATATATACCACATCTTCTTTATCCATTCATCTGTTGATGGACATCTTGGCTCTTTCCACAGTTTGGCTATTGTGGACATTGCTGCTATAAACATCGGGGTGCACATACCCCTTCGGATCCCTACATTGGTATCTTTGGGGTAAATACCCAGTAGTGTAATTGCTGGATCATATGGTAGCTCTATTTTCAACTTTCTGAGGAACCTCCATGCTGTTTTCCAGAGTGGCTGCACCAGCTTGCATTCCCACCAACAGTGTAGGAGGGTTCCCCTTTCTCCGCATCCCCGCCAACATCTGCTGTTTCCTGACTTGTTAATTTTAGCCATTCTGACTGGTGTGAGGTGATATCTCATTGAGGTTTTGATTTGGATTTCCCTGATGCCAAGCGATGTTGAGCACTTTTATTTTTATTCTCTTTATCAATATGGGCACCAACTTGATTTGTATACCTAGTGGAGAGTTTTTTTTTAAAGGCCCAATGACAGGGATTCCTGGGTGGCTCAGTCCGTTGAACATTGGACTCTTCATTTTGGCTTAGGTCCTGATCTCAGGATCATGGGATTGAGTCCCAGGTCAGGCTCCATGCTCAGCGCAGAGTCTGTTTGGGATTCTCTCTCCCTCTCTCTCTGTCCCTCCCCCCACTCACACATACACATTCTCTCTCTCTCACTCTAAATCAATCAATCAATCTTTAAAAAAAATAAAAAATAGGGGCGCTTGGGTGGCTCAGTCATTAGGCATCTGCCTTCGGCTCAGGTCATGGTCCTGGGGTCCTGGGATCAAGCCCCGCATCGGGCTCCCTGCTCAGCCAGGAGCCTGCTTCTCCCTCTCCCACTCCCCCTGCTTGTGATCCCTCTCTCGCTCTCTCTCTCTCTCTCTCTGGCAAATAAATAAATAAATAAATCTTAAAAAATAAATAAATAAAAATAAAAAAATAAAAAATAAAAGCCCCAGTGAAAGAGATGATACAAGTGGGAAAAGGAGACAACTGGAGTGCTATAAGCAGGGACTTTAGAGCAAGACTGCTTGGGCAAAAATCTCTGTCTCTGTGCAACGTAGGGGAAGTTTCCAGAATCTCAAGACATCTCAGTTTCTTCATCAGTAAAATGGATATAGTGGTAGTAGTAGCTAACACATCTAGTTGTGAGGATTAAATGAGTTGATAATGAGGACAAATAGTAAGCTCTTAGAAGAGGTAGCTGTAATTTCTGCAAAATATTATTCGATATACCAAGAAATTGGAAATCATACAGAACATTATGAAGAAAAGATGAGCTCCAAGAAGTTAAAGTGATAAATAAGTGCAATTATGTTAAATACACTATCCTCCAACAATAATATCTTTGTACTGTGATCTAATATTACTGCCATTACTTTCTCACAGTATATATTACTGTAAACATTTCTTTTGGATCTACTATGTGTCAGGCCCTGGCCCACCATTATATACACCGTAACAAGAGGAGTTCAAAGTATCAATATTCTACTACTGACCTTAAAAGTGTGCGATTGTTCCCAGATAGTTCAATATGCAATCCAATTAAATTTATTGAATTTTTATGTACAACTTAATCTTCATTTGGCACCCCAAGCTGCAATACTACTGATTAAACCTCAGTTAACGAGAGGATCAAGAAAGCAAAATAACTGAGTTTTATAATTAATATATTTTTATAATTTATATTTTTATAATTAATATAAATTCAGTGTACTGAATATTAATCAGGATGCCCTTTCAGTTTTACTCCAGAACTAATCAACTGCTCACAATAAAGATACAAAAATAATATTTTCCCCATATTTTAGTAATAGCCAGTTAAAAATATACTTTCAAAATTACATTTAGGGGCACCTGGGTGGCTCAGGTGGTTAAGCGTCTGATGCTTGATTTCCACTCAGGTCATGATCTCAGGGTCATGGGATCAAGCTCTGCGTGGGGCTCTGTGCTCAGTGCAGAGTCTGCCTGTCCCTCTCCCTCTACTCTCTCTCTCTGTCTCTCTCTCTCCCCTTAAAATAAATAAAATCTTTTTAAAAAATTCCATTTATAGGAGCAACCTAAACTCTAAAGTTTAATAATAGCAAATAAGCTTAAAAATACATGTGTGAGACCTACATGAGGAAAGCTATAAAACTATGTTGAGTCATCAAGGAAACTTGAATAAATAGAGAAGCATATTATGGTGCTGAATTGGAATTCTCAATATTCTAAAACTGTTTCTTTCTTTCCAAAGTAAATAATGAATTTAATGGGATCCAAATCAAAATTGTAACAGATGTTTTTAAACTTGGCAGTTAAATTCAGAAGATCATTGGAAGAACAAATGCATTCAAACTGACAAAAATATTTTAATATTTCCCTCTATATATCTGTCTTTATATCTATATCATCTATATATCCTATTGGTTCTGTTTCTCTGGAGAACCCTAGTAGAAGGGCCTCATAGAAGACTAATAGAATAGACTGTTATCACAACTGCCTTCCTGACACTCTCACATTGTTTTCTCTGCTTAAAAAAAAAGTATAAGAGGAGCGCCTGGGTGGCTCAGTCGGTTGGGTGGCTGTCTTGGGCTCGGGTCATGATCCCGTGGTCCTGGGATCGAGCCCCACATCGGGCTCTCTGCTCTGCGGGACGCCTGCTTCTCCCTCTCCCTCTCCCCACACTTGTGTTCCCTCTCTCGCTGTGTCTCTCTCTGTCAAATTAAAAAAAAAAAAAAAAGTATAAGAGAAACAATAGATAAACCATGGATCTATCTGCAGCTGGTGCCGAATCGTTGGCAGGGGGCATTTTCTTCCAGGACAGATGAAAGGCTGGAGGCTCTTAGTGACCAGCTTCTTTTTTTCCAGGTACCTAGAAAAGAGCTACATGTAATCTGCTTTTGGTTTTCAATTACTTTATCAGAGAGGTAAAACTGAAAATTTATCCTGGCATTTTAATCTTTTTTTCTGTAACTTATTTTAAATTATTTTATACATTTGCTGCCTTATTTAATTAACCTTCTCATTTCTCTTTGGCACTGAACAGACTGTATGGCCCTTGCTGTGTCTTCCTCTTAGGCCTTAGCCCTGAGATTCTGGACAGTATTTGCCAGAAACCCTCTACCTCTGATGTCTGTGAGTCACCCGGCACGTCGGCACTGCTGTTCCTTTCATGGCGCAGCACTCACCCACTATGAGCTCACTTTCCACATGATTGCTAGGAGTCTGTATGGTTTGTTGTGTACCGTCCTATATAGATCAGCTCTCAGGCCTCTCAGAGCAGAGTTCTCAGTTTTGCCATAAGTGAATGTAGCAGATATAAGTCTCAGTTCAAACTTTCAAGTATGCAAGAAAAATTACCTTCCGCATTTCTTTTAAATCAACTTAATGCTGACCTTGAGGCCACATGTTTCTCAGTTGGTATGAAATTCTATCTCAGTCATTACAGTGATGCTCTCCCCCTCTCAGAATAATGGAAGAATCTGAATGGCTTTAGATTTTGCCCAGTAAATAATCATTATAACCACCACATCACACAGGTGTATGGCAATTACTTTGTTCCAGGAGCCATTGTATGTGGTTTTTGAATATTAATATGAGGGATTATAACTCAGGTCATTTGGGCTCTGTTAAGGGCTGAATTGTGTCCTTTCCCCAAAATTCACATACAGAAGTCCTAACCTCCAGTACCTCAGAATGTGACTATATTTGTAGATAGAACTTCGAAGAGATGATTAAGATAAAATGAGGTCACTAGGGTGGGCCCTAATCCACTCGAACTGATGTCCTTATAAGAAGAGGAGATTAGGACACAGACACAGAGGAGAGAACATGAAATATGGCCATCAACAAGCCAAGGAGAGCGGCCTCAAAAGAAACCAACCATGCCAACACCTTGATCTTGACTGCTAATACCCAGAACTGTGAGAAAATACATATCTTGTTTAACCCCCACATCTGGTATTTTGTTACACCAGTGCTAGCAAACAGGCTTCAAAGCCTGTGTGCCTTTCGTTTACTACCCATAACCCACCCTTGCCCCTTCTTTTTCCAAACAAAATGGTTATAATTTATTTTAATGATGGTGACAAATTTTCAAATAAATTTTAGCATTATTTTAAAAATAAACTTGGAATAATTTTAGATTTACAGAAAATAATGCAAAAATAGTATAAAATTTCCATATACCATGCACTCCTAATGTTAACATCTTACATTATCATGGTACATTTGTAAAACCTAGAACCAACATTATTACTAACTAAACTTCCACTAATGTCCTTTTTTTCTGTCCCGAGATCCAGTCCAGGATAGCACATTGCATTGAGTCATCATATCTCCTTAGGCTTCTCTTGGTTGTAATAGTTTCTCAATCTTCCCTTGTTTTTCCTGACATCGACAGTTTTTAAAAATGACTGGTCAAGTGTTTTTAAAGATGTCCCTCTGTTGGAATTTGTCATATTTTTCTTATGATTAGACAGAAGTTAGGGGTTTAGAGGAATACCACAAAGGTAAAATGCCCTTTCCATCACATCATATCAGAGGGTACATGATGTCAACACGACTCATTACTGGTGGTATTAACTTTGATCATTTGGTTAAGATAGTTACAATGGACCGAATGTGTCCCCACAAAATTCATATGTTGAAATCCTAATTCTCAATGTGATGGTATTAGGAGGTAGGGCCTTTGGGAGGTCATGAGGTCATGAGAGTAGAGCCTGTATGAATGGGATTAGTACCCTTATAAAAGGAACTCAGTGAGATTCTTTGCCCTCTTTCCTCCATGTGAGGATCCAAAATGAAGTTGACAGTCTGCAACCTACAAGAGGGATCTCACCAGAATTCAACCATGTTCTCACTCTGATCTTGGACTTCCAACCTCCAGAGCTGTGAGAAATAGATTTCTGTTATTTATAAGTGACCCAGTCTATGGTGTTTTGTTATGGCAGCCCAAACTAAATAAGACAGAAGTCTTTGCCAGGTTTCTCCATTATAAGGTTTCCCCTTGCTATACTCTATCTTTTGAAGCGAGCCACTAAGTACAACTCACTCATTTGAGGGTTGGGGATTAAACTCCATCTGCAGGAGGGAATAACATCTACATATATCATTTGGGCCAACCCTCCATTTGACACCTTTCTACTACCCTGTTTGTCCAAGAGCCTATATCAGCCTCTTGCTTCTTGTCTTTAGTAGCCTACCTCCCTGGACCATACTTTAGATATTTCCTCATCAGGAGTCACCTATCTCATCATTATCTCAACACCTTTCTCTATGTTATGTGAAAGCTAAACAATATGACACTGATCACTCCTTAGCTGTACTGGTGATTTACTTTGTTAGCCTGATCACACCATATTTGAATTTTAGAGTATCTTTAAGGATATCATTTGATAAACAAAATGAGCAGTTCTAATAATAGGCACTTCAATCACAATGACAGGAAAACAGGCTGGTTCCAGGTAGCAAAACATTTATTTTCTCTATCATTTAAGAATCTTGGAAAATTTGAGAATTGTCTTGCATTTTCTCTAGTAAGACATTGTTACATGAGTGGTTTGTTTTCTAAAAGGAAAAAAAATCATTTGTATCTGTCACTATGCATTTATGATTTCGCCTTCTTTTCCTAAGAGTCTTATCCCTTAATTCTGTTCTGTGAACCTTACTATAAGCTTAGAGAAATGTGAAAAACTTCAACAGGATGTGGTATACAAGCTATGTCATTCTTGTAATGATTTAGCTCTGAGTAGCTCTTTTTTTTTTTTTTTTTTTTTTATTCATGAGAGACAGAGAGAGAGAGAGAGAGAGAGGCAGAGGGAGAAGCAGGCTCCCGAGGAGCAGGGAGCCCGATGCGGGACTCGATCCCAGGACTCTGGGATCATGACCTGAGCCGAAGGCAGACGCTTAACCATCTGAGCCACCCAGGTGCCCAGCTCTGAGTAGCTCTTGATTGAAAGTTTAATCTATATATACGGGTGATGTGCAGTTCATTGTATGTTCTGTTCAGCAAATTTTAAAAGATACCTTAAGGTATTGTTGATTGACAAATGAGATGTTACTTCTTTGAAGGAGAAAGCTGTATCAGACTGCTGTTAGTGTCAGAATAGTGATGGACTATTTAATTACATATATAAAGAGATACCTGATAACAAGGAATAGCTGAGAGAAGATGGGAGGGAACCATTTACAAGTATATATAAAGCTATCTGGATGGTTCAGGCATGTTTTTAAAGACGAGTCCCTTCTTTCTGTGACTTTTAGGAGCAAAGAAGGTGGCAAGGTTATGAATTAACTTTCCAATTTGTCAGTACTGTATTACAGAGAGATTTGGAAGGCTCAGAGCAATATTTCACTCTCAGTTGAAAATCCACATAAGGGGCACATTCCCATGCTTCTGTTTCTTACATGGTTAGTGCAGCAATAGAATGTGGCACACTGTTTTTTGATGAAAAACAAGCTGGAATTTGGAAGATGGAACGATAAAAGTGTCAGGTGTTCCTGTAAAGGAAGTCACGAACTGATGGGATGTAAATGATATTCTTTCACAATCATAGCAAAACTATTCTTTTGTCTTTTCAAATCAGTTTTTTTCCTTAAGATGTCAGTGTTTTTTATTTTAATTTTTAATTAAGCTTTTAATTTTAATTCCAGTACAGTTAACATAGTGTTATATTATTTTAAGATGCACAATATAGTGTTTCACCAAGTCTATACTTTTTAAATCAGTTTAAAGAAGGTAGCATTTTCTATTTTCAACACCTACAGCCTCATTCCCACCCTCCATGTCCTGCCGTTTTTGTCCACCTATATTTGATTCATTGATTCATTCAACAGTATCTATTGAGCACCTATGATATTCTAGGTACTATGACAGATCTTGGGGATTCAGCAGTGAATGTAGTAGATACAGTCTCAGTGCTAGTGGAGTGTATTCTTGTGTGAGAGCCTGGCATTAGTCAAAACAGTGAGTATAAAATGACAAGGCAAGTAGCATGATGGCGAGTGACATGGAGCTAGGAGAACTTATAACATGATAATTTGACCTATGCTCTTAGTAAGGAGTCTCAGAAGCAATTCCCTCTAAATGCCAGGGTCCCTAAAACAAATGTCACTTTATAAAAAGACTGTTTTCATCGTCAGAACTGTCCCTGAATTAGTTGAAGAAAGTTACATTCCTTATATATAAAACTGGTTTATATACATTGATTATAATGTAAAAGTTTAAATTCAGGTGTCAACTTTATGTTTGAAATAAAAGTCTAAGATTGTTTTATTTTTTTTTACTTTTTTTTATTGTGTTATGTTAATCACCATACATTACATCATTAGTTTTTGATGTAGTGTTCCATGATTCATTGTTTTCATGTAACACCCAGTGCTCCATGCAGTACGTGCCCTCTTTAATACCCATCACCAGGAAGGGGAAAATGAAGGGGGGGAAATTGGAGGGGGAGACGAACCATGAGAGACTATGGACTCTGAGAAACAAACTGAGGGTTCTAGAGGGGAGGGGGGTGGGGGATGGGATAGCCTGGTGATAAGATTGTTTTAAAAATCATCTTATTGAAGTATATATACAAAAAAGTGCAAATATAATCCTGTGTCTCAATGAACTATCAAAAAGTGAACACATCCACTTAACTAGCATTCAGATCAAGAAATAGGACATTACCAGTTCCCCAGAAGCCCCTCTCATGCCACCTCTAGCTATGTGTTTTCAAAACAGATCAGTGGATACTTGTGTCTAGGAAACAGCCCACAATTGTCTGATAACCCTCAGTGTGCCTGGGCAATGCAGTCCCTGCTTGCTTGATAAGTCAGAATGACTCTAAGTTGGTCCCATTAGAGGCAGCCATGATGGACATCCATCTGGGGAAGCCTAAGGCACAAAGTCTGTGTGGTTGATGTGGCAGCATTCAGACCAACAGATGGCCATTTCTCCTGAGCAGACAAGGAAAGATCCTTGAGAAATTATGAGCCATCAGACTGGCTTCATCTATGTTTCCTGGCTGTCAGTATGCATCAAACTCTCCCTGGGGAATTTTTGTAATCCTTAACACCTCTATTTGTCTACGGAGCCTCTCTTTTCTCCATAAGGCCTTAGGATGTTGGAGGCAATGTCTGAGTGTGCACAATCTTTATCCACTTTCTGTGATTCTGTTCTCTGTGGAAGGCCTACTCATTAGAAGGAAAACAGTGTGCTCCTGGCTCCAAGAGTGCAATTGGACAATTAGTCCTTAAATAGTCTAATGCACCAGAGAGGTATGTCAGGAAAGAATTCTTAGGATATATCACGTTAGCTGAGATCTAAAGGGTGAGGAAGAGTTAAAGAGACAAAAAGGGAGGAGCATTCCATGCAGAAGGTATAATCCATGCAGAAGCCCTATGGCAGGAGGGAGCAGAGGGCATAAGCAGAGATAAGGGGGAAGAATGATGAGAGATGAAGTGGGAAAGGAGGTAGAGGCTAGACCGTTAGGGCCTTTAGGCCATATTGTGATATTTCTCCTTTATATTAATTGTGATGGAAACCTCCTCTTTAACTGGAGAAAGAACATTTGTGTAAAATGATCAGATTTGTATTTTGAAAAAGATCAATCTGGCTAAAGCGTGAAGAGGATATTGGGGCTTGTGCATAGATGCACTGATAATAGCTAACAAAGAATGAGCATGTACTGAGTGACTTACATATATTAACTCATTTAACCCCTGACCCCTCTATCCCTGTGAATAGATTCTATTCTCATCTTCATTCCACAGATAAAGTCACACCAGTAACAAGTAGCAAAGGCAAGATTTGAACCCAGGCAGACTGGCTTCAGAACCCATGTATCTAAACACTAGGCAGAACTGTCTTTTGTTAGTTTTGAGGCTTATTTTGTAATAGATGTTACTTGGATTTAAAAGATGGTGGAGACAGAAGAACTGGACTGATTTTAAAGACTATTAGAAGATAAAAATGACAGGATACTATGACAGGTTGAGTAAGGGGGAATTAAAAGTACCAAAGATGATTCCTTAGGTTTGGAGTATGCAATGGGATCTGTGGTGGTATCATTGACTGAGATAGGGAACACCCATTGACAAGAGCCAGCCTTGGAGGAGAGAATTATTTTGTTCTGGAATGTACTGAGTTGGAGAGAACTATGAAACAATAAGCAGGAAAGTAAAGTCATATGAGCAGTATGTTATGCCTAGCACAGAACAATGTAGCAATGTACATAATGATTACCTTGGTCTGAGACTTCAAGAACTCCAATACTCTGTTCAGGTAGAAGAGGATGAACCTGCAAAAGGGAGAAGTAGCCAATGGGATAAGAACAAGAGAGGCAAGAAGAACAGGAGAGTCTCATAAGCCCCCAAATCAGGGTATGAGTGTTACAAATATTAGTGACAGATTTTTTAAAAATAGGACTTATGAATTCACTCATATGTGGAATTTAAGAAACAAAACAAATGAGCAAAGGGGAAAAAAAAGAGAGAGAGAAGCAAACCAAGAAATAGACCCTTAACTCTAGAGAACAAACTGATGGCTACCAGAGGGGAGGTTGGTACGGGGATGGGTGGAATAGTTTCAGGTGTACAATATAGTGATTCAACACTTCCGTACATTACTCAGTGCTCATAAGTGTACTTTTTAATCCCTATCACCTATATCCTAGGTATATCACCAAAATAATTTGCAGGGTCTCAAACAGATATTTTTCTGCCAGTGTTCATTGCAGCATTATTCACAATAGCCAAAAGGTGCAAAAAACCAAGTGTCCATCAACATATGAATAGATACATAAAATGTAATTTACACATATAATGAAATATTACTTAGCCATAAAATGAATGAAGTTCTGATCCATGCTACAACCTGAATGAACCTTTCAGGTATCCCAGAAGTCACCACAGGGAGTTCTTGCACAAGCAGATAGCTTTTTGTATCTCTCTGGTGAGGGTGTTTTCTATCCACCAGAGCAAGCTCAGCCTGTCTGTGGGGGTTGCCAGGTATTCTGGGCAGTTACTACTTCAGAGTAACAACCAAACAGTGAAAGGAGCCGATGAATTAAATATCCAGTTTCCTTAGCTCTCAGTGGAACAATGGGATTGAGTCCCCATTCCCCACTCTTTTATAGTACTTTCTGAGATCAGCTTCCAAATTAACTTCTTGCCAGCAAATGCTGTCTCAGAATTTTTGGGGGCAAACTAACACAGCTTGTGTTATCTTCTGCAGTGTGATAAAATCATGGAGAAATACATATAAACCAAAATTTTCAAACCAGTCTGGAGTATTCAAGGATTCACCTTGATTAGGAATATTATGTGAACTTGGATTCAGATATAATTCTGCATTTATTTACCAAGTATTAAAAATGATTCACAAAAATTTTCATTAGTACAATTTTATGACGAGTAATGGTTAGCTTGATACCAATTTGCATTTTCTTTCTGTTTGATCGTAAATCTGTGTTTTGAGTTCTATATCTCTATATTATGGACAAATGACATACTTGCATGCTCAGTTAATCTGCAGGATTGCCCCCCAGGAAGCCATTCACAGATATATAGGACTGCCAACACAAGCAGATCATTGGATATTGTCAATTCTCCTCTGTGAAGAAGAGCCAAAACCGCTCATTTATAGGTTAGGTCATAGACACACACAAATATAAAATATAGGTATAAATATATACATGTGAACAATTTCTGCAGGCAAAATCAGACAAAAAAAGAAAGAAAAGAACTTCTACAAATAAACAGAACTCTGAGAGTCTGTGTAATTACTCATTCTAATCCTTTTTTTAAAAAAAATAGAGGTGTTTAGTATTCTTCAGACATAAGAGATACAGACCACTTGATGACACTAATTTCCCTCCCATTCATGCTGGGATTCTGCAGCCACCAACCCACAGCATTTCTTAAACAAAAGAAGCATGCCCCGTATGTATGCAAGTCCACCAGTTTGCTTCAACTTTTGATATTGTGCAAACTTTCAGATACAAACAGAGGTGCCACAGCTGGAACACCATGCTCAAGCCTTCGGTCTTTAAACTGAAAGATGACCACAGATGTCTTCCAGATTCTTAATCTTTAGACCACCTCTGGCACCAAAAACAGGTCTTTCGGGCTTCTTGGAAAACAATCACCAGGTCCTATCAGTTTCCAGCTGGCAGAGAGTAGTAACATATATAAGCAGAGTCCAATTTTAAAACATGAAGATGTCTTATAGACAAATTTTGTCGTATGAAAATATGCCCAATTTGTCTATTCTCAGCTCAAACTCAACAGCTGATCATAGTAGCTCTGGAATAGGGAAGTCAGAAAAGGTTATAAGATCCTACAAGGGGCTCCTGTTATGACATTCATTGATTGAGGGTTGCTCTCTGCTCCAGTGGGTTCCTCTGGTGGTGATCACATGTAGGTAAAACTACCCAAAACTCTGAAAACATATAACCCAACTGTTAAAAATATAGTTCTCATACAAATATGTAGTGAGCATGTGTCAAAGTTTTATTCAATTCATTATTGAAGGAACCAGAGAAATAATAGACCTAGCTCCAAAAGGCTTTGTAAAACTTGGATTTATGTAATTACTAGGGACAGAGATATTGAAACACATTTGCTGGGTTAGATACAAAAGTGGTTACTATCCTATCGGAATAAAACTATAACCTTTGGTATTATATTCTCTATCCGTCAGAAAATGAAACATTATTTCACTCTTTCAATGTTCTGCAGTTTAAGGCACTGTAGAACATCTGGGCTCTGATGATCAGATAAAGGTGCATTTCCTGAGAGAGGTTCTGACTTTCAATGGGCTCAATAGGAAATACTCTAATGTGATATTAAAAGGTCATATAATTATATTTTTGCTTTGTTTTTAAGTTTGGGATCTTTTTTTTTTTCCCTGAAAGCTGAGAATAAGTCATTTCTGTGGAATGGTATGGGAAGGATAGAGGCAGTTCTCAAATACAGTGTAACAACATCCAAAAGCTGAAATATTAAATCATGAGGAATGTTGAAATGTTTACTATTAACCTTTGAAAGGATTTGCAGATACACCTCTAATTACACCACACTCATCTGCCGTTCTAATATGCATTCTTTTGTGGAAGAGTACTTAAATCAGAATCTCTGGGAGGAAAAGCCTGCATTGATAAGTTTTTAAGAGCTCCCCAAATGATTCTGATGCGCAGCCAGGATTGAGAAGTCCCGATCTAGAATGAACTGTTGTAGATGTAGAAGCCAGATAAGAGCAATGGAAGGAACTCCCCAAGGCTGAATACCAAATCCTTGAGGGGGGTATGATAGAGACATGAACTGGAGGCAAGGACAGTGATAAATAGGTTACAAATTAGAAGCCTGAGAGCACAACGTTCTGACCTTGTGGCTTCCAAGACTCTGGGGCTAACAGACCAAGAGCCACAGGTGCAGAACACTGTGCTCTCCTCTTCCACCTCTGCCCCAGAGTAACCCCTAGGCTCATTATAATGCATTTGATTTGCAGTTATAGCCACCCCGCATGGGGAAAGCCTACCATGACGGTTCCAGTACAAAAGTTGTGGGGTCAAAAACTCCCCGCTCCCAGCCAGTAGGAGTCTCCCAAATGATTGGAAGCAGCCTCCATTAGAGACCACCCAATCCATGATGCAAGACCCTGCTCACATAAAAGGAAAGGACCTCTGTAGCCTCAGGGCAGTTGCCACCTCAGGGCCTGCCCCCTCTCCCGCCTTGAGAGTATACTGTTGCTTTAATAAACTGCCTTGTGCTTGCTACTTTCCTTCTGGCTGTCTTTATTTCCAGTGCAGATCCTCACATAAATCCTTTCGTAGGGAATCTGAGAACCAAGACCTCCATCCACACAATGCAGACTGTCCCACCAGTAACAAAACCAATACCCATTCTGGCATAGTAGCTGCCCCTGACTCCACTCACTGTGAAGCGAGACTGACTGTTGAAAAGTACCACCCAATGCATAATGTTTTTAGGTAGCTTATGGATTGCATATCTATTGCCTCCTTCTTAAGTATGAATTTGCAATCAAAGTTAGCCAGGTATTTAAGGGAACTCTTCAAACTTTAAGAGTAAAACCAAGATAAATGAACAGGAGGGAAGTGACCCCACAGAAATGGAAAATTTCAAGCAGAGGTATTTTAAAACAATTGAATTAGACACTTCAATATATTAGGCAATATTTTAAGAAACATATGCTATAGGAATCTGAATCTCCTGTGTCCCACCGTATAAATTTTTCTTCATGTGGAGTTAATAAATTATTAATAAATTTCTTGTTCCTGAGCTGACCACGGCCCAAGCTGTTACTCACTTTAAATCCATGACACCAAATTCATGCAGGTCCTTAATGTGTCACAGTCCACTCACTCACTCATGCCTCAAGTCCCCAGTTCCTCTTCCCAGCCCCACTCTCATCTAACAACACTGCTGCCTCCTTCACTGAGAAAACAGAAGGGATCCAAAATGAGTTTTCTCATATACCTCCCACATCTACCCACCTACTAGCATGTGCCCTACCTTCTGGCCTGCTATGAACTTTTCATGTTCCTGTCTGGGGGGCAGCCGCGCCATCACTGTATACCAATTCAAGTACTCATCTCAACACATTTATAACTCAAATACACATCTCCAGTACTTCTCTCCTTTCTCACTTTCATCCATTTTCATTTTCTAGGGGAGAATTCTTGTTCAGTCAACATGCTCTTGTCTCTCCCATTGTTCAGCACACACACACACACACGCAAACACACTTTCCCTTAACCCCCACATGCCCCCTTAAGCTACCACTCCATTTCTCTCCTCCACTTTATTTATTTATTTTTTAAGATTTTATTTTTAAGTAATCTCTACACCCAACGTGGGACTCAAATTTACAATCCCAAGATCAAGAGTCACATGCTCTACTAACTGAGCCAGCCAGGCGCCCCTCTCTCCTCCACTTTAAGTCTCTTTGAAAGAGTTATCAACACTTCCTCTCTACTTCTACTCCTCCCATTCTTCCTTGAACTTCCTCTATTCAGGCATTTGTTAACGTCACTCCCTTGAAACAGTGCCTGTCAAGGTCAGTAGTGGGTACTACACTGCTAAATTAAATGGTTCATTCTCAGTTTTCATTTTATGTGACACAATTACCCTTTCCTCCATGAATCACTTTGTTCACTTGGCTTCAGGGGTACATCCTCCTACCTCATTGTTCACTTCTTCTTCTTTACTGATATCTCATCATTTATCTTACTAATAACCACTGGAGAGCCTCTAACTCAGTCATTGGTCTTCTTCCCTCCTCCATTTACCCTCACTCCCTTGATGGTCTCAACCCTAAGGTTTTATATATTATGTAAAAGCTCCCATTTTTTCTATACCATAGAAATGACTCCTAAAATTACACCTTTAGTCTGATCTTTCTTCAGAACTCCAAACACTTATTTCTAATAATTTACTTGACTTTTTAAAATTTTTTTTGTTTTTTATTTATTTTTAGGATTTTTTTTAACCATAACAAAAATCAAATTTAATTTTTCTAATATATTGAACAATATTAGGATGACCATATATCCTGGTTTATGACTTTTGATTATTTTTAGTGTATTGCTTCTCGGCCTTTTGGCTAACTAAGATCAAGTGATTATTTTTAGTGCTTCTTTTCACTATGAAAAATATTCCTAAAAAAAAAAGATATTCCTGTTTGGATGAAAAGTATATGGTTACCTAACAGAACATAGCTCTGTGTTTGAGAGTACTAAATTGATGTCCTACTCTCAAGGTAGTTCAGTTTACCACAACATTCCTTTTTTCTTTCTCACACGAAGAAAAAAAAACCTTTAGTTTGTTTAATGACATTTAAGACCATTTTTATGATCTTGTATTTAAATGATTGTAATTATTTGATGAGTTCTATTAATATAAAGTTGTAATTTACTTTTTGATAGGTTGTTGTTTCTTCTGACTCTGCAAGGATTTATAGTTTTCCTATGCTGTAAAAACAGAAACTAGCAAATTGTTGTTCAATTGATTTTGAGAAATTAGATTTTTAAAGAGCTTATATAGGAAAATTATATTTAAGATTCCTGACACTACCTGTCACTGAGTTTACAGTTGTATTCAAATCAGTGGTTCTTAATTTTTCCAGCTTTATTGAAATATATATATATATATAAAACATTGTGTAAGTTTGACATATATATATATAATTAACGTATACATATATTTTGCAAAATAATTACCACAATAAGGTTAGTTAACACATGCATCCCCTCACATAATTATGACTCTTTGTGGTGGTGGTGGTGGTGGTGGTGAGAACATTTAAAATCTGCTTTCTTAGCAACTTTCAAGTATATAATACAGTATTGTTAATTATGGTTGACTCTTGAACAAAACAGGGGTTGGGGTGCCAATGCCCTGAACAGTAAGAAGTCCACATTTAACTTTTGACTTCCTCAAAACTTAACTACTAACAGCCTACTGTTGACCAGAAGCCTTACTGATAACATAGTTGATTAACACGTTTTGTATGTTAAATGTATTATATACTGTATTATTATAATAAAGTAAGCTAGAGGAAAGAAAATGTTATTAAGAAAATTATAAAGAGGAGTACCTGGGTGGTTCAGTTGGTTAAGTGGCTGACTCTTGATTTCGGCTTAGGTCATGATCTCAGAATCCTGAGATTGAGCCCCGCATCAGGCTCTGTGCTCAGTGGGATCTGCTTAAGGATTCTCTCTCTCCCTCTCTCTCTGTCCCTCCCCCCACTTGCGTGCATGCGCTTTCTCTCTCTCAAATAAAAATAAATCTCAAAAAACAAAATAAGGAAGAGAAAATACATTTACAATACTATACTGTATTTATTTTTAAAAATCCACATATAAGTGAACTCATATAGTTCAACTTGTGTTGTTAAGGGTCAATAATCACCATGCTGTACATTAGATCCCCAGAATTTATTCGTCTTAAAACTGGAAGTTTGTACCCTTTGACAAACATCTCATTTCTCCCCTCCTCCAGCCACTAGCAATCACCAATCTCCTCACTGTTTCTATGAGTTTGGCTTGTTTAGACTCCACATATAAATAAAGTCATACAGTATTTTCTTTCTCTATCTGACTTATCTCACATAGCATAATGACCTCAAAGTTAATCTAAAAACTCTGAAAATAAGGGCACTTGGGTGGCTCAGTCAGTTAAGCGTCTTCCTTCGGCTCAGGTCATGATCTCAGGGTCCCGGGATCGAGCCCCACATTGGGCTCCCTGCTCAGCAGGGAGTCTGCTTCTCCCTCTCCCTCTGCCTATTCTTCCCTCTGCTTGTGCTCTCTCTCTTGGTCAAATAAATAAATAAAATTTAAAAACCCCTGAAAACAGCCAAATAGGAAAATTAATAAAGATAGAAACAGGAAATACAGATTTTTTTCAAGTGCAAACAATATTAAAACAGTATGTTCCACCTTTCTTGTAAAGGCCTATTAATGGTGAGCAAGTTAAAAATTTAAACAATCATCTGTAAAATTAAATACTATGAATCCATTTAATCAATGAGATCTCTGTATACTTACATGGAAATATGTTCATG
Source organism: Phoca vitulina (assembly GCF_004348235.1). Taxonomy (NCBI): domain Eukaryota; kingdom Metazoa; phylum Chordata; class Mammalia; order Carnivora; family Phocidae; genus Phoca; species Phoca vitulina. The sequence continues at coordinate 3,717,084 of NW_022589742.1, forward strand.
ACATATTGATAGCTAAGAAAATCAGTGGCAGAACCATATGTGAATTTTGAATTTATCTTAATAAACGTTAAGTGTGTATTTCCTTTGTACATCATATTATGTTTCTATGGGGTGTCTTCTATGATGGCATGAAATAGAAGGGCTCTTTTGATGGAAGCGCTTTGGGATTAGATTGGGTTCGGTGCCCTTGGTGATCAGTCCTTGGGCCTACCATTTTGCTAGGGAGAGGATTTATCAATTTTTATTTCTTTGAAATTAATATCCCACATACTTCATAAAGAATGTGTGGAAGCTTATAATCAAGACATTTAAAGCAACTAAATATTTTTTTAAATAAACGGTAAGGAAGAAAGGTCAGAATAATATAGAAGTAAGAGATACAAAATTGCACTTATTTTTACCCTTGATCATTCAATTTATCTCTAGGCTTTCTGAAGGCCAAGACAGAAGAGGAAATAAATTTTTAAAATAGGAACAAAATTTCCTGGAGAGCTTGTCTGCCCTAGTGGAATTGAGAGCCTCAATTGTAATAATGGAAAGAAAAATGCTTTATACAGTGTAAAGTGCCATATAAATTTAAGGGATTGATTTGACTGAGTCCGGAAATTCTTAACTTATCTTTCTTTGGGAAGCTACTAAATGGGCCTTCCTTTGGCTATGAATTACCTTTTATGAACTTAATACAGTAGAGAAAATCTTTCTAGAGTCTCTTGGGCTCATTCTTTTAGCTATTCACCATATTGCCTTTGCAGAAGTGTTCTTTCAATCAATAGATGTATGTCCAATTTTATCAGGGGCTAATTTGCACATTAAGTAAAAAGGTCTTAAGAAAGACATCAGTTATTTGCGTAGCCATTTAAATGAATCTAATTTATGGGTGAAGTTTGTCAAGTTTAAAATTTAGTGATTACCCTTAAATCATTGTTCTTGACACTTAAAATTCTTATACCATATAGTTATTATCGTGGTACTTGTGACTTCATTTGTGGTTAGTATGCTTAGATATGTTGGAATCACTTGAGACTATCGATTATGAAATTCAATCAGTAGAAGAGGCAAGCCAGTTAGATCTTGACTTGATTATTAGTCATTTCCTTCTTTCAACATGAGGCTCCCAAGAGGCGTTCTACAGTATTGGAGGAATCATATTAAATGATGATTGAAGTAGTTAAGAGCTCTTCTTTAAACTGTGTACAAACTTCTTAGTAAAGTTTGCCTGAATAGCCTAGTTTCTAGAGAAAGGCTGGCAGTTTAGACTTCCTTTTCTCTCAACAAGCTGTGCAGGACCTTGAGCAAGGACATTAATAATTCTGTGACTCAGTTTCCTTCTATATAAAATTGAGACAAGAATGGTACCTATTTCAAAGGGTTGTTGTGGTGATTAAATGAGGCAATACCCATAGTAGGCTTAGGATGGTGACTGGCCACTAGTATTCAATAAATGATAGCTAGTAGTAAGAGTAGCATTGCATAGGTCAGAACACCATAGGTCATGCTCCAGAAACCTTTTCTCTCTTAGGCCAGGTGGTTAGGAATTGCTGCTTTATCGGCTTTGTGTCAGAACAGTTTCTTCAAAGACAGGTCACCAAAGAAACTGGTACCTGGAGTTGCTTTGCAGAATCCTACTGCAGAAAGAAAGAGAAGAGTCAGAGAGATTTCTTAAAGATAACCAGAGATGAAATAAAAATCATTCAGTCCACAGGGCAGACATAGGGACTTAAAATGGGAGACAAAGGCATAGGTTAAAAGCCAGGCAGAGGTAGAGTGGAATAGGGGCAAATATGAAAATTATGGGATTACTTTCAGTATTACTTAAGTCTACTATTACTTGATATACTCAGGGCCTGAATGGGTTAGGTTGGCTTAAAAGTATAGGGACAGGTCTATTTTCCTGGTGGATGTCTTCCAAACTTCTGTTTAATGGAAAAACAAAATGGTAACTCAGAGTGTTAGGAAATTTAAGGAAAAGTTCATTCAAGGATCAGTAAATCTTAGCATGCTTTTAGGAGAAAGAAAAGCAGCCAATGTCCAGAGGCTGAAAGTGCCAGAATAAAGAGGGATAACTGATAAGGTAAGTTTCTAGAAGAGTCAGGAATAAAGATATCACGTGTTACCAATGGGGAGATTAGTCCCAGCATGGAAGAGGAGCTGCTCTTACTTTGAGATAGTGAAGAAAAAAATAGTAAAAATGAGTGAACATATAAGGAGATTGTAAATTAAAGTAAGAAAATGAAGGAGCTTGCTCTGGATAGCTTCCATCTAGGTAAAGTAAGCAACAATGCCAGTTCCTTCTAGTAGCCTGGCAGGAGAGTGGAGAGGTTTAAAACAACAGCTGTGGAGAATGTGATACAAAGTCAGCATGAGAAGAAAAAGGATGAGGGATTGCTGAGCATCAGGAAAGACCTAGCTGAAATTAAATCACAAGTCTAGTATGGATGCAGTCAAGCTTCCAACGGAATTAATGTTTTCTCCAACTCAGTATTTTGCAGTGGTTTGCACTTATTTGCAGCTTTTCATCTGGCTCATATGGAAATAAAAGTTGAGTAAATCTCTGTAGGAGTTTAAACTCCCAATGAGGGGATAAAGAAAGTAAAAATAGAGTCCATTCGGGGAAAAAAGTTTAAGAATAAAAGTTAAGAAAGGAATTAAAAATCTTAATGACCTTTTTTTTTTTTTTTTTTTTTGCTTTCACTGATTATTTTATATTGCACTGCTTTGGAAACTTAATTAGAATACTTAAAAAGAAGAATTGCAAAAGGAATTACCTGTTCAGATAGTTTATGTGCTGAAGTATAACTTTTCCTTTAAAAAGGCAAATGATTGAGATAGGCCATCTGGTTTAACTTATTTTTTTATCAATTAAAGTAAGACTTCATAAGTAGAATAATTGAGCTAGCCTTAACAACAAATAATCATATATGAGTAAATACCTGTGACCAAATATTGAATAGTAAAATTATTTAAACTAAAATAGATACTTTGGAAATATATCAAACAAGTTTTACTAAATTCTTTCAACATTACATGTAAGACAACAATCCTTCCAAAAGGTTTTGTTGATTCTGTACCCAGCCCTATTCTAATGGCTGCCAGTGACACAAAGGTATTGTAAGACCTATACTGTGCTGTTACAGGTTCACAGTATAATTGGGAAGACAAAACCAATATGTAGGAAACATCATTACCAACTGATATGTGACCTATGTTACTAACAATAAATGCAGTAGATATTAAAGAATGACTTAAATACTCATAATACTTAAAAGTTAATAAACCTTGAGTTCCAGTTCAAAGTAACAACAAAAGAATACTGTGAACTCATCTCCTCCACAGAACACACCAAATTACACCTATTAATAGGTCAGGTCTTCCTAAAGAAGAACTGAGGGCTAACTGAACAGCTACTGAACAATCAAAGACAGAGAGCATGGCAAGAGAACAAGAGAGATGGAGACACACCACGGTTTAAAATAGTAGCATATACAGGCACAACTTGTCACCAAGCACACACAGTCTGCATAGGGGACACCACACAGAAGACCACTCCATCAACTTTAGGAGAAATAGCCATTTTGCCTAATCCATAGACACAAACACAGAAAGTTAATCAAACTGGGGAGACAGAGAAATATTTTCAAAAGGAAAGAATAGGAAAAAAACCTCAGTAAAAGAATTAAATGAAACAGAGATAAGCAATATGCCTGATAAAGAATTTAAAGTAATGAAAGTAAACATACTCACCAGGCTGGATAAAAGAATGGAAAAACTCAGTGAGACCTTCAACAAAGAGATGAAAAATAATATAAAGAACCAATGAGAGCTGAAGAATACAATAAATGAAATAAAAAATACACACTAGAGGGAATCAACAGTAGATTAGGGGATGCAGAAGGACATATCAGCAATCTAGAAGACAGGGTAATAGAAAGCACATAAGCTGAACAGCAAAAAGAGAAAACAATTTTTTTAAATGAGTATAGGGGCACCTGGCTGGCTCAGTCATTAGAGCATGTGGCTCTTGACCTTGGGTCATGAGTTCAAGCTCCACGTTGGGTGTAAAGATCGTTTAAATAAGTAAACTTTAAAAAATGGGGATAGATTAAGGGATATTGTGGACAATATCAAGCAAACAAACATTTGCATTATAGGGGTTCCAGAAGAAGAAAAAGAGAGAGAAAGGTGTGGAAAACTTATTTGAAGAAATAATAACTGAAAACTAACCTAAGGAGGAAAATAGACAGCCAAGTCCAAGAAGCACAGAGTTCCAAACAAAATGAACCCAAGGAGGTCCACACCAAAGCATATAATAATTAAAATGTCAAAGGTTAAAGATAAAGAAAGTCTTAAATGCAGCAAGAGAGAAACAAAAGTTACCTACAAGGGAAAACCTATAAATGTATCAGCTGATTTTTCAGCAGAAACTTTGCTAGCCTTGGGTGTGGCATGATATATTCAAAAGCTGCAAGGAAAAAAAAAAAGCCTATAACCAAGAATACTCTACCAGGCAAGATTATCATTCAGATTTGAAGGAGAGATAAAAAGTTTGCCAGACAAACAAAAGATGAAGGAGTTTATCACTACTAAATCAACCTTACAAGAAATTTTAAAGGGACGTCTTTAAGTGAAAAAGAAATAGCCATAATTAAACATAAGAAAAATATGAATAAAAAGACATAAAATATGACAACATGTACATAAAATGTGGAGAATAGAGTAAAAAGGAAAGAGAAGGGGAAAAAGAAAAAGAACTTTTTTTTAGAATGTGTTTGAACTTAAATGACCATCAAATTAATATGGACTACTATTTACTTACTATGTTATTTATGAACCTCATGATAACCACAAACCCCAAGTCTATGATAGATACACAAAAAATAAAGAGAAAGAAAGCCAAACAAAACACTATAGATATTCATTGATCACAAAAGAAAGAGAGCAAGAGAAGAAAGGAATAAAGAAGAACTACAAAACAACCAGAAAACAAAATTTAAGAATGGCAATAAGTACATACCTATCAATAATTGCTTTAAGTGTAAATGCCCTAAATGCTCCAATCAAAAGACATAGAGTGGCAGAATGGATTAAAAAAAAAAAAAAAAACACAGGACCCATCTATATGCTACCTACAAGACACACCTCAGACTTAAAACACATGGAGACTGAAAGTGAAGGGATGGAAAACCATGCAAATTGAAGCAGAAAAAAAAAAGAGCTGGGGTAGCAATGCTTACATCAAACAAAATAGACTTTAAAACAAAGACTTCAACAAGGATGGTGTTACATAATGATAAAGGGATTAATCCAACAAGAGGCTATAACAATTGTAAATAACCACACACCCAAAACCAGAGCACCTAAATACATAAAGCCAATATTAATAGACATAAAGAGAGAAATTGATGGCAATACACTAATAGTAGGGGACTTTAACACTCCACTTACATCAATGGATAGATTATCCAGGCAGAAAAATCAATAAGGAAACAATGTCTTTGGATGGCACATTGGACTAGATGGACATAACAGATATATACAGAACATTCCATCCCAAAACAACAGAATAGACATTCTTTTTAAGTGCATATGGAAACTTTCTCCAGAATAGATCATATATTAGTCCATAAAACAAACCTCAATAAATTTGAGAAGATTGACATCATACCATGCATCTTTTTCAAACACAGTATGAAACTAGAAATAAATCACAAGGAAAAAAAATGGGAAAAACACAAACATGTGGATACTAAACATGATATTAAACAACTAATGGGTCAATGAAGCAATCAAAGAAAAAATAAAAAATTACATGGAGACAAATGAAAACAAAACACAACAGTCCAAAATTTCTAGGACACAGTGAAGGCAGTTCAAAGAGGGAAATGTATAGCAATACAGGCCTACCTCAAGAATCAAGAAAAAACTCAAATTAAAAAATCTATCTTTGGAGTGCCTGGGTGGCTCAGTTGGTTAAGCCGCTGCCTTCGGCTCAGGTCATGATCCTGGGGTCCTGGGATCGAGCCCCGCATCAGGTTCCCTGCTCAGCGGGAAGCCTGCTTCTCCCTCTCCCTCTGCCTGCCTCTCTGCCTACTTGTTCTCCCTCTCTCTCTGTCAAATAAATGAATAAAATCTTTTAAAAAAAAAATCTATCTTTACACCTAAAGGAACTAGAAAAAGAATAAATAAAACCCAAGGTGAGTAGAAGAAAGGAAATAATAAGATCAGACCAGAAATAAATGACATGGGGACAAAAAAAAAAAAAAAAATCAGTGAAACCAAGAGCTGGTTCTTTGAAAATATAAACAAAATTGACAAATAATTATCCAGACTCATCAGGAAAAAATGACTAGGGACCCAAATAAGTAAAATCAGAAATGAGAGAGAAGTAACAACCAACACCACAGAAATACAAAGGACTATAAGAGAGTACTATGAAAAATTATATGCCAGCAAACTGGACAACCTAGAAGAAATGAATAAATTCTTAGAAACATACAATCTTCCAAAACTGAACCAGGAAGAAATGGAAAATCAGAATAGACCAATTACGAGTAAAAAAATTGAATTGGTAATCAAAATACTACAAAAAATAAGAGTGCAGGACCAGATGGACTCACAGGTGAATTCTACCAGACATTTAAAGAAGAGTTAATACCTATTCTCCTCAAACTATAGCAACATTATCACAATAGCCAAATTATGGAAAGAGCACAAATCCATCAATGGATGAATGGATAAAGAAGATGTGGTGTATGTGTGTGTGTGTGTGTGTATATACATATATGTATAATATACATAATGTATATGTATATTCCACAGCCATCAAAAAGGATGAAATCTTGCTATTTGCAATAGGTAGATGGAGCAAGAGAGTATTATGCTAAGTGAAATAAGTTAGTCAGAGAAAGACAAATACCGTATGATTTCACTCATATGTAGAATTTAAGAAACACAGCAGATGAATGTGGGGGGTGGAAAAGAGAGAGGCAAACCATAGAGAACAAACTGAGGATTGCTGGAGGGGAGGTTAAATGGGTGATGGGTATTAAGGAGGGCACTTGTAATGAGCACTCAGTGTTGTATGTAAGTGATGAATAGCTAAATTCTACACCTGAAACTAATATTACACTGTACGTTAACTAACTGGAATTTAAATAAAAAATTGGAAGAAAAAAAATCATGTGATCATCTCAATAGATGCAGAAAAAGCATTTGACAAAATTCATCATCCATTCATGATAAAAACTCTCAATAAAATGGGGTTAGAGGGAACATACCTCAACATAATAAAGGCCATATATGAAAAGCCCACAGCTAACATCATCCTCAATAGTGAAAAACTGACAGCCATTTCTCTAATGTCAGGAACAAGACAAGGATGTTAACTCATACCACTTTTATTCAGCATAATACTAGAAGTCCTAGCCATAGCAATCAGACAAGAAAAAGAAATAAGAGGCATCCATATTTGTAAAGATGAAGTTAAACTGTCACTATTTACAGACAACATGATACTATACATAGAAAATCCTAAAGATTCCACCAAAAATACCAGAAGTAATAAACAAATTCAGTAAAGTGGCAGATACAAAATTAATACCCAGAAATCTGTAGTGTTACTATAACTACCAACAAAATTGCTGGCAGGGAAATTAAAAAAAACAACACCATTTACAATTGCACAAAAAAGAATAAAATACCTAGGAGTACACTTAACTAAAGAGGTGAAATACCTGTACTCTGAAAACTATAAAACACTGATGAAAGAAATTAAAGATGACACAACCGAATGGAAAAATATTTCATGCTCATGGATTGGAAGAACTAATATTGTCAAAAGGTCCATATTACCCAAAGCAATCTACTGATTCAATGTAATTCCTATGAAAATACCAACAGCATTTTTCACAGAGCTAGAAAAATAATACTAAAATTTGTATGGAAACATAGAAGATCCCAAATAGCCAAAGCAATCCTGAGAAAGAAGAACAGGCTGGAGGTATCACAGTCCATATTTTAAGGTATACTACAAAGCTGTAGTAGTCAAAACAGTATGGTATGGGCCCAAAAATAGACACATAGATCACTGGAACAGGATAGAGACCACAAAAATAAAACCACATATATATGGTCAATTAATCTATGACAAAGGAGGCAAGAATATGCAATGCAGAAAATACAGTCTTTTCAATAAATGGTGCTGGGAAAACTGGACAACTACATATAAAAGAATGAACGTGGACTACTTTCTAATACTATACACAAAAATAAACTCAAAATGGATTAAAGACCTAAGTATGAGACCTGAAAGCGTAAAAATCCCAGAAGGGAGCACAGGCAATAATTTCTCTGACATTAGCCATAGCAAAAATTTTCTAGATATGTCTCCTAAGGCAAGGGAAACAAAAACAAAAATAAATTATTGGGACATCAAAATAAAAAGCTTTTGTACAGCAAAGGAAACAATACGTAAAACTAAAAGACAACCTACTGAATGGGAAAAGATATTTGCAAATGATTTATCCAATAAGGGGTTAATATACAAAATACATAAAGAACTCATACAACCCAACACCAAAAAGCAAACAATCTGATTAAAAATTGGGCAGGGGACCAGAATAGACATTTTTCCAAAGAAGACATTCATATGGCCAACAGACATTTGAAAGGATGCTCAACATCACTTATCATCAGGGATATGCAAATCAAAACCACAGTGTGATATCAACTCATGCCTGTTAGGATGGCTAAAATCAAGAAGACGAGAAACAACAAGTGTTGGCAAGGATGTAGAGGAAAAAGAACCCTTATGCACTCTTGAGAATTTAAATTGGTACAACCACTATGGAAAACAGGAAGGAGTTTCTTCAAAAAGTTAAAAAGAGAAATACTGTACGATACAATAATTCCAGTACTGGATATTTACACACGGAAAACAAAAACACTAACTTGAAAAGATATATGGACTCCATGTTTACTGCAGCATTATTTATTATAGCCAAGACATGGAAGCAACCTAAATGTTCATCAATAGATGAATGGATAAGGAAAACGTGGTATATACGCACAATGGACTATTACACAGCCATAAAAAGGATAAGATCATGCCATTTGAAACAACATGGATAGACCTAGAGGGTATTATTATAAGTAAAATAAGTCAAACTGAGAAAGACAACTACCTTATGATTCCACTCATAAATGGAATCTAAAAACATGAGTAAACAAACAAAAAGCAGAATCAGAACTATAAATATAGAAAACAAACTGATGGATGCAGAGGGGAGGAGGACGGGGAGGTGGGCAGAATGCATGAAGAAGAAAGGGAGATACAGACCTCAAGATATGGAATGAATGGGTCACAGGAATAAAAAGCAGAGCATAAGGAAAACAGTCAATAGTATTGTAATAGTGATATAATGGAATAGATGTTAGCTATACTTGTGGTGAGCATAGTATAATGTATAAACTTGTCAAATCACTGATTTGTACACCTGAAACTAATGTAACATTGTGTATCAACTATACTCAAGTATAAATAAATAAATAGACATCAGTGCTGTGTTAATTCTTGCAATACCATTAGTTATTCAGCTGGGAAGGATGTCAGTTTCTAAGTGGCTCAAATTCTTTAATGCTATTTTGGACTTACAGATCATTGTTAACGTAAGAGAGCATGTTGAACTCATGATAAAGGTCAATTTTCTGAAATAAATTTAAAAAGTTAACAAATCTCTTATATAACTATCTCATTTCTCACAACAATCCTTAGAGGTAGTAATCCAGTTACTATTGCTGAGTAATAAACTATCTCACGTCTTAGTTGCATTAAACAACCATTTTCTAATGCTCAAGGATTCTGTGGGTCAGAATTTGGGCAGCGCTTGGCTGGACATTCCTCATGCCTCATGGGGTTTCTTATACAGTTGCTATGACATGTTGTCGGGGAGTTTAGTCTTACCAAGGCTCTATTGGGTTGGATGTCCAAGATGGCTCACTTGTATGGCTTGCAGTTTGATGTTGGCTATTCTTTGGGATCTCATCTGGGGAGGGAGTGTCTATCAATTAGACAGACTACATGTGGCTTATATATGTGGCTTGTCCTTCTTCACAGCATGGTGGCCTCAGAGTAGTCAAAATTCTAACATGGCAGCTCAGGGCTCAAGTTCAAGTAAAGCGACAGAAGGTGGAAGCTGCATGGCCTTTTTTGACTTAGCTTTGGATATCACACAGTATTCCTTTGGCTGTACTCTTTGTTGAAGCAGTCACAAGCCTGCTTAGATTTAGGGGAGGGGGATAGACCCTATCTCTTAAAGAGCAGAGTGTCAAAAAATTTGTGGCCATTTAAAAAAAAAAAATAGCCACAAGTAGTTATTACTACTTCTACCCACAGATGACAAAAATGATGTTCAAAAAGGTTAAATAACTTGCCTAGTATCTTGCAGCCATAAATGTCAAATCCCAGACTTGAAGCCAGATATTTTGATACTAAATCGAGCATTCTTGCCATTATATTACTCTTTATTCTAAGAAGTCAGTGTTGGCAACAGTGATAAGAAAAGGCTTTCTGGAGGAAATGGGGCTTTGAGTGTGACCTTAATAGATGAGGCTTATCTGATTAGCTAGAAGAAAGAATGCAGTGGGAATATGACAATTCAATCAGAAAACACCTAATATAACTTATCACATTCCTTGTAAACCTACTGTTTCCACTGTATTTAGTTGCTCAAGGCAGAAACTAGAAGTCCTTTCCTCTTTTCTCTCTTTATTTCTCACATCATGTCAACATCAAGTCTTACTGATCTCACCTCTTAATACCTCTAAAATATGTCCTTGACTCTCCATCTCTTCCCTAGTGGTCCTATTATATCTTTCATCTAGACCAGAGGTTAGCAAACCATGGCCCATGGCTGAATCTGACCCACCACCTGGTTTTCTATGTCTGTCAAGCTAAGAATAGTTTCTACATTTTCAGATGGTTGAAAAAATTAAAAGAAGAATAATATTTTTTGATAAATGAAAATTATATAAAATTCAAATTTCAGTGTCCATAAAATTTTATTAGAGCATAGTCATGCTCATTCACTTACTTATTATTTATGGCTGCTCTCCCACTACAAGGGCAGAATCGAGTAGCTACAAAAGAAACTGTATGACCTGAAATGCCCAAAATATTTATTATCTGGACCTTTACCAACATAGTTTGTCCTCCCCTATTTTAGACTACTCTAAGAATATCCTGACTAGTTTCCCTGACTGTGGTCTTATCCTCCTCTGGACCAATCTCTACACTGTAGTCATAGTGATCTATATATAATAAAGTCACTCCTATGCATTAAAAACTTCATTGCCTTGACATTGCCTAAAGAATAAAGAATGAAATACAACAGCTTTAGGATGGCATATAAGGCCTTCGTTGATAATGATGCCTGCTTACTTTTTCAGCCTTCTTTTTAGCTACATCCTTTCTTAAAATTTGTTATTTAGTATTAATGAATTGACTGTCATTTCTTACACATTCTGTGAAGTTTCATGCCTTCATTCATGGAAATACTTCATTCCAGTATACCTTTCCTTCTTCAAGTTAGTTCCTATTAGCTATTCAAGAATTATTTCAAATCTTATCTCTTTGGGGAAGACATTTCTGAAACTACATTCTCACCCCTTACACATACAAGAAAGTGATTTCATTTGTTATAAATATATTAAATGATAAAAGGCCTGAACAGATGTTCTAATGGACAGTATTAGGTAAATGCAAAAGGAAATTTTGAGAGGATATATGGTAAGTCTTGTTAAGATGTACATAAGGAATAGAAGACAGAGAAGAGTGGGAAGATACATCCAAGTTATCTAGCCTGGGGAACTAGAATAATAATGATACCATTATAATGAAGGAGCTTTCTATCAATCAGCCATTAACACTGTGCCCAATAAAAGAAGATTTTCCGTATTGGCTGAATTCTTTTGATTAGCAAATGGTTGGAAAGGAAAAGAAAAACCATTTTTTAAGAACAGATGAAATACATTTTGGACATATTGAGAGAGTGTGAAAATGTGATATCCAAGCAGATACATCTTATTGGTATCTAAAATCATAAGTCCAAGGGTGCTTGGTTGGCTCAGTTGGTGGAGCATGGGACTTCTTTTTTTAAAGATTATTTTATTTTATTTTTTTAGAGAGCAAGAGTGTGTGTGTGTGTGTGCGCATGAATGGGGGGAGGGGCAGAGAGAGGGGGGAAGCAGACTCCCCGCTGAGCGCAGAGCCCAGCATGGGGCTTGATCTCATGACCCTGAGATCATGACCTGAGCAAAAACCAAGAGTCAGACACTTAACTGACTGAGCCACCCAGGCGCCCCTTGCATGCCACTCTTGATCTCAAGGTCATGAGTTCAAGCCCCATGTTGGATGTGGAGCCTACTTAAAAAAAAACATGAATCATGAATAAGAGGCTAAGAATACAAGCTCAGTGGGGACAGGAACTATATTTGTCTGATCCAGGGGTGTTATTTTCAGTGCTTAGCACAAGAGTAGCACTTACTAAGCCAGTGGTCTCTACTCCAACAAAGAATAAGAAACACTATGGAAGCTTTCTGTTTGTTTTGTTTTAACATGGTTGTCTAGGTCACACAACAGATTTACTGTGTCAAAATTTCAATGGTGGGCTCAGGAATTTCTAGTTCTTAAAAACTCCACAGGTAATTATAATGCACAAAGTTAGGAATCATTGTGGTAGGTGCTCAGTAAATACTTGTTGACTAAATGAGTGATTACATTCATTCATTCTTTTTGACTTGAGAATGGGATAAGAGGAAAAGATATCTTTCTGATGTAACTATTAATGTGAGAGAGTGTGGATCTAGATAAAAAGAATGACAAAGACTATAAAAGGGGAGTAAAATAGCAGCCAGAATGAAAGAAAGAAGAATAGAGTTTTTAATAGAAGCCTCTTTTCCTCATATTTTATTTTTAAGAGAAAAGATGGTAAAAGTTGGCTGTATTGCCCTTTTTTTTGACACATAGAAGGCCAGGCCTTAGGGTACCAATGGAGCATCATAATGCTATCACCATTACTAGAGACTCCATTTAAAGTGCTCACTTTCTGTCCATGGGCCCATTTTAACATCTTTATTATGTATATGGTAGAATAATCATCCCACTTAACATTAGTCATCTATTTTTGAAAATCAGGCATCCAGCATAAAACACTACCCAGGAGCCTATTTCCCAATATCTTTTTTCTTAACATATTTTAATTTTAATACTAAATTACTTAAAAATAAATACAGATATCTTGCTATTCAGTTCCTAAATATGTCACTGTATAATTCTTAAAACTAAGAAAATTATATTATAGAGTCAGTTAACGCTATAACACCTAAAACATTAATAATACTTTTCTAGTATCATCCAGCAATCAATTTGTCTTCAAATTTATCAATTTTTGCAGAAAATAGTTCTCTATAGCCAGGCTCCTATTCAAGACTGCATATTTTACCTGCATGCTATGTTTTGTAATCCCTTTTAATACAAGAGCAACCCCCTTTTTTAGAATTTTTATTTGAGAGAAAGAGAGTGCACGCACACGCACAGGGAGTAGGGGCAGAGGGAGAGGGAGAGGGAGAGAGAGTCCTAAGCAGACTGTGCACTGAGTGTGGAGCCAGATGTGGGGCTCGATCTCATGACCCTGAGATCATGACCTGAGCCAAAATCAAGAGTCGGACGCTTAACTGACTGCACCACCCAGGTGGACCAAGAGCAACCCCTTTTTAATGACATCAAATACTTGAAGGAATCAGGCTCCCACTGTACATGCCAACTCCTAAATTTGTTTGATTGTTTCCTTGAGGTCTTTTTTTCTCTTTTATGTTTAACATCTTAGTTGTGGCAAAATTGATACACATTTAAGGGAACATATTTAAAGTGCACAATTTGATGAGTTTTGACCTAAGTATGCATCCGCAAACCATCAACACAATCAAGATAATGAACATATCCATTATCCCTCAATTATTCCTCATGTCCCTTTGTTATCCTCTATCTTATACATCTCTGACCCTGCCTGGTTTCCAAGCAATCATTGATCAACCTGCTTTCTGTCACCATTGATTAGTTTACATTTTCTAGAATTTTATATAAATTGAATCATGTATTACATACTATTTTTTTGTATAGTTTCTGTCATCCAGCAGAATTATTTGGAGGCCCATCCATGTTGTGCACAACAATAGTTCATTGTTTTTCATTGATGAGCAGTATAACAATGCATAGATACATCGCAGTGTTTCTCCATTGACCTGTTGATATACAGTAGGTTTTTTCCAATTTTTGACTATTAAAGATAAAGCTGCTGTGAACATTCTTGTATGGCCTGTGAACATATGTTTATATTTTTCATGGGTAGATAGCAAGAAAAAAAATTGTGGGTCATATGCTAGTTATCTAACTTTTTAGAAACCACTATTTTGCAAAGAGGCTGTACCATCTTACATTGTCATCAGTAGTGTATGAGAGCTGCATTTACTCTCCGTCCTTACCAACACCAATGGTTGATATGATCAGTCTTTTTCAATTTTACACATTCTAGTGGGAGTGTAGGAGTATCTAAATGTGTGGGGTTTTTTCAATGTGTTTTTGTTTTACATGTCCCTAATGACAAATGATGTTGAATACCTTTTCACATGCTTATTTAATACCTGTATATTTTTTATGAAGTATCTGTTCAGATGTTTTGCTCATTTTAATTGGGTTGTTCATATTCTAATCATTATTTTTATAGTGAGATGTAAGTATCTTGTTGGTAAATTTTATTACAAATATTTTCTCCCATTTGGGTACTTGCCTTTTAATTTTCACCACAGTGTCTTTTGAAGATAAAAAGTATTTTTATGTTATGAAGTCCTAATATATTGATTTTTCTTTTATAAAAGTTTGTGTTTTATGTTGTATTTAAGAACTCTTTGGCAAATGCAAATTGAGTCTAATTTTCTCTTATGTTTTCTGCTGGATATTTTATTGTGTTAGCTTTTACTTACAGATATATGAATCATTTTGACTTAGTTTTAGTACATGATATGAAGTAAGGATTGAGGTTCACATATTTTTCAGATGGCAATCAAATTCTCCCAACATCAAAAAATATTTTTTGAAATTATTAACCTTTCCCAACTGAATTATCTTGGCATCTTTGTTGAAAATCAATTGACTATATGTGTGTGGGTCTACTTCTATACTCTTTATTCTTTTTTAAAATTTTTTTATTTTATTTTTTTATCTTATTTTATTTATTTTATTTTATTATTTTATTTTACTTTATTTTTTAGTGGCTACAATTTTTAAAATTTTATTTTATTTTATTATGTTATATTAGTCACCATACATCATTAGTTTTTGATGCAGTGATCCATGATTCATTGTTTTTGTATAATACCCAGTGCTCCATGCAGTACGTGCCCTCCTTAATACCCATCACCAGGCTAACCCATCCCCCCACCCCACTCCCCTCTAAAACCCTCAGTTTGTTTCTCAGAGTCCATAGTCTCTCATGGTTCGTCTCCCCCCTCCGATTTCCCCCCGTTCATTTTTCCCTTCCTTCTCCTAATGTCCTCCATGCTATTCCTTATGTCCCACAAATAAGTGAAACCATATAATTGACTCTCTCTGCTTGACTTATTTCACTTAGCATAATCTCCTCCAGTCCCATCCATGTTGATGGAAAAATTGGGTATTCATCCTTTCTGATGGCTGAGTAATATTCCATTGTATATATGGACCACATCTTCTTTATCCATTCGTCTGTTGAAGGGCATCTTGGCTCTTTCCACAGTTTATCTATTGCAGACATTGCTGCTATGAACATTGGGGTGCATATGGCCCTTCTTTTCACTACATCTGTGTCTTTGGGATAAATACCCAGTAGTGCAACTGCTGGGTCATAGGGTAGCTCTATTTATAATTTTTTGAGGAACCTCCACACTGTTTTCCCAAGTGGCTGTACCACCTTGCATTCCCACCAACAGTGTAAGAGGGTTCCCCTTTCTCCACAACCTCTCCAACATTTGTTGTTTCTTGCCTTGTCAATTTTTGCCATTCTCACTGGTGTAAGGTGGTATCCCAATGTGGTTTTGATTTGAATTTCCCTGATGGCTAATGATGATGAACATTTTTTCATGTGTCTGTTAGCCATTTGTATGTCTTCTTCGGAGAAGTGTCTGTTCATCTCTTCTGCCCATTTTTTGACTTGATTATTTGTTTTTTGGGTGTTGAGTTTGAGAAGTTCTTTATAGATCTTGGAAATCAACCCACAGAAATCAGTTGCTTTCTTATACGCTAACAATGCAACTGTAGAAAGAGAAATTAGAGAACCAATTCCATTTACAATAACACCAAAAACCATAAGATACCTTGGAATAAACCTAACCAAAGAGGTAAAGGATCTATACTCTAGGAACTACAGAACACTCATGAAAGAAATTGAAGAAGACACAAAAAGATGGAAAAACATTCCATGCTCATGAATCGGAAGAATAAATATTGTTAAAATGTCTATGCTACCCAGAGCAATCTATACCTTCAATGCCATCCCAATCAAAGTTCCAATGACATTTTTCAAAGTGCTGGAACAAACAATCCTAAAATTTGTATGGAATCAGAAAAGACCCCGAATCGTCAAGGAAATGTTGAAAAAGAAAAACAAAGCTGGGGACATCATGTTGCCCAATTTCAAGCTATATTACAAAACAGTAATCACCAAGACAGTATGGTACTGGCACAAAAACAGACATATAGACCAATGGAACAGAATAGAGAGCCCAGATATGGACCTTCAACTCTATGGTCAAATAATCTTTGACAAAGCAGGAAAAAATATGAAATGGAAAAAAGACAGTCTCTTCAATAAATGTTAAGAGGGTAATTTATGTGTTTTTTCACAATAAAGTCAATATGGTTTAATTCACTTTAACTTAAAAATGAATACATGTGCTATTATTTTATGGGAGAAAGGGATGATATGTTTTCAAGGTAAGTAAAGACTAGGTAATCAGAAATCAGTCATTTCATATATATTGAGTATTTCATATGGGTCATACACGAGATTAGGTTCTAGGTATAAATGATAAAAGGCCCAGTACCTACCCTGAAAGAGTATAGTTTAATGGGGAAGACAGGTAAGGAAACAGTAATAGTACACCATGTGGCAAGTGCTGTGATAGAGGCATGCAGGATTCATTGGAAGTGAAAAGGAGGGCATCCCAACCAGATTTAGGGAAAACTTTCTAGAGGAGGTGATACTTGAGTTGAATCTCAAATGATGAGTATTTTCAGGTGGAAAATGATAGAATGGAATGCCAGGCAGTGGGGATAGCGTATGTGAAGGCACAGAGGTATGAAATACTATTATAGATTAGATGACAACTGAAATAATATGTGTCAAGGGGAGTGTAGAGAACAAGTCTAGAGATATTCAGGAAAGGGGATGAATATGGGAAACTCTGAAAAAGATTGCTAGATTGTTTTTTTATAGGGTTGACTTTTGAGCATAATAGCTAGAAATTAAGATGACCTAGTTTAAGAAACACTGAGGTAAAGATATCTACATGTGTGACACATCTAAGAAATCATAGTTATATATCCCAGTAACCATGTAAATAGAATTAATGTGCTACCAAGCATAGAATCATAATAAGGATGTTTAATTTTACCTCTGTGCTTGTGGATGGAGATTAAAATGTTCATTGAATATGAATGGGACTAAGAAATGAGCACAGAGGCACAAGGGAAATTTTTTATAAGAGACATGGAAGTGTGTCGGATGGCAAAAAGCCAATGGTGATTTGTACTAGTTATGAGTGAGTATTTTGGAAAGAGAAGCAGAAAAAAAGATGACAAAGTGAAATAGAAGTAGAAAAATGTTATGATAATCAAAGATGAAGACAGAGCAATTATAATCGAAATTAAGATAGACAATGATTTTAAAATACTCTCAGACAAGGTCAAGAGAGGAGACAACAGGGACTCCAAGAGCTGAAAAAAATATTAATAGAATCTAAAGATGGACGTCATGGCTGGATACATTAATTCTTTGTGCAGAAATATGTAATTCACAGAGCAAGAGAACTACCAGATGTCATAAAAAGATAAATTTGCTAAGCTGAGAAGAAATAGATAAGGGAATCAATATTATACCGGAATAGATAACCAGAAGGTAAAACAATCATGTTTGAAAAATTGTTTTGTGATATGTGTTTAAGAGCAGAATTACTTCCTTAATTAAAGTGTTGAGTTGAAATAGTGTTAGTATAATTAGGTATACTCTATTATAATAATTATTTTGAACTTGATCAATACAGTCTGTCATGGAGGGCAGAATATATGTCATGTGTTTGAGTCAAATATATCAACAAATCGTTTTGAACATCATTGATCAAGATCTTCAGTCTGAAGTTAAAAATAATCTCCCTTTAAGCAAAGAGGATTTCAGTTGTTTGGTGTTGAATAGAAAGTAAATACAGAAGATAGCTGTTGAAATTTATTTAAACTGAAAGAATACTATAACAGACTTAGTTACTTTGCAAAAAGTGGTTTTATTTACTCTTCTCTAAAAATCAGTTTTTACCTTAAATTTAAGATTAAACTCAGAGTGAAATGTTACTTGTAATTCATTATACAATAACTTTGGTGTTCTGTCTAACATTTTAAGGGTATATGATTGAAGTATAAGAGGACTTCTTACTGCTTAACAGTGCTAGAAACGTACAATTACTGAACATAGGTTAATAATAAAAGATAGTAAAAGAGTTATGTGTTTTTATGCTATCAACAATTTTGGTTGGTTTTAATATCTCAAAGGAAAATGAATGAAAAGCTTATGTGAGGAGATAAATTTACCTGTGTATGACATATGCCATTGTTCTCCTTTTAAGTGAATGACATTTAAAAATATAATTATATGTTATACTTTATGTGTCCGTGATTTTTGATAAATGGTTTTCAGTGAAATATTTTGAACATCACTTTGTGGAAGTGGATATATAGAGCTGTACAGTCCTGAATTGGTCCAATTCAGTATGCATTAATCGTATTGGTAAAGCCTATGCTGGAGAAACAGATAAACCCCCATCAGTTCAGTCAATTTCAGTGACTTAACACAATAGTTTATTTCTTGCTCACACTACAATTCTAGTTAGGTGGCTCTCCTCCATCACTACACAATGTGCCCTCTAAGGTTGCATTGTCACGGAAAGAGAAGTCTGGTTTTTAACTGCCTCAGCCTGGAAATGTCACATTCACTTTTGCTCACAGTCCATTAGGCTAGAATTTTTCTATGGCACCAAACTAAATATAAAGAGGCTGGAAATTGTAGCGGAGCTTATAGAATATTTGGTAAGCGCCAGCTCTCTCCAACTTTCAAGGTGTTATATTCAATTCATGGAGACTAGACAGACCCCCATCAAAATTCAGTTTGGATGTCAAGACTAATGATGTCACACATCCACCACAAGCATGTGAAGACATTTATTATTCATATATTGAGGCTTTTGGAGAAAGCAGGGCAGGGTCCCAAGCAGGTCTGAAAATGGCTTGGGTGGCCTGAGAGAGAGTGGGAGCGAGTAGCCTTGAATTTTGTTGTGGCAAGGGAGGGGACAAGTGTGCTTTCTTACCAGCTTTGCCCAGATATGAGGCAGAAAGAGAAGCAGGAGGTAGGGTTTGAAAGCTGTCAGCATTCAAACAACATAAATGGAGTAAGGCTCTTTATTACACAAAGGAAAAAATTATTTCATAATTTCTCCTTATTATTAATTTTAATCCAGTTCTAAAAGCATTCTTAAATGTATTTTATGTGCTGTGCTTAGGTACTCTTAGCACATGTTTATAATTTGGATAAATCCTCTACACTCAAGTAATTCATATTTCATTTTTTCAGTTTCTGCCCTCTCTTATCCTTCTCAGCAAGAGCCAACGGTGGTCTCTAAATGCAAGATGATTTTCTAAACCAATCCTGACCAGGACATAGAGTGAATATCAGAAACTTCAGCTCACTATTTTGAGGAATCACAATTAGTCATAGATTCAACTTTTGGTTTGTCAGGAAGAACACTCGGTACCCATATGTTCATTGAATCACAAAATTTCTCCACTTCCTACTTGGATCCTACTTCCTAAATATTTATAGTTTGGGTCACATTTCTTGGTGTCTAGTGTTGCTATCCTTTCATCTTTTGCCTGGACTAAAGCAACAACCTTATCTCTCATCTTGCTGAATTCACTCTGAGTCCTTGTCCAGTCCATTCTCTATATGGCAAGCCTCTCCAGCCTCATTTCATTTTACTATCTTCCCCAAACCATGCTGACCTTTCTCTGTTTCTCAAAGACTCCGTAACCTCTCCCTCCTCAGGGCATTTGTACATGTTATTCTCTCTCACTAGAGTGTTCTTTTTTCCCCTGCCCTTCACTTGATGAACTCTCATCTTTTAGTCTTAGCTCAAACATTATTTCTTTAAGGGAGTCCTCCCTGAACTCCTTATTGCCCTGGTCAGTACTCCTTAAAATCTCTTAATTACTCCCCCTACTTTTTCTTCACAGTACTTGCATTGTATTATAGTTGCCTCTTTATTGTCTGCTTCTCTTCTATACCTTGAGCTACATAATGCAGGGAGTTTAGGGCTTTAGCTATTTTATTTATCTTGTGTCCTTAGCACCCAGACAGCATTATAGGATATACAATAATGGTACTTCAGTCCCCTTCAGGGACTAGCTCCCTGCTCTAAACATCGGCATGACTTATATTTGAATTACTAACAGCCATCTCAAAATCTTGGACAGAGTAAGTACACCATGAAAGTTTGCTCAGAAGGCTCACATATCATGTCTAGGAATTTGGTCTTTGTCCTAAAGGGTTATTAAAGCATCAATATATTGTAATTAAAGAGCAGTGTGGGCAAGCATGTGCTTTTGAAAAACTACTCTGGGAATAGGAGTTGGAGTAGGGGGTGACCAGTCAAATTAGCACAGAACTGCTGAGAGGCTGAATTGGAGGACTACCATGAGAATGTGAGAAGAGATGGCACAACTGGGTTTTAGAAGCAGAATTGGTTCCAGATTAACTTGGGAGATCACATAGACAGCTATAAAATAACTTCAGAGTTTTTAATGTGAGTAATCAGGATGATGATATTCCCAAACTTTAGGGGAGAAATTATGTCACTAGACAAATTCTCATTATGCTTCTTCTTTAACTATCTTGCTAGGTATATATAAACACTAATCCATCTTCTTTTATAATTGGTATGGTCAATGTTTCTTTCTAGCACTTTAATGATGTTGGAGAATATTTTGTTGCAGCATAAAATCCTATGATCTAAAATATAGTTCAGGGGTGCCTGGGTGGCTCAATCGGTTAAGCATCTGCCTTCAGCTCAGGTCATGATCCCAGGGTCCTGAAATCAAGTCCCACATCGGGCTCCCTGCTCTGCAGGGAGCCTGCTTCTCCCTCTGCCTCTGCCTTTCTCTCTCTCTGCCTCTCACGAATAAATAAAAAAATATAAATCTTTTAAAAATTAAAAAAAAAAAAATATAGTTCAGAGATATACCATGCCAGGAAAAAGGGAAGTTGTATTTCTGAGTAGGCCAAAATGGACAAAATGGTGGTTCTTTTAAAGTTTTTTTTTAAACCACTATTAATTTATGTGTATCACTAGAATGAGAACAGTGCAATTGTTATTAGATTTAAGAGGCTTAATTCTCCTTTCACGGTAATTGTTAAAGAGGTTCTAATATTAAGAAAAAAGTGTGATTTAAAAAAAAATCACTTATGTAAAGTATCATAAACCATTTTAAAGGAAACAAGTCAGTTATATGAAACATTCTTAGTTATTCAGAATCATGGTTCATATCAGACTTAGAATTTTGTCTAGATAATCAGCCTTCAATGAAAATAATGGGTTAAAAAGAAATGCTCAGTGTGGACTTTCAGATGAAGATGTTAAGTTGACCACATTAAAATTATAGTAAAGGAATTTTAAAAATACAAATGCAAATGCCCAAGAACCAGGATACCAACAGAGGGACTATCAGCAGGCAGGCATTTTCAACACATTCTGGAGAGACAGAAAGCAAATAGAGGAGAGGTAATATATAGAGGAGACCTCAAGGAGGAAGAGCCAGTTTACTTCATGGAGGCCAAGAGAGACTTAGTGGCACCAAGTAAGGCAAAGGAAGAGGAAGAGTTGCAAGAGAAAACACAAGGTAATTGACTGAAAATCTACATGCCTGACAGTTGATGTCCATCCTCACCCTCATACATAGAAGGCTCATCATTGACAGAGCCAGTTTTCAAAACCAGGCCATAATATTTCCAGAGGTCATATGCTTATCACCACACATAGTGTCTTTCAGTATTTTTGCATTGTTTTATTTACTGAGGATATTTATTTGGACCACTTCTAGTCTCTGTTCCATGTCTCTAAGTTAGAGATAATAATTGTATCTTTCTTATAGCGCTTTTGTGAAGAATAAATGAGTTAATATGCGTGAAACATTTAGGATAGTGTCTGGCATATAGGAGATGGTATATGATGAGTTTTGGGGGGTATATTAAAAGATTTATTTTTCTTAATTTTTTTAAGTAATCTCTATGCCTGATGTGGGGTTCAAACTCACAACCTCAAAATCAAGAGTTGTATGCTCTTTTGACTGAGTCAGCCAGGTGCCCCTATTTTTTAAAAATTTTTATTATTGAAGTATAGTTGACATACAATGTTAAATTACTTTCAGGTGAACAACATAGTGATTTCAAAATTCTATACATTATGCAATGCTCACCATGATAAGTGTTGTCACTATACAATGTTATTATGATATTATTGACTATGTTCCCTATACTATACTTTCATCTCCATGACTTTTTTTATTTTATAACTGGAAGTTTACACCTCTCCATCCTCTTCACCTATTTTGCCCATTTCCCACCTCCCTTCCCTCATTGTTTACAATAACCAAAGTATAGAAGCAACCTAAGTGTCCATCAATAGATGAATGGATAAAGAAGAGATGGTATATAGACACAATGGAATATTACTCAGCCATAAAAATAATAAAATCTTGTCATTTGTGACAACATGGATGGACCCAGAGGGTATTATGCTAAGTAAAATAAGTCAGAGAAGGACAAATACCATATGCCTTCACCTATATGTGGAATCTAAAAAACAAAACAAATGAACAAAGAAATAAAAAAGAAGCAAACTCATAAATACAGAGCTATTTTTTATTGTATGCTTTCATAAAACAAGAAGTTGCTATTAAAAAGGAACAGCACAAAGGAAAGATCTTGAAAATCTGATAACAAATTTTAAAAATCAAATTCAATGGCAGAATTGGAGAGAATGCTAAGGATTCTCCCAGAAGTTAATACAAATAGACAGACATGGGAAATAGGAAAGAAAATATAAGAATCACTCCAGTCAGTCCAATATCCAAGTAATAGGAGTTCCATAAAGAGACAACATAAAAAATGGAAAGAAGGAAATTATCCAAAACATTTTTTTTTTAACTGCTCGGGCTTAAGTATCCAGATTGAAAGGGCCCATTTGAACATCCAACAAATGAAAGAAAGACCCATAAGAAGCCTCATGGTGAAACTTGAGTACAAGGGGGACAAATAAAGAGAGGACAGAAAAGGTCACATCACAAAGGAGAGGCATCAAATGTCATTAGATTTCTCCCAAACAGCGCCAGATGCTAGCAGACAAACATGTGAATGCCTTCAAAGTTCTGAGGGAAAATGAAATTCAACTTAGATTTCTGTACTCATCCAAACTAACATTCAAATATGAGAACCAATAAAAAAAGCTACAGAAATTTGAGGACTCACACGTTCATCTCTCCTGCACCCTTTCTTAGGATGGAGCTAGAAAATGTGCTCCAGTATGCCAAGAGAGTCTAGCAAAAAGAAGACATGGAGTTCAAGCAACAGTGGACACAGAATGAAGTATCAGTGAAGAGAAGCCCAGAACAACCACTGTGCAGCAGACCTAAATCGCAACAGGGTCAGACTCAAGCAAATGCTAGCAGATTCCAGGAATCTGGCCAAATGCAGATAACAGATGCACTGATGGTACAATGGAAAACCTCAGAAGTTTCCAGCAGCAGCACATATGGCATATCAAAATGCTAGACCTACCCTGGAGAAGGTGGCACCACCAGAAAGGGTCTGCATTATTCAGGAGCATCTAAAATGCTAAGCTTGGAAGTAAAACAGAGATGCTCGTGACATTTCACAGTAAGGGACTCTCCCATTATACATCTTAGCAGCAAGGACCCAAAACTCACACAACTGTAAGTACAGTGGTTTGGGAAATACTGCTTTTGTATTCTTCAGGTCTGGCTTTAAATAATAAAACATATGTGATTGCTAAAGAAAAACAGATAAAGAAGGAAACAAACTGTTTTTTGGTGGATAAGAAATCTAGTTTCAAGTATATTATTTGAAGTTACACAGGTGACTTAAAAGAGAGGGACTTAGAAAATATTGATCAGTATTAGAAGGGAAGATAGAGGATATAAATGTGCTAAGTTTCATTTTTCAAAAGAGGAAGTTGATGAATGATGTTTAAAATATACGAAAACAATGAATCATGGATCACTACATCAAAAACTAATGATGTATTATATGGTGACTAACATAACATAATAAAATTAAATTAAAAAAATAAAGTTGATACATCAGCAAATAACAGTAAATAAATAATATTTAAGTTATATTTTGAGATTTGGAGGTAACCACCAAAAAGCTTTTTTAGGAAGTTTTAAATCGGGGCACCTAGGTGGCTCAGTCAGTCAAGCATCTGACTTTGACTCAGATCATGATCTGGGATCCTGGGATGGAGCTCCCAGCTCAGCAGGGAGTTGGTTTCTCCCTCTCCCTCTGCCTCCCCCTGCCCCCTGCTCATGCTCTTCCTGCTTTCTCTCTCTCTCTAAAATAAATAAAATATATATTTTTTTTTACCAAAGGACGTTTTAAATTGATTGAGAGTAGAGCTGTGGGTGGCAAAACCTTGGGAAGGAGACTCTTGCTCTTTATTCATTGAAAGCTTTTTTGTACAATTTGATTTATTTTTTTACCCTGGCATGTATTATTTAACCAAAATAAAAATATTTATTATACCTTCTGATTACAAATGTATAGGCATATTCATTGTTTACAATTTGAAAAATACAGAATAACAAAAAAGAAAACCATTAACACATAGATGTGTTAAGGATTGAATGGTGTCCCCTCAAAATTCATATGTTGAATTCTTAGCCTCCAGTACCTCAGAATGTGACCTTATTTACAGATAGGGTCTTTTCAGAGGTAATTAGGTTAAAGCAAGGTCATGAGAGTGGGCCCTAATAGAATATGATCGATGTACTGATAAAAAAAGAAAATTTGGACACAGAGACACCCATAGAGGAAAGATGTGAATTCACAGGGAGAAGACAACCCTCTGTAAGAGAGAGGTCTGGAGCAGATTCTCCCTCACAGCTCTCAGAAGGAATCATCCCTGCCAACACCTGGATCTCAGATTTCTAGCCTCCAGAACTGAGACAATAAATTTCTGTTTTTTAAGCCTCCCGGTCTATGCTATTTTGTTATGGCAGCTTGTGCTAAGACAAAAGCTGCTGTGGGAATGTTTCAGTTTTCTAACATACTGGATTATTTTTTTATTATGAATTCTTAGGAATGTAATTGATATGTGTATTAATGTTTTTAGGGCTTTTAAACAAAGTAAATTGTCTGTTTTCCCTGAAAATAGTACCTATTTATACTTCCACCAGAAACATATGCCTTCAAGCCTCCAATGCTGATTTAAATTTGCCATTCTGTCTAGATTTGAGAGGAAGTTGGTGAGTTAAATGTCTTAGTTTCCATCTTGACTGGAATTTCCAAGAAATAAGTGTATTTTAATGTTTTATTAGGTAATCATTTATTCACTGTCTGCAATCAATACACCCCTTAAAATGTGTTTATTTAAAAGATCTTCAGAAAATGTTAGGAAAATCTGAACTAATGGGGAAGACTCTCATCACAAGTTGATACATAAGCCATATTAGATGACCACAGAAATTTATATGTTTATTAGTTATACATATTGTGTATATTTTGTGTATAGTGTATTGTGTATAGTATAATTTGTATAGTATAATTGTGACTAGCATTCATCACATCCTAGTCTCATTTTAGGGAAATTAGAGAGATCACATAGTATAGATCTAGAAGAAACATTGCTAAATTTCCCTGCCTTTTAAAATTGGTGCATCATTCAAATTGAACATATTTAATTATCAATTATCTTCCTAATGGGGGTGATAGTTTCTATATAAGAAGTAGATGTGGGGCGTGTCTGGGTGGCTCAGTCGGTTAAGCATCCAACTCTTGATTTTGGCTCAGGTCATGATCTCAGGGTTGTGAGATCAAGCCCCACATAGGGCTCAGCACAGAGTCTGCTTGGGATTCTCTCTCCCTCCCTTTCCCCCTCCTTCTACTCTCTCTCTCTCTTTTTCTCTCTCAAAATAAAAAAATAAATAAAATCTTAAAAAAAAAAGAAGTAAAAGAAGTAGATGTGGCAAGTCATTTCACTGCTCTAGGACTCAGTTTCCTCATCACTCATTAGTTCACCGTTTTCGAGTTCCTCCTAACCCTTTATAAGATCTAGTAAGCAGTAAAACAGTTGACAATTTCAGCTTTTTCTTCTACAAAAATAAGACTATTAAAAATAATAGTGGAAGGCAATACTGATATATCAAAGTACAGATAAAAAATTATTTGAGTATGCCTGCGTGACACAGTCGTTAAAGTGCCTGACTCTTGGTTTCTGCTCAGGTCGTGATCTCAGGGTCATGAGATCTAGGCCTGTGTTGGGCTCCCCACTCAGCGTGGAGTCTGCTAAAGTTTTTCTTTACCCCTCCACTGATGCATGCACGCAGAAGAACACACGTGTTTATTCTTCCTACAGAAATTAATTCTGGATATAGGATTACATTAGGATTTTAATTTAATACAGTTACAAGCTAAAAAAATCCTTCCTTAAAGCATTTTATCTGGCCATCAAGCACTATTAATAACAGTTTCATCCCTTTTGCAGGTTACACAAGATTTAAACTTGTATTCCTGAATTGTAAAATCTAGATCTTAATTAGCTAGAAATTTAAGATCTAGTTTCCTAGTCTATGTCAGTACCTTAAGTACATTTTTATATATTTCATATATGTAAAGTGTTAGTAGTTAAGATATTAGGGTTTGAGGTTTTCAGACTTGGGTTAAGAACCCAGCTCTGCCACTTACTAGCTTTATGACCTTGGACAAGTTTCATAAACACTATTTGGCTCAGTTTCTAATTTTTAAAACAGAATAATAATAACAGTAACTACTTTCTATGGTTATGGATTAATATATATATTAATATGTATAAAGTTCTTAGAATAGTGCTTGGAACATTATATAACTTTAGCTATTGTTATTATTATTACTATCATTATCAACATCTAGGGTTTTTTTTTAAAGTAAAAAGCAAAGACTCGATCCTTCTGGCCTTGCAAGCCACATTTGAAAGTGCATAATTCAGGGGCGCCTGGGTGGCTCAGTCGTTAAGCGTCTGCCTTCAGCTCAGGTCATGATCCCGGGGTCCTGGGATCGAGCCCCACATCGGGCTCCATGCTCCGCGGGAAGCCTGCTTCTCCCTCTCTCACTCCCATTGCTTGTGTTCCCTCTCTCACTGTGTCTGTCTCTGTCAAATAAATAAAATCTTTAAAAAAAAAAAAAAGTGCATAATTCTTCGTTGTAAAGATAATTGTACCACTTGCAACATTTTTCTCATTGCAAATACAAGCATCTGGGGTTTCATTACTCTCTTCCTTCTGCAGTGAAAGCCAGTTGGGGATTGGAAATATCTTGGGAAAACAGTGTTTCTTGGGATGTTAATATGTGTTCTTGGGAATGGAGGAAAGGTTCTGTGCTCAAATAAGTTTTGGAATGCTGAGGAAACAAAATTAAAAGAATATTTTATCACAGGGTTTAAAAAGGGATGTTATATGCAGTGTTTCCGAATGTATTTGGAACCAAACTAGGAAATGCGACCATGGGTAACAAATGGGTCCCAACCTTTTAGAGTCTCAGGGTATGTTTTTAATGTTAATATTCATATCGCTCAATAATTTTATTTTTTAAAGATTTTATTTATTCATTTATCAGAGAGATAGAGAGAGAGAGCGTGTGTGCACACAAGCAGGAGGAGCGGAGATGGAGAAGCAGGCTCCCGCCGAGCAAGGAGCCTGATGTGGGACTTGAGCCCAGGACCCTGAGATTATGACCTGAGCCGAAGGCAGACGTTTAACTGACTGAGCCACCCAGGCGTCCCTCGATCAATAATTTTAATTGCATTTTAGTATCAGTTGACTAAGAAAATACTTGACAGGAAGATATCATTATTCAAATAATATGGTTACATTTATTTGTATTTTCCTCAAAATATCTATGTTCATCTTAAACATAGTAGGATCAATTTTTTGTGTGTGTGTGATCATGTGATTCATTCATTTTACAGACCCATTTTTTAGAACCCTCACAGGTTTTAGAATTTCTGCCAACTGCCAATTACCAGCTTCATGGTCCAAGGCCCGAGAACCAATATTTCTCAACCCTCACTCTACACTTGGAATCATCTTGGAAGCTTTAAAAACAGCAGTTTAGATGCCGAGGTATTATTCATAGATAT
This sequence comes from Phoca vitulina, assembly GCF_004348235.1. Classification (NCBI taxonomy): domain Eukaryota; kingdom Metazoa; phylum Chordata; class Mammalia; order Carnivora; family Phocidae; genus Phoca; species Phoca vitulina. The sequence goes on from NW_022589742.1 coordinate 3,745,836, forward strand.
CTGTGTCTGTGTGGTCTCAGGGGACCTTGGCATTACTTTCTTTACCAGGTCTGCAGGTCATTTCAATGTGCAGGCCCAGCACATTGCTGGTTCTAGGTGTTAGTGAAGCAAATAAGATCAGGGACCTGTTTCATACTGTGATCAACATATAGGATGCTGCAGATCTAATATAAATTTTAAAAGTTGCTATAATATATGGTCCTAACTGAATAGCTTTTAATGCAGGAGAAGGAAGGAGGCTCAGGGGTAAAATTGTATCATTGATAATCAAAATATGTGCCTTGAGAATTCAAAGATTTGCTATATCCTAGAATATATTGCCTGTAGCCACAAGAACACCTATGTAAACCACAACATACATAGTTCTATAGGCTTCTCTTTTGTATCAAGTTGTGTTATAAATTTATTAGAAAAGGCATTTTGCTCTTCATTCCATGTTGCCTGACTCTACTTTCCCCAGATGTTTGTAAATGTATCCTACTTGCTTTTATACAATGAATATGCTTTAATTCTTATTCTGACATTTTTGTGTTATTTGATCATAGTCACCTGTGAAGCCATCCTGGCCAACTCTGTCCTTCCTTGCTCTTTTTCTTTTTTCTTTTTTTTTTTTTTTGAGAGAAAGAGAACATGCGAGTGGGGAGAGGAACAGAGGGAGAGGATCTCAAGCAGACCACACTGAGTATGGAGCTAGATGTGGGGCTTTATCTCACAACCCTGAGATCATGACCTGAGCCAAAATCAAGAGTCACTTAACTGACTGAGCCACTCAGGCTCCCCTCCTTCCTTGCTTTCTTGATACAGCTTCTCTTCATTTTCTTCCTGCATCTTGGCCACTTCTTTTTCATTCTACTTCACGGTATCATTTCTTTCCCCTGCACCTTAAATATTGGTGTTCTCTAGGGATGATGCATTCTCTTCAATTATATACTTAAGCAATTACAGTATATATGTTTAAATTACTGTATTAGTATGTAACTGTTGCCATAACAAAGTAGCACAGACTGGGACATTTATTTATTTATTTATGTATACATACATATATATATATATATATATATATATATATTTTTTTTTTTTTTTTTTTTTTCCTCACAGTTCTAGAGCCTGGAAGTCTGGATCAAGATATTGGCAGGGTTGTTACCGTTTTGTTTTTTTTTTTTTTAAAGTAGGCTTCATGCACAGCCTGGAGCCCAATACGGAGCTTGAACTCACAAACCTGAGATCGACCTAAGCTGAGATCAAGAGTCGGAAGCTTAACCGACTGAGCCACCCAGGCGCCCCAGGGTTGTTACCTTCTAAAGCCTCTCTCCTTGGCTTGCAGATGGCCATCTTCTTGCTGAGTCCTCACATGGTCACCTCTTGGTTTCTGTGTTGTCTGTGTCCTAATCTTCTCTCCTTATAAGCACATCAGTAATATTGGATCAGATCCCACCCATATGACCTCATTTTAACTGAATTACCTCTTTGAAGGCCCTATATCCATATGCAGTCACATTCTGTGGTACTGAGGATTGGAATTTCAACATATGAAATGTGTAGGGACAAAATTCAGCCCACAACAGGCACTATGATAGGAATGTGCACTCATATTGTAAGAAGGTTTCCAGAATGAGTCAATGTTAAATGGAGTCCTGGAAAATGAAAAGGAATTAACTAAAGAATAATAAGAGGGAGTAGTGGGGGAAATAGAAAGGTAATATTAGATAGAAGGAATAGCGTATACACTGGCACTTTTGGAATACTATAAGTAATACATTATAACTAGAACATAAAGGTCAAGGAGATATGTGGCTCTTAAGTAGGCAGTTAGACATACGTATCTGGAGACATTTTCTTTTCTTAGTCCTCTTCCTATCCCTTATTCTTCCAGATTGATTTCATCTACCCCAATTGTTTCCACTATACTAATAATATCTACTTTTCTAAATCTATCTCAAACCTATCTATTAAACTCCAGAACATTTGGTCAACTGCATTTGAGAGGTCACTTTTTAGATGTCCTACAGGCACCTCAAGCTGAAAACTAAAATGTTAAAAAGGTCTTTCTCTCTCTTCAAATCTGTTCCTCTTGAGAATTCCTTTTCTTATCAAATGATACTCCTTTTTTTTAGATATTAAGGTTTTTATTTTATTTTCAGTATAGTTAACATCCAGTCTTCTATTAGTTTCAGGTATACAATATAGTGATTCAATAATTCCATACATTACTCAGTGCTCATCACAACAGGTGCACTCCTTAATCCCCATCAGCTATTCCACCCATCCCTCATCCCTTTCCCCTCTGGTAACCAGCAGTGTGTCTCTATAGTTAAGGGTCTGTTTCTTGATTTGCCTCTCTTTTTTTTCCCTTTGCTCATTTGTTTTTTCTTAAATTCCACATATGAAATCATATGGTATTTGTCTTTCTCTGACTGACTTATTTCACTTAGCATTATACTCTCTAGCTCCATCCATGTCTTGGCAAATGGCAAGATTTCACTCTTTTTAATGGCTGAGTAATATTCTGGTATATCTGTATTGATATCGAATAGATATATCACATCTTCTTTATCCATTCATTTATTGATGGGACACTTGGGCTGCTTCCATATCTTGGCTAGTGTAAACAATGCTGCCATAAGCATAAGGATGCATGTATCCCTTTGAATTGGTGTTTTTGTATTCTTTGGGTAAATACCCAGTAGTGTGATTGCTGGATCATAGGGTATTTCTATTTTTAACCTTTTAAGGAAACTCCATACTGTTTTCCAGAGTGGCTGCACCAGTTTGCATTCCCACCAACAGTGCAGGAGGGTTCCTTTTTCTCCACATCCTCACCAACACCTGCTGTTTCTTGTGTTGTTGATTTTAGCCATTTTGACAGGTGTGAGGTGATAGCTCATTGTGGTTTTGATTTGTATTTCCCTGAGGATGAGTGATGATGAGCATCTTTTTTTTTTTTTTTAAAGATTTTATTTATTTATTTGAGAGAGAATGAGATAGAGAGAGAGCATGAGAGGGGGGAGGGTCAGAGGGAGAAGCAGACTCCCTGCTGAGCAGGGAGCCCGATGTGGGACTCGATCCTGGGACTCCAGGATCATGACCTGAGCCGAAGGCAGTCGCTTAACCAACTGAGCCACCCAGGCGCCCGATGATGAGCATCTTTACATGTGTCTGTTAGCCATCTGTATGTCTTCCTTAGAAAAATGTTCATGTCTTCTGCCCATTTTTTAATTGGATTGTTTGTTTTCTGGGTGTTGAGTTTTCTGAGTTCTTTATATATCTTGGATATTAACCCTTTATCAGATATGTCATTTGCAAATATCTTCTCCCATTCTGTAGGTTGCCTTTTAGTTTCATTGATCATTTCCTTTACTGTGCAAAAGCTTTTTATTTTGATGTAGTTCCATTAGTTAATTTTTGCTTTTATTTCCTTTGCCCCAGGAGATATATCTAGAAAAATGGTGCTACAGCAGATGTCAGAGAAATTGCTGCTTGTGCTCTCTTCTAGGATTTTTATGGCTTCAGGTATCACATTTAGGTCTTTAATCCATTTTGAGTTTATTTTGATGTATGGCGTAAGAAAGTGGTCCAGTTAAATGATATTCTTATTTACTGAGTAACTAAACTCAGATGTAATCCTAACTACTTATTCTTACCCATTCATTTCTAGTAAATCATTACATCATGTGGATTCTACTTATGCTTTTAAATTCACCTCCACTTCACCATCCCCACTTACTGCTGGTCCTCATGTATCTTTGCCTTGAGGCAGATTAGTTGACTTCCAGGTTCAGTGGGGATCTGATTATCATTGATTGAGATTATATATTCCACCAAGGCACATAGATAAATGGTTCTAGACTCTAAATGAGTATATGATGATATGATAATGATGATATTAAAATTCAATTATTGATGACTACCATTTATGAAATGTTCATGATGTGCCAGATATTGCATTAGGTACTTTACAAACACAAACAATTCTTTAAATTGAATAGTGTATCTTTTTTGAAGAATGAACTCAAGCCTATAAGTGTTAAATAATTTGCCAAAGGTCACACAGCTAGCACAGCATAGCTGGGATTTAAAGACAGGTCATCTTGATTTTGAATCCCATGCTCTATTTACCACACAAGACAACTAACATATTTAATCAATTATCACTATGTATACAATGTTTCTAATGGGAAAAAATCCCATACTAATGGAAAAACTGCAACAAAAGTTTATCTCATTTTAATACTATGATATATTATTGTCATTCTAGAAAAGCAGTAATTTTTTTCCGACCTGAGCCATGATTTTCTATTGACACTATAGAAAATTGCAATCTTAAATTTAGCCAATGAGGCACTATGAAGAAGATAATTTATAAGATGAATAATTTCATAATAAATATATCAGCTTAAGTGCCTTAAAATTGGAAATTAGTTTTTCCATGATGCAGGAATCTAAATGGAGTATAATATACATAGATGAGGAATAGCAGTTCACACCAGGCATCCCCAACTTTACTGAGAATAATTTCCCCTTAAATTACTCTTGCAAAAGTCAATAATAGAAGCTATTTGCTGCCAGAATATATTTAGAGAAACTGCCATTTATTATAATTAAAGTGATTTATTTGCTTGCTAGTTTATTTGGCTGAGGATTTTCTTGAAATTGAGGACAAACTGGAAATGTAATTTACCGATATATACAGTATTACAGCATATTTCATATTCTGAGGCTTTTTAAAAGTGTTTTTCAAATATCAGTAGTAAAAATACCCTGTTTACACTAGATATTGAAAACGTGGGTTATTTAAAACAGAGCTGGGTGTCAGAATTCATTCTAAAACCAGTTATAACTGGTTCAGGGATGGTCTTAGCAATTTAATAATCACCACTCTTGAAAGAATCAATGAGGAACTCAATTCCATGGGACATCAAGGATTTTTCTATGTTGGTCACTTATCAACTTGAGGAAGGAAATTCAGAGATAGTTGTTGCACTGTGCATGCTTCATAAACATAGAAATCAAGTTTTGTGGGGTTTTTTCTGATGAATACATGAAGTTTCTATGAAAACTGAGTTTGAAACTGGGTGACACCACTTGTTAGCTATATGAACTTAGGGAAATGATTTATCTCTCTCAGACTGAGGCTCAGTCTTCTCACCTAAAAATGGAGATAATCATAAACTTCCTTGCAAGTTTGCTGTGAGAAAAAAATGACTTAACTTATATAGATTGCTTTAGCAGAGCATTTGATATACTTTAGTTGCTCAATAGTTGGTCCCTCCTATTGTAGTCACTGGTATTTATGTATTCATCAGCCATCTTCTTCTTCCTTGCTAACAGAACCCTAGCTTTAGTCAGGTGCCATGTGCCCAGCCCCAGAGGATGAATTGTGATTGGCCTAAGCCAATGTTCCTCAATGGGGACATCACTGGCATTTTGAATGGGGTCTTTCTTGTGTTACCCCTTTTCAACATTTGTATTGTAAGGGTTCCACAAGTATAAGAAAATGGTAACACTGAATTTTGTAAGGAAGGGAATTGAATTTGTGAGAATATGACATACAGTTGGAATTCTCAAAGGATTACAAACTCAGTGAAATTGTGAAAAATAACAATACCTATTTATATTCCAAGGGAGATGGGAAGGACACTTGTATATCTCAGCTTGGACTAACTGTAGAATAAGCTTCCCCTATAATCTTGTAATAATGAGCCTGCCCACATATTAACTTTGAATTTGAATGTTTAATATCCATTTTATTTGAATTACCAAGCTAATAAATTAACATTAAAAACTCATACAAGTCCAGTGATGCTTCCAGGCAGAAGCAAAATCAAAACTTCTCTGGAGGGGTACACATTCATACTAGGACTTGTAGGATTTATCTGCTGAAAGAAAATAGGTTGAAACCTAAATTTCAAGGCATGTGAGGTAATAATCCACCACTGAGGAAGAGTCAGCAGTCACAACAAAAAGAAAAATTAAACTCATAATAACTTCAAATACTACATTTATCAGAAAGAAGTAAGCAAGTTTAAAATGGCAGACATAAAAGAAGTTATGAGTACATTTCAGAACGGTGCATATGAGAAAGAGAAACCCTTTTTCATTTTGACATGAAAAAATACCAATAACACTTGTAAAAATAATTTTTACTATAATATGTATAGAATTTTTTATAGCTCAATAGACTTTTTAAAGCAACAGTTTAACAAAAGATGAAGAGATACTTTTTTTAAAAATGAAAGATAGTTCTGAAGAAATCATCTAGAATAAAGTACAGAAGGTTAAAGAGATTACAATTATGAAGTAGAGATGTAAAGATTCAAAAGAAGAAGAAGAATGTCTGACATGTTTAGTAAGGTTTCAACTATTGTGAATATTTGAGGATATCATATTTGAAAACTTTTCACAATTGAAAAAACATTGATTCTCAGATTCAAGAAATACATCAAGTTCCATGCAGTATTAAAAAAAATAAATCCACACCTAGACACAATGAAATGAAATTAGAGGATATCAAGACATGTCTCTGGAAGCAAGGGAAACAAAACAAAAATGAACTATTGGGATTTCATCAAGATAAAAAGCTTCTGCACAGTAAAGGAAACAATCAACAAAACTAAAAGGTAACCTACTGAATGGGAGAAGATATTTGCAAATGACATACCTGATAAAGGGTTAGTATCCATAATATATAAAGAACTTATCAAACTCAATGCTTAAAAAACAAATAATCCAGTTAAGAAATGGGCAGAAGACATGAATAGACATTTTTCCAAAGAAGACATACAGATGACTAACAGACACATGAAAAGATGCTCAATATCACTCATCATCAGGGAAATACAAATCAAAACTACAGTGAGCTATCACTTCACACCTGTCAGAATGGCTAAAATTAACAACACAGGAAAAACAGGTGTTGGTGAGGATTCAGAGAATAGGGAACCCTTTTACACTGTTGGTGGGAATTCAAACTGGTGCAGCCACTGTGGAAAATAGTATGGAGGTGCTTCAAAAAGTTAAAAATAGAACTACCCTATGACCCAGCAATTGCACTATTAGGTATTTAGCCAAAGGATACAAAAATACTCATTCGAAGGGACCCATGCCCCCTAGTGTTCATAGCAGCATTATCAACAATAGCCAAATTATTTAATTTGGCCAAATTATTTAAAGAGCTCAAATATCCATCAACTGATGAATGGATAAAGAAGATGTGGTATACATATATATATATATATATGTATACCACATACATGTACACACACACACACACACACACACACACACACACACACACAATGGAATATTACTCAGCCATCAAAAACAATGAAATCTTACCATTTGCAATGACATGGATGGAGCCAGAGTGTATTATGATAAGCAAAATAAGTCAGTCAGAGAAAGGCAAATGCCATATGATTTCACTTATATGTGGAATTTAAGAAACAAAATAGATGAACATAAGGTAAGGGAGAAAAAAAAGAGAGGGAACAAACCATAAGAGACTCTTAACTATAGAGAACAAACTGAGGGTTGATGGAGGGAGGTGGGTGGGTGGGAATGGGCTAAATGGGTGATGGTTGGCTGTTATATGTAAGTGATGAATCGCTAAATTCTACTCCTGAAACCAATATTACACTATATGTTAACTAAGTAGAATTAAAATAAAAACTTGAAACAAAAAAAAAAGAAATTAGAAAATATCAAAGTCTAAGAGATAATCTTAAAACACAAACTCTTATTGAGAAATGATGATTAGACTAATTGTTGACTCTCAATAGCAACAATTCTTGTCAGATGACAATGGAATAGTATCTTAAAATGTTAGGAGAAAATAGCTGTTGATCTAAAATTTTATACGTATATAAATTATCTTTCAAGAGTGGGCCAAAATAAATATTTTTACAGGTAGGGACTGAGAATTTTTCACTAACAGACTACCACTGAAATAGTAAAAGATGTACTTCATGAAGGACAAAATTGAAGCCCGAAAGCAATGAGACACAAGAAGTCATGGTCAACAAAGAAATGGTTTATCATTTTTGTTAATCTAAATAAGCATTGACTAAAAAAAAGCATTAATACTGAAAGTTACTAAAATATTGTATAAAAATAACACATCAGATGTAAGGGTGACTTAAAGATTCAAATGATTTAGGTTGGTTTTGTTTGGGAATAACCAATTACTTTACTAAAAGAACCTTAAACAGTTGGAAATAATTATTATTTTGCATATCATGAAGTCCAGAGGTTGATAGTCCATGAGTTGGCGCAGCAGCTCAATTATGCCATTAAGGACATTAGCTTTCTTCCTCATTCTGCTGTTTCTTCTATAGTACATCTCTGCTATTTTCGCTCATGGTCAGAATAACTCAAGTACAGTATTCTCACACAAGCACATTCACAGGCAGAAAGAAAGAAAGGAGTGAAAAATATTTTCTTTTATATCTCCATCTTTTTATCAGGTCAAGACATCTTTTCCAGTAGCTTGAGAACAGACTTTTCCTATTAGCCCATTGGCCACAACTGGCACACATATCCCATTGGCCACAATCAATCATTGGCAAAGAGAATGTTATTTTCCTGTTTCACTTAGACATGTGATAGATAAATCATGATTTATCACCTTGTGATAGACTCGCCATCCTTGAACTTATTTTTTCTCAATATTTGAATAAAACCATGGTTCTTTTAGCAAGAAAAAAGAGGACAGAATGCCTGTTGTTTAGGTGACCAAAATTGCTTGCCTAAGTATTCTAAGGTCCTTATAGTGTTCCAGAGGAGGAAAGAAGTGTTGCTAACTTTAGACTTTAGATTAATTAGGCATGCTAAAAATTTAAGGGTACATGCTATGCATATAAATAGAACATATAACTTCCAACCCATGGGAAGATAAAAAGAAATTAAAAAAAACATTTAATCATTTAATCAAATAGGCAGTTAAAGAGATACATAGGGCACTAGGCGTAGTTTTATAGACAGGAAAAGTTTTGTGCACTAGCTCTATCACTGACTGGCTGCTTACTGGAAAGTTATTTCTCTACGGTACTTGGTCTTCCTAAATGTTAAGTTAAGTGGTTAATCTGATGACTTGTAAGGTCCCTTTCAGTTCTAATAGTCTATGAAACAAATATGTGTTTTTTGGAAATATTCATTATTTTGTATACACTAGAGAATATTATCCCACTTCTTTCAACTATGCATATGATTACATCATATCTTCATTATCACATATACACATGAGAATTTCAGGAGCATCCAGGTACAGAAAACATTGTTTTAAAGTTGCTTAATTTAAATCCCATAAATGTTGTGCCTTAATAAATAAAATTACTACCGTTTTCCCTTTCTTGTCTTCCAAATTATTTCCCATTGCAAAACAAAGTCACATTACTAATTCTTCCATTATTGCATAACTTAGAATTTAAATTAATGGGAATGACTCCATAGAAAATCCTGAAATCCTGAGAAGTTGTCTAGTTTCCCAAAATTGACCTCTATGCATTTTGTCTTTGTTCCATGTTGGTAAAAGCTCTTCATTTTAACTTCACCCTAAGCTCACCTGCATCTTCTTAAGCCTTTCTTTGGGTAGAGACTTAAGTGTTTTCCTTTTGAAGCACTTCTCCATTGCATGTAATCAAAGAATAAATAGTATGAGTTGTCAACATAGCAGGCAATTAAAATAAGGCCTGTTAGCTATCAAGAGAAGATTTTGCAAAGCAAAAAATAAAGCAGAAAATGCAGGTGTTAGCTCTCAAAATGAAATGATTTACCAGCCTGTACCTGAGAATTGACTATACCTAAATATGTCCAGAAGAGGTGCTACACAATGATAGAAAGACATTGGAATCTTATTAAAATCACCCAAGAAAAATCTGTTTATGCAGTGCTGGAGGTATAAACTACGATGGTTAGAAAGACAAAAGTGCAGGGATGATAAATTGTCTGATTTACATTCTTCTTGAGAAAAGTGTGGTTTAGCATACAGCGTCTGAACACATGTCCAAATATTTGCAAAAGTTAGAATTAGCAGAACCTTAGAAGGGGATGTCAGGAAAGGGGTCAAAAGAATAATTTTGAAGTCAATATTTTTTATAATCATATATTTTTACTTTACTAAAGGGATAACTGAAAAAATATAGTAGAGATCAACCAAAAGAATTTAGGTTTATTTTTTGACATTTCACCTTATTCACAGAGGATTTATTGAGTTCCTAATAAATGCATGGTACTGTAATAGGTTCTATGGGAGATAAAAGATGAATAGGACAAATAATCCTCTTTCAGAGAATTTATAGGCTGATTGAGGAATTAGATATGCACACAAGTAGCCATAATATGTAGCAGAAAATACTCTATGTGCCATAATAAATGTAAAGATGATGTGCCATGAGAATTCAAGGAAGAAATAACCTCCATCTTGGAGTCAGGAAGAAGGGAAGAAAACTTGAACTTGACCTTGAAGACTGGAAATGATGTGAGTATACATAGGGGCATAAACTATATTCCTGGCAGAGTGAGCCCTGGAAAAAGCCTGGAGTCCACAAAGCATGGGATATAGAGGGGAAATGTGAGCAGGAATATTTGGCTAGATGGTAATCAAAATGGCTCACATTTACTGAGCACTTATGTACCTGGCACTCTGCCTGGTCTTTTACATCCATTAACATTTAATCCTCATAAATCATGGTACAGCAGAGGAATTATTATTCCTTCTTAAAGGTTAAGAAATTAAAACTAAGCATCAAAATTTAAACAACATGCTTCTTTAAGATGATTATTTTGAATTCTGTGTCAGGCAATTCATATCTCCATTTCTTTGGGTTCAGTTAGTGGAGCTCTATTAGTTTGCTTTGGTATTGTCATGTTTGCCTAATGCTTCCTGATACATGTAACCTTCCATTGGTGTCTGTGCATTTGAAAGAGCAAAGGCTTCTTCAAGTTTTTACAGACTGGATTTGACAGATAGGCCTTCTCTTGTCAGTTCCCTGAACACATGGTATTGACTCCAGGATTACAGTGGAGCAGAGTTGGAACCAGGTCATGTGGCACCTGTTGGTTCTACAATGAAGTTTGTGGTTAGAGGGCTTATCAGATGCATGACCTAGTGTGGTTTCTACCAGGTCCGTGGGACAGCTCCCACCAGGTCACTGAGTAGCTCCCTAGATGGGCATGACTGCCCTCAGACACGGTTGAAAGGGGCTAGACTCAAAGCACAGGGCTACTTCAAGGTCCACAGCTGGGACCAAGGTCTACAGTCCTACCTCCAGGGGCATGATGGACATGCCACCTGCTGGGTTTCTAGTCAGGCAAGAATATCCCTGGCCCTGGGTGAGTGGGACTGGAGCCAATCACAGGGCTCCTTTAGGCTCTGCAATTCAATTGAATTTGGCTGACCTTCCTTCAGGGGCATGGAGGAGCTTATCTCCAGATGGGTCTCTAGACGAGCAAAACATCTCCCTCACTGTGGCTGTGAGAGTCTAAAGAATGATTTCAAACAAGCTAACTTTACAAATCAAAAAAACTAGAAAAGGAAGAACAAACTAAGCTCAAAGTTAGCAGAAGGGAGGAAATAATAAAAGATTTAAGCATAAATAAATGAAATAGAGACTAGGAGACAACAGAAAAAAATTAATGAGACTAGGAGACAACAGAAAAAAATTAATGAAACTAAGACTTGGTTTTTTGAAAGGATGAACAAAATTGACAAACCTTTAGCTAGACTAACAAAAAAAAAGAGAGGACTCAAATAAAAAAGTATAAATGAAAGGGGAGACATTATAACTGATACCACAGAAATATAAAAGATCATGAGATAGATTATAATGAACAATTATACACTAACAATTTGGATAACCAATGAGATGTAAATAAATTCCTAGAAATATACAACCTACCAGGACTGAATCATGAATAGAAATTCTGATTAGACCAATAACAAGTAAGGTGATTGAGTCAGTAATCAAAAACTTCTCAACAAAGAAAATCCCAGGACTAGATGGCTTCATGATTAATTTTACCAAATATTTAAAGAAGAATCAATGCCAATCCTTCTCAAACTCTTCCAAAGATTTGAAGGAAGGGAACACTTCCAAACTCATTTTATAAGACCAGCATTACCCTGATACCAAGGCCAGATAGAGACACTACAAGAAAAGAAAACTACAGGCCAGTATCCCTGATGAATATAAATGCAAAATACTCAAGAAAATACTAGCAAATTGAATTGGTTAACACATTAAAAGAATCTTACACCATAATCAAGTGGGATTTATCCCTGGGATGCAAGGATGGTTCAACATAGGCAAATCAATAAATGTGACACACCACATTAATAGAATGAAAGATAAAAATCACATGATCATCTCAATAGATGCAGAAAAAGTACTTGACAAAATTCAATATCCTTTCATGATAAAAATCCTCAACAAAATAGGTACAGAAGGAATGTACCTCTGGGCACCTGGGTGACTTGGTCTGTTAAACATCTGACTCTTGGTTTTGGCTCAGGTCATGATCTCAGGGTCGTGAGATTGAGCCCCGAGTTGGGCTCCACACTCAGCCTGGAGTCTACTTGAGATTCTCTCCCTCTCCCTCCCTCTCTGCCCCTCCCCCTACTCACTCTCACTCTCTCTCTTAAATAAATAAAATCGTTTTTTTAAAAAAAGAAGGAACATACCTCAACATAATGAAAGCCACATATGCAAATCCCACAGCTAACATCATACTCAACAGAGAGAGACTGAAAGCTTTTTCTCTAAGATCAGGAAAAACAGTGCCCACTTTCACCAGTTCTATTCAACATAGTACTGGAAACTCTAGCCAGAGCAATTGGTCAAGAAAAAGAAATAAAGGACATCCAAATAAGAAAGAAAGAAGTAAAATTATCTATTTGTAGATGGCATGGTTTTATATAAAGAAAACACTAAAGATTCCATGAAAAATAAATAAATTCAGTACATTTGCAGGATACAGAACAACATACCACAATCAGTTGTGTTTCTAGACATTGACAATGAACTATCTGAAAAAGAAATTAAGAAACCACACAACTTACAATATCATCAAAAAGAATAAAATACTTAGGAATAAATTTGACTAAGAAAGTGAAAGATCCATACTGAGAACTAGAAAACACTGGTGAAAGAACTTAAAGAAAACAAAAAAATGGAAAGATATTCTGTGTTCATGGATTAGAAGAATTCATATTGCTGAAACATTTATACTATCTTAGCAATCTATAGATTTAATGCATTCCCTATCAAAATTCCTATAGCATTCTTCATGGAAATAAAAAAGAAAAACAGTCCTAAAATTTATATAGAACCACAAAAGATCCCAAATGGCCAAAGCAATCTTGAGAAAAAAAGAACAAAGCTAGAGCCATCATACTTCCTGATTTAGAACTGTATTATAAAACTATAGTAACCAAAACAGTATGGTACTGCCATAAACAAGTAAGGTGATTGAGTCAGTAATCAAAAACATCTCAACAAAAAAATCCCAGGACTAGATGGCTTCATGATTAATTTTACCAAATATTTAAAGAATCAATGCCAGTCCTTCTCAAACTCTTCCAAAATTTTGAGACATATATGACATATAAAAAGAGACATATATGACAATGGAATACAGGGCTGAGGAATAAACCTACACATAATATGGTTGACTAATCTTTGGCAAAAATGCCCAGAATACAAAATGTGGAAATGATAGTCTCTTCAATCGATGGTGTTGGAAAAACTGGGTATCCACATGTAAAAGAATGAAAAAGAATGAAATTGGATCCTTATCTTACATCATTCACAAAAATTAACTCAAAGGATTGAAGACTTAAATGTGATACCTGAAATTGTGAAACTCCTAGAAGAAAACATAGGGGAAAATCTCCTTGACATTGGTCGTGGCAATGACTTTTTGGAAACAACACCAAAGGCACAGGCAATAAAGTAAAATTAAACAAGTGGGATACATCAAACCAAAAAGCTTATGTACAGAAAATGAAACAATCAACAAAATGAAAAGCCAACCCATGGAATGTGAGAAAATATTTTCAAACTACATATGCAATAAGGTGTTAATATCTAATATATATAAGGAACTCCTAAAAGTTAATAGCAGAAATATAAGTAATCCAATTTAAAAATGGACAAAGGGGTGAATAGACATTTCCTTATGGAAGACATGCAAATGGTCAACAGGCATATGAAAAGGTGCTCAACAACCCTAATTATCAGGGAAATGCAGATCAAAATACCAATGCAATATCACCTCACACCTGTTAGAATGGCTATTATCAAAAAGACAAGAGATAACAAGTATTAGTGAAGATGTGGATAAAGGAAACCTTTGTGCCTGTTGGTGGGAATGTGAATTATTCCAGCCATTATGGAAAGGAGTAGGGAAGTTCCATAAAAATTTAAAATAGAATCTCCATATGTTCTAGTAATCCCACTATCAGATGTAATCAGTAATCTCAATTTTGCATATGCAAAGGAAATAAAATTAATATCTCAAAGACATATCGGCACTGCCATGTTCATTACAGCATTATTCACAATAGCCAAGATATGGCAACAACATAAGTGCTGGTCAATGGATGAATAAAGAAAATGCAGTCTATGTATTTACAATGGAATATTATTCAGCTTTTTAAAAAAGGAGATCCTGCCATTTGGTATAACATGGATGAACCTGGAGGACACTATGCTAAATGAACTAAGCCAGAAACAGAAAGATAAATAATGATCTCACTTATATTTGAAATCTTAAAAAGCCAAACCCATGGAACCAGAGAATAGATGGGTGATTACCAAGGGCCAAGGGGTGGCAGAAATGGGAGATGTTGGACAAAGGGTATGAACTTTCAGTTATAAGATCAATAATTTCTGGGGTGCCTGGGTGGCTCAGTCGTTTGAGCGCCCAACTCTTGATTTCAGCTCAGGTCATGATCAAGGTCAGATCAGGTCCTGAGATCAATCCCCACATCTGGCTCTGCTCTCAGTGGGGAGTCTGCTTGAGACTCTTTTCTCTGTCTCTCTCCCTCGCCACTCTCTCTAAAATAAATAAATAAATCTTTTAAAAAAGAGACCAAGAATTTCTGAGGATCTAATGTATGGCATGGTGACTATAGTTAATAACACTGTACTGTATACTAGAAATTTGCCAAGAGAGTAGATCTTCAGTGATCTCACTACACACAAAAACACAGTAACTCTGTGAGGTGATGGATGTGTTAATTAACTTCATTGTGGTAATTATTTCACAATGTATATGTATACTAAATCATCACATTACACACCTTAACTATATGCAATTTTTTAAAGATTTATTTAATCTTACAACCCTGAGATCATGACCTGAGCCAAAATCAAGAGTTGGACACCCAGCCAACTGAGCCACCCAGGTGCCCCACTATATACAATTTTTATTTTTCAGTTACACCTCAATAAAGCTGGGAAAATTTAAATAACATACTTATGATACAAGGCTAATTTATACTGAAACCAGATTTTTTCTATATTAATTATTTTACATTATTTTAAGTGTTTATATTACATAAGTATCACATATGTCTATATTCTATTTAATCACCTTACTTCACTCACTGAAATCATTTATAACTCTTTAAATCCCATTTTTAGCAAGTCATATAAATAGAATTTAAACGTGAGATTAAAATATTTGAAAACCACCTCATTGTATTTTATTATTTTATTTTATTTTTCAGGGAACAGAATAGTTTTATTTTATTCATTTTATCATTTTTATACATTTCTTTTTTATTCAAGTATAAATAACAGACAGTGTTATATTAGTTTCAGGTGTACAATATAATGATTCAACAATTCAAAACAGTTCTCAATGTTCATCAAGATAAGTATACTCTTGGCCCGGTGATGGGTATTAAGGAGGGCATGTACTGCATGGAGCACTGGGTGTTACACGAAAACAATGAATCATGGAACACTACATCAAAAACTAATGATGTAATGTATGGGGATTAACATAACATAACAAAATAAAATTTAAAAAAATGTTTAAACTGAAAAAAAACTAATGATGTATTGTATGGTGACTAACATAACATAATAAAATAAAATTTTTAAAAAAGGAAAATACTGATAGTTTATCTCCTAAACAGTGAAATTTTCCATCTGGCAAAAACTACTGCACAAAATCAAAAACCGATTTCTCCCCCTGATTATTTTTAAGCTTTTATTTTAATTCCAGTTAGTGAAAATACAATGTTATATTCTTTTTTCAACTATCTAATATTTTCTAAAGAGTATAGTAGGAAAGTGGAAATATAAGAAGAAGAAAAAAAAAGATAAGTATACTCTTAATCCCCTTTATCTATTTCACACATTCCCCACCCACCTCTACTCTGGCAACTACCAGTTCATTTTCTGTATTTAAGAGTCTGGTTTTTTGTTAGTTTTTTTTTCTTTGTTTGTTCATTTGTTTTGTTTCTTCAATTCCATGTGTGAGTGAAATCATATGGTATTTGTCTTTCTCTGACATTTTTTCATTAGCATTATACCCTCCAGGTCCATCCATGTTGTTACATATGGCCAGATTTCATTCTTTTTTATGGCTGAAAAATATTCCATTGTGTGTGTGTGTATATATATATACATATATATATGTATATATGTGTTATACACATCTTCCTTATCCATTCACCTATAGACACTTGGGTTGTTTCTATATATTGGCTATTGTAAATAATGCTGCAATAAATGTATGGTTCCATATATCTTTTTGAATTAGTGTTTTTGTTTTCTTTGGGTAAATACCCAGTAGTGGAATTACTGTATCATATGGTAATTCAATTTTTAATTTTTTGAGGAACCTTACTGTTTTCCACAATGGCTACACCAATTGATTTTCTGTCTGGATGATCTATCCATTGATATAAGTTGGGTGTTAAAGTCCTCTACTATTATTGTATTACTAACAATTTCCTCCTTTATGTTCTTTTTTTTTTTAAAAAAAAAGATTTTTATTTATTTATTTGGGAGAGAGAGCGTGAGAGACAGCACGAGCAAGGAGGAGGGCAGAGGGAGAAGCAGACTCCCTGCTGAGCAGGGAGCCCGATGTGGGACTCGATCCCAGGACCCTGGGATCATGACCTGAGCCGAAGGCAGCCATTTAACCGACTGAGCCACCCAGGTACCCCTCTCCTTTATGTTCTTTATGTCCTCCTTTATAGTTGCTTTCTGTATTTAGGTGCTCCTATGTTGGGTGCATAAATATTTATAATTGTTTTATCCTCTTGTTGGATTGTTCCCTTCATCATTATGTAGTATCCTTCTTTATTTCTTATTACAGTCTTTGTTTTAAGATCTATTTTGTCCAATATAAGTATTGCCACCCCAGCTTTTTTTTTTCACTTCCATCTGCATGATAAATGTTTTCCCATCCCTATCACTTTCAATCTGCATGTGCCTTTAGGTTTGAAGTGAGTCTCTTGGAGGCAGCATACAGACAGATCTTGCTTTTTTTATCCATTCAATTACCCTGTGTCTTTTGATTGGAGCATTTAGTCCATTTACATTCAAAGTAGTTATTGATAGATATATATTTATTGCCATTGTGTTACTTGTTTTACAGTTGTTTTTGTAGTTCTTTGTTCCTTTCTTCTCTTGCTCTCTTCCCTTGTAGTTTGATGGCTTTTTTAGTGATATGCTTGGGTTCTTTTCCCTTTATTTTTTGTGTATCTATTACAGGTTTTTGATTTGTGGTTACCATTAGGCTCATATAGAACATCTTATGCATATAGCAGTCTATATTAAGTTGATGGTCACTTAAGTTTGAACCCCTTCTAAAAAATGAAGGTTAGATGTCTTGAAGTAGATGGCAATGCCTTAACCATATGCATGTTGTCAGTCCTGAGGGCCTCTTTCACTCTTGTCAAGGGGAGTGCTAACCTTCTCTCCTTTCTTAACACCGAAAACAGATTTTTAACATAGGATTGTTTATTTGGAGGATCTGACCTCATTTCAATATTTCACACTAATAGTTACATTGCATGAAGGGTATAATGAGAAATAAGGTACAAATAAAGCAAGCACTTGTGAAATGACTTAATTTATAAATAATGATGCTAATAATATCAATAATAACAATACCAATCATGTTGTAAGAGAAATTGCAAACTATCCCTCTTTAATCATGGGAAGCTCTGAATAAAAAAAGATGATATTGAGATATGTACTTGTTGCCAGGCAACAAAATGGCTCCTAGTGATCTCTGCCTCTTGGTATCCAAACCCTTGTGTATCTCCCAGGATTGGCTTGTGTGGTCAATATAATGTGGCAGAAGTAATGGCATGTCACTTCTGAGATTATGTTATAAAAGATACTGTAACTTTCTCTCTCTTTCCCTCTCTCTTTCTCTCTCTCATTACTCACTCTGGGGGAAGTCCTATGCCATATAGTAAACAACTGTATGAAAAGGTCTATCTATTGAGGAACCAAAGAATCTTGCCAATATCCATGTCTGTAGGCTTAGAAGTGAATTCTCCAAGCTCAATCAAGTCTTCACATGACTGTAACCCTGGTGGGCTTCTTGACTGCAGCCTCACAACAGACCTGAGCCAGAACCTCCCAGCTAAGCTTCTCCCAGATTTTTGACACTCAAAAACTGTATGACATGATCAGGTGCTAATTTGGGGGTAATTTGTTATACAGCAATATATAACTAATACAGATTTTGGTGACTGGAAGTGGGGTAATGCTGTAACACACCTAAAATACATGGGTGGCTTTGGAAAAATATTAGTGTTTTCCAGGGTTCTGTTTTCAGTTTAAATGTTCTTACTCTACACACTCCTCATCTACTCTCATGGATTTAACTCTAATCTATGTATGAATGACTCCAAAACCTGTATTTCCAGTGTAGATATTTCTTCTGAGTTCCATGCTCATATTGCTAACTTCCTACCTAGCATTTCTACTCAAACTTCCAATAAGCACCTATAGCTAAACATGGCATCTATGGAACTTATCATCTCTACTTCCCAAATCAGATCCTTGTCTTATATACTTTGTCTCAGATTGGTACACCCCATTCCTCTCAGGCACCCATTCTAGAAATCTAGTTTTTTTTCCATGTTCCACATTTAAACTCTTTTCCTCCTGATTTAAACTCTTAAGTATTCACCAGATTTGCACCACTTCCATATCCCTTCTAAGTAACTCTTCTCTATTTTCTTCTTTCATCTGAATTATTGCAACTGTCACCTAACTAGACTCACTAGCTCCAAGCTTGCCCCTATAAAATCCATTTTCCACACAGTAGCCAGTATTATGTTTCTAAATTGCATATATGATCATCTTTATCCTGTGCTTAAAACCTTTCAGTGGATATTTATGTCCCTCTGGATAAAGTCCAAATTCCTCACTGTGTTTAAAACAATTCCTATGATCTTACCCTTAACTATATTCCCAGATTAATTTATTGCTTAGCTATCTCATAGTGCACACTTGAGTAAAAGTGGCTGTTATATTTCTTCAAGCACAAGATTTTTTTTCCACTATGCTGTTGTATATATTTCCTCTACTTAAAATGACATAGCCTTACATTTTAGTCTAGTTTACTCCTCTTCCTTTAGGAATAACGTATAATAAACCTCCTCTGGGTAACCACCATACATTTCTTTTCCAGAATGGTTTAGGTAGCCCTCCTTGACCCTCCCATAGTCCCTGCAGCATATCTTATCATAATAAAAATGTTATTTTATTAAAATTGTCTGTTTTCATGAATAGCTCCATAACAAGGCTATACTCCTTAAGGATAGGGCTTATGTCTTAATTATCTTTTATTCCAAATGCCTAATACTGTGACTGGCTCAATATAATTTTGTTTCCTGGATAATACCATCAGGAGTGGACAACTGATTAGAGGTGATAAGCTGAGGGAAATGCTAGGCAAGGGTAAAAGATGATTCAAGAAGAAATGAGAGTCAGTAATTCTCAAACTTTATTAAGAATCAACTGGTAAACTTGTTAAAATGCAGATTCCCTAACCTCACCCCTACATATTTCTAATTCCTTAAATCTAAGATAGGTCTCAGGAATCTGCATTTTTAGCAAACACCCAAGTCACTCTGCTGCTGAGGTTTTCTGCCCAACAGTTTGGGAAACATTGGTTTAGAAAATTAAGTTTTAAAGTAACTTAATGTCTCTGTAGTTTATCATATATGTTCATTTTTCTTATCTATTGTTTCAGGTTTTGTGGCATATAAATAAATTTTATTGCATTTAAACATCCTTCTATCATTTTAAATATAAAATTAAACCCCACTCTCCACTAGGATTTTCAAAGGCAAGTAAGTTTCAACTCTTCTGTATGGGTCTGCAATTCACAAATAAGTCACAAAGGGCTGTCATAAACATATGTTGGGGAAATCAAATCCAGACAGTCTATAGTAATTTTTTTATTTTTTAATTTTATTTTATTATGTTATGTTAGTCACCATACAATACATCATTAGTTTTTGATGTGGTGATCCACGATTCATTGTTTTCGTATAACACCCAGTGCTCCATGCAGTATGTGCCCTCCTTAATACCCATCACCGGGCTAACCCATCCCCCCACCCCCCTTCCCTCTAAA
Source organism: Phoca vitulina (assembly GCF_004348235.1). NCBI lineage: Eukaryota > Metazoa > Chordata > Mammalia > Carnivora > Phocidae > Phoca > Phoca vitulina. The sequence continues at coordinate 3,766,455 of NW_022589742.1, forward strand.
ACCCTCAGTTTGTTTCTCAGAGTCCATAGTCTCTCATGGTTCATCTCTCCCTCCAATTCCCCCCCTTCATTTTTCCCTTCCTTCTCCTAATGTCTTCCATGCTATTCCTTATGTTCCACAAATAAGTGAAACCATATGATAATTGACTCTCTCTGCTTGACTTATTTCACCTATCATAATCTCCTCCAGTCCCATCCATGTTGATGTAAAAATTGGGTATTCATCCTTTCTGATGGCTGAGTAATATTCCATTGTATATATGGACCACATCTTCTTTATCCATCATTAGCCATCAGGGAAATTCAAATCAAAACCACATTGAGATACCACTTTACACCAGTTAGAAAATGTTGGAGAGGTTGTGGAGAAAGGGGAACCCTCTTACACTGTTGGTGGGAATGCAAGTTGGTACAGCCACTTTGGAAAACAGTGTGGAAGTTCCTCAAAAAGTTAAAAATAGAGCTACCCTATGACCCAGCAATTGCACTCCTGGATATTTACCCCAAAGACACAGATATAGTGAAAAGAAGGGCCATATGCACCCCAATGTTCATAGCAGCAATGTCTGCAATAGCCAAACTGTGGAAAGACCCGAGATGCCCTTCAACAGATGTATAGTAATTTACGTTTAAATATTAGCTTCTTTGCTGTGCTACCAGCATTAGTTAAAATAATGAGACTAAATCCCTTTCAAAGAAAATCAAATCACACATGGAATTTTTTTCAAGTTTAAATAATCTGTTTCTTGCTGAGATTTTAGGAAATCTAAAAATCATCAAGTACACAGAGACAAGGTCTGCAACAGCAGCTGTTTTAGAGTAATAATTTAGGTGAGAATAAGCTAAATTAGTGAGATCCATGTACTCAAGTGCCTATGTAGTTGAACTAATGTCAATTTTATTGGTATATGAGTAAAGTTAATTTCTAAGATGTGCGTATGTGGGTTTTTTACTTCTGTACCTTTTGAAGATAACATGACCCTAATGTTATTGAATGGAAATGGAATAAAATATATATTCCATATTATGCTCAATAGATATTTAGAAGAAATCCTTTCTGCAGAGAAGGAGCAATAAGATCCACATGCAAGGAAATTAATAAGTTAAATTATATGTATTTGCAGTCAAACTATTTTAAAAATCTTTTTAAAACAGGAACATTAAGGAAAACAGCTAGTTATTTTCAATATTGGGAAGCATAATGTTGATAGCAACTTTCATTTTAATCCCCAGAATTGGACATTGAACAAACAAAAAGCTGGTTATTTGCTTTTGGATACTTTGTCTGAAATTAGGGTACATTGTTATCACACACTTGTGCTTTAGTTATGACTTCAAGTACTGAAAAGTCAGGTTTCTTTTATACTGACCTAATTAACAAAAGGGATTAGAATATTATTCCACTAAAAATTCAGAATCTTAAATAGAATCAAAATTGTTTTTATTTCAAAGAAAAAAATTGTGATATATAGACTGATGGACTGAAGACCATAAAAATAAAGGTAAATTAATCTATCATAAATAAATCCAATAACCAAATGCAAAAACAGAAAGAAACTGAAAAAAACTAAATGTCTCAAAAGTCTGAGAAATAAAAATTGTAGGTGAATGAAAAGCTTGGAAAGTATCCATGAAACATGATTTTCTAGGAAAACATAAATTGTTTTAAATAAATAAATTACCAAATAAAATTTGTTAAACAACACTTACCAAATTGACATAAAAATAGAAAATCTGAAAAGACCAAAAACATGAAAGAAATTTTTTAAGTGTAAAAATAAACTAATTCCTAAAAGACTCTGGGCTAAGAAAGATTTGACTATGAGTCATTTCATTTCTTCAGAGAATACTTTCCTATGTTATTAATGTGTTTCAGAGCATAAAGAAAGAAGGAAATTAACCCAATATATCCTATGGAGATAGTATAAGCCTGATAAGAATTTTAAGAAACAAAGAAAAGATAATTTAAATTATAGCTGGATCTTATTTATGGTCATGCAAAATAGAGATGCATGAATACAATATAAATTACTGTCAATTGGATTTAACAGTATACTGAAAATAACATGTATTGTCCTTGTAGTATTTATTCAGATTATAGGAATTGTTCAGTATTTGGGAAAATATCAATAATAGATGAAAAATAACATCAATATAATTGATACTGAAAAGATCAGGTTGCGGAAATTTTCTAGTTTGTTGAGTATTTTTATCATGAATCCCATAGCTAACATCATACTTAATGGTGAAAGGCTAAAAGTTTTCCCTCTAAGTTCAGGAATAAGACAAGGATGTCTAGGGGCACCTGGGTGGCTCAGTCGTTAAGTGTCTGCCTTCAGCTCAGGACATGATCCTGGGGTCCTGGGATCGAGCCCCACATCATGCTCCCTGCTCAGTGGGAAGCCTGCTTCTCCCTCTCCCACGCCCCCTGTTTGTGTTCCCTCTCACGCTGTCTCTCTCTCTGTCAAGTAAATAAATATAATCTTTAAAAAAAAAAAAAAAGACAAGGATGTCTACTCCTCTTCAACTCTACATTGCACTGGAGGCTTTAGCCAAGGAAAATTGGTCATAAAATGAAATATAGGGTATTTAATTTGCAAAGGAAGAAGTAAAACTATCTCTGTTTGAAGATAAGATGATCTTATATATAGAAAACCCCAAGTAACACACACATACACACACACACAGAGTCTTAGGGCTAGTAAGCAAGTTCAACAAGGTTGCTGGATATAACATCAAAATACAAAAATAAGTGTTATTTCTATACATATTCAATGAACAATCAGAAGAGGAAATTAAGGAAAGAATTACATTTTTAAAAATATCAAAAAGAATCCAAAGAAGTGCAACACTTGTACACTGAAAATTACAAAATGTTGAAAGAAATTAAGATCTAAATGAATGAAAAGACATCTTATATCCATGGATGCAAACACTTAATATTGACAAAATGGCAATGCTCCTCAAATTGATCTACAGATGCAATGCAATCTCTATTAAAATTCCAACACCCTTTTTTGCAGAAATTGACAAACAAATCCTAAAATTTATATGGAAATTCATGGGACAGAGAATAGCCAAAATAATCTTGAAAAAGAATAACAGTTGGAAGACACATATTTCACATTAAAAAATTACCAGAAAGCTACGGTAATAAAAACAGTGTGATACTGGAATGATAGTAGACATATAGATCAGTTGGATGGAATTGAGAGTACAGAAATAAACCTTCACATTTATTTCATTGTTTGCGTATAACACCCAGTGCTCCATGCAGAACGTGCCCTCTTTAATACCCATCACCAGGCTGCTTTTCAACAGTGTCAAGACCATTCAATAGGGAAATGTGTCTTTTCAACAAATGATCCTGAGACAACTGGGTATCTAAATGTAAAAGAATGAATTCGGACTCAGTATATACACTATACACAAAAATCAACTCAAAATTAATGGGAGACCTACATATGAAAGTTAAAACTACAAAACTGTTAGAAGAAAACATAGGTGTACATTTTCATGACCTTGGGTTAGTTAAACAAATATTTTTAGTACACCAAAAAGACAAGACATAAATGAAAATACATAAATTAGATTTCATCAAAACTAAAAATGTTTTGCTCCAACGGACATCATCAATAACATTAAAAGACCACTCTTAGAATTGTAGAAAATATTTGCAAATTCTAAATCTGATAAGGGATTTTTATCCAGAATATATGACCAAATGTTACAACTCAAAAACAAAAAGATAAATAATCTGCTTTTTTAAAAAGTAGCAAAAGCTCTAAACAGATATTTCTCTGAAAGAGACATACAAATGTAATAAATGAAAAGATGTGCTACATTATTAGTTATTAGGGAAATGCAAATCGAAGCCACAATGAGATAGCACTCCACATCTACTAAGATGGAGATATGCAAAAAGACAGATACTAACAAGTGTTGTCAAACATGTGGACAAATGGGAACTCACAAACACAGCTTGTGGGGATGTAATATGGTGAAGCTGCTATGGAAAACAGTTTGGTTATTCCTCAATAAGTTAAATATGGAATCATCATAAGATACAACAATTCCACTCCTAGATATATACCTAAGAAATTGAAAACCTATGTTCAAACAAAAACTTGTACAAGAATGTTCATAGCAACATTATTCATGTATCCAAAAAAAGGAAAACAACTCAAATGTCTATGAAGTGATGAATGGTAAACAAAAAGTGCCATATCTATATAATGAAATATTATTTGGCAGTAAAAAGGAATAAAAATGGAGGAATGTATGGACAAACCTTGGAAACACAATGCTAAGTGAAAGAAGTCAGAACCAACAATTTCACATACTGTATTATCCATTTATATAAAATTTCCATAATAGGCATATCCATAGTGACAAAAAGTAGATTAATGGTTGCCAGAAGGAGGTGGGAATGGAGAATGACTGCTAATGGGTACAGGGTTTCTTTTAGGGATGATAAAAATGTTCTAAAATTGATCATGGTGATGATTGCACAACTGTAAATATACTAAAAGCCACTGAATTGTAGACTTTAAATGGGTAAATTGGATGGTATGTGAATTATATTTTAATAAGGCTGTTAAAAATAATAATATAGACATCTTTTTATATTATTAGGTGTCTTTTAAAACATAATTTGATGGATTCTTAGTGTTGCTGTTATATATAGCATTTATTTAACTACTTTCCTATTTTTGAATATTTAAGTTGTTTTGATTTTTTCAATATCATTATCATTGTTTCGGTGAGCATTGCTATAGTTAGAAAATTGCATATATCCTTTCTTATTTCCCTAGGATAAATTCCTAGAAGAAGAATTGCTAGTATAAATATTATACACATTTTCTACTTTGGGTAGATATTTTTTAAAAGATTTTATTTATTTATTTGACAGAGAGACACAGTGAGAGCAGGAACACAAGGAGGGGGAGTGGGAGAGGGAGAAGCAGGCCTCCCGCTGAGCGGGGAGCCCGATGCGGGGCTCGATCCCAGGACCCTGGGATCATGACCTGAGCCAAAGGCAGACGCTTAACAACTGAGCCACCCAGGCACCCCTGACTTTGGGTAGATATTGACAAATCACTTTCCACAGTGGTTATCTCACTTATCATGGCCAAACATGTTATGTGAAAATGCCGAGTTCCATGCACCATCCCCAATGCTGGGTATTTTGCTCTACTACTACTTTTTATTTCCCTCCTCTTTGTCTTCCTCTTCATCTCCATTCTTCGTAACATTAAAACATATGTATTTCTTTCATGTACTCTTTTTAGTATTAATTACTGAATCAGTGATGACTTGTAAGAACTTCTCCAGTGACATGCTCTAGGACTTAATCTTAACATGCTTCCTTTTAAACATAATATTCAGAACACTGAAAAGTCATAAAAGACTGACTTATCACATATTCAGATGGCATGCAACTAAGAGGAACAGCTATCTGTCACATTCTCAATTTGTTTGCTACTTTAGTCCTCACATGGCAGCATCATTACCACTTAAAAAGGAGAAACTTAATACTCAGATCACTTAATTAGGGTGACATAGTTTTATATTTTGGATACTAACCTTTTATCATATATGTCATTTGCAAATGACATTCTGTAGGTTGCCTTTACTTTCTGCTGATTGTTTCCGTCACTGTGCAGAAGCTTTTTATTTTGATGAAGTCCCAATAATTTATTTTTGCTGCTGTTTCTCTTGCCTCAGGACACATATTTAGTAAGAAATTGTATCAAAGAGGTTCCTGGCTGTGTTCTCTAGGATTTTAATGGTTTCATGTCTCACATTTAGGTTTTGAATTTATTTATGTGTATGGTGTAAGAAAGTGGTCCCGTTTCATTCTTTGTATATTGCCGTCCGGTTTTCCCATCACCATTTGTTGAAGAGACTGTCTTTTTCCCATTGAATATTCTTCCCTGCTTTGTTGTAGATTGACCTTGTAGTTGTGGGTTTATTTCTGGGTTTTCTATTCTGTTCCACTGAACTATGTGTCCATTTTTGTGCCAGTACCAAACTGTTTTGATCACTACAGCTTTGTAATATAACTTGAAGTCTGGAATTGTGATGCTTCCAGCTTTGCTTTTCTCTTTCAAGGTTGCTTTGGCTATTCAGGGTCTTTTGTGGTTCCATACAGATTTTAGGATTGTTTGTTCTAGCTCTGTGAAAAATGCTGTTGGCATTTTGATAGGGATTGCATTAAAGTGTAGATTGCTTTAGGTAGCACAGACATTTTAACAATATTTGTTCTTCTGATCCATGAGCATGGAATGTCTTTCCATTCCTTTGTGTCTTTTTCAATTACTTTCATCAGTGTTTTATAATTTTAAGAGTGTAGGTCTTTCACCTCTTTGGTTAGATTTACTCCTACGTATCTTATTGTTTTTGGTGCAATTGTAAATGGGTTTGATTCTGTAATTTCTCTTTCTGCTGCTTCATTATTGGTGTATAGAAATGCAACAGATTTCTGTACATTAATTTTGTATCCTGCAACTTTACTGAACTTGTGTATCGTTCTAGCAGTTTTTGGGTGGTCTTTTGGGGTTTTCTATATAGAGTATCATGTCATCTGCAAATAGTGAAAGTTTTACTTCTTCCTTGCTGATTTGATGCCTTTTTCTTTTTGTTGTCTGATTGCTGAGGTCAGGATTTCCAGTACTGTGTTAAATAGCAATGGTGATAGTGGACATCCCTGTCTTATTTCTGACCATAGAGGAGAAACTTTCAGTTTTACCCTATTGAGGATATTAGCTGTGAGTTTTTGGTAGATGAGCCTTTATTATGTTGAGGTATGTTCCCTCTAAACCTACTTTGCGGAGGGTTTTTATCATGAATGGATGTTGTACTTTGTCAAATGCTTTTTCTGCATCTATTGGAATGATCATATGGTTCTTATCCTTTCTTTTATTAATGTGGTGTATCACTTTGATTGATTTGTGAATTTTGAACCACCCTTGCAACCCAGGAATAAATCCCACTTGATCGTGGTAAATAGTTCTTTTAATGTATTGTTGGATTCAGTTTGCTAGTATTTTGTTGAAAATTTTTGCATCCATGCTCATCAGGGATATTGACCTGTAGTTCTCTTTTTTAGTGGAGTCTTTATAGAGTGACAAACTTTTAATTGGTAGAACAAGGATTCAAGGGACGCCTGGGTGGCTCAGTCGTTAAGCGTCTGCCTTCGGCTCAGGTTGTGATCCCAGGGTCCTGGGATCGAGCCCCGCATCGGGCTCCCTGCTCGGCGGGAAGCCTGCTTCTCCCTCTGCCACTCCCCCTGCTTGTGTTCCCTCTCTCGCTGTGTCTCTTCAAATAAATAAATAAAAAAAAATCTTAAAAAAAAAAAAAAAAAAGAACAAGGATTCAAACTCAAGTATGTTTTGTTCCAAAGCATGTACATTTTATAGTATACTACATTTGGTTTTAAGTTCAACAGTCATTCATTGACAACCTCCTATGCATCAGGTATGCTAATGACGACAGATATAGTGATGTATAAAAATGACATGGTCGCTACTCTAGTGGAAGATATAGTCATATGGGAATGCATAACAATAACTAGTCAATAAGAAAAACTCATGATAAATTTAGATAGTGATATGTGACATGAAGAAAATAGAACACATTAATAATAGAGAGTAACTGGAAAAGAACTTTAGATAAAGTGTCCTGAGGTACCTCTTTGAGGAGAGTTGAGCTGACACTTGAATAATGAGAACAAGTTAACTATCTGAAGAACATGAGGAGGGATGTTCCAGGAAGAGGAAGTAATTGCAAGTACTTGACACAGGAACAAAGAGCATAATTTAGAAAGAGAACTAAAGGGATATAGACATTTGCAATTTATTCTGGTGACACAGTATCTTGAACACTCTTTTTTTTTTTTTTTTGATAACTCTTCTCTTTATGAGTTTTAGTGGGACACAAAGTGTGCCTCTTTCTTTAAGAGATTAAATACTAAGTATTTGCCTTTCTGGCCTTTCTTGCAAAGTAGTCTCCACCAATCAGACACAATTATTTGAATTTTTAAAAAAATATTTATTTATTTATATAAGCAAGAGAGAGAGAGAGAGCAGGAGGGGTGGGGGGCAGAGGGAGATGGAGAGAGAGAACTTCAAGAATCTCCCCACTGAGTTTGGAACCTGATGTGGGGCTCAATCCCACAACCTTGAGATCATGACCTAAGCCATAATGAAGAGTCAGATGCTCAACCAGCTGAACCACCCAGGTGCCCCCAATTGTTTGAAATTTTGACTCAGGAGGTAGTGTCACACAAGGGAGAGGAAGGGGATCTTTTTCTCTTTGGCAGTCATAATGGTACTGAAAAGTTATGTTCTTGGCCCAGACATGGTGTGGTGCACTAGATGTGGAAATTTATTCATGAGATCATTTTTGAAGATGATTTTTTGTTTTGTTTTAAAGCTTGTATGTATGTATGTATGTATGTATTTATTGAGTGTAAGTGGGAGGATGGGCAGAGGAAGAGGGAGAGAGAGAATCCCAAGCAGACTTGATGCTGAGCACAGGGCCCGACATGGGGCTCGATCCCATGACCCTGAGATCATGACCTGAACTGAAACCAAGAGTCAGATGCTCAATTGCTCAATCAGTTGAGCCACCCAGGCATTCCTGAAGATGATTTTGATTGTTGTTTCTGGAAGCTTAGCCTGGAGCCTGGTTTTCTTCCCCCCACACACTAGTATTCTAAAAATCCATTTTAATAAGCTTCTTTTCTCTTTAATAATTCAGCATAAGTCTCTGTTGCTTCTAATTTAGAGCCCTAAATTATATAGCTGGCATGACCAAAGCCTAACAGAATGGGGATTAGTTTCAGGAGATTGTGACTGGCAAAATAATGGCCTCAGAAAGATGTACACATCCTAACCTTCAGAACCTGCACATATGTTACCTTACCTGGCAAAAGGGACTTTCTGGATATGATTAAGAATCTTGTGATAAGAAGATTATCATGGATTATCCAGCTGGTACAAAGTAATCACACTAGTCCTTATAAGAGGGAAGTAAGAGGGTCAGTGTAGGAAGAAGATGTGATGATGGAAACAGAGGTCAGAATAACATGGGGCCATGAGCCAAGGAATGCAAATGGGCCCCAGAAATTAGAAAAAGGGAAGGAATAGATTGTTTCCTCAAGCCTCCAGAAGAAATGCAGTCCTGCTAACCTATTTTAGACTTCTGATATCCAGAATTGTAAGAAAATAAATGTGTGTTGTTTTAAGTCACCCAAATTTGTGGTAATTTGTTGCAGCAGCTACAGGAAACTAATGCAAAGAAGTCAGAGAGGAAAGCACAGGTTGTATCAAGTACGGTCTTGTAGGTCACAATCAAGAGTTTAGATTTTAGGAGCGCCCGGGTGGCTCAGTCGTTAAGCGTCTGCCTTTGGCTCAGGTCATGATCCCAGGGTCCTGGGACTGGGCTCCCTGCTCGGGGGGAAGCCTGCTTCTCCCTCTCCCACTCCCCCTGCTTGTGTTCCCTCTCTAGATGTCTCTCTGTCAAATAAATAAATAAAATCTTTAAAAAAAAGAGTTTAAATTTTAAGTATGATGTAAAACAATTGGAGAATTTTAAGCATGGAAGTCACATTATTGGATATATGATTTTAAAACATAACTTTTGCTCCTGTATGGAGAAATTTACTAGAATAAGGCAAGACCAAAGTGGATGAGGATGCTCTAGTTAGGAGGCTACAGTCTAAGTTAGAGATGGTGGTAGCTTGGACTTGCACATTGGTGACAGAGAAGGAAACATTGAGTTGAAAGGAAAAAGATAAATACATAAAATGTAAAAAGGAAATTGATGCAAAGCTCTCAGGAAAGACAGATTGTATCCAAGTACTGGCAGAGGGATTAGCTTTAGTTGAGAGAAACAGCTACTTTATTTTAACAGTAAAAAAGAAGTAAGAGAGGATGTGTGTTCATATGTATGCTGGCTATTGAGAATATCCTATCTGATGGTATTTTACTTTCTGAATATGAGGATGCCATCTTCTCAAAGTGAATTCAATTAGCATAAAATATTTTCTTCTCGCCATAGACAAAGATACAAAATATTATACTTAGGTTAAGTAACATCATCTTGGGTTTAATCTGTCATTAAATATTAAGAGTTGACTATATAGTTCAAATCCTGGGCTGAGGTTATAGAAGCTAATTAGATCTGGAACAGAATGAATGATTAATCCTGATTTTCAACACAAAGAGACAAACAAAACAAGTCATTTGTGCTTAGTGTGTACCACTAGGAATATAATATACCAACTGAAAATAAGTCTAATCCTATTGAACTATGTGCTGTTCCAACTATCTAGACTACTATGGTTATTTCTAAGAACTACAACATTAGAAGGATATCAACAAACGATAGTACATACAGAAGGTCCCCTAGCTGGCTCAGTTGGTAGAGCATGTAACTCTTGATCTTAGGGTCATAAATTTAAGCCCCATATTGGGCATGAAGCCTACTAAAAAAATAAAAGAATAGAACAAGCAAGTGAGGAAGTATGTAGGAACCATTTGATGAAAAACAGTTGGAGAAAGGGGGGATGATTAGTTAATACTAATTTTCATATATTTAAAAAGCTGTTATATGAAAGAGTAAAAAATCACAGTCATTGTTTAAATGGGAATGATAACAACACTGCCTAATGCAAAGAGTTCTTTTGATATTTAAATGCATTCATTTATATATGCATATTATTATTTCAACTATTAATATATTCTTATTTTTCTAGAGGGCAGAACCTGGACCAATAATGTTAGAACAAATCAAATTTCATCCATGTATGAATATGAATATTTTTGAATGTCAGTGATAGGTGTGTAAATATAGGCTATCCTGCCTGGTTAGCTAGTGAGATCACTGCCATCGAAAGAGACCAGGCAGAGGGCAGACTTACTACCAGGATAATTCAGTGGATATTACCATTTTGAATGGGAAGTTAGGTAAAGATGATAGTAAGCATCACATATGTAACTCAAAGAATCTAAGATGGTTATGCTTTAATATTTTCCTGAGAGTTATTAGATAAGGAACAAAGGAAACATTTTTGCCATTGAGATAGCCATTAATTCTGTTTGCCAAAGGCATTGGGTTTTTCTTCTGAGCACATGGCAGAATTGTGATCTGGTAGGCTGTGTGACTAGTTCTCTCTGATGAATGTGAACAGAGGTTACTGTGTCACTTCCTTTCTTCCCTCTGGCACAGTGACAAGCAATGTTAAAAGATGATGGCTGTTCTTGACAACTTGGGAGACTGAGTAACTGGAATAACAGAGCCCCCCTGTGGCACAGTGATGGATACATCATCTGAGTATAAAATAAACTTGTTTTAAGTCACTGGGATTTGAGGGTTTTTTGTTACTGCAGCATAACCTAGTCTACCTTGATGGACATAACCATATTGAATTCCAAATATTTTTAGTGTTGCCTAAGCTCCGGTCTAACAGATGAGTTAGCAGACCCTAAGAGTTATTGAAATAATTAGCATTTTTTACACATCTGGCACAAATAACATTTCCACTCTCATTTTTCCAACTCTGTAGTTCCCCACCTCCTGCTACCCCCTGCTCCAGCCCCAGATGGAAGATGGAAGTACAAGAATTGGCACAGCACTGTAGAAAACAGTATGGAAGTTCCTAAAAAATAAAACTAGCATATGCTTCAGCAATCCCACTTCTGGGTATATATCCAAAAGAATTAAAATTAGGGTCTCATAGAGATATCTGCACTCCCAGAGATAAGATTACTTAGATTTTTTTTACTGATTTTACAAATGCCTGTCATCATCTGTTACTACTCTACTGTCTCTTTTGGCTCTCACCTTGCCAGATAACTCTTCTTTTTTGTCCCAAATTGTATGTTTCTCTTGTCTACCTGGGGAGCTCTTAGAGGGTAAACCTATCTACTACCAACTCTGCCATTAAATTACTTTATTACCTTAAAAAACTCATATTTTTCTTGCTTGGTCTGGATTTCCTAATCTATCAAAAAAGGGGGGGGGGCAGTGGAGGGAGTAGATTAGGTGATATTCTTAAGCTCTTGTTAGACATTTGATTCAGTTCTACTTTTCCCCAGGAGTTAGGTTGGTGATGTTACTTTTGAGGAACAAATTTTAAACGAAACAATGATTATTTTATAAAATAAAGTTACTGAAAGGAAAACCAAAGGAAGTAGTTAAGAGCTAAATGTCCCTGAGGATCTGTAGCTGAGGCCTGATGATAGACTTGGAAGAAAATCAGGTGCTGTAGGATTATATTTACTTCTCAGGAAACAGTAGGAACCATTAAGCATATACCAAATGCCAGCTAACAACTGTCATAAATAAGGCTTTAGTTGTAAGTTCATATTTCTTTATAAAGAAAAGGTTAAGGCTTAATAAGATATTATGCCTATGGAATTATCTGCTGGAAGATACCAGCTACAATATTATCAAAGTATATAGAAATGCCTCACAGTATTATGATACCACTTCCAGGGGTTTTAACTTTTTTTGTGTCAATGCCGCTTGCTTCTTTTGTATTATTTCTATGGAGAGATATGTAGTGTAAACAGTATCAGGTTAAAAGGTCTTCTTTTTCTAAACTAGTGTTGCTCAGGCATTGGGAAATTGTAATTATTAGTAATTATACACCAATTACCAGCTGTATAAACTTGAACAAGGAAATTTACCTCACTGAGTTTTAATATCCTTATTTATAAAATGAATATAACATTAACCTACCATACTTGTGAAGATTATATATATAATTATAATACAAACACACACTCACTGAAGGGGAACAGAATTTACCACCCCCAAATATGTCTCTTTGGCCTAAGGATTATTTTAGGCTGATTTTTTTTTAATTTTATTATGTTATGTTAGTCACCATAGAATACATCATTAGTTTTTGATGTGGTGATCCACGATCCATTGTTTTTGTATAATACCCAGTGCTCCATGCAGTACGTGCCCTCCTTAATACTGATTATTTTTAAGAAACAGCAGACACAGTAGAAACTCTGAAAACTGAACAGAAGTTATCCTTTTGTGAGAGATATTTACATTTATATAGGAAATCTCTATTTGTTAGGGTGTCTCTTTTTCTATACCAGGAAGAGAAGGATGACTCTAATCTCTAGAAACTCTTAACAGTGGGGCGAGGGGTGCAAAGAAACGCTTATCAGTGGTGAAGGCAAGGACTTAAATCTGCAACTTACCCATGTTTACTGTGCTTTTCCTGACAGCCTCCTATAACTGACTCCCCCCTACCCCTCAACATGTTCTTTTGTCTTTAGTGAAAGATGGATTTAAGGTGATAGCTTGGGCCATTTCAAGGGTGCAGCTGGTACTCAGTTTTCCTGGGTCTCTCTCATATATACAGGAGGTATACATGTTATTAAACTTTTGTTTGTTTTTCTCCTATGAATCTGTCTTTTACAGGGGGTGTCTCAGCCCATAACCTTAGAAAGGTAGAAGGAAAATTATTGTTTGTCTCTCACAATACACACACACACACACACACACACACACAAATACATATATGTATATGTATATGCATTGTACCTAACATGATGGATGTAGCAAATAAGGCTGTAGATTTTGGTGTCCTGATCCATATTTCCATATTGCCTTACCCAGGAATTCTTTGCAGCTGCTGGCTCTCTTACTTTTGTGCCACAGTGATAGCTGATGATAAGGGGAATCTAGAATAAATAGTAGAGAAGAGAAGGACAAGATGAGTACCCATTGCAACCTCAAGATCAACTACAGTGACGGTGATTGTAGTTTGTTCACTAAACTCTCACTTTTCAGTTTCCCCTAAGGAAGACAGAACCATGGGAATCATGGGGAATGCTCCTAAAACATGCTTGGAGAAATGGATCTGTTTGGTGCAAGGGGTGGACTGTGCAGAGTCATGAAAATGTGTCTCTCAGATCTTATACCTTACGGAGCATCATAGACTGATGGCTCCAGTCATTGTCCTTCTGGATCCACTGCTCCATGCCCACCATGGTCTTACTGCCCATGGGCTCCACCCAGCCAGTGATGGAGCATGTTGAAGGTACTAAGGCAGGCCCATTGTGGAGGGACATGGAACTCCTACAATGGGAAACTCTGGCTTGATGTTTCTCCACTCACCTGACCAAATCACCCTTGGACTTGCTCTGTAATCCAAGCCTCTTTCTACCCTTTCTACCCTCTTTCAAGCCACCTTCCTTCTCTCTCTCCTTCCAGAGGTGTCAGACCTGACTCAGTCTGAAGGTTCTCCTCACCTCCTGCTCCCTCCCTAAGTAAGCCTTTTGTGTACCTAATCTTGTCTTGGGATTTGGTTCTCAGCACACCCAAACTAATGCTGCAGAGATGACTATAAATACAGGAACATGAACAACCTTAGGGAGAGCTTTTGAACAATGGGGGTAGATGTAAGAGGACAAGGGCTATCTTCTCATATTTTAGAGGGACAATTTTGAAATATATAGCAATGGTAATACAAGTGTGTCCCATAGACACCCAGGGTTCCCCATGAAACTTTCAGGGGGTCTGTGAGGTTAAAACTATTTTTTTCACTGTGTTGCAATTTGTACTGATGGTATAAAATCAATGGTGGGTAAACTGCTGGTGCCTTAGCACAAATCAGGGAAGAAGTGGCATCAACTTGTACAAGTAGTCATTGTATATTTCACTGCCATGCACTATCAGTTCTTTTAAAACCCAGTTTCATTTAAGAAAGTTCTTGATTAAACAGTAAAGGTTAATTAATTCTCTACCCTTGAACACATGTGTTTTTTTACTATGCTATGTGACCAAATGGGAAGTATACATGAAGCACTTCTGAAAACACACACTGAAGTCAGATTGTGATCTCGAGGAAAATTGTGAAATATTTTGAGTTATGAACTGATTTACTATATTTCAAGGAACACCATTTTTAACCTGAAAGAATGAATGAGAGAAAAAAAAAAACTGTGGTCATTCAGACTTGGTTATTTTGCCTGCATTTCCCCCCAGGTAAATGAAATGAGCCTGCCACTTCAAGGAAAACAAATGATAGTAATTACTGCCAATGATAATATTTCACAATTAAAATTAAAATTAGACTTTTGGAAATTTTGTATCCACCACCATGAGTTTCATAGCTTCCCAGTACTTAAAGCCTTTTCTTAAAAAAAAAAAAAAAAGATTTATTTATTTATTTGAGGGGAGAGGTAGGGAAAGAGGAAGATGGAGAGAGGGAGAGGGAGAGAAACTCTCAAGCCGACTCCGCACTGAGTGCAGAGCCTGAAGCCTCTTCTGATGAGATGGCAGTGATATTAACAAATGTGGAGTAGCATTTTTCAAATGTCCATGCAGACATTACAAAATCATCCATATGAAAATTCACTGATATGGCTTCAGAATTCACCTTGCAATTATTTTTAAGAAATTCTTACTTGTTGAGTTTTGTTGAAATAGTAAAGAATATTCATAATTGTTTGGAAAGGCAATTAAGTCTACTTCCTTTTCCGACTAGGTATTCGTTTGAAGCTAAATTTTCTTCATATGCTCCAACCAAAACAGCGTATCAGTACAGATTAAACGCAAAGGCAGATATGAAAATCCTGCTGTCTTCTATTATATTAGACATTGAAGAGTTTTGTAAAAAATGTAAAACAATTGTACTTTTAGTGCTATAGTATATTTCATTTTGAAAAATACATTTTTATCTTAAGTGCAACATTTATGTTAACTTATAATGAGTTTATTATTGTTATAGTTAAGTGAATTAATAAATAATTATTTTTTATTTTTCCAGTTTAATTTCTAATATGGTAAATAGCAACTGATATAAACTCTTTAGACAAAAACTTCTTAGAGTCTTTAGGGTCTTTAATAATTATTAAAAATGCAAATGAATCCTAAGGCCAAAATATTTAAAGATTGCTGATGTAGAATATTGCTTTAATCATTGTATGTTATTATAAAACATGAGGCTACCATTGTCAGTTAACCACTTTTCTCATTTGTGCACATTTAGGGTATTTCTCATCTTTTGCACAACTGCAAACATTGTTTTTGTTTCTATTAATGCTTCCTGAGTAGATCATCCTCTGACATGACTTCGTACATTTTTACCCCATCTAGGAATATCCCTTCTAAAACTTTTCCATTTGAAGCCCTACCCACCATATAAGACTCAATTCTAGTGCCACCTGGATAGATATAACACACACACACACACACACACATTTTGGGGGCTCTCAAAGTTTTAAATGTATTGGGGTCCCGAGGCCTACTATATTCAGAACTCATAATGCACGTTTTAGTCTCTTTTTGTTTTTCCCAGTTTCATTGTTTCCACCCACTGCTACACTCCTGCTTCTTTGAATAACCTCTCAAATTCTTCTCATGCCTGCTGAGTGGAATTCCAGATTAAGACTGTACCAGACCCATAGTACATACTCATTAAATGATAAATTATTATTAGCATTGTTACTTCTTACTTTTAAAATCAAAGGCGGGTTAAAGTTATTGGTAACATCACCACTAAATCACCTAAATTGTGAACGAGACTTAATTGCTAAAATGAGTCACTCTAAACTACTTCTGTTATGTTATAATTCCTGTGTGGTTAGTCTTGTATCCCTCTTACCATTGCATTCAGAAGGACTCTGACCTTTGACCCAAGAATAAGATTGACCATTACTACCTTGGGAATATTGCTTCTGCCTCAGAGGTCTTGTTGGACTACCTGAGGATAGAGGGTGGGACTTCTATGAGCTACAAAGATTCATTATGTAACTGGCTTTGTATCTGTCCATTAATGTAGGTTTGACACAAACTGATCTAACTTGTTTTATTTTAACATGGTAACCTCTTACTTTTAACCAGGTTATGGGGTAGAGAAAGCATAGCCCTCACCTACCTCTAACTGTGGAAAGCTAAGATATTTCCCAAAAGAGTATGATAATTGGTGACCAGCCAAATTGTCATAGGTCAGTAGGTAGCAGTGTATCTTTGAATCAAAAGATTCAATAGGTTAAAACATGAAAGTATATCTTCTTTTGATGACATAAACACAAAGCATCAGCCTTTCTCTACGGAAGAAAATATAGGTAGTTGGCTGAAGACTACAGAGTAATACATCAGAATTTCTCATATATTTGCAGTGATGACAGTAACATTAAGTCTGAAAAAATATGAATCTCTTTTTTCTTATTTTTAAAAAACAGATTTATTGACATAAGGCTTCACATATACAATTCACTTGCTTAAAGTGGACAATTCAGAAGGTTTTGCTATATTATGTTATTTGCTTTCTTTAATTATGGTAAAAATATATAACATAAAATTTGACATTTTAACCATTTTAAAGTATATAATTCAATGGCATTATTTGTATGTATGTTGTTGTGCAACCATACCATAGGTTTTTATCCTTTTTTTAAAAAAGTTCATGCTTTTTTACTTTAAAAATTGTTTTTTTTATTTAAAAAATAGTGGAGATATTTTTCTTCTGCATTAATGTTATCAGGTTGTATATAGTTAACTTTTTGATTTAAAACTAAATTGGTGGGGCACGTGGGTGGCTTAGTCAGTTAAGTGTTGCCTTTGGCTCGGGTCATGATCCCAGGGTCCTGCATCAGGCTCCCTGCTCACTGGGGATCCTGCTTCTCCCTCTCCCTCTGCCCCCCTGATCGTGCTCTCTCTCTCTCACTCTCTTTCTATCTCAAATAAATAAATAGAATCTTTAAAAAAAATAAAACTAAATTGGCTTCCATACAAACCAAGAAAATATTTTGAAAAAAATACTCTCAATAAATATTTCAAAATCTATCTTATAAAATTTAAAATAACATCTTAAACAGCCCCAAATTATCAACCAAAAAATCTTAATCCGAAGTTCTTTTTTTGCATTTTGCCATTAACTGGCTGGACTTTCCTAGACAACACCTCACCCTGTTCTATGTTCTAATTTCCTCCTCTGTAAAATGAGGAGACAAGATTAGATGGACCCTAAAATCTCTTTCAGCCCTTCTGCAAAAAAACCATCTGAACAAACATCTGCTATGCTGGGAATACAAAGAAACTTAAGATTCTTTCTGTTCTTGAGAAGGAAATTAATTGGAAGTTTAACACAAATCAAATGCTAATATACAGAACACAGAGTCCAAAGAAAAGTGAGGGGTACTGACAAGAGTATTACAGTATTTCACATCAGTAGTGATCTCTGGGGGTGAAGCTTTGGGGAAAGTCTCATTGAGGGCTCAAGGTAGGCCTTGAATATTTAAATGGCTTTGCATATGAGGAGAATTGAAGACTTAGGAGCTTGTTGGAGCCAGTGATATTTGTAAGGGAACAGTTAGAAGTGAACTTAGAAGGAATCATATCATGGGTAGTTCAGAAGGCCAAGTTCAGGAGTTTAGATTATATTCTTTGGGCAAAGGGAAAATAATAAGGAAGTTAATACTAAGGGGAATAAACTATTACACTGATATATGAATTGCTATGCAACAATGAACTCAGGAGGTGATATTTGAACTGGGATAAGAAGGAAGAAAATAATTTGGAAAGGTGAAGAATGGTATTTCAACCAAAGGAAATGCTGTGTATAAAAACATAAAATGGCAAAAATGTACTACATATTTGGGAAATGGAGAGCAGTCCATTATAGCTAGATACAGAAGAGCATCACACATTGTAGTGACCAAAAAAATGAAAAGATAGGAGGAGATTGACTTAGCAGAGCTCAAACCAGCATGCCAAGGGATTCAGATGTTATTTTGTGAGCAATGAAAGTTTAAAGATTCTTAAAGAGGAGAGTCACGTGATCTGAACTGTTTTTGAAGAAACTCAAAATCCAAACAACTCTAGCTACAATTTAAAGGATGGTTTAGAAGATAACAATAAGAAAAGTGAAAATTCTTTTGTAATTGCCCAGGTAAGAAATGATGAGAGACTGGATAGAGAGAGTGGGATAAGAAAAGAAGAATAGAAACCAAAGTAAAAATGAAGTTGAAAGCAGCAAAATTCAGCAATGCAAAAGGAAAAGTTGATGCCAGAGTAAAACAACAATAGTAAAAATAATGAAAGAACAGTACTAATAGTAATAGATACAAATTACTGTGCAATACCGTGTACCAGAAACTGTGCTAGGAACTTTATATGTATTATTTCATGTAATCCTTATAATTAATCTCTGACATAGGTCAGTCCCATGTTTACTGATGAGGAAACAGATCCAGAGAAATTTAAAAATTTGCTTATAGTCAGACAGCTAGTAAGGAAAAAAATCTCAAATATAGTATTTCTTGGTTATTCTTCAGTCTCAATTGCAAAGACTCAGTAATCACCTCACATAGATTTAGGTGCTCTATCCCCTGTGAATTTTCCACATGCATGCACAAATGTTACTGTTTCTTTTTTTTTTTTTTATTTTTTTTTTATTTTTTTTATTTTTAAAGATTTTATTTATTTATTTGACAGAGAGAGACACAGTGAGAGCAGGAACACAAGCAGGGGGAGTGGGAGAAGGAGAAGCAGGCCTCCCGCCGAGCAGGGAGCCCGATGTGGGACTTGATCCCAGGACCCTGGGATCATGACCTGAGCCGAAGGCAGACGCCTAACGACTGAGCCACCCAGGCGCCCCAAATGTTACTGTTTCTTTGCCTGTCTACTCTCTAAACCTCTTGAGGAAAGGAATCGTATCTTTTTTTAATTCAAGTGTAGTTAATATACAGTGTAATATTAGTTTCAAGTGTACAATATAGTGATTCAACACTTTCATACTTCAACCCGGTGCTCATCATGACAAGTGCACTCCTTAATCTCTATCACGCCCCCCACCTCCCCTCTGGTAACTATCAATGTGTTTCTATAGCTAAGTCTGTTTCTTGGTTTGTTTCTCTTTCTCTCTTTTTTTCCTTTGCTTATTTTTTTGTTTGTTTCTTAAATTCCACATATGAGTGAAATCATTTGGTATATGTCTTTCTCTGACTGACTTATTTCACTTAGCATTATACTGTCTAGGTCCATGGTGTTGCAAATGGCAAGATTTCATTCTTTTAATGGCTGAATAATATTCCATTATGTATATATCACCTCTCCTTTATCCATTCATCTATCCATGGACACTTGGGCTTCTTCCAGAGTTTGGCTATTGTGAATAATGCTGCAATAAACATAGGGGGGCATGTATCCTTGTGAAGTAATGTTTTTGTATTTTTTTGGTAAATACCCAGTAGTGAAATTACTGGATCATATCTTTTTGTCTTATCCTCAGACATCTTCAGCCCATAGTGGACATTCAACAATAATTTTTGTATTAAAAGATTTTATTTATTGATTTGAGAGAGAGAGCAAGCAGGGGGAGGAGCACAGGGAGAGGGACAAGCCGACTCCATGCTTAGAACAGGGCCTGAAGCTACCCTGAGATCATGCATGACCTGAGCCAAAACCGAGAGTCGGATGCTTCACCAACTGAGCCACCCAGGTGCCCTTTCAACAATAATTTTTTAAGTTATTTTTAACTTTTTATTGTGGCAAAATACACATAACATAAAATTTACCATTTTAATTATTTTTAAGTGTACAGTTCAGTAGTGTTAAATATATTCACATTATTGTGCAACAGATCTCCAGAACTCTTTTCATCTTGCAAAACTGAAACTCCGTACTCATTAAATGATGCCCCATTTGTTCTTCCCTCAGCCCTTGACAAACACCATTGTATTTTTTGTCTCTATGAATTTGACCACTGTAGGTACCTTATATAAGTGGAATCATGTGGTATTTCTTTTTATGACTGGCTTATTTCACTTAGCATAAAGTCCTCTTCAAGTTTCATCCATGTTATAAACCGTGTCAAGATTTCCTTCTTTTTTTAAAGAATATTTAACATGATATCTACCCTCTTAAACTTTTAAGTGTACAACACAGTATTGTTAACTTTAGGCATGATTTGTACAGTAGCTTTCTAGAACTTACTCATCTTACATAACTAAAAATTAATGGCAATACCCCATTTCTCCCCAACACTTCCCCAGCTCCTGGCAACCACTATCCTACTTTCTGCTTTCTTGACTATTTTAGATACCTTCGTTTTAAAGGCTAAATGATATCCCATTGTCCATGTATACCATATTTTGTTTATTCATTCATCCATGGATAGACGCTTGGGTTGCTTCCACCCTTTAGCTATTGTGAATATAATGCTGCTATGAATATGGGTGTACAAATATCTTTTTAAGACCCCGTTTTCCGTTCTTTTGGGATTGCTGGATTATTTGGTAATTATATTTTCTATTTTTTGAGGTACCACAAAACGTTGGTTTTCACAGAGGCTACACTATTTTACATCTCCACTAATAGTGCCCAAGAGTTCCAATTTCTCCACATCCTCACTAACACTTGTTCTTTTCTTTTCTTCTTCTTCTTCTTTTTTTTTTTTTTGAGAGTAGCCATCCTAATGATTGTGAGGAGGTGAACACTAATTTTTGAATGAATTAATGAATGCTTGAAAAACAAAATGAAATGTTTCTAGCCTAATTTATCCTATTTCCAATTTTAATTGAACCCATTCTTTTCTGGATTACGATGGACTCTCTCTAGTAATTCAATTATGTCTTTTGATCTATGTTTTGCTTAAGCTATATGAAAATACTGCTGAAACTTCCCACTTAAAAGTCCTTTTAGATTCAGAACTGTTCTTTTCTTCTCAGTAATCATCCTACAAAAATTACATAGGATTACCTCACTGACCTTTTTCACGTCAACCATGGCCTAACTGGGTGGTAAAGAAGTTTTAGACTGGTTCGGGACCTTGTTTTCCATGTGCTGGTGGTTCCACAGCACTGGGCAAGAATATACTTAATGAAACCTGTGAATAAGATTCATTTTATGGCTTTGTTAAACCAGTCAAATCTTGTTTGTTGTGTGTGCTTTATAAAATATAAATGTAGGAAAACATTAACTGTATATGTTTTCTTTAGAAGGAATGAAAATATTTCCTAAAATAAGCCATATAACATGTAAAATTTGAAGATAGGGATTTTAAATTTTGAACAGAAAATTATCTGTTAAGGTACTGTGTAGTATTGTTTGTTTGCTTTCCTAAGGAGCAATGTAAGTAAAAGTTTTAATCTAAAATGCATTTGCAAGTACAAACAAAAAAGCCTCCCATAAATACACGTCCATCTAGTATTCTTATTCTGAGGTTTCTACTACCAAAAAAAGAATGCCCCAGCTGTCGATTATACCTATATCCTTTTAGTTTTACTGTTTAGAAGGATGGTTTTGACTTTGCAATGGAAAATTTTCTTTCTTTTTGTTTCCATTTCTAAAAAATAAATTTTATTCCCCCCCCCCCAAAAAAAGTATATTCGGGCACCTGGCTAGCTCAGTCAGAGGAGCATGCCACTCTTGATCTCAGAGTCATAAGTTTGAGCCCTACTTTGGGTGTAGAGATTACTAAAAAAAAATAAACTTACAATGTATATGTAAGACTATGTGATAAAATGCATGAGATACTTGGCATGGTTTAACAAATGCCTTATACTAAATATGTTCTAAACATTCAGAGAAAAATAACATTGGGTTTGTGAAGCTAATAGAAAATGTAGGAGATTAGTTTTAAAACTGTTGAAAATTATAAATTATGTACTACTTTGAAGTAAATTATCTCCTAAGACTTTAAAATACACAAATGCCAATTAAATCTTAAGTTACTTTTTCCTTGGGGCTCTTTTTTAATTATTTAGATGCAAATTGGTACTACTTAAAATTGAGTTTCTGTTTTTCATTAAGTGACAAAGATCTTAAAAAGAAAAGACCTTTTCAAGAGGAAGGTGATTATTTTTCTTGAATAGATAATACAGACAGCTTTCAATCATGGCTATGCATTTACTTTTCTTAGATTCAAAGTATGGGGTCAGATTCAGTTTAGCTTTGGTAATAATCTCACAGGTTCGACTTGCTCAGTCTCTACTGAGTGTTTACTATATGCAATGTGTGGGGCTAAGGCTAGAGGAACATAAAATTGAACAAATAAAACACTGTCCCTGCCCCCTTGGAGCCCACAATCTAGTGCAAATAAGGCAATTCAATTTCCAAAACTTGTAACATAAAGTGGGAAATAAGTGCCATAAAAAGAACAGAAAACACAAGATTGCAAACAGATGTAAACCGAATTGGTTTTTCACAACTACTATGTTCTTTAGCCGAGTGAGGGTCGTAGGTCTCCTCCTCCAGAACCTTACTACAAGATTGTATGTTACAGTGCCAGCAAAACTGAGGCTACATTTTACCAAATATACATATTTGTGTCAGGCAACAGAATTCCATGAAAACAAGATGGAGTCTTTGACCAAGAGAGCCACTGCAAAGAACATGAACCATAGGGACAACTTTTTTTCTTTTACCCTTAATTTATGCTAAGGCAATGAAACCTGTACAGTATTTTCAGGCAATTCATTTTTATTTCACTGATGAAAACTCATGTTTAGAATTTGTTATGCTGATTTAGCACACTCTCTGTTACAGATCAGATATGAAAAATGTTGAAGCATTGTAGAGAGAGCACTGAAATAGGGAATTCTGATCTTAAATGTTTTCAATGTAAGAGCCCATCCCTGGATTGGTTTCATAACTTCAGTAGTTAACTAATTTAACTAATTAGACTAAAACTAACCGATTGGCTACATGAATAAGATAATGAATTAATTGATTCACTAATTACACACACACAAGCATATATATCAAGCTCTCTCTTCTCTCTCTCCATATATACATATATATCTTCTCTCTCTCTCTCTCTCTCTCTCTCTATATATATATATATATATATCTCCACATTTTCTTCTGTCCAAGTATTTAGAATAATTATAAACAATGTAATTAATAGTTTCTAAGTGAGCAGAGTCTTGTTCAAAAGTGTCTTACTGACACTGGTATATTCCATTTGATGCCTTGTGACTGTAACTAAGGATACTGTCATTTCTTTAAACATATTTGAGGTGACATTTCTGGAGATTCTCTAGAACCAGGTTTCAAGCAATGCTAATAAAATTACTCACCTGACTTTATAACCTCATAACAAGTTGATCCTAAAACAATATCATCACCCCTTTTCACCATATGTGCCTCAAATACCTAGTTTTGTCTTAGGAAGCCAAATGTGCAATTGAATGGTAGAGATTTGTCACTATGAACTTCTGATTCAACATGTTGGATTGAACACATGTTTAAATCTATACTACCGTATAGAAACTGTGCAAATTCTATTTAATAAATATTTATAGTTCTTATATAAGCCAGGTTCTAGGAAGTGAACAAAACAGAGTTAAACAAACAGGCAAAAATACTTACCATCATAATGCTTCCATTCTGGTGGAGTTTTTGTTTGTTTGTTTTTTTTTTTAATTAAAACCTCAAGCAATCCCTGTCCCCTGAGCTTCTGACTTATATCTAAACTTCCTGCTTAGGAACAAAACAAATGAACATAGGGGTTAAAAAAGAAAGGCAAACCAAGAAACAGACTCTTAACCGTAGAGAACAAACTGATGGTTACTGGAGGGGACGTGGGCAGGGGGATGGGCTAAAAAGGTGATGGGGATTAAGGAGGGCACTTGTGATGAGCACTGGGTGTTGTATGTAAGTGCTGAGTCACTAAATTCTACACCAGAAACCAGTATTACACTGCACGTAAACTAACTGGAATTTAAATAAAAATGTGGAGAAAAAAAAAAAAAACCTGCTTGCTTGACATCTCTTACTGATTGCATTATAGGCAACTATAAATTAACGTCTCCAAAACAACAAGCTCTTGATCATTCCCCTCCCCACGCAATCTGTTCCATTTGAAATGCCCCCCCCACACACACTTCAATTAAAAACAATTCCATCCATTCAGTTGTTCAGACCAAAATCCTTGGGTCATCAGCGTCAGATCTTCACAATCCTGTTTCCAATCCACCAGCAAACCCTGTATATTCTATCTTCGAAATATATCCAGACTACCATTTCCCACACATCCCAGGACTACCATGTTGTTCTAAATCACCACCATCTCTTGGGGCACCTGGGTGGCTAACCAACTGCTCCTGGGTGGCTCAGTCGGTTAAGCGTCTGCCTTTGGCTCAGGTCATGATCTCAGGGTCCTGGGATTGAGTCCCGCGTCGGGCTCCCTGCTCAGCAGGGAGTCTGCTTCTCCCTCTGCCTCTGCCTCTGCCCCTCCCCGCTGCTTGTGTGCTCTCACTCTCTCTGTCTTTGTCTCTCTCTCTCTCAAATAAATAAACAAAATCTGAAAAAAAATTTAGAAGAAATTTTAAAAAATCACCTCCATCTCACACTTGAATTATTAGATAGCCTCCTAACTGACCTAACTGCTTCTTCCCTTCCTCAACTATTTTCAATACAGAATCCAGAGAAATCCTCACAGGATAACAGCAAGATAGCAGGATAGGAAACCCCCAACTCTCTTTCTTCCCTCAGAGATATCAATTTAAAAATACAGGGACCAATTCCCTTTGTGAAAAATCCAGAAACCATTTAAAAGTCCCTTGTGGGTGCCTGGGTGGCTCAGTCGGTTGAGCGTCTGCCTTCGGTTCAGGTCATGATCTCAGGGTCCTGGGATAGAGCCCTGCATCGGGCTCCCTGCTCAGCAGGGAGTCTGCTTCTCCCTCTGTGCTCTCCCCCTGTGCTTGTGATTTCTCTCTCCCTCTCTCTCAAATAAATAAAATCTTTTTTAGAAAATAAATAAAATAGGGGCGCCTGGGTGGCTCAGTCGTTAAGCGTCTGCCTTCGGCTCAGGTCATGATCCCAGGGTCCTGGGATCGAGCCCCGCATCGGGCTCCCTGCTCCGCGGGAGGCCTGCTTCTCCCTCTCCCACTCCCCCTGCTTGTGTTCCCTTTCTCACTGTGTCTCTCTCTGTCAAATAAATAAATAAAATCTTTAAAAAAAAAAAATAAAAAAAAAAATAAAAAGAAAATAAATAAAATAAAAGTCCTTTGCACTTAAGGCAAGGACAAAACCAGCCACATCAAAGCCAGTAAGAAAATTCCTGGCACTCTCTCTCTCCATAGCCCCTCCCCTGCAACAGTGTCACACAACTGAGCAGAAAATCCCAGCTCCCAGATGCCCTCTGTGGAGAAAAAGAGAAGTTTGGACAGTAGTCCAGCGTTCTGACTTTTCAGGGATGATGGACTGCCTTCTGTCTTACCTGTCTCGGAGTGCTGGTGGGACATGGCATGCTTTAGATGCCTGGAGGCTACCGAGCACAAAAAAGAGCTGGGCCGTGTGCTACTGCCCCAGAGGACCTGTGATACAACTGACAGAAGCTGACACAGCTTGGCAGCCTCTCCTTCAGGGAGAAAGAGAAGAGTAGAGCATGCGTCCAACATTTCAGCTTTTCTGGAGGCTTCCTGAGGGACTGGTTTCTGTCTCACCTGTCTCAGCGTGCTGATGAGACCTGGCATACTCTAGATGCCTGGGAGCCTCTGAGAACAAACAGAGCTGGATGACTAGCTGCTGCTCCACCGCAGACAGAGGTCCAGAGATACTCTCAACCAAATATCTTATAACCAGAAAATCGATCTTTCAAAATTGAGGGGGGAAATATTTTCAAATAAATAAAAACTAAGAGAATTTATTGCTAAGAGATCTGCTTACAAAAAATACTAAAGGAAATTCTTCAGGCTGAAAGCACATGATACCAGACAGAAATTCGAATCCACACAAAATATCAGAGAGCGCTGGTGAAGATGCTTGCTTAATTATAAAAAATGATATAAATGCATTTTCTTCTTCTGTGAAGTGATATTTTTAATTAATTAAATAATTAAATTATTTTTAATTTAAAGTAATATGTATATAAGTGCATTGTTGGGTGTGGAACATGTAAAAAAGTAATATATTTGACAAAAACAGCACAAAAGAGGTGGCAGATGCAAAGTTGTACTTGAGTAAGGAAATGAGACCAGATGAGAACTCAAATCCACAGGAAAAAATAGAGAACCAGAAATGGTAAATAAGATTAATATAATATACTCCATTAATATATACTTTTTCTCTTCTCTCAGCTTCTTTGTATTACATAAAATTATATAAAGTAACAATGAAAAAACAGATTCTTAGGTCTCTAGCACATGCAGATCTGTTAATAGCTATCATTAATTGCCCCCAAAGGGGGGGGATATTATAATTATATAAAGAATGGAGCTACACAGGTATAACGTTTATCCTTAAAGAGGTAAAGAAAAATAGTCAACCCAAAGTTCTATATTAGATAATGATAGCCTTCACAAAAGAGTGAAAGACATTTTTATATAAACAGAAACTAAGAGACTCTGTCACTAGCACGCCTGCACTCAAAGAAATGCTAAATAACTTCTTTAAATGATGGAAATGATGCAGGATGGAAGCTCAGATCAATAGCAAGGAACATAGAACACCAGAAATAGTAAATTAGTGGGTAAATACAAAGACTCCTTGAAACAGAAATATTGGGGGGGAAACCCTAGGCCACATACAAAAAAATAAAGAAGCATTAGAACTATGGTTCAAAATTTGTGAAGGGAGATAACTTCCTACATAATATTATATCTTTAGCCAAACCAAGAATTGATTATAAGGGTTAAATAATCTCATGTTCAGATTTTTAAAATTCTCCTCATGTACCCTTTCTCAGGAAGCTGCTGAATGATGTGTTCCACTAAAACAAGGGTGTAAAATAAGAAAATAAGGGACACAATATCCAGAAAACAGGGGTTCTAACATAGGAGAGAGGTAAAATGAATACCAAGACCCATTCTCAAGAATTCTGATCCAGTGGGTTGGGAGTGGGTTCCATTTAGTTGTATTTTCAATAAGTGCTAGGTGATTCTGATGCAAAACCTGACTTAAGAACCACGGATACATATTTTCTTGTCTGATTTTATAATAACTCTGTGATTTAGGAATATCAAATATTATCCTCATTCTACAAATTGAATCAAGGTTGTACATGTAATAAATAGCAAAACTAGGATTAGAATCCATTCGTGTTTTGAGATAGTTGAGATTTCTCACTGATAAAATGCAATCACAAGTGCTTCTCTGTGGTCAATTAATCTTTGACAAAGCAAGAAAGAACGTTCAATGAGGAAAAGACAATCTCTTCAGCAAATGGTGTTGGGAAAACTGGTCAGTTACATGCAAAAGAATGAAACTGGACCACTGTCTTATACCATACACAAAAATAAATTCAAAATGGATTAAAGATTTAAATGTGAGACAGGAAATCATCAAAATCCTAGAAGAGAGCGCAAGCAGTAAGGTCTCTAACATTGACGGTAGCAATATTTTTCTAAATGTTTCCTGAGGCAAGGGAAATAAAAGCAAAACTAAACCATTGGGACTACATCAAAATAAAAAGCTTCTGCACAGCAAAGGAAACAATCAGCAAAACTAAAAGGCAACCTGCTGAATGGGAGAAGATATTTGCAAATTACATATCTGATAAAAGGTTAGTATCCAAAATATATAAAGAACTCAGAAAACTCAACACCCAAAAAACAAATAATCCAATTTAAAAATGGGCAGAAGACGTGAACAGACATTTTTCCAAAGACATTAGATAGCCAACAGACACATGAAAAGATGCTCATCATCACTTACCATCAGGGAACTGCAAATCAAACTACAATGAGATATCACCTCACACCTGTCAAAATGGCTAAAATCAAAAACACAAGAAACAGCAGGTGTTGGCAGGGATATGGAGAAAGGGGAACCCTCTTACACTGCTGGTGGGAATGCAAACTGGTGCAGCCACTGTGGAAAACAGTATGGAGGTTCCTGAAAAAGTTAAAAATAGAACTACCCAAGATCTAGTAATCATACTACTGATGTTTACCCCCAAAATTAAAAAAACAAACAAACACTAATTCAAAGGGATACATGCACCCCTGTGTCTATTGTAGCATTATTTACAATAGCCAAATTATGGAAGCAGCCCAAGGGTCCATCGACTGATGAATGGATAAAGAAGATGTGGTGTATATATACAATAGAATATTATTCAGCTGTAAAAAGAATGAAATCTTGCCATTTGCAATGACATGGATGGAGCTAGAGAGTATAATGTTAAGTGAAGTCAGTCAGAGAAAAACAAATACCATATTATTTCACTCATAGGTGGAATTTAAGAAACAAAACAAATGAGAAAAGGGGAAAAAGAGAGAGAGACAAGCTAAGAAACAGACTCTTAACTCTAGAGAACACACTGTTGATGACCAGGGGGGAAGGGGTGGGGTGATGGGTGAAATATGTGATGGGGGTGAAGGAGGGCACTTGTCCTGGTGAGCACTGGGTGATGTATGGAATTATTGAGTCACTATATCATACACCTGAAACTAATATAACACTTATGTTAACTATGCTGGAATTTAAATTAAATTAATTAAATTAAATTAAAATAAAAAAAACAGTGTTTCTCAAACTATTGTTCATGGGTCAGCAGCATCAGAACCTGCTGAGATACTGTTTAAGCTGTAAATTCTGGTCCCCATTCAACTGAGATGTCAATTTAAGAGGTTGGTGACTAGACCCAGGAATCAGAATTGGTAGCAACGGCCCCAGAGGTCTCTATGCTCACTGAAGTTTGAGAAGCCTGATCTATAACTACTCCAAAAGGTGACTACTTACAAACAAAGGGGATGGAGTGAGGAGCCACTGTGAGCACATAAGATACTTTTGTGTAACATACAAAAAGACCTCTCTCCCCTTCAGTTACCTTGTGTGGTCCCAGGGCACATATTTTAATATCTTGTCAATGAAAGTACCTTTCTCTTCTTTCATGAGAGTTGGGACTTGGAAAGAAGTGGATGAAGAATGGGATTTCAGCCATCAGTTATCCCCTGGGCCAGGTGTCTGTGCATGGCAAAATCAATGAGTTTATTTTGGAGAAGTAGTCATCTGTATATATAAATGTGACATTCATGTTAATAATGATATTGATGAATCAATGGCCATTCTTATTTATATTTCATTGCAATCTGGCTAAATACACAATTTGAACCCAGCCACATAAAATATGGTCAGACCTCATAAAGGAACCAATTGAAAAACCTGGTGAGCAGAAGCTTGCCAGTGATCTGTAAACCTTGTTGATCCATCAGTTCTCAACTTTCCTGTTTAGGTTTTGGAGTTATTGATAGTCCCTTTCTTAAATCCTCCAGTATTTCCAAAACTATATTTAAATGGTGCCCACCTCTCAATTGAATGTAAGTGTACTGGACATAAATCTCTTCACTTTGACTCTCTCATTTTCACATGCTGTGTACACCTGTGACTTTTTGGCAATGCGGCTGATACTTGCTGGAGAAACACATCCACATATTGATGTTGCTGCATGTGTGTTCTCATTTACATTATGGTCTTGCAATCTTTATTTTTTAAGCCCCTTGTAGTTGTTTTCCCTTCAGTTACCTTGTGTGGTCCCAAGGCACATATTTTAATATCTTGTCAATGAAAGTACCAACTTGAACTAATAGTATAAAAGGAAAAAAAATACCGGGAGTATAACTCCACTTAGAAACTATTTAGGTACATTAAGATATTTGTAGTGTAGATGTTTCCTCAAATTCCTTTGCTAAGATTTAAGACTGAGTGGACTCCTTTGGATAAAAGCCAGGCTATCGGGTTTGCAGTTCCCACCCCTAGAAAATGTAAGATGTCACTCTAAAGTTTGCAATTCCTTTAGCCTGAGCATGAGAGATGCTTGTAGTGTTAGTGTTTTACATTGTCTGGCTGAAATATGGTCCTGTTTGGATTTGTTTAGTCTTCGAAATACAGCCATAATCTGACCACTTCTCTTTAACCATCACTGCTACTACCCTACCAGCCTGATTGGAGTTACCATCACTTCTCACCTGGATGACCTCTACAGCCTGCTAACTGATCTTTCTATTTCCATCCTTGTTCCTCTTCAGTTTGTTCTTAGTAGAATAGCCACATGGATCCTATTAAAGCAAATATCAAATTATATTTTTCTCTGCTCAACAAACTTCGATGGCTTCTCATCTCATTCTGGATAAAAGTCAACATTTATTTGGAATCCTATGTGCCCCCCCAGATCTCTCCCACCCCCTTACCTCTGTGGTCTCATCCCATACTGTTCTTCATCTACCTTACTCCAGTCATCTGGATTCCTTGAACACCCGATGCATGCCCCTGCCTCAGAGCCTTTGCAATTGTTGATCCCTCTACCCAGATGTTCTTCCCTTAAATATCTTCGTGGATAACTCCTTCATCTCTACAGGTCTCTGCAGAAATTGTGATTCTTATCCCTACCACCAGTCTTCCTTACCTCCTTTCCTTCATTATTTTCCATAGGCTTTCACCAATTAACATGCTATATACTTTTCTTATTTATCTGTTTATTATCTGGCTCCCTACCCTCCCCCGCCCCACCACATACAAACAAAAGTAAATTCCACGAGGGCAGGAATTTTTATCTGTTCACTACTTTGTCCCCGAAGCCTAGAATGATGCCTGGTATGTACTCACGATGCCTTGTTGAAAGGCTGGACAGCTGGGTGGATGGATGAATCATTAATATTAGATATATCAGGATTCTGCCTTTCAGGATATGGCATACATACCTCTTAATTGCCTTTCTAAAAACTATTAAAAGTCTTTATTAGGGGTCTTAGTTACAATTCTGAGTTTCCCTTCAATCTAACCCTCAAAATTACTCCCACCTCACCCTCTTTTTAATATTAGAAAATAAACAACACATGTCTACTGGAAGAAGATCTCCTCCTACTTTCCTTTCTCCATTATTGCCCCACACGAACAAAATCTTGCACCTGGGTAGGTAACAATTGCCATTATGTGAATCTCTAATTCTATTGTATTTTCTAACCCTCACAAATAGAGTGTTTAACCAACTATCATTTAGAAAACAAATGAATCATTTTTGTAATTTAATTTCCTGAGAAATAATAGAATTTAAAATAGAACCAAGTATTTTTTCAACCAAAATTAGAAGTATAAAAAAATGACACAAAACCAGGAGTGAAAGGAGCACTACTTTTTGATTATAGCAAAGGCTTTGGTTTTGATCATTCAGCAGAACTTTTTTGTGTGTGTTCACTTAATTATATTCTTTAATGGGATGTGTAATATGGCAGTGCCCTTGGGATAGAGATGCCAGTTTTGTTTCTGTCTGACCTCAAACACTTTGTTCACTGTTGCTAAAATAAACTGAATCAAGAAGAGACAGATTGTTCAGTTCAGAAACTGGAAATATGGAGTAGAATACATTTATATACCACTTTACACTGACAAAGCACATAGAAACAAGTATTGTAACTGAGGTATCAATTAGTGCAGCACCCTTATTTGAAAGTAGTTGAACTTGAGACCCAGAGACAGGAAGTGTTGGGCCCAAGGTCCTTTCATGTAAATTCTCTCATTTGATGATCACAATAACCTTATTAGATATGCCAAACTGGTGTCTTTAGCCTTAATTTACCAACAAGGATTCTGAGGCTCAAAAAAAGAATATGATTTATAGAAGAGCATCAGCTTTTAAGTAATGAACCTTGCTTTCCATTTCTAACTCTGACCTCTAGCCTTTCTGCTTAAACTTGGCCAAGTCCCTAACCCATTGTTGGTTTCAATTTCATCATCTGTGAACTAGAGAAGTGAAAATGAATGGATTTCTAATTCTTTCGTGTTATGATTCTACAGTTTTTTCACTGTAACATAGTCAGGTCTTGACTTCATTCACTCTACCCTTTGCCACTTTATGCCTGGAGCAGGACGATCCTTATTCTACTGGGGGAATAGATCAAAGGGAGGTACTGCTGATACTTGCACACTAAGGTTCTTAAATCAAGTTTGGCACCATATGGTTTCAGAATTGGGAACCAATAAACTTTTTTTTGTTTTGTTTTCAATGAAATCAAACAATCATCTTCAGACATACTGCCCTTGACCCAGATGTGATGAGCAGATGGAACAAATCCCTCTTTGCAGTGGAGTAGGGAAGCATCTGCAAAAACATTTTCACTTTCAAAGGAAGAAAGTCCATTATCTCAGCCCCTTATCTGAAGAGAGAAATTTCACCCATAGCATTTTGTCTCCAGAAAGGAAAGTAAGTGGCTCTGCTTGGTCTTACTGGGGGAAAAAAAAGCACTGAGACACAGATGGGACCATCAGTGAAGAGTAATTTCTACATATGAAGACTTTGTAGACAGCATTGGAATTTCATTGGCACCAGAGGATTGGGGACAATTGTAGGATCATTGTTTACCAATGAGATAAGACATTATGCCTTTAGAGTCAGGCAGACCTGGATTCAAATTTTGACTTGATCATTTATAATTTGTGCTTCTTTGCAGTTATATCTATTTGTGCTTCCCAATATATAAACAGAGTCTAGCACAGGATAGGTGCTGCGTACATATCAGAAAAATAAAATGCTACCTGTTCTTTGTGCTTCATCATCTGTATCTATAAAATATATATATAATGATTTCTGTCTGACAGTATTGTTGTGAAGATTAAATAAGCAAATGTATATTAGGATCCTGTATTAGTTTCCCAGGACTGTTGTAATGCATTACCACAAATGTGGTAGCTTAAAATAACAGAAATTTATTTTCTCATAGTTCAGGAGGCCAAAAGTCTGAAATCACGGTGTCAGCAGGATTAGTTCCTTCTGGAGGCTCTGAGGGAGAAAACATACCATGCCTGTCTCCTAGCTAATGGTGGTTGCTGACAATCCTTAGCATTTTTTGGTTTGTGGCAGTATAACTTCAATCTCTGTCTTCACATGGCCTTCTCTCTGTGTCTCTCTCTCTGTTTCTGTGTATCTTTCTGTATCCAAATCTCCTTCTTGTAAAGAAAGCACTCATTGGACTTAGGGCCCAACCCAAATCCAGGATGATTTCATCTCGAGATCCTCAAATAGTATAATCTGCAGAGACCTTACTTCTAAATAAGGCCCCATTCTGAGGTTTTGGGTGAACATGAATTTTTGAAAAACACTATTGAATCGATTACCCCTCCTAACCCATAGTAGAAGCTCCATTAAATTTAGTTCCCTCTTAATGCTGGAGACAGCATTATTTGATGATGTAGAGGTACACAATGCTACTATAAATAAAAAAATGGTACCATCTTCAATATTTTTGATTATACACATTTGATCCAAAGCTGAATGAAATCTTCATGAACAAATATATATACATATATATATACATACACACACATATATGTGTATATATAGTCTCCTCTTTCACACACACACATATATGTGTGTGTGTGTGTATATATATATATATATATATATATATACTCCTCTTTAGTCATGTAATAAGAGAAACCTGTCATTGTAGACATCTGCCCGCTCTTTGAGATGGGAGTCCTGATTATGTGTATTTTATTTGCCTCTGTGGGGGAGAATAATTTTTTCTCTACCTTTCTTCTTAGCTGAGACCCCCTGTAATAAAAGATTAACAGGAGAAAAACAGAAGATTAATAACATGTATACCTCCTATATACATGGGAGAGACCCAGGAAAACCGAGTAACTCCCTGAAATGGCCCAAGCTATCACCTTAAATACCATTTCCAGCTAATGAAAAAAGAAAATATTCGGTGGGGGAGAGCCGGGTTTTCAGGCAAAGCATAGGTAACAAGGGTTAAGTTGTTATTCAGATTTAAGTCCATGCCTTCTCCATTGATAAGTTTCTCCATATTTAGTCATCCTCCTCTTCCTGGTGCAGAGAGGGAGACACCCTTCAAATGGAGATTTCCCTTATGGAGGCCAAAGGCAGGCTGCCCCCAAATGTGCTACTTTAGCATATTGATTATTTTGAATTAAAATCACTTAAAAAAATAACCAGTGCAATTAGAACACGCTGACCCTCCCCACCACACCCCTGTCATCTCCAGAAAGCAGGAAATAAATCTCACATGTGAAAGATACCTTCCCTGTAACAGGAGCTAAAAGAGACATCTTTATCACCAGAGATAGGGAATTCAGAACTGAGAAAGCTATATAAATAAACCTTGTTACTTTTACTCATTTTTTACCCCAGTCAAAATTCTGTTTAGAATTCCTTACTAATTGAAGCTCCTAAACACAGGTTTTCTTTGTCCTGTCAATTCCTCACAAATTTATGTCTTTTTGCCTAAAGAGTATAAAAACTGCTTACCTTGGTCATTTCTTTAGGTCTCAATTTTACTATTGGGCATCTGTGTGCATGTAATTAAACTTTGTTGGGTTTTTTTTTTTCTCCTGTTAATCTGTATCATGCCAATTGATTCTATACCAGCTAGAAGAATCTTGAACGGTAGAGGAACATTTTTTGTCCCCAACACCCTTATACATGTAAATTACTCTTGCAAAAGGGTAGCTAACTTTTACTTTGTTTTTAGAACTTCTCTCATGTCTGCTGTTTTTCAAAAGTAATCAGCAGAAAATAATCCTTATGCCAAGGAGGCATTTTTTTCTCCCCTTTACTTCTTTAATACCTTGTATCTGCTTTTTCTTCTTTCCTTCATTGTTTCCTTCATTGTGTCAGCTGCCTGACACAAAAGGTCCAAAATACCACTGACTTAAGCAATAGGGAAGTTTATTTTTCTCTCATCTAAAATATTTCCAGGACTGGACATCCAGGGCTAAGTAGTATAATTTTAAAGTTTCCAGGGATTGAGATTCCTTCCATATTTCTGTCTCACCCTCCTAATGTGGTCTAAGATGGATGCTGAAGCTCTAGCCATTGCATCTGTGTTCCATGCATTAGAAGGAAGAACAGAGATTAGGCAATGGAGTGAGTTATCTTTAAGGAGCCTTCCTGAATGTCCCACACACTTTCACTTACATTACATTGGCCAAAACTTAGTCTTCTCACTTGTTCTCACTTCAAGGGAGGTACAGAAATGCAGTTGTTTGGTAAAGCATATTGACAAACCAAACAAGTTTGAGGTTCTGATATTAAGGAAGAAAAAAGAAAACAATATTGGGTTAGCAAAAAGCAATCTTTACTACATTATTACTGAAGGAACTTAAGGAAGGCAAGAAGAAAATTCAAAGAGAAAATGTTCAAAGGATAGGAAGAGCAATGCTATGGTCATACCTTCCTCCAGAGTATTTTTTCCACATCAGGCTTATCTTAGACCACTTGGTTTTGTACACCTATCTCTGAAATTCATAAAAATAAATCTCACTCTCACTATCTAAAACATAATGATTTCCACATTCATGAGCACTTGACACTTGTGGTAATAACCTGACATTTCTCTGCCCTTGAATTAACTGATGACCTTAATACATTTAAACATGAGTGCAAAAGAAATGGAGAGTAGATAGCTGAGTCTGTAGTTTGTGAGTTCCTTTGTTGAGTCATAGCTTTATAATCCAATCTCTCCTTTTTGCCAGTGCTCATTCTTATGATGTATAAATGAAAGGTGACTACTTACAAATGAAGGAATCTATGGTTTAAGCATAACTTATTTCAAAACACTTGAGCACTGAGTTGCAGTACCTAAGTTGTTCCTTTTCCTTGGAAAAAGGTTATTTTACTTATTTTACTTTACTATTTATGACTAAGGTATTGTGCCACTTTTTTGGAGATTTTAATAATGTGCTGATGCACAGATTGCTACCAAACTGCTAAGATATTAATGATGAATCCATGTTGGAATCTCACTTAAACAAGTAAGGTAGAGAAGAGTGAAACCAGTTTCAAAGCCTACTCATGTGTAGTCATATTCATTTTTGTTAGTCAAGAAAGGATGCCCAGACCACTTTTGCATCATGCCCCTATAAGAAAGAGAGTACAAGTGGGCTCTGAATAAATCACATTGACATTTGTATGCAGATCTTCTATGTGAAGTTCTCTTCCTCTTTCCTTCATTGTCTTTATATTAGCAGGTGTGTTAAAATCATTGTTCTTTCCAAGAATGAGAATGAGCATATTTTTTATTGGTGCTCTCTACTCTGGTTTTACTTAATGCATCTTAAATTCCAAAGAGATCTTGAATTCCTATTGCCTCATCATCCATTATATTTTAAACCAAATACAGTTTGTTCTTTGAATTCAGAGATAGTCTAAATTTGTATGGTGGTTCTAGCAATTCAAAGAACTTTCCTAAAATGCTTCTCCAGTCTACGGCCATACCACCCTGAACGCACCCGATCTCGTCTAAAATGCTTCTCCATTAAGGAAAATAACTATTGTTTGGATTCATTAAAAGTAAAACCTGTGCATAAAAGCAAAACTGAGCAAACTAGAGCAGTGTGCCCCTCAAATAGCATAATTTTCAAAAAACTATGTTGAATCATTTGCATCCTGTGATCTCCTTAGTCATGAGAAGCCATTCCAAAGGCTGCACTAGCCCTCTTCCTTTCAATGAAGCAGAATTTTCACAGCTTGCCTTGCCCAGCTGTGAGTTTTTCCTTCAAAATTCCAATATTTTAGTTGCAATTTTTCCCTTACACAACCCATTCATTTTGCCTTTACCAGGTTTTAACTGTGTGACCTACCACGGATTCTCAGACCTAGCGTATTTACTGTGCAGAGTCTGGATGGGGCTGCATACTGAACTACTAGTGTTTATTAATTCACTGAGCTAGTCATACATATGGTATCCCATCTACTATTCTCTGTTTATTGTTGCAGGTATTGGCTCCTGGGATCTAATTAGTGCAATGATTTGTTCCATAAGAGGTGTTAATCCCATGCATTGTATCTGGAATCAGTAGGACTCCACAGCCATATCTGAATTCAAATGTTTCTATTTCATATTTAGATACAGCTGGAGGTCAAGATTTAATTGTATGGAGGACAGGTGAAAACACAACTCCTCATACTTGCTTTGCTCTGTGGTCTGTCTTTTAACCCAAAATCACTAATGCTACTTCTAGCTCTCGGGCTGATATACAGTCTTTAATGGCTGGTGTCAAGATCGAGGAGATCAGAGTGATTTCCTCATCTGTGGTTCACCAGAAAGTCCTCAGAGCCTCTGTTGACACTGTCACCGACACCTCCAAAACACAGAGGAAGTTGACTGACAATATCTGCAGATAATGTGGTATTTCTGGGTACGTACAATAATTTGAGATTGAAATTTTCCAAATGACTTGTCACTTGAGTAGGAATGTTTCTCCAACAGTTTATTGCCCATTCACTCATTCATTTATTCATTCAGCAAACATTTATTGAATGCCTACTATATGCCAAGCTCTGTTCTAGGTGCTAGGGACAGAGCAGTGAACAAGATAACAAGGTCCCAGCATTCACAGAACTGATATTTTTGTGTAGGAGACACAATAAACAAGACAAACAAATTTCCGATGGTAATAAGTGCTATAAAGACAATAAAACAGATGAGAAATACATAAATGGAAAAAGTGTGACTTCTGACACTATTTGAATGTTCTCATCAGGGCTTTGCCGCCCATCGAAGAGGTGTTCTGGGGTTTCTCATGTAAGTTTTTGAAATTCACTTGGAAAATGAGAGAGCAGATACAAACACAATCAATCACATTTCCATCTAAATGTATGCCCACAGTCCCTATTGAAAAACAGCAGCCATCATTTCAACAGTGAGATGGAAACCACTGGTGTCAGGCAGACACAATCTATTAACTTGCTATTTGTTGCTGGACAGAGTGTCAAGAAATGCCTTTGCCAAACAAGTGAGTCTGATCCTATGCTACTGACCCAGAAAGCTGTTGTCAGTGATCACCACATGCAGGTTTCTAGGCCAGGTTTACTAATGATGACTCTCTCCAAGGGAGGAGAAATAAGCAAGTTGAGATGAGGAAAACAGTCGTAGGCTGTGTCAGTATGGGTGCCCTCTCTTGTTGTTGGGGCCATGCATATAATTTGTCCCCAGCTTTGCTTCATTTTCTCAGTTTCTGGGATGTCTTGTATGATGACTCTGTGTCTGCAAACAATTTATTACACTAGATTTCGGTTTGCTTTCCTAAACTTCTACCTCACTGCTGCCCTGACTTGTATTTTATTTGAAGTCTGATTTCCTACTTCCAGTTTTTCTCCTAGTCCCCTTGCCCTCTGGATACCCATTGCACAGGTCATACATTGGCACAATCACAAAGATATATGTACACACCTATCTGCAAATGACCTCATGGGTTGTAATCAATTGTGTTTTGAAGTCTTCACAGAAATTTAACTCTGCTTAGTTCTGAAAAGTTCCTGTTTTTGTTTACTGTTCTTAGATCAAGTCAGAAAAAAATCTACCATTTACATTACACTCATCATTCCT
This sequence comes from Phoca vitulina, assembly GCF_004348235.1. Classification (NCBI taxonomy): domain Eukaryota; kingdom Metazoa; phylum Chordata; class Mammalia; order Carnivora; family Phocidae; genus Phoca; species Phoca vitulina. Next base: position 3,805,729 of record NW_022589742.1, read on the forward strand.
TCTCAGTTTCCACCCTAATTTTTGGTGGTTTAAGGTTAGGTTTTATAAAGTTTGAAACTTAATTTTCCTTCCCCACTAGTTAAAGATATAGAATGATATTTGGGTCTTATCTCAAATATGGACTTCTCAACCAGGGGCAGTTTTGTCCCCTAGGGGACACTGGGCAATGTCTGGGGACATTCCTGGTTATCACAACCTGGAGAAAGTTGCTACTGGCATCTAGTGAGTAGATGCTAGGTAGATACCACAAATTCTGCTAAACACCCAACAGGGAAACCCTCACAACAAGAAATCATCTGGACCTGTGGGGGAGAGAAAAAATTCCCCCACCCTTTAGATTCTTGGCTGAGAGCCCTGCCACACCTCCATCCCTATAATAAAAGACAGTTTAACAGGAGAAAAACAAACTGAGGTTTAATGACCTGCATACCTCTTATATACAGGAGAGATACCAAGGAAAACTGAGTAACTCCCTGAAATGGCCCAAGCCACCACCTTAAATACTATCTCCAACTAAAGAAAAAGATGGTGGGAGCGCTATATTGTACACCTGAAACTAATGTAATATTGTATGTCAATTATACTCAGATAAAAAAAGAAAAAAGAAGATGGTGTGGATGGGTGAGCCAGTTATGGGAGACTCTCAGAAAAAGCACAGTGAACAGTGGTCAGGTTGTTATGCAGATTTAGGTTGTTGCCTTCTTCTTTGGTAAGAGTTTCTAGAGATTTGGTCATCCTTCTCTTCCTGGTACGAAAAGGAGACACCCTTACAAATAGAGATTTCCTTTATAAATGTAGATGTCTCTTACAAAAGGGTAACTTCTACTCAGTTTTCAGAGCTTTTCCTATGTCTGCTCTTTCTTAAAAATTATTTTAATAATCCATGTGCCAAAGAGGAATATTTTGGGGTGGCAATTTCTACTCCCTTTCTTCAAGTATCAGTAGTGCTGAGAAACCCTGATGTAGACTGAAGCAGGTTGATATAGGACTTTTCCCTCTGCAGTTTTCACCTAAAGCTTGTTCTCATCTTAGAAATATATACTTTATGGCTATCTTGAGGAATGGGACATGGAAAAATGTGTTTTTAATGATGACCTGGTATGAGGAGAAAAATTTAAGAAAAAACTGAAATATATGCAATATATTTGAAATATATGCAAATGTCATAATGTGTCATTACTACATTAGTAAATTTTCAGTGTATTATATTTAACTTAAATTTTGTAAATTAAGATTTTTATAGCCACTTGAAATATATGGTTTTACTCACATGATTATAAAATTATTAACTACATTCATCTTGAGGTATTTTTTTGCTCTATACAGTTTTAGCTGCTGCATTACAGAAATTGTACTTTTTGAGTTTTGTTTGTTTGCATTGTTTATCAGCTTGTAAGATGATCAGTGTTCTTCATTCAATCATTTGAACAGCATTCTCATTTGATTTTTCATTAATGGCCAATGAGGAATCATTTGTTGAAGGGTGCTGGTTACAGTTGAATAAATATTTTTTTAAAGATTTTATTTATTTATTTGAGAGAGAGAGAGAATGAGCAGGGGGAGAAGCAGAGGGAGAGGAACAAGTAGACTCCATGCTGACCACAGAGGCCAACACAGGGCTCGATCCCAGGACCTTGAGATTATGAGCTGAGCCGAAATCAAGAGTTGGGCGCTTAACTGACTAGGACACCCAGGTGTCCCCAGTTGAAAAAACTATTTTAAAAATAAAAATGTTAAGTATTCTCACAATTACATATTATATAAAGAAAAAATAGAAAAGTGGCCCTTTATCTTTCAAGTAACATTTTAAGATTAGTTAAATCCTGTAAATAACATTTGGTTTTTAGTACCAATTTTTGCTTTTTGAATTAAAAACAATGAAATCGATATTCTGAATGACTGTTCAACTTTTATTTATTTCAAAACTCAAGTTAGGGGTTTTATTTGGTAAACCAAAGGCAAATAATTCCGATAAGGAAATACTTACCTGAACAATTTTGGCCTTAAGAAATGAGATAATTTAACAACAAGGAAGGTATATGGGAAGAAAAATAATTTTTTCCAGGTTGTATTTCCAACAATTTTTAAAAGACTCATGACAATAACTCTCAACCCCAAATCTTTCATGAAACTATTAGAACTTGCTTGTATACATTAATGAGCATCAGCCTCACCTGGTGGTTGGGCCCTCTCAGAGAGTCTAATTCACTCAATTGGAGCCTGAAAGTCTGCATTTCTCAAAAATTTTCAGACACTGAGGAAAAAAATTACACTATGACCGCCACTGCGCTAACTCTCATCTGATTACATGGGAAGTGAATGGTCGCCATGGCTCTTCCCGGATGCACTTGGAGAATGAGTTTCACAGGGAGAAGGTGGAGCAAATGGGGTCAGAGAAGACCTAGATCAAACTCGCTCCCCGGTGACAACCAAAATCTAAATGAGTAGTCATTGGGTTGTGTAAGTGGAAAGTAAAGGTCAATTGCTGTTGAAAAAAAAAAAAAGAACTTGCTTGTATAAATTCCATTTTATAACATTTCTTCTTGCCTGAAGTATTTATTTAGGTAGAGAAGTAACAAAATCTATATTATAAGGCTTACTGGCACAGAGAGAGAAATGATTATTTATAACATTACATTTTCAAGAACTAAAAAGAAGTGATTGCTGCCTGCATGTTTTTACTTGATTCTGTTGTGTCGTGGCATTTAAGAGTCCCCAGTGCAAAACATAGGATGTGCAACCAGAAGTTTGGGAATGAAAGTCAGGATAACATAATTAAGAGATTTAATGTCAGACAAGCCTAGTTTCAGATTCGTGCCCCACTCTACTAACCATTGCCCTTTGGACAAGCTGCAGAGCTTCTCAGGTAGTCCTGCCAGTGCACACAGGTGTTACTGGAGGGCCAAGATATTGCTCTCGTCAATCTTAGGGCAGCTAGAGCCTTTGGCCATGAGCAGTCTTATTTACCTCCCTGTTTATACACAGATTAATTTCTAAGTTTGTCATGTGATGGAAAAGTTGGGAAGTTGATAATGTCTGAATCTCAAATTCTTTCTGTAAAAAAATGGGATTGCTGTGAGAATTAAGTTACATTAATATTCTGTCCAGTACACAGTGAGAGCTCAATATATGTTATATAGGAGTAGTAGTACTAAAGGGTCAAAATATGTAATAAATATATAAGAACCAATTATTTAAGAATCTGAACCTCCATACAAAATGCAAGGGGCATGGGAGGGAGAATCATATATTTATTTTAAATATATTTTTTTAAAGATTTATTTATTTATTTTAGAGAGAGAAGAAGAGCAGAGGGGCAGAGGGGCAGAGGGAGAGAGAGAATCCTCAAGCAGACTCCCTGCTGAGCATGGAGCCCGGTGTGGGGCTTGATCCCAGGACTCTGGGATCTTACCTGAACCAAAATCAAGAGTTGGCAAATTAACCAACTGAGCCACCCAGGCACCCCAATAAGATTTATTTTAATCATGTGCGTATATTACTTTTTCAAAAACTAGTGACTTCCAAAAGGATCTTAACCTTCAGTGTTATCTCTTGAGGGAATCTCCATATGGATATATTATTTTCTTTCTTTATTTTCATTTTCACCTTCTGTGGTGCTTCACCCAGGTTTTGAAATTAAGCAGAGTATTTCCATTGTTGAGTGAGCAGCTGTCAGAGGAAGATGCTTTGTTTTGTTCAGTAGTGGTTGTTTATTCTTTCTGACCAGAAACTATATATGCCATGCTTCTTCACCAGCCTATCAAGTTTTCCATTATCTCTGGCTGTGACTTTGACAACTTCCTGGGCTTCGTTTTGTTGTCAGTCAGAAGAACATACTTTGTTGTGAGCCTGCCACTAGCCTTCACTTCGTAACTTTTTTCTTAATAATGACTTGAAAGAGCTTGAAACAGGAGCTATATCTCCTGCTTGCTAGATAGAGACCCTGCCTACATTTGAGTCCATCTGGTGCCTGCTATGAAGTTGTCAAATTGTACAGATAGAAACTTGACTTAAGGGGCTGCACCTGATCTTAACCAAAAACTAGGTCACCATTGAAGACCAAAGGAAGTAGAGACCATTTCATCCCCATGCCAGAAATCTGACATTTGAAGAGACTCTCCTATGTAGGATATCCTGTACTGAAGTAAATTCACCCATTTAAAAAAAAATTCACCTCCTAATGTGTGCCGGGCAGTATACCACAGAGAGAAGACTAAGAGTAGAATTCCACATGTCCTGGACTTAAAAGAACTTGCCTATACCAGAATCATCTGGAAAGCTCATAAACATAGATTCTAAGCCTCCAACTATAGTAGGTCTGAGCTATAGCCTCAGAAATCTGCCTGATTTATAAGCATCTCAGATGATTCTGATATAGGTGACCTTTGGATGACACTTTAAAGAACGCTGCCTAGTAGGGGACACAGCCAGATAAAACATAAAGAAAAGCCTGTAGTTGGGAATGATTATGGTGTTGGTGGGCAGTAAAGAGGTACCTTCATGGGAGAACTGGGTCCCTGTTACGGAATAATGGGATGAGAGTACAGAGGCAAGGTCAGGTCGGCACATGCAAAACTTTGGATGTCAGTCTGAGGAGGTTGAACAAATTCCACATGTCATAGCATTTTAGCTATATCAAAGAGGTCATTAAAGAACCACTGGATGTTTTGAATAGAAAGGTGTTTTCATGAGACTTATGTTTTAGGGAAGTTATTCTAGCAGCAATGTCTAAGATGAATTGGAGCAAAAGGAACTTGAGAGCTTCTAAAGCCAGGAAGCATCAGTTGTATTTGTCCAAATGTGAGGTGACAAGGATTCAGACTAAGGTGGTAGCAGTGAACAGATATAAAAGGCATACATTGGAAGGACTGGCAAGGCACCAAAGTGTTGCAGAGGATGAGGGTGTAAAAAGATCCAGAGAGGGCTCTAAGGTTTGCTACTAGAACTAATGAAAGGTTGAAGATGGCACTGACAAACATAGGATGGTGGTAAAGGAGAACAGATTTCCTGGGAAAATGAAGAATAGACATTTGGACACACTCGATCAGGATTATTTTTTAAGATTTTTTATTTTTATTTATTTGAGATAGAGCAAGGGAGAGAGCACAAGTAGGGGGGGTGAACAGAGGGAGAGGGAGAAGCAGACTCCCTGCCAAACAGGGAGCCTGACGCAGGGCTCGATCCCAGGACCCCAGGATCATGACCTGAGCTGAAGGCAGACGCTTAACTGACCTAGCCACCCAGGTGCCCCTCGATCTGGATTGAGAGGAGAAAATATTCAAGTAGAGACATCTGGCAATTAGAGATACTGATTATAGACTAAGAAAAATGCAGACCCTAGGTCCTAATAATGGTGACATGACCCCAAACTGTATTTTCTCTGTTGGGTTTTGTAAGAAAAAAAATTATTGTTGATACACCATGAATGATCTTTATGTATATATTTATTTTTAAATTGTAATATTTATCATCTATGATAGAGTAGAAATAGAAACTGCATAATTTTCTTAGTTTTCTCTTAAAGTTGCTTTAAAAATGTCAGTGCAGGGGCTCCTGGGTGGCTTAGTTGGTTAAGCGACTGCCTTCAGCTCAGGTCATGATCCCAGGGTCCTGGGATCGAGCCTCGCATCGCGCTCCCTGCTCGGCGGGAAGCCTGCTTCTCCCTCTCCCACTCCCCCTGCTTGTGTTCCCTCTCTCACTGTCTCTCTCTCTCTGTCAATTAAATAAATAAATAAAATCTTAAAAAAATGTCAGTGCATTAAAATGTCAGTGAAGATTAAAATGTTCCTTTAAGAACCAGGGTAATGCTTTCGGGGGAGGTATTTGGGCTGAAATTGCATGGATTTGATTTTAGTGCAGAAGGTAGTACAGGTACTCTCCTAATGGCTGGCCAAATAAAAACTTCTACCACATCAAGGACTTGGAAGTGTTCAGAATTTCCAAGGGCAGAAGACTCTGAGGAAATAGGTAATAATGAAAAGTGGAAAGGCTGAATTTGGTTGATTTATAAATAGCTAAGATTGTTCATATTGTGTTTTGGAACTTTGTAGGAGGGAAAAACCCAACTCTGGTTCATTGTGACAAAGGAATCAAGCAGTTCCAGCAGAGGAAACAAACATGTACTGCTTTAAATAACATATAGATATGTCAACCAAAGTGTTTATTTTTACCACAGTTTACAAATTATATAAAATTTTTTAATCTTTCAGGAGGTCTGTGATGTCTGTTCTCAGATGATCAATATATCTGAAAAGAAGCTATGTACTATTTTTTTTTAAGTCTCCACGGACCAGTGAGCATGCTATGGGCCACGTATCATTTAAAGGAACCATAGCCAATATAATAACCATTATTCATTGACTATAAAGAGATCCAGAGAAAGTTTTGCAGAACAGCCTGCATTGGACATTTAGGCCAAAAATACCAGACATCACTTCCTCTGCCAAACAGATGTAAATGGATATTTGTATTTATTTTTCAAAAACAAAAGCAAACAAAAAATAAGTAACTTACAAGTTTAAGGACTAAAATTCAAAGCCTCATCTTAGAAGTGATGAGAATTCTGCCAATACATAATATTTTCAGTGATTATCTGTGTAGGTCAGGAAAAGTCCATGTTGACAGGTGAATTTTCAACTTCAAATGGTAAAAGGCAAATGGAATTTGACCTGGCTATTGATAAACTGTGTGATTATTCTCTGCCATACTGGGAAGGCGTCCACAGTGATACTGGAAAATCCTCTAAAGGCTGTTTTGTTTCTGACTGGAAACTTTGTAATGTTTTCTCGGTGATAGTTTGGTAGATTTTTAATAGTCTTGGTAGGTAGGCTTGCCTACAATATTTTAAATAATTAGTTGTGTATGGGCAGAAATTAAATATTCACAGGTAACAAGCTTAATTATTAAAAAATATTTCTTTGAAGATGATGCAATAATGGCTAGTGTTGCATTTACTCTTTGAAGCATGGGCAGAGGAGAGTATCTACACTTAATATTTAAGCTGATTGCATTGGCTGTAAGAAAGTGCCCTTCAAATATGTGAAAAGTGGTTGGCTTCCTTTGTAGCCTATATGCAAAGTGTAGGGGAGGAAAACTTTTTCCTTCTTCCCCTCTAGGTTCTTTGGCTACTTCAGTAATTAAATTGACATAAAACAGATTAACAGGAGAAAAACAAATTTCATTTCTCATATACAGGAGTCCCAAAGATATGAGGCTCAAATAAGTGACCAAAGCAGAAAGCTTTTATGCCTTTTTGATAAAGAAACAATAAATTTGTGAAAAATTGACAAGACAAAGGAGTTTAGGCTTGGGGTAGTAAATTAGTGAAAAAGTAGCAAGGTTGTTTATATAGCCTTCTTAAGCCTAAATTCCCCATCTCTGGTGATAAGGATGCCTTATACCCTCCTGATACAGGGAGAATACCTTCACATGGGAGATTTATTTCTTGTTTTCAGGGGAGCAAAGGAGGGTCAGAGTGTCCTTCTAGTACTGGCTGTTTTTCAAGTAACTTTAATTCAAAATAATCAATATGCCAAAGTGAGCACACTCTGCCCCCCCAAAATCATTCATTGTTTTAAAAGCCCCCCAGAATGAGGCCATCTGTCTCTGCCAAGGTAGATTATTCACTTCATGCCCCTCATTTAGGCTGGCTACATGTTTCAGCCTCCGAGGAGAGTTTTCCCAATGATGTCAACTCAGCTAGTTTGAGGGCAATTATGCATTTCTGCAATCCCAGGATTATCCAAATTAGTTTGAGGACAATTATGCATTTCTGCAATCCCAGGATTATCCAAATTAGTTTGAGGACAATTATGCATTTCTGCAATCCCAGGATTATCCAAACCTGATGCAAGATACAGTTGGTGGTGCAGCCCTGTATTCATTCTCCATTCTTCCTCCAAGTGACCTAGCCAGTCATAGCTTGGGAATCTAGGGGGTATGAAAATAAAACAGCTGTGAGTAAAATTACCTATTGCCTAATGCCTTTCTCTATTTGGCCACCAGTGCTATTGTTATGAGGGTCCACAGACTGAAAAGGAGCTGGTGCAAAGGAAGGCATGTGAAACCTTTTTCTGCAGGTTGAGCCCACCCACCCCAAAGAGAAAGGTGAGTTGCATATCAGACCTCTTTCAGACATCTTAAAAAACAAACAGTGTCAATTCTAATACTTCTCTGAGCGTGCATTATTTCTTTCCTACCTAATATTCATTGAAATATATTGCTGCTTGTTATATTCTTCCATGTAATTCTAGAATAAGTCCCTGCCACTTCATTTGACAGTTTTACCACTATGTTGTTTTTTTTTTTTCCTGTTTCACCAGTAATAATGGGCCCTTTTGATGTTTTGTATGAGGAAAAAATATGTACCATAAAAAGATATCTATTAGAGGTAAGCTTCATAGAACATGGATTTTTTATCTATCCTGGTCACTGATATATCCACAGTATCTGGCACTTAATACTTTGAATGAATAAATGAAAGAATGAATAAATGAATGAATGAAAAGTTATATGCTTAAAATATGAATAAAATGACAAGTCATATAGAAATGAAGTTACTTTAACAACAAATTAGTTTCTCAAGCAAAGCTTAGTGTTGTTCACCAAGATGGATCAATCGTGCCACTTGGTAGAAGTTCTTTACAAATTAGCAGTAGCTCCTCATAGCCTAAAGATTCTCCTTTCAGGAAATTGATCATTACTATGATTTCAATAACTCACAGCAGAAATTCCAGTTTGCCACTTTTCTTCTCAGTGCTATATAACGGGATCTTCAGCCAGTGCATTTTAAAGTTTGAATACATCAGTATTCTCTTTTATTAAGCAGAGGGTGCTGCATCAGGAATTCTCTGGTGGATCCACTCGTTGTAGTCAGGGATGGCTATTCCACTGGAACATATTCTCTTATGTAAAAGTAGCCAACCATCTTTCTCATTAGTGTGAATTTTTACCTTTCTCACATTATTGAACAGGCAATACACCTTTTAATGTTTGGTATATATTGGTCATATTTCTTACCTAAAAGTCAAATTACATTTGGTTGTGAAATCCTCAGGTAAACAATGCGCAGCTACATAATTAAAAGAAATTAAAACTGGAAAAGGTCTCAATGTATTGCAGTATTTCTCCATTTCTTGGAACATTTAACACAAGGCTCACTTCTTTTGTTAAGTATTTTACTGCCGGTTTTAACAAAATGTCTTTCCTCCTTGTACATTTGAATTAAGAGTAAAATGACAAGCAGCATTAAGAATGTATTAGAAATTGCCTTCATTCCATCATCTGGTAAAGCCAAATCTACATCTTGCCTTACACTCTATTACTGACACTAAAATATATATACTTTGAAAATTCTAACATGTCTCTCTTACCATTCAAATTTTGTAGCTTGTAACAACATATATAGAAGTCAATGCCCTATTCTTTAAGAACTAATGCTCACAAGAGGATTAATAATTATTAAATTAAATATGTAATGTATAGTTTTATATATACCATATATATGAGTTGTGTACATAATTTACTAATTTGCTCCATTGCAATGGTCTCTTTAAATTCACTGTTTCTTTTATTCCTCCACAATTCTTCAATATATATGATGGGGCTCAGGGCAGGCTGCCCCAGAAGGCGTCACTTTGGCATGTGGTTTATTTCAAGCTGAAGACAATCAAGGCCCAAAGGATTCAAGAAGAGCTTTTATCTCTCCCTTAACTGCCTCTAAGAATGTAGCTAGAGGGCCTGGTCCAGGAAGACAGCTATATAAGTACAGAGAGTCCGGGCTAGGTGTGGTAAGCTGGAGGGAGCTCCACAGGGCCTGGAGATCCGGTTCCTCTCTGTGTCCCATTGTCTGCATGGCATGACAAACATTTGTTTACCAAACATTTGCTCTTCCCATCTTCCTGTGAACAGTCTTCCTTCCCTTTGAAGCCCCAGACCCCTACCCCTCTCTGCTTAACTTAGCATGGTATATAAAACTCAATTGCCTGCCATTGAAGCTCTCATGTTTATATGAAGTTCCTATATGTATGAAATTCAATTTTTTCTCCTGTAAATCTGTCTTATGTCAATTATTAGACTAGCCAAAGATCTAGAAGGGAAGAAGGGAAATATCCCCCCCACACATACATAATCTTTTCTACGCTATCAACACTAATCTGTGTATAATTTCACCTTTGTATGCATTTGGCATATTCTTCACTCTTATCTCTGTCCTCAGGAAAATGATTTCAGGCATGGTATGAATGTTGGAATAAAGATATTATTAGCACTTTAAAAAAATAATTTCCCTTTCTCTAGTGGGAATTTCTCTAAGTATGAATATGAAACAAAACCTCCCATTATTTGCTTTAAAATTCCATATTACTACTATTACACTTTTCAGAAATTATCCCAAGAAAATAATCTCCCCATTCCCTGAGGAAAACCTACACAAAAATGCTCATTACAACAGTGTTTATAAATGGTTAAAAAATGGGACCAACGTAAGTGTCCAGTTACGGAATCCCAAAGATAATGTTACATCTGTGCTGTGGAATACACTGTAGCCATTAAAATGGAAATTATGACTATTACATAGTTACCTGAAAAAAATAAATATATTAGGTAAGGTATAAAAAGCCAAATGCAAATTTGTATCTATATTATGATTACAGGTAGGTCAAAACAATATATGTATATACATGGGAACCAGAAAAGAGCAAGGAACAGTGATAACAGATAAGCTGTTTGAGGTGTGGAATAGGAATTTTAATTTTAAAAATGTTTTTGCTGTTACTGTTATGAAAGTGTTTTATTTTTTAATGTATTTTGAAGTTTCCATATAGCCATGTTTCCCCTAACCAACTGCTGATGATAATAGACTGTAATTAATGCATTGTTTTATCTTATTTAGCCTTTGGCGTTGCACTCGGGCAGTTTTATGGTTTTATGACTCAATAATGACAGAACAGTTTCTTAAAGTCTAAGTGACCTCCAAATAGCTAAAAGATATGTTTAGATTCTCTGCTATTAAAGAATAAATAACGCGGCCTATTCTTTCAGCAGGGGAATTTATTTGGGTAACTAAAACATGTAAAAGAGAATTATCTACGTGTTATTCATTGTTCTATATCCATGGATGGAATGGGAGCTAAACAGCTTACATGAGCTTGACAAAATAAGTATAAGATTAACTAAAATAATTACTGTTGTCACAAATTCTAACTGGATTCAGCTCATTCAGGTTTAGTTCAATATAACTTAATGTTTTTGACTTTCTGTCCTCTGACATTGGCATTATTCTAAATCTAGCTCATAGGCAAGTAATATCAATTGTTCCAACACTGCAGCTCCATGGGCAAGGACATGAACTTTATGAATTAGTTTATTAGTATGCTTTTTAAAAATCACATAGAAAATAACATGCCCCAGTGTGTGGTAGGCAGAATAATGGCCTTAGAAAGATGTCCTGTACCTATGTTACCTTACAGTGGCACAAGGGACTTTCCAGATGTGACTAAGTGAAGGATCCTAATAGAATCCTATCCTGGATTGTGATTAAGTTAAGGGTCCTGATAGAATCCTATCCTGGATTATTTGGGTAGGATGAATATACCCAAAAGTCCTTAGAAAAGGAAGGCAAGAAGGTCTTAGAGGGAGATGTAAGGATAGAAACATTGGTCAGAAGAGAGAGATTTGACGATGCTCTGCTGCTGGCTTTGAAGATGGAAGAAGGGGCCATGAGAAAAGGAATGTAGATGAATTCTAGAAGGTGAATAAGGCATGGAAATGGATTCTTCCCTAGAGGCTCCAGAAAGAATGCAACCCTGTCCACAAGTTGATTTTAGCCCAGTGAGACCCATTTCAGACTTCTGACCTCCAGAACTGGAAGAGAATGCATTTGTGTGTTGGAAGCCACTAAGTTTGTGATAATTTGTTACAGCAGCAATGTGTTTCAGAGTGTGTTGCTGAAAAGCTCATGCAAATCTAAGGTTTTTAAAAACTTTTTAATTTGAGGGGCGCCTGGGTGGCTCAGTTGGTTAAGCAACTGCCTTCGGCTCAGGGCATGATCCTGGAGTCCCGGGATCGAGTCCCACATCGGGCTCCCTGCTCGGCAGGGAGTCTGCTTCTCCCTCTGACCCTCTCATGCTCTCTCTGTCTCATTCTCTCTCTCAAATAAATAAATAAAATCTTTAAAAAAAAAAAAGTTTTTAATTTGAGTATAGTTGACACACAATGTTACATTAGTTTTAGGTATACAACATAGTGATTCAACTTCTCTATACGTTATGCTGTGGTCACCACAAGTGTAGCTACCATCTATCACCATACAACGCTATTACAGTGTCGTCGACTATATTCCCTATGCTGTACCTTTCACCCCTGTGACTTATTTATTCCATGCCTGGAAGCCTGTATCTCCCACTGCCTTTTGCCCATTTGGCCCATCCTCCCACACCCCCTCCCCCCGGCAACCATCACCTTTTTCTCTGTATTTATAGGTCTGCAAATCTAAGTTTTGAAGCTCATAAGATACCTACTTTTTTAAACATGGTGAGCAAATTCACTATTTCAAGGAAGCTCAAGGAATGAATCCAATTTTAAAGCAAAGACTCCTTTCCCGTTGTGCAAATCCTCCCAATACTAATATGATTTGTATGCTTACGTTGTTCTTTGCCATATTTTTCTAACACAGAAAATGTTAGAAAATACCCCAAATAAAGCAACAAATGTTGCCTCGTCAGAATAGAAAAGTGTGAGATTCGGGACTTTTTTTTTTTTTTTTTTTTAAAGATTTTATTTATTTGACAGAGAGAGACAGCGAGAGAGGGAACACAAGCAGGGGGAGTGGGAGAGGGAGAAGCAGGCTTCCCGCCGAGCAGGGAGCCCGATGCGGGGCTCGATCCCAGGACCTTAGGATCATGACCTGAGCCGAAGGCAGACGCTTAACGACTGAGCCACCCAGGCGCCCCAGATTTGGGACTTTTAAGCCTAGAATGTGGGTCGAATGTTTCAGAACTTTAGGGGTCACTGGACTATTGGTAGTGGTGGCTGTTGTGTGTTTCTTATGTTTCTCCTTCAGACAGAAATCTTATCCCCTGTGTACCGCAAGACTTGCCTCGGTTTGCCTCCTGATCTGGAAGTGAAATTCCCAAGAACCGGGCAAATCACAGAATGAGATGGGGGCTCACATGTGAATCAGTGCCATTTAGGAACTCACTCCCTTACCAAACAAAAGGACTGGACCCCAGGTGGGAGCAGAAGTGCCCATTACGAAGCACAGGTGGCGCTTTCTAGCAGTTAGAATTGAACGCCTTTTTTCAGCATAGCCTGGGGATGTTTTCAACTGTGACCTCGCCCATTACTCTAAAGAAACAAAATAAAAATTTTTCCATAGCTCTAGGCTACTACCCCACAGTGTAGCAAAGGTCGGAGTTTGCTACCACTCTAATTTTCATGAGAATAATCTTTGCTCATTGTATAGGAAGCGGCCTACAATTTGCATGATTGCTGCACCTTGAACGAAAATGCAGTAAGACTGGGAGCATTCAGCAAGGACTCTTCCTAGATTCCATCTGACACAAAAAGTCCACAGCATGTGGAGACAAAATAGGAATCAGTAAAAGTGTGAAACAAACCAAACCAAAGTGAAAAACATTGAACTATGTAGCTATTTCAGTAGTTCTGTTTTCTCCTACTGCGGTTTATTAATTGGTTTGTGAAACCCATTATCTGCAACTCCTCCTGAGCTCACATTGCTCGTTTACCTAACACTTTATTTTCTAGTCTCTCAAAGGATACACAGCATATCTCCCAATTCTTCATAACTTCCTTCAACTTAATTGGCAAGTGAGGAATTCTGGGCTGTTTGATGACCGTGTTCTGGGTGCCGGGCCGGGGATCTAGAATAGAGACAAGGACTGATGGACGCTGACCTCATGTTGATTTGAGTGTATACCTCGATCTAGGTGGCGGTATAAACAAAGATTTGTCTGCTGCTCTATCACAGATTCAGCCTCTAAAATAGAGTCCACTTGTTCATTTTTTTCCACAAATGAAGATTTGTTGACCCATTGTTTGTTGCTAGTAGAATATATCTCAAACTATGGTTATCATCTTACATTCTTTCTTATTTTTAGGTTAACATTTTCTTACTTTAATTTTTATGTCAAGTTTATCACGTTATAATCTATATAGAATAAAATGTACATGAGTTTCGGCAAACATATGGACGTGAAACCATGGTCATAATCAAGATATAAAATATTTGCCTGACCCCAAAAGGTTTTATCCTGCCCATTTGAAATGAATTATTCCTCCCCAACAATGCTTGAGACTTACCAATCTGCTTTTTGTCGTCATAGAGTAGATTTAACTTTTCCAAAATGCCATATGAATGAAATCAGATAGTATGGGCTACTTGTGTCTGATTTCTTTTGTTCACCTTTGAGATATATCCATGTTGTGTGTGAATTGATAGTTCATTTCCCTTTTATTGCTGAGTCATAGTCCACTGTGTGGTTGGACCACAGTTTGTTTATCCATTGGCCGGTTGAAGGATATTTGGGATCTTTCCAGATTGTGCCTATTGTGAATAATGTTGCTATGAACATTCATGCACAGGTTTTCGTGTAGATGTGTTTTAATTTCTCTTGGGTACATGTTTAGGACTGGAATTATTGGGTCATATGGTAAGTGTATGTTTAACTTTGTAAGAAACTGCCAAATTGTTTTCCAAAGTGAATGTACCATTTTGCAATTCCACCAGCAATCACAAGAATTCCAAGTTGTTCCATATTCTCACCAATACTTGCTATTATCACTTTTGTTAATTTTAGCCATTTTAGTGTAAATGTAGTGGTGTCTTTTACGGATTTAACTGGCATTCCCTTTTGACAGTGCTGTTGAATATTGTTTCATGTTCTTATTGGCCATTTGTGTATCTTCTCTGTGAAGAGTGTACAGATTTTTGTGTGGCTTTTAATTGAGTTGTTTACCTTTTTATTATTCTGTTGTAGATGTAATTTATATATTCTGGATAATAATCTTTATTAGGAGTATATGTATTGTAAATACTTTTTCCCAGGCTTTTTCATTTTCTTAATGATGAAGAATAACTGATTCATTTAGGTATTTGTCAGCTACAAACATGTCTAAGTAAAGTGATCAATGATGCTTTTCAACCTGCCTATGTGACAAAATACTCAAAAAGTTTAAGACTTTTTTAAAGATTTTATGTATTTATTTGACACAGAGAGAGAGAGAGAGAGAGGACAAGCAGGGGGAGCAGCAGGCAGAGGGAGAAGCAGGCTCCCCGCTGAGCAGGGAGCCCGATGTGGGGCTCGATCCCAGGACCTGTGGGACTCCATCCTAGGACTCTGGGATCGTGACCTGAGCTGAATGAAACCAGACGCTTAAGTGACTGAGCCACCCAGGCGTCCCAAGTTTAAGACTTTTGAATTTTAGAGCAATTAATTCTAATTGAGTGACATTTTCAGGGACTCATGAAAATAGTCAGAAGCACAAAGGTAATATTGATATTCTTGACTTGACATAATGAACAAAATCTTCCTTGTTAAAATTCTCCTTGCAAGACTGTAGAATCAAGGATCTATACCTTGAGTACCCTCCTCATGCAATTATTTATTATACTGTTTGTTTAGATTTTTTTAAATTAAAAAGTTATGTTGATTTCATATTTTAAGTATAAAAGAATTGTTTTTTTGTGTTCAGGGAGTCAGAATTCTACACATTAACACAATTCAAAAATACAGATTATCAAAGAGCTCTTTTGTCGACCTCAGAGAGTCGGGGACCTGGGGTGGCGAAGGAACTGAGAAAAAGAGACGACAGTATAGCGAGGCACAGGGGACCCTGAGCAAACAGCCCGAGGTGCCGAGGTTTATTTTCCATACTCTTATATACCTTCCACAGCGATATAGATCTATAATGGTTTACAGCAGGGGCGTAGTAAGGCACATTCCTCCACGTACCCAGGATTAGTCAAGCACGTAAGAATCTTTAAAACAGAATAAAGGCACAAAGAGGGGAGTGCCCAGTGTGCTGTTTACAGCTGGCTTCCTATCTACTAAACATCTTCTGCTGCCTACTTTAGAACTGACCACACACGTCCCGAGGGCATTTCACTCTGATCCTTTTGGGTTATTTTTAACCCTACCATCTCGAGTTTTCTCAGAGATCTTGGAGTCTAAGCGAACATGCGCCAGTGGTCGCTGTGGCGTTCTGTTTCCCACACTGTTTCAGTTACTTAACATTTGAAATACTACATTATGTTAATAATGGGTTTTTTAACACGTGGTTTATGGGTACATATATAAAGAAGGAAGTATCGCACACTTAAATACCTGTCTACCAATAAATCCATGCAGATCTAAGAAAAAATAACTCATAACAGCAGCAACTACAGGACCTATGGAACTCATGGAAAGGATCGGTCAGTCAGACAAAATAATAAAAAAAATAGCCTCATTAAGACACATAATGTTAAAAATTTAGTTATAAAGGTAAATTTTTTAAAAACCATATATTAAAAATACAATCACTGCCTACAAATGTCAGGCTGCCCTCAGACTTTTCCTCTGCAATACTAAGTATAGGAAAACAACAGTTTGCTAGATACATGTTTTTTTAAGATTTTTATCTATTTTAGAGAGAGAGACAGTGGGAGCTGGGGGTGGGGAAAAGACAGAGGGAGAGGGAGAGAGGGAATCTCAAGCCAGCTCATCGCTGAGCACAGAGCCCCATGCAGGGCTCTGTCCCACGACTTCAAACTACCCTGGGCCAGAGCAATAATCCAGACAAGCTTTGATGGAGGAAAGGAAATAAAAGACATGTGAAACAACATGAACTACAGAGCATCACCTACGATTTATTCTTGCCAAAATTTTTGACCTGAACCTAGTTGAATAAAAAGAAAGTTTAGAATAGAGGAACGATTTATATGATACCAAGAGGAAGCAATCAGATAAATTGAGAATGTGGGAGATTGTACAAAATAAATGGTCTGATTTCTTTAAATATCAATGTCATGAAAAAGTCAATATTGTAGATGAAATGAGACTAACAACCAAAGGCAATGAGGAAAGCTTGACTGGATTCTGGTTTGGAAAAATACATAAA
The DNA here is from genome assembly GCF_004348235.1 of Phoca vitulina. NCBI lineage: Eukaryota > Metazoa > Chordata > Mammalia > Carnivora > Phocidae > Phoca > Phoca vitulina. Next base: position 3,822,847 of record NW_022589742.1, read on the forward strand.
AGATATTTAGGGTACAGTAGTGAAATTTTTAAAAGGAATTATATGTTAGAAGAGATTCAGAAATTGTTAATTTTCTTAGGATGGTGATGGTTTTGTGTTATGTTGGAAAATGTTTTTAATTTTGCAAGAGGCATGCTGAAGTTTCAGGGCTGAAGAGTCATGATTCTTGGGACTTAATTCCAAATGGTTCAAGAAAAAATACACATATACCCAAGCATGCACTCATATATATACATATCTAGATAAATGTGGCAAAAATGTTACCAATTGTCGAACATGTATGGTGAGTTATGGGACTCATTATTCCAGTAGTGGCTGCTTGGTTAAAAATGTGGACTTTGCTGTGAAATCCACTGCTTGTTTTGTAATACTCCAGCATCATGACATTCTGCAATGATAAATTAAAAAAAAATTCAGTGTTATTTTGAAGAAAAAAAAGCAACTAAGTTGTATAGCACTTGGAAGGGTAGGGTGAACAGCACTGGATAAGGAAACGAAAGGACTAGAGAGTTAAAACCAGGGTCTAGAATGTCACAAACATGGCTTCCATCACACATACCCCTTTGGTTGATAAAAGTGAGCCAAGTTTATGTTTTTATTTTTATTTCATGTTGATTTTGTTTTTGTTAACATTCATCTGCTTTCCTTATTCATTTTTAATTCCAGGAAATGGACACCTGAATATCTCACAGCCATTGTACTTATATTCGAAAGGATATGGGCCTGTTCCCAAACTGGCAATGGTTAGTACAACTCTCCCTGGTCTGTTAGACAGTGCACACAGTTAATAAAGCCTGTATCTTGTTTATTGCACAGAGGGCTATCCATCACCCAAGGCACATCCAAACATACAATTGGAACTTGAAAAAAAGAGATGTTTGGCTAACTGTATCTTATACCTATAATTTCCATGCAAGTGAAATGCCCTGTTCCCTGGATGGGTATGCATTTATTTTACTACTACTAAAGTGACTAATATATGGATGACTTTTAAGGAGTAAATTTTAGTGCCTGTCTGTAAAATATATCTTCTGAAAATACAAATTTATTATCACAGGCCCCGATCTCCGCTCTGTTATAGCTAAAAGTAGAATCTGCTCTTCTCCAATTTTGATGTTCCTTTTAAAGTGTATTCAACCTCAATCAAATTTCAGTTTTCCAGTTTGAAAATTTCTGTACAGTGTTCTTTTTTCTTAAGTTCTTTATAATTAAAAGTCACTCGTGTATGCGTGTGTGTGCGCGTGTGCACACGTGTGGATATTTGAGTGAGTTGGGGGGAGAGAGAAAAGGAAAGAGCAAGGGAGGAGTGCACAGATAATTTTTATGTTTGATTGTCATTCACTGAGACACAGTTTATCAAAGATGTTGGGAGACCCAGGTTAGTTTGTCTGTCATTCATTTGTTCACCCTTTTGTTTATTTATTAAACATTTATTGCATTCATTAAATATTTGAGTATCCATTCTGTGGCAGGCCCACATTGAGGACATAGAAATGAATAAGACAAGCTTCTCCATTTTAAGAAATTCCTAATCTAGTAGAGAAGACAGCAAAGTCCAGAGATTTCCATGGGATGCTGAGGTAGAAGAGAAATGATGCCTAATTCATCCTTGGAGGCCAGAGGGGTGAGTTCTATATGGCTGCAGAGGAAAATTACCCAGAGCAGGCCCAGGCCGGCAGGCCCCAGAAAATGGAAAGTTACTAGCAATTCTAAGAGATAACCAGAAGCTCCGCTTGAGCAAGAGATAACCAGCTGTTTCTGTTTCTGTAAACAAGCTTCCCGCCACTGCCCTGACCACTGTTCCCGCCTACAGCCCCCCCCCCCCCCCCGGTTTAAACCCACCTACCAGCAGTCAGCGCAGCCCTTAGAACCTGACCCCCCCTGCACTGCCCTATAAAAGCTCTGTAACTCCACTACCCAGGGCCCAGAATTTTGAGTGGTAGCTCGTCTGGGTCTGCCTGGGTAAAATAAACCCAAGTTCTCCTACTTCTCGGACTGTTGCTTGGTTTCTAACCAGTCTGATTTTTATTTTCCACAACATGGCCATTTTCTGAATCTCACTCAGGTTTTTAGCAAGTCACTTCCCTTCTTGGGGTCTCAGTTCCTCTATATCTACAATGGGGAAATGTTTTAATCTTAGGGGACTGTGGTGAAAATTTAGAGATAGTAAGTGAAAGTAATCTAGAAATTGTAAAGGCCCAGCCATGTGGATAATTTTTTTGCTATCACCATGGTTGCATCCTTGTGAACAGAAAGGTTAGGGGGAAAGTTCCAAGTATTATCAACCACTCCCCTAACTTGACTTGAATCCAATGAATTAGGGTCAAAAGTAGAATATTTGGATGAATAAGATACAAAAAATGTGCTTCCTACAGGATGGGTTTCAGAGCAGCTTGCCCCAAAATGTGCCTCTTTGGCCTGCAGGTTATTTTGAGTTGAAGACAATAAAGGTCCAATGACTCAAGAAGACCTTTTTACCTCCCCTTTAACTACCTAAAAGAACTTAGATGGGGAGCCTGTACCAAGAAAAGAGCCATTACCAAAGATAACTTCGTTTTACATCAAAAAGACTTCATTTAGCATGGCAAACATTTACCAAGCATTTGTTCTTCCTATCTTCCTTGAAATTGACTTCCTCCCCTTTGATGGCCCACACCAATACCTTCTTCTCAGCTCAGTACTACGCATAAGCCTCAAATGCCTGACTGTCAGTGGGTCTCATATCTTCAGGGCCTATGAAAATTGATTAAATATCTGTTTTCCTATTAATCTCTCTTTCATTACAGGGGATGTCTAGCCAAGAACTTACAAGTTAGAGGGAAATTTATTTTTTCAGCTCCAGTTTTGTGAGCTAGCCAGGAGATACTGAGACACCATACTCACTCTGGAGCCTGCAGACAAGATCCTAGAGGACTGACGGAAGCCAGCAGAAAGTAAGGATTCTTACCAAAGTCAGCTCTCCTGGATCTCTTTGTATGCCCAGTAGAGAGAGGAAGGTAAAAAGTTTTCGTCCCTTCCTTTTCTAAATTTAGATTAGCAGGAGAAAGTATTTGTGGAATTAGTTCATTGGGCATAGTGACTTTGGTAAAGATTCGTTAATGAGTACTCTTGTTTTCTATTGATCCTCTTACTCCCAGAGATGGACATTGTTTTCTTTTGTCTGTCTTCTGTGTTTGTCATAAGAAGGAAAACCATGAGGTTTTCCTTTTGTCTTGTTCTATGTTCTGAGAGCTTGACTTTGTGAAGAGTAAGAATATTCTCTCTACCTCTACCATCCAGAAGGTGCATATACCTGAGTGCATCTGGCGGCCAGTCGAATAGACTGGAATTTTGATACATGATGTCAAAAGCTGCATTCTTTTTGTCCACTTATGCCAGCTCTCAGGGCAGTTTGTCATAAGGGGACTTTGTCATCTCAACCTTTGTTGTCTTGTTAGTGCTGGAAAAGTCCCATTCTAGTGGTGCCTGTTTGGTGTCATGGATTGGCAAGTCCATGACTGGAAGTGTCTCCTGTTCCTGTAAGAAATGGGAGACATCATTTTCATGACACAGTTCTTACAACCTGTGACAATGAAGGCCTTTGCTTTCTGAAGCTAACTGTGGAGTAAACTTTCTGGATCTTGTGAGGGCTACATTTTTTGCACTCTTTTGTAGGATGCTTCTTATGTCCTTGGTTAAGCCATAAAAAGGTTTATTGATTTGAGTGGCTATTGAGATGAATAGATCTGACTCGTCATTGGCCAGACGATGGATCCTTTGAATTGGAAAAATTTAAATATTAAAAAAAAAAGAAAGTTTAAGAAATCTCATCCTAAACAATTGTCTTACTGATACCTATGGAAAGACCAAATTAAAAGGTAGATACAAGAAAAAAAAAGATGGATACAAAGAAGTATAATGGCTAGCCTTAGGGATTCCCTTAATAAAATGAAAGAACAGAAGTTAAACTTAGAACAAAAGTAAAGTTTATATCCAACATAAATTCCTTTTCTTCAAATCTGGCCCTTACTCATCGGCAAATTCCCTTACCTCCCAAAACTCCTCCACCTTCCCCAGAAAATCCCTTAAACACCCAGATGCCTATTTTAACTTCCCTTTTCCTATAAGATTTACAGAGAGCCCTCATGTCTAATCTGCAGGCCTGGGATATACAGATTACTTGTGTAAATGCTAAAAGCCAGGAAATAAATTTAGCAGAAGCACCTGGGATGGACAGTAAGTCTCATTTTGCTGGGCTCTATAATCAGACTTTGCCAGCTTCAGGTCTTCCTATGCAATGTCCTTTGCAGATATATCCTAGACCTCTACCTAAAGAATTCATGTCCCCTGGACAGCAGAACATAGAGATGTTTTGATTTCCATCTTAGTTAGAAGTTTTCTCCCTGATATAGAAAGGCAAATTCAAAATAGTGTGGTTGAATGGGCAAATTGATCTCTAAACAAAATAATGGAACAGGCTACCTAATTCTTTGAAGATAGGTTGCACGGATGCAGATGAAAAAGTCTTAAAATCAACAGTTCTTTTTTTGTTTTTGTTTTAATTCCAGTATAGTTAACATAGTTATATTAGTTTCAGGTATACAATTAAAATAAACAATTCTTAATTTACAACTTGACTCTTTAGAAAACCAAAAGCCTAACCCTGAAAGCAACTCAAAACCCACTCAGACCCTTTCCTATTTGCTTTCAGATATTTGCAGATAATGTAAAACATCAGGATATTGGAAACAAAATTGTCTTGCACTTAAGAAAAAGAAGGAAAACTTTAAATAGTAATTACCCTAAACTTTTGATAATAGACAAATATACACCAAAACTCTTAGGAAAAACTTGCATTCTTTTTCTGTCTCTTGAACCTGTAAACCATCATGTCTTTGAAATGAAAAGACAGCCCACAGTCTTCTGAGACTGAAGGGAGAAAAAGGTAGAGGCCTTAAAAAAACAAAATACAGGGGCACCTGGGTGGCTCAGCTTGTTAAGCATCCGAATCTTGATTTCGGCTCAGGCCATAATCTCAGTGTCCTGAGATGGAGCTCCCTGTCAGGCTCAGAGCTCAGTGGGGAGTCTGCTCCAGATTCTCTCCCTCTTCCTCTGCCCACCCCCAAATTGCTGCACTCTCATACATGCTCTCTCTAAAATAAATAAATAAATCTTTAAAAAAAATAGGAACTGCTAAAAGGGATCTCTAGACCACAAACTTTTAAGATTATTTCCAGGGACAAATACAAATCTTAAGTCTTCTGCAAAAATAGTAAAATACTTTAGTTATCTGAACAGATAAACTTAACTTATTCCAGCTGTTATTTATTAACTAGTGAGTTTTGTGTTGCTTTAAAACAGAAGCTACAAGATGGGTTTTTATATATGTCTATGTATGTCTGTTATAGATATGGTATTACCAAAATTAATTTGTAAAAGAGCTCCATTTAATTGGCTTAACAAAAAGCATTCACAAAATATTTTGAAATCTCAGAAATAGAAACTAAACAAATGTTTTTCAAGTTCATATAATCTAGAGTAATTTTTGGTAAATAAAAGTTTAAGATTGTTAGTTTGATTAGAACAAGAATGTCTTTAGGGTTATCAGCATTAAATATAAAACTTTATTCTACATGGGTTTACTAATCAAACAAGTTCATGAAATCTCTGTTACAAAATTTATTAGCCAGAAAAATAACTTGGGGTGATGACTGACACTGTCAATGTCTAATGAAGTTTTTCTAAACATGATTGTTAAGAATATATGAATTGAATAGATGTAAATGAAAGAAGAGTTTTTAGGTGAACTTTTTAGCAATGATTGTTTTATGGAACATCTACTTAAAAATAGTTACCCAAATCTCCCTGGTGACTTCCACTGTTGAGTTTTATTAACTTAAATCAAATGATAGAATTGAATACTGAAAAATTAATTTCTAAGAATTCTAAGCTTACCTACTTTTGGCCTCTTTTTTTTTACAAAGGAACTAAAGATATTTGGGTTTATTAATAAACATGCTCTATGCCACATTTTTAAAAAATGGGCTATGAGAAAATGAATGTTTCTAGAAATTATGAAATGTATTCATAGAATTTGCCAATTTAAAGAATACTGGTATAACAGTTCACAATTCCTTACTTCTTAGTTTTCACTAGAAATTAAAGTTTCTAAGAGTTAAAAAAATTTTTTTAAAGATTTTATTTTTAAGTATTGTCTCCACCCAATGTGGAGCTCGAACTCACAATCCCAAGATCAAGAGCCACATGCTCCACTGATTGAGCCATCTAGGCATCCCTCTAAGAGTTAAAAATTCTAATTAATATATTTAAAGCTACTAGAAATAATAAGAGAAACAACTCTGTACATAAGGTAAGTGGGATATATGTTTTTGGTAAGAAAAATTGTGAGGGATGGAGATGAATTTTTGTTGAGGGAAAAGAAAGTAATTTTGTTCTAAAGTAAAGCTGATTATTTCTGAACAGGAAAGAAAACAAGGGATAGACTAGAATAGACATAGGAAGTTCTAGAAGGTTTTTAAAAAAGGAATCTTGGGAAATAAATTTTATGTGTGATTAAACTGGATGAGATTGAATGAATTTGTTGTAAGGGTTTTAAAAATAAGCTTTAATATCAATAGGGTACTTATGTAAAACTGGTACTTAATTTTCTTTCATCTGCTAAGAGGACAAAGTTGTTTGGACTATTGGCCTGCTTCTGATAAGAGATTATGAAAGTTTTCCTTTACTTTTTATAGTAATCTGCCGAGAAAACAAGGATTCTGTATTTTGCCAAAATAATTTCCTATGTTTATCAGGTCTTTGATTACTAAAGTAAACCTAGTCTTCTCAATATTAAAAGAGCTAAGTTTTGCGTAGAATTATGTAGTCTTCTATATTCGCCTGTGATGTCTTTGTCACTTTGGTTAAATAGATAAGTATTGTTTTACAGTAACCTATGATCCTATTTAACCAAGTGTTTTATTTTTTTTTTTTTATTTTTTTATTTTTTATTTTTTTTAAAGATTTTATTTATTTATTTGAGAGAGAGAATGAGACAGAGAGAGAGCATGAGATGGGGGAGGGTCAGAGGGAGAAGCAGACTCCCTGCCGAGCAGGGAGCCCGATGCGGGACTCGATCCCGGGACTCCAGGATCATGACCTGAGCCGAAGGCAGTCGCTTAACCAACTGAGCCACCCAGGCGCCCTAACCAAGTGTTTTAAAAACTGTTTGATATTTTTGACAAACTTCTCCCAAATCAAATTCTAGAGTCTTTTTGACCTCAAACTAACTTTGGGAATTATCAGAGGGTCCCTAGGACATCTCAAAGGATTCTTCTCTGTCCTTATAAAGAGAGCGATGTTACACTAGTTAGACTTACTTGGTATATTAAATTACATGAGAAGCATTGTCAAATAAGTGGTGATAAACTGTCCTACATTATATGGTACGGGTGAATGTTATTAATAGTGTTCTAAAAATTGTATAAAATTCCTAAAATGCTGATATGTCCTGGTATATTGTTATTAGTCATAATTCTAGTTATTATCTTAAAATGTGTGTCACAGAAATAACCAAATTTCCTTGTCAACTGTGTTGTAATGAACTCTCATCAGATCTTTAATCATGGCCATTATAAGTCTTTTGTCATTTATACATATTGTTTTACTCAGATGCTTTTACAAAAGCTTCCTGCAAATGTGTTTCATTTTCAGAGAAATTCATGTAAAGGAATCTGACAAGTAATTTCTGATAACTTTTAGATCATACCATTGAACTGAGTAAGAATTTACAGAACCTTAAAAGAGAAACTGATGCCTCCATAAAACTAACAGAGGATCAAGAACAACCAGGATTAATTACATGGAACTGAGGAGGATAAGTTTAATTTTTTTAAAGATTTCATTTATTTATTTGACAGAGAGAGCTAGAGGGGAGAGTAAAAGAGAACGCACAAGCAGCGGGGAGTGGCAGGGAGAGGGAGAAGCAGACTCCCTGCTGAGCAGGGAGTCCGACATAGGGCTCCATCCCAGGACCCTGGGATCACGACCCGAGCTGAAGGCAGATGCTTAACCAACTGAGCCACCCAGGCACCCCAATAATTTTGATTTTTATGACTTTTTACTTTAAACATTGCTGAGCTTTTTAATGTTTTGCTTTCCAGATTTAAGGAAAACTTTTTTTTTCTCTTTTCTCTTAAGCTACCTATGAGTTAAAGCAAAGGTAAAACATTTATTTTTTTCTCCCTACCTGATCCCTCCAGAATTTGGAAACTCTCGATGAGTACTTTTATGTTTTTATGGTAATATAGTTAGTTGCATAAATTCAGTAAGGATCTCTTCTCCTTGTAATAAGACACAACCAGAAACATTGGGTATATTATGAAGACTTTGGAATGTCATATTTGAGAGAGGCATGCATAGATTCAGATACGCCAGACAGCTTTAAGGAACTAAAGCTGACTTTAAATAAAATTATAATAAATAAATGATAGTGAATAAATAAAGCCCCTTGAAAATATTGGCCCAGTACCTTGCTTACAGGGTTCCCAGGAGTGTTACCAAGTGATTAAGGAAGGCCACTTTCTGGCAGGCCCGGGAACCTCAGGACATTTTGGGGACCTCAAGGAGAGAAGAATGTACCCAAACCTATAGATATTACAGGCAAAGTCTGATGGCAAGTCCTTGGCTCGGCTTCTTAGCCTTGAGAAGCTGTTAAAAATTTAATCTAAAATTTCTTATGAAAAGTTCTAGCAAAGCAGATTTAAAGAAACTTATATGGCCAATCACTATTCTTACTAAAAACTTATAAAACTGGAGCTGAAACCAAGAGTCAGATGTTTAACTGACTGAGCCACCCAGGAGCCCTATCAATTGCTCTTCTTGCTGTAATGATGTAAATAATTGAGCCAAGTTTATAAAACTAGACTTATTTTGCAAACAAATTATTCTTACTGTGGTTATCATTGATAAGAAATGTGGATGATTATAGAGAGAGAAATTATACTTCAGTAGAAAGTATAATATGTACCTGTGGATATTAGCTTCTAGTTCTGTTAATTGTCTTTGAGGTTTTGTTTTCTACCTGCAAATTGGACTAGATCCTGATTTTTTTTAGTTTGCTCCAGTATCTGGATGCAACTCTTCAAACTAACATACCCAAATTTTCTCCCACCTTTCTGACTTGAAATTATTGAGAACTACACTTTTTCCAAAGCCATGCGAGCTAAAGTTGGACAACCTGATGTAAACATCAAGCTAAAGTTGGACAACTTGATGTAAACATCAGAGAAATCACCACAACAGCTCATGTATAGACAGCCTTTATGCCTGTTGCTTTGTGGGCCACTCAGAGGACCAGAGACATGCAAACTATAAACCAGGAAAATCTGTCAGATTGCCACTGCTTGCCCTCCCTCCATATGAAAATGCTTTGTGCTGGACATCTGCAACTCTTCTCAACTGGCTGCCTTCAAAACCCAGAAACTGAGATTATAGTCTGCTCCAATCATTAACCACTGTTTTCGTTGCCATAGAAATGCCTCTTACTAAATGCCTGGTTGCTTGTGCAATATAGGCCTAACTTTGGGAGCTTAACTGCATTACTGCCTCCCGAAATGAGTCACAACTGTTCTCAGGACTAAAAGACTGGTTCCATGAGATATAGAGCAATCTAATGCTTAGCTACTAACCCAGTTCTGCTCTCCACAGCCAGCAGCTCAGCTTTTAATATTAAAAACCCCAGCGAACTGATGGGGTTCAGGCCAGTTTACCCCAAAATGTGCCACTTCGGCATGTGGATTATTTAAGAGGTGAAGACAATAAAGGCCCCACAGGCTCAAGAAGAGATTTTACCTCCCCCTTAACTGCCCAAAAGAATTTAGATAGGGAGCCTGTACCAGAAAGAGAGCTATTACCAAAGATAGAGGTTTTTTTTACATAAGAAAGATATTTTCTCTTCCCATCTTCCTGTGAACTGTCTTCCTCCTTTTTGATGTCCCAAACTCCTATCCTCATTTCTTTAGTTCAGGACTGTATATAAACCTCAATTGCCTGACTGACTGGGTTGCATACCTTTAGGGCCCCTATATATATAAAATTAAATTAAACGTGTTATTCTCCTATTAGTCTCTCTTCTTTTACAGGGGGGTGTCTAGAAAGTAGAGGGAAATTTGTTTTTCTTCCTCTATACAAGCCTGAGGAATCCTTCACTTTGCCCAATAAATCCTAGTCTAGATGAATCCTTTTATTTGTCCCTAGTGCTCCATCCTCATGTCATTATGCTGATATTTACAAGGTCAGCTGTCTGCCTAGATTATCATGTTGTACCATCTATTTTGGTTAGTCCTCAATCGCTTTGCAGTTTTTACCATCTATAAGCACTTGGTATGGAATATATAATATGGTTGGCTTTTATTTGCAACATACACCTTTCTGTCTTTCAAACTAGATGTCACTTCTAAAAAGTACCCTCTTAGTCCTCTCAACATTATCTAGTTCTCACACATGCAGTCATTTATTCATCCAATTAGCATTTAGTAAGCACTCATTTTTAGCTAAGGCATTAAACTAAATGCTTAATTTTCTCATTTAATACATATAACAACAATTTGAGCAGGCACTATCATTATCCCCATTTTACACTTCTAAAAAAAATTTTTAGACAGGGAGGTGGGAGGGGCAGAGGGAAATGGAGAGAGAAAATCTTAAGCAGGCTCCCTACCCAGCACAGAGCCCAACTCCATGCTCAATCTCACAACCCTGAGATCATGACCTGAGCTAAAATCAAGAGTCAAACGCTTAACGGACTGAGCCACCCAGGCACTCTTCATTTTATGCTTTTAAAAGTGAGGCTATGTAGTGGAGGAAAAACAATCTCCCCTCTATCCTTCTAGGTTCTTGATTGAGATACCCCTGTAATAAAAAGATAGATGAACAGGAGAAATAAGTAAGAAAATAACCAAGTTCAATAACTTGGATACCTCCTGTATCCATGGGAGAGACCCAGAAAAACTGAGCAACTCTCTGAAATGGCCCAAGCCACTGACCTTAAATACCATCTTTAGCTAAAGACAAAAGAAAGATGTTGGTTGGGGGAGCCAGCTATGGGATGTAACCAGTAAAAGCCTAGCAAACAATGGTAAGATTGTTATGCAGATTTAAGGTGGGGGCCTTCTCCACTGATAAGTTTCTACAGATTTAGATTCATCCTTCTCTTTCTGATACAAAGAGGGAGACACACTTACAAATGGACATTTCCCATATAAATGTAAATGTTCCTTATAAAAAGGTAACTTACTACTCATTTTAGAGCTTTTCCTAAGTCTGCTGTTTCTTAAAAATAACCAACTCAAAATAATTGTCTGGGAGCAAAAATGTCCTGTTCCCTTCAGGGTCCTTCTAGCCAGATGAAGAATCAAATTGACATGGGACAGATTAACAAGTGAAAATGAAATTTAATTTCATACATATGGGGAATCCACACAGACGTGGAAGTTGCAAGGATAGGCAAAAGGAGGTATATATGTCATCCTGAACTAAGGAGAAGTTGATAGCAGTCTGGGACTTCAAAGGAAAGGATTGCAGTTCACAGGAAGATGATAAAAAGTAAGCACTGGTACACAAGTATTTGCTGGGCCATTCAGAAACAATGGGACATGGAGGATTTTGATCAAACAAGCTTTGCTAGGTTCCTCTCTGTCTACCATACCTAGTTCATATCATAATGTAGTTGTCTAAGGCAATAGCTCTTTTCCTGGAGCAGGTCCTCTGTCTAAATAAAAGAATTTAGAAGGCAGTTTTGGGGAAGGTAAAAAGCTTTTCTTTGGGGGCTGGCAGCACAGGGGGTGAAATAATTCATCCAAGGCAGAACAAAAGAGATAGAAGTTCATTGACTACACCGTAAGGGAGCAGTAGGCAGGACAGCAGAGGAGAGACTGCCTACCACAAGGAGGTGGTGAGGGGCCATGATTATAGGGCAGAGCAAGGGAGTATGGGGATGGCTGGGCTTTTCCATTTTTTGGTAATCTGTGCCTGGTTCTATTTGGTCATTTAGGGCCTATGGCTATTTCAAGGTGGGTTGCTTAATGAGCCTCTTTGCATTCACTCAGTGGTCATCGTGGGCCCTTGCGCCTTGTGCAAGCTTCCATTGCTCAAGCCTAGTGCCTAAAAGTGTCCTCTACATTTTCCTGAATCAGCTGGGTTTTGATTGCTTTTAGCTCAAAATAATCTTTATGACAAAGTGGCATATTGGGGGGGGCCTGCCCTTGGCCCCTACATAATATGTTAAAGAGGCATATTTGGGGGTGATAAATTCTGCTCCCTTTCAACTCCCTTCATCCAGCACAGTTCTGTTAGATTTTAGAAAGGCAAAACGAATATAGTTTTAACATTCGGTAACTTGAAGTAACATTTTTGTCACTCAGCACATCATTTTGTGAGTCGTCCATTACATGTTACATACATTTTTCTCTTTCCATAGAAATTAATAAACATGTTATAACTACTTTTGAGGGATATAAAAATTAATATTACAAAGTTTTAAGTTTGAGATAAATGTTTCAATTACGACGTTGAATGTTACATTTTTGATAGAGATGATCTATGTGCTATAAAAATCCAAAGGCTCTGGCTGGATAGATATGTTTCCATTTCCTCCATTATTGCCTTATCTTTCATTTCCTAGCCAAGAGAAAGAGAATTGAAAAAGAAAAAAATGATCAACAACAAGTGTAACTATATTGCCCTCATAATTTATTTTCAAGGCTGATGTTGGAGAAAAAGTTAAATGAAAATTAAGACTCTTCATTCTTTAAAATATATTAATAAAGCAGTATTCCAATGTCATAAGATAAAAAAAGAAAAATTTAATATCAACTTGTTTTCTGCATGTATTTGTGAGTAAAGATGAAATATTGCTTGGAGAGTTGAAATTCTCAACATTGCAGTATTCGTAGATCTGATCATTAATTTCTGAAGCAGAGCATGCATAATTTGTGATACATTTTGCCTAAAGAAGTTTCCCCAAAACCCCATAGAGAAAACCCAAAATATAGCTAGATTCATCAAATAGGACTACTGTTTTCCATTCAGACCTTTCCATGTTTTATTTCTGTGATTCCTGAAGCAGTCTCTCAAATTCTAAAGCAGGCTTACCGAATTCTTTGAACATTGGCACAAATTAATATTATAGTAATGAGTTCATTTGGGTTTCGGTAGTGGATGACTTTGTTTCAGTTATTAAAGATGCCCAGTACCATTCTGATGTTAAGAGAAATATATAAAGCATCTACTATATGCCAGGCATTGTTGATAAAAAGGTAAAACAGACAATCTTTGCTCTTCTGGAGCTCACAGCCTCATGAGGAGGACAGACCTATGAATCGTCAATTACACAAGTGTTATAGGCATTGTGATAGGCAGGCTAAGGGGGCTGGGCAAGTGCAGAGAAGGAGTTAGCATGACCTTACATGGGGATAGGATGGTAAGAAAAGGCTCCCTGGAGCAGAGACTTGAAAGATGTGTTAGTTCTCCTTGTGAAAAACAAGGAAGTGGATGGTGTACCCCAGGCATTGGAACAACATGAGCAAAAGTGAGAGGTAAGAGAGAAGAGGGCTTGTGGGTGAACCTGCAGGTATGACTGGAAATTTAATATAAGGGCCACTGTAAGGGCAAAGACTTACAGGAGCCTGATCATGAAGGGGAATGTTTGATGCACTGAGAAGCTGGGGCTTTATCTTGAGGTCAGTGGGGAATTGTTAGAGTATTTCAAGCAGAGGAAGTAAGTGGGCAAGTTTGTGTAGCAAGTGTAAACATGCTCCACAGCTCTTGTTGCAAGAAACAGCACAAGATTTAGTTTCAACTAAAACCAAATTAAATCTGGTTTTGAGCACCCCCTCTCCCTTGCCAGGATGGCAAGAATTTAATATTGTTCATGTTTTGGAAATTCTTACTCTTTTTCCTAACTTGTATAGATTCTTTGTTCTTTATTTAAGTTATTGTTTCAGGATGAATCCAGGGTGATTTTTTGCCCTTGGTTTTTATTATGCTTACAAGATTAAATTGTTTCACTAATTAATACTGAAGTAAGTTTTATAGGAAACCAAAGACCAGCATGGTTCAAAAGGTATTTGAAAAACAACCCTAAAGTTTCTGAAAAAATAATTTCACCCAGGGGTTCCTGTGTGGCTCAGTTGGTTAAGTGTCTGACTCTTGATTTTGGCTCAGGTCATGATCTCAGGGTTGTGAGATCGAGCCCCTTAGGGATTCTCTCTTCCTCTCTCTCTGCCCCTCCCCCTCCCTCTCTAAAAAAAATGAAAAGAGAAGAAATAATTTCACCTGTAGTTGATTTTAGCTCTCCATGTGTATGGACTATAGCTTATTTAATATCTTCTATAATGTACTGTGGAGTATGCTATACAAGAGGAAATGGAAAGGGTAATATGCTTATCTCCTTCTTTCTGAAAAGCCCACCCTCTCTCTTCCAGGTCAGAGGGTTTTGGTCTTAACACTAGTCTCTCACAGTGGACACAAAGTCCAAAAGGAAAACTTGTGTATGTGAGTATCTTCCATATTTTCTATAATTTTGGATTTTGAATCTGCTGGAAATAGGAACAAGATGGTCACCTCCTTAGACAAAGAAGCTGTAGGGGAGAGAAACTAATTTTCTTTTTACCCTTTTAGGTTCTTGGCTATAATAAAAGGCAGATTAACAGGAGAAAAACAAACAGAAGTTGAATAACATGGATACCTCTTGTATCCATGGGAGAGACCCAGGAAAACTGAGCAACTCCCTGAAATGGCCCAAACCACCACCTTAAATACCATCTCCAGCTAAAGACACAAGAGGATGTTTGGCGGTTGGGGAGTCCAGCTATGGGAGGTGACCAGGCAAAACACAGCAAACAAGGGTATGTTTGTTATGCAGCTTTAGGTTATTGCCTTCCCCATTGATGTGTTTCTTGAGATTTAGAATCATCTTCCTCTTCTTATTACACATAGGAAGACAGCCTTATGAAAAGACATTTCCTTATAAATGTAAGTGTCCCTAATAAACGGGTAATTCTACTTGGTTTTCAGAGCTTCTACTGTTCTGCAGTTTCCCAAAATAACTAGCCCTAAATAATCCTTATGTCAAAGAGGCATATTTTGGGGTAGCATATTCTGCTTCCCTTCAAAGCAAACACCCTAAACACAAAGATTGTGACTGTTTTCTTGAGAGAGCAAAGTATATATTTGCCTCTGAGGAGGAGCAGAATACACCACCCCAAAATGTGCCACTTTGGCTTGTGGATTGTTTTGAGCTGAAGGCAATTAAGATGCAGCAGACTCAGGAAAAGCATTTTTTTAATGATTTATGTATTTATTTGAGAGAGACTGAGAGAGAGAGCATGAGCAGGAGGGGCAGAGGGAGAGGGAGAGAGAATCTCAAGCAGTCTCCACACTGAGCATGGAGCCCAACACAGGGCTCCATCTCACGACCACGAGATCATGACCCAAGCCAAAACCAAGAGTTGGACCCTTAACCGACTGAGCCACACAGGAACCCCTGCATGATCTCACTTTTATGTGGAATCTAAAATAGTCAAACTCACAGAAGCTTTTCTTTGGGGGCTGGCAGCACAGGGGGTGAAAGAATTCACCCAAGGCAGAACAAAAGAGAGAAAAGTTTATTGAATACACCGTAAGGGAGCAGTGGACAGGACAGCAAAGGAGAGACTGTCTGCCACAAGGAGGTGGTAAGGGGCCACCTGCGCCGCCAGGTGACTCAGGAAAAGCTTTTTACCTCCCCCTTCAACTACCTAAAATAATTTAGTTAGGTAGGGGGCCTGCACCAAGAAGAGAGCTATTATCAGAGCTAACTTTTTGTATCGGAAAGACTTATGTGCATAACATGGCAAACATTTGTTTAGCAAATATTTTCTCTTCCCATCTTCCTGTAAATTGTCTTCTTCCCTTTGAAGCCCAGACCCCTACCCCCTTCTCTGTGGTTCAGGATTGCATATAAGCCTCAATTGCCTGACTGCCTTTGAGTCTTCACATTTTTGTGGGGCTCCCATATAGGCATAATAAAATTTGTTTTTATCCTGTTAATATGTCTTACGTCAATTTGTTTATTAGACCAGCCAAAGAACCTAGAAGGGAAGAAGAGAAAAGTTTTTTGCCCCTACACCCCCCTCTTCCAAAAGTACTTCAGCAATAATAACAAAACAGGAAAGCAATATCCTCCTAAGTTATCTAGGCACATTTGCTTTGAAGAAAGTTCAGTATTATATCAAGAGTAGGTTTGAGGGAGTGTTGTTTGAGACAGACTGGAAGCTTTATAAACTAGTCAGGAAATTCACCCAATCATTTGTCCATTACCTTAATAAATATTTGCTACTCCATACCAAGCACTATTCTAGGCACTGAAAACACAGCAGGGAATAAGAGAGATACAGATCCTTGCCTTCATGGAGGTCACATCATTTTTGAGGATGAAAGCAAATAAACAAAACAAATTAGTAAAACACATAGTATTGCAGATTTTGATAAGTGATGTGGACAAAATGAAGCAGAGGAGGAAAAAGAGAGATAATGGGGAAAGGTGAGTTTTATATAAGGTAGTTGGGAAAGGCCTTACTGAAAAAGTGACATGTGAGTAAAGACCCGAAGATGATGAGAGAATAAGATGTCAAAGTGAAGAGATTCCCAGGCAGAGGGAAAGGTATGTGCAAAAGTTGTGAGTTGAGGTGGGAGCTAGGTCTCCTGGGCTTTTGCTTTCTGTTCCATGAGTCAGTCTGTCTCTTTCCATCTCTTTCTCCCAACACCACACTGCTTTGATAGTTATAGCTTAATAGTAAAGTTGTGTACATCTACCTTATTTTGCTTATTTGCTTCTTCACTAGGGTCCTTTGTTCTTTCATACAAATTTTGGAAACAGATTGCCAATTTTCCTGAAAAGCCTTGTTGGAATTGTAATTGGTATATAATAGACTATATAGATCAATTTGTGAAGAACATCTTTATGATACTGAATCATTTTGTCCACAAACATGTTACATGTTTCCAATTATTTAGCTCTTATTAATGTATTTCAATGCTATTTTATAATTTTCCCTATACAAGACTTGGCAGTCTTTTTTTGTTTTTATTTAAATTCCAGTATAGTTTATCATAGTGTTATATAAGTTTCAGATTTATGATAGAGTGATTCAGCACTTCAATACATCACCCAGTGCTCATCATAAGTGCACTCCTTAATCCCCATCACCTATTTCACCCATCCCCCCATCCACCTCCCTTCTGGTAACCATCAGTTTGTTCCCTATAGTTAAGAGTCTGTTTCTTGGTTTACCCCCTCTCTCTTTTTTTCCTTTGCTCATTTGTTTTGTTTCTTAAATTCCACATATGTGTGAAATCATATGGTATTAGATTCATTCTGAAGATATGTCTATTTTGTTGATATTATAGAACACATCTTCTAAAAATACATTTTTAAATTCTGCTTCAAGGATATAGTGGTGTTAATTGAATATAGCATAGTGGCTATGAGCTTGGTCTCATTGGATGTAGCCTACCTGGGTTTGAATCCTGGCTCTGCAAATATTATTGTGTAAATTTCTTTAAATTACTAAAATTTTCTGTGCCTCAGTTTCTTAAAGTGTAAAATAGGAATAATATATTGTTGGGTTGTTGTGATTATTGAAGTTAGTTAAGATAATTAAAGTGCTCATGATATAGCACCTGACTCAGAATAAATGCTATGTAAATGCATATGCTTTTTCTTGTTAATATTATATATTGTTTTTATGCACAGTCTCCATACTAAATGTTCCTTATTTCTCATAATTTGAGGTAAGTTTTGCTTTCCTTTGTAGACTGTAAGCCAAATCATCTGTAAATAATGAGTTTGTTTCTTCCTTTCCAATTCTTACAGCTTTGATTATTTTTTCTATTGTCTAAGTGTACTTGCTAGAGCCTACAGTACAAATTAGAGTACAAGTGCTGATGGTGAATCTCTTTGTCTCCTTCCAGATTTTAAGGAGAATATTTCACATGTTACATCATTAATAATGATGTTTAGTATGGATTTTTAATAGATAACCTGTTTTTCAGATTAGGTCAGTTCTTTTCTATCTGAATGGATGCTATAGAATACCCCCCTTCTCTTGGTGAAAATTGGAATAGTCCAACATTAAGAGTTTGTTATTCAGTGTTTTTTATGCACTGTGGTGAACTGCTTAGATAATTTCTGAATTATTAATCTAGCTACTGTAATAGCTAGTTAAACCCCAGAGCTTCAAAATAACAAAATCAGGGTAAGAAAATTCTTAGACCTGTATAAGGAGTTTCAGTTAGTGGAGGCAGCAGAAGGTTTTCATTATATCCCATGTTTTAGCAAGGCTCCTGTGTGGTGTTTAAATATGAGAATCCACTTGGAGCTGCTCAGTGAGGCTGCATTATGAATTAATAATGTTCTCTGGTGACCAGGCTTTTCACTACATTTCTGTGTAAACTAACAACTCATAATAGTGTCTCTGCCTAGAACTAAATGCCATGAACAGTAAAAATAAGATTGGGGAGCATCATTTTAAAGACAGTTTATACAAAGGAAATTGTTATCATGCTTTCTTCAGATTTTAATTATCCAATTAGGTTCTGAATTTTAACAACTGTTTACCTTTAAGAAAATCATGCAATTATGTTCAGAGCAGTTATTTTACCAGACAATAAAACTATAGGAGACTAGAAAATTCTCTCTTGTGGTTCACAGAAAATAAGGATAAGAAAATGTACTAAAAGGGAAATGAAAGAAGATAGAAAGAAGTTAATGTGTTAGAGACTGCCAAGGGAGTCAGAACAGCATTAAATATCAGTGGGGAATGGACTTGACTTGTTTTCTTTCTAAATTACTTTTCAATTCCCATCCCAAATGCTGCATGTCAATATTTTAGCTGGTGCCATTTTAAAATTCATCAAAGTACATACATATGGCACAGACCCAGTTCATCTGGAATTCACAAAGTTCAAAGGCTTGGTATTATTATCTTCAGAATGTTGGGATGAAGAGAGCAAAAAAAAAAAAAAAAATTGTCTTTTGAAAATGTAGTCCTTTATATCAAGCACCCTGGGCTCACTCAACAATATTAGGGGAGTTGTTTTGAGTTGTTTGCATATAAGTCTGCAAAACTTCTTTCCTTATGGATTGTAATGGAGGACTAGGTTTTTCTGGAGACCCTCCTTTGATGAGCAAGTGTTTACTGAGTAGCTATGTGTCGGGCTCTGTGGTGAATCAGTCAAAGTTGCTCTTTGGTAGAACTCACAGTAGGCTAGGAATGACAAATAAACAGAAAATTACAATGTTGTATGATAAGTGCTCATAAAAGTAAGCACTGAGGATTGTGAAAACATTGAGGAAGACTTGACTACCTCTACCTGTAGCATTCAGGATGGGGGCAAGGAAGGCTTCAGAGAAGCCCTGGCTTGTGTACAGGAAATTTAAGTTAAGAGTTCCTTTGCTTACCAGTGGAGCAGGATCACCTTTCTGGGCATGTCACCTGTGGAGGCACATACGGCCCCATGCACTGAAGGCACCCATGCTTGGTTTCAGTTCTGCTGGTTCCATCTTGAATTTCTTAAGGTGCCCTACATTTTTACATTTTCATTTTACATGGGGGCTTGCAAATTTTGTAGCCAGTCCTGCAGAGGAAATAGGGGACTATAAAGAAATCTATATCTTCTCTGTCCCCTTTAGGGGCTACTAGACTTAGGATGGGAGTAAGTGGCTTATATTGACAAAGAAAAAAAATGGTACAATGCAATGGACTGAGTGTGGTAAAGACATGGATGAAATATCAAGGCAAGTCAGAGGAAAGAACAACTAATTTTTTCTGAGATGGAGCGGGATAGAGAAGGTGTTCCTGATATACCTTATGTAGAAGAAGAAACAACTGAGTTAGATTTTGAGAAATGCTTTGCTGATTTCACAAAAGGTGAAGAAAGGCATTTTAGTCTGAGAAAACAACATATGCAAAGAAAGGAAAGCATTCATTCGCTGAAAAAAAATTTATTGATTGCCTGCTTTGTTCTAGGCACTATTTTAGGTGCTTGGGGATAGAGCTGTGAGCAAAGCAAAGTCCCTTCCCTGGTAGAGCTTGCATTTTCATGAGAGATCTGGACAATGAACAAATAGGTGAATAAACTTACAATGTCAGATGATAGTAAGTACTATGAAGAAAAATAAAGCAATGTAAGGGGTTAGAGAATGGGGAGAAGGCTTTTAAAATGCAGTTTCTGAGGTGATGACATTTGAGTAGAGATTTGAATGAAGAGAACATGCAATGTGGAGGGAACAGCCGGCAAGTTTAAAGTCCTGATGCGGTAATAGCACTAAGATCTAGGTAAATGTGGATGCCAGGGTGAGTGGAGCTCAGTTAGGAAGGGAAACAGTGGCAGGCAATGACGGTGGAGATCTAGACAGGAATTAGACCATGGAGAGCATTGTAGACCATGGTAGGGACTTGGATTTTATTCAAAGTGAGATGGCTGGTGTTAGTTAAGAGCAAGAAAAGACCTTGTCGGGCTTGTATTTCAAAAGGTTACCTCAGCCGCTGTGTGGGTAAGAGACTGCAGAAGGGTAAGAGGAGTGGAAGCAGGGGGTGATGGCAGTGGCATCATCTAGAATGGCCTTGGTGGAGGCATTGAGATATGCTTATATTTGGGTCTGTGTTGAAGGCAGAGGCAACATGATTTGCTGATGGATTAGGTGTGGGGTATGCAAAAAGATGCTTCCAAGGTTTATGGATAGCCTAAGAAAATGGAAGAATGGAATTGCCTCTCAAGTTGGGTCTTATAGATTAGGAGAAGGAGTTTGGACATTACCCCAAAAATCATAAGTCACAAAATAACATAATAAATCCTTCATTTCAGAAGGATTGTTTTGAATGTCATGTAGGAACTCCTTTGGAGAAATGGGAGAGGGATCAATAAGGCCATCAGAACAGTCCACGTGAAAGATGGACAAGTGCTAGGAGCTGACTTAGAGAAGAGGAGGTGAATTTGAAAAAAGGTCCTGGATTCTTTTATACACTGAGTATTTTTTTAACACCTGTTTTCTAGGCATCATTTCTGGGGCTTGATGATACACCAGTGAATAAAACCAATAATAACTTACTCCATCATGAGACTTACATTCTAATGAGAGGAGAAAGACAATAAAATAAATAAGTAATGTATGCATGAGTTAAGATAGTGATCAATTCTATGAAGAAAAATATAACTGAGAAGGAGGATAGTGTAGGAGAGGGGGTGCAGTTCTGAGTATGGAAATTATACCAGGCCTCACTGAGAAAGTGACATTTGACTAAAGAGGCAAAGGCTTTGATTTTGAATTTCTATAAATCCATTCATTCATTCCACAAATATTTATTGAATGTATACTGTGTCCCCAGACACTTCGTTAGGTACTGTCATTCAGTAGAGCTTAATTTTATTTTTCCCTAACATCTGGAAGTATAAACAATGTAAATAATGTTCTTAAAAGGCCTTGGCAATGTTTGTACTGCAACTGCCATGGCCCTTTGGGATCCCAGATCTCCTTTATTGAATGCCCCCACAGACCAAATGCCACTACTGAAATAGCGGTTATAGGGACTCAAGGGAGGAATTAAAATATTTGGCCGCTGCAGCGAAGGACTCTAGTGAACTGAATGGGAATATAAACTGAGGCTTAATCTGATAATAGTGCTCTTTGAAAATGCCTGTATGGTCGAAATAATGTAGGAAAAGATTTTGTAAATGATAAAGCCACATCTCATCAGAGAGACCTTCCCTGATGACTCCATCTAAAATAGCAGTGTTGGGGGGCGCCTGGGTGGCTCAGTTGTTAAGCGTCTGCCTTCGGCTCAGGTCATGATCCCAGGGTCCTGGGATTGAGCCCCGTGTCGGGCTCCCTGCTCTTTGGGAAGCCTGCTTCTCCCTCTCCCACTCCCCCTGCTTGTGTTCCCTCTTTCGCTGTGTCTCTCTCTGTCAAATAAATAAATAAAACATTTAAAAAAACAATAGTGTTGGTGCGCCTGGGTGGCTCAGTTGGTTAAGCGACTGCCTTCAGCTCAGGTCATGATCCTGGAGTCCCTGGATCGAGTCCCGCATCGGGCTCCCTGCTCAGCAAGGAGCCTGCTTCTCCCTCTAACCCTCCCCCTTCTCATGTACTCTCTCATTCTCACTCTCTCAAATAAATAAATAAATCTTTAAAAAAATAAAAAATAAAAAAAAAAAATAAAAAAACAATAGTGTTGGCTCAAACACCACTCCTTCCCCCCACTTTCCTGCTTCATTTGTCTCCATATCACTTACCACCAGCTGATATATTCTGTTTCACTAAGTTATGTGGGCTTTTTGCCTGTCTCTTTGAACAGAATGAAAGCCCCATGAGGTCAGGGATTTTCTGTTTTGTTCACTGCTGAGTTCTCAACATTTAGTATAATGCTTGGCTCATAGTATGTGAGTTCTTATTCCTTTAAAAAAAACTTTTAAATCGTTAAATATATAGATTTTAGGCAGGAGGAAGAAGAGGAGGAAGACTAGGAGGAGGATGTTATGAGCTCCTGACCCAGTAGAAGTTGGCACCAATAATTCCGTCAGGTATGTCTGTTACAGTCTGAGCCAGTCCTCTGGTCTTTTGGCATGTAGTTTTGGTAGAGCTGGTCAGGTTGGGTGGCCAACCATCCTGGTTTCCCTGGGACCGAGGCTTTTCTCAAGAAAGGGGATTTTCAACGCCAAGATTGAGGAAGCATCAGGCAGATCAGGATGGTTTGTCACCCTCTGTTCAGGGCTACGGGTGGCATTTGAGAATGCAAGGTGCAACCAAGTTAGCACAGTGTGGTATTCGTATTCTACCTCTTCTACTCAGTCATCCTATGGATTTGACAATTCCCTTCCCGCCATGAGGTCTCTATTTTCAACATCTAGAGAATAAGGATTTGAGCTGGCTGGTTTCTAACAGTCCTTCCAGCTCTAACAGTCTGCAGTTCTTAGTGCCATACATAGGAATTGAGCTCATTATATTGATCTACCACAGTGACCTTCTCAGTAACAACTGAGCAAGCTAGCCAACTGAATCCAACCACTTAAATTAATAATTGGGATAATATCACTTGTCATTGGGAAATGACACCTACATTTGTTTTAAAATTTTATTCCAGGGCACCTGGGTGGCTCAGTCGGTTGAGCAACTGCCTTCGGCTCAGGTCATGATCCTGGAGTCCCAGGATCGTGTCCTATGTCAGGCTCCCTGCTCAGTGGGGAGTCTGCTTCTCCCTCTGACCCTCCCCCATCTTGTGCTCTCTCTCTCTCACTCTCTCTCTTTCTCTCTCAAATAAATAAATAAAATCTTTTTAAAAAAATAACATTTTGGGGCACCTGGGTGGCTCAGTTGGTTAAGCAACTGCCTTCGGCTCAGGTTATGATCCTGGAGTCCCTGGATCGAGTCCCGCATCGGGCTCCCTGCTCGGCAGGGAGTCTGCTTCTCCTTCTGACCCTACCCTCTCTCATGTGCTCTCTCTCATTCTCTCTCTCTCAAATAAATAAATAAAATCTTTAAAAAAAAATAACATTTTATTCCAATATTATTATTGGGTGTTATTTTCCAAATTAAGTGATTTACGTTGGAGCTGACTCCAACAAAATTTCCCCAACGCTTTTGATGTGGTCCTTGTTGCCCTTAGGCTGATTAGGGAGGTGGAGGGAAGGCTGATTTTTAGTGACGTTGAGGAAAGACCTCTGTTTGCCCCAAATTGCTCACACATTTGTTTTTGAGGCCTTAAAGTCTATTCATAATGGCATAAAATTTAGGAGGAAAATACGTGTATTTGTCATGTGTATCATAACACAGTTATATTCCCTTATTCAAAATGGAGTATAAGGGCCTGATATTACAATTCTTTTCTCAACATAGATCATCAAGGAGGAACAGGGACACCCAGAGGACTAAAAGGCCAAGATTGGGAAGAGGGCAAAGAGCTTACCTTTGAACTGAAAAAGCCTGTGGGATCAGACATCACCATTTTGCCCAAGGCACCATTATGGATCATGTATCCCCAGGTCCTTATATTCCTCTGCGGTCTGGGTCCCCAGATTAGTCAAGTAGTATTTTTATAGTGACAACCTTCTATCTCATGCTCCTTATTATTTTGTTTCTTTTTCCCCCTCAGACTGATTTACTACTTCAGCACTGATGACACAGACATTTATCTGACCTACAATCCTCATGAGTTCTCTTAACTCTAATCAATTCCCATATCGTTGACATCAAATTTGGGCTCATACATAACTGCAGTTAATATTACATGTCAGAATAGAGATAAAATATTTGCTGTGGATGGTAAATTTCTATGGAATGAGTAAATTTTTACCTGTCTTGCTTTCTTGCCTGCATTTAGTCCAACTTCTATATGTACTGTGTCATATTCCCTTGTACCTTTCCCTTTCCCTTCTTGTCTTGTAGTCTGAGTTTTGCCTCGATACCTCCTATTGAATCCATTTTCCCCCCTTCAGTTTCAAATTATATTGAGTATAGACTTTTTAAAAAATAACTCTAGTCTCATATTTTCCAACCATGGTATACCATTTTGGATACCGTTTTATAGTTTGTCCTTATTTTTCCAAATGCAGTAGTTTCATATTGGCCAGACTATATAACTAAAGGCAACTATATTTACATACTCATAGAATTTCTCAGTCTTGAAGATGCCTCAGAGGCCATTTATTTCCAATTCCATATATGGTACTTAAACACCTTTTCCTCTGTTTTTAAGTATCTCAACTGATGGGAGCTCAATATTTTGGAAAGCAACTCAGTGTAACACAGGGCAGCTCCACCAGCTAGAAATGCCTGTCTTACTTCAGACTGAAGTCTGTCTGTCTCCATAGATGTCTGGCCATGGATTCTAGCTCTACTCCTTGACACTACGTAGAGTGAATCCCCTTTGTCCAAGTAAGAGCCCTTTAAAGATTTGAAGAGAACGATGTCCTTGTGTCCTACCTAAATCTTACCCTCTCCAAATTACATGGTCCTGTTCCTTCACAAGTTCCTTGTATGACATGGTCGCAGGTCCCTATTAGAACTAGTGGATAATACTTATATTATTACCTATTTCATTGCACAAATTTTGCTTCTGCTGCCTAAATTGTTGCAGTAACTTTTTTTTTTTTTTTTTTAACACTCATACCACACCAGTGATTCTCAAAGGGTTGTCCCTGGACCAGCAGCATCGGCAACAACTTCACTTGGGAATTTGTTAGAAATGCAAATTCTCAGATTGGACCCCAGACCTATTGAATTAGAAACTCTAGCAGGTGAAGCCCAGCAAACTGTTTTAACAAGCCCTCCTGGTAACTGTAATTCATGCTTGAGTTTGAAAACTGTTGTATTCTTGACTGATATTCAGCCCCCTAAATATTTCTTCCACGTGCTGCTTCTATGCCAAACTTCCTTTCCCAAAGTACTTAGATATGTGGCTTATGTTTGCTGAATTCAGTACTGCATTTCATCAGATTCATTCCACTGCCTCATTTTGTCAAATGCTTCTTGGAGTCTAATTCTCAGAGTTAGGTCACCAAGATGGTGACTTAGGCGGTTCCTGACTTCACTTCCCCTCACAAGAACAGCTAACAACCCTTCATGGACAAGATACCACTGAGAGACTTCTAGAACATGAGAACGAGGCTGAGGCACCCCACCACACCACAGAGGTCAAGAGATACTGCATTAGAAGGGTAAGAGAAGCAACTACACGCTGACCTGACTGCATTGCCCCTCCCTGCAGGCCGGCGCAGCACTTTGCAGAGGGTTCTGATTCTGTTCTACAATGTACTTGCTAACCTTCACAAACCTGGCTTTGTGTCAACTGCAGTTTTGATAAACTTGAATCAAATACTTGTTTTGAAAAGGTTTCATTTTTAGGGGTGCCTGGGTGGCTCAGTCAGTTAAGCGTCTGCCTTCAAGCTCCACATTGGGCTCCCTGCTCAATGGGGAGTCTGCTTTTCCCTCTGCCTCTACCCACCCCCACCCCACTTGTGCTCACACACTCTCTCTCCCTCTCTCTCTCTCTCAAATAAATAAGTAAAATCTTTTAAAAACAAAGGTTTCATTGTTCTGTGATAAAGCTATGCTCATAATTTTCCTCAGAGGAAAACTTAGGTTTCTAAGCCCCTGAAACTGACAGCTTCTGAGGGGAATGTGTTCAAAGTAAGCTCTTGTGTATTGATTTACTTGTCCAAAGAAGCTAGAACTTGAGGCAAGTATTGGAGAAAGATGTTAATGATTCAGAAAGAGGCAACCCTTAGTCTAGAATGGGCCTCCAGTCCACAAAGTGGAGGCAGTTAATCAACTCTTCTTGCTTCTGTAGCTCAGATTAGCTCTTATGGTTCTCAATCAACCCTGACATCACATTGGAATCACCTGGGGAGGTTGAGAAACTAGCACCCCTAAGGACTCAATTCACTTGGTCTGGAGTGAAGCTTGGGCATGGATTTTTAAAAATAGTTTCTGACATGAATCTAATGTGTAGCTGGGGTTGATTGAGAAACATTGGAACAGGAGTTATTAGGGACTTTGGCATTTACCTGAGTGAGATGGCAGCCACCACAGAGTTTTGAGCAATGAAGTGGCTATGATCTGACTTAGGGGTTAATAGGATAACTGGCTTCCTTGGTGAGAAGAGGCTAAGATATGTGACAGCAAAGACATCCAGAAAAAGTGCTATGGGCATTCAAAGAAATGGGAGATCCCTGCTCAGGGATGATTAGGGAGTCTTCACAGAGGTGTAGGCTGCATGGGAAGCAGATTTTGCAGCTGGGAAAAGGAGGCACGTGAACGGAATTCCAAGCACATGAAATGACATGAACAATGGCAGGGAATATTTGCGGAATGTAGTAACATTGTAAATCAGAAACAAGAGAAGAAAAGTAGGTTGAGGCTCTAACTTTGCAGGTCCTGAGTGCCACGGTCAGCATTTTAAACTTATTACTACAATCTAGGAAAAGCAGTTGAGAGCTTTCAAGCTGGAAAATGACATTACTGAAGCTATATTTGACTGTTTCTTCTCACCCATCTCCCCCACACCCAGTTGCTCATTAAAAATCACGCTTCTGTCTCTGATGTTTCTCCCAAATTTATCCTTTCTCCTTCACGACTTCTATCACTCACTCTTAGCTGAAGTCCCCATTCTCTAAATGCACAGTGCCAACGATCTCCTCCCTGGCATCCCCACATGTGCTATCTGGAAGATGGAGCAGACTCGCGCTTTAGCTTCAAATGTACCACTGTACTGTTTTCCTTTTGCATCCTATTGCATTCAAGACCCTTTTAATTGTTCCTAAGGTACTTCACCAGCTTTTCTCCTGCTCCCAACAAACAGACACACATACACGCACCCTAACCTTCCTTTTGTCTTTACCTTACCGAAATTCTTAGTTGTGTTGTATCGCAAGAATTCCCTCATGTTGCTGTATTTTTCAAAACCAAAATTGTCAGTGGTTACATAATATTTCATTGGCTATCCTCTGCTGTTGAACATTTAGATCCTTATAATTTTGAGAGGTAGTGAATTATCTTTGTGTGCATATTTTTTTTTTATTTCCCCAAGATAGATTTCCAGAAATGGGATTACCAGCTCAAAAGCAATGAAGAGCTTTGTGATTCTTCACACCTATTTCCAAATTGCTTTCCAAAAGTAATGTAAAAGAGTACTGGCTTCTCTGCCCGTTACCCTTCTCAAAGCTCTTACCAGTACTGGGGTAGTCCCTGCATTTAAATTAATAGATCATAACTTGTATCTCATGTTTGTTTTAATGTATTTTGCTGATTCTTTGGGTCATGATATATGTTTGGTATTTCTTGTTTGTTTTTGTGAGATTGTTTAATTTCCTTTGTCCACTTATCTACTTGTGTCTTTACTGATTTTGATAATCTCTAAATATACTTAGGATATTAATCCTTTGCTCTTTGATTTGATAGACTTGTGTATTTGGCCAAAAGAAGTAGCACAGCTCTAGAATATACCTAGAAATACCAAACATTATAGTTTCCTAGGGAAGGAACTTCTGGAAGAATGGTACTGGTGGGCAATGTGAGGTATATTCATATAGCTGGTATATTTTCAGAAACCATAATGTAATTTCACACAAAAAAAGATATTTCTCACTTGCGGGTAATATCAAAATCTGAGGTTGTGATACCAAAATCTGAGCTTACCTTATGTTTATTGTTATTCCTCTACTTTTTCCTGTGCAGTGCAAATTTACTCATAATATTATTCTAATGACTTTGCTTTATAGTTCCGCTGCTCTTGCCAAATAAGTAACTGTAGCTCATCCAAACTTTTCAGGTATTTGTGAACATAGACCATATGACAGAATTACTCATATGTGTTTTCCTTCTGTTCATTAGCATGATGATTATGAGGGTTGTTTTTCCCTAAAATAGGGTTTTATAAAAATTCTCAGAAAAGTCATCTTCCATCATTATTTAATAGTTCAGTTTAGCTAAAAAGTATAATTATAATATCTTTGATTACAAAGTCACAAAAATATTCCCTTTGGAACAAACATCACAGCATTACAAGACCTGCCGATGACCTTTCTAGAGCCCATATGAAGACCTTGTCTCTAGGGAGCAGGGGGATAGAGGTAGGAGATATTCACCTTTTTTCTGTAGTTGGGCATGCTCTTTTGCTTTGTGGTTCTCTGATGCACAGTTAGATCTGAAGTCTCCCCTCACCCCCCATCCCAATCTAGACAGAGTTGGAAATAGTGGTGGCTGTGGTTGCAATGGTGATGGCTGGGCATAAAAGGGGCTCGTCCTCTCAGAGAAAATCATAATGATGGATGCTGGCATTTTCATAGATTCTGTATTATTTTATTTTATTTAATTTTTTAGATTTATTTATTTGAGAGAGAGAGCAAGCATGGGGGGGGCAGAGGGAGAGGGAGAGAATCTCCAACAGACTCCCCACTAAGTGCGGAGCCTAACACGGGGCTCGAAACCACGACCCTGAGACCATGACCCCAGCTGAAACCAAGAATCAGATGCCCAACTGACTGAGCCACCCGGGCACCCCATAGGCTCTGTATTATTTTAGAACAGAATCTGGGGCTTTTCCTCTCGATATTCCTCAAATCCACTAAGGCTGTACTTTGCATAATATAGGTGCTCAATAAAGGTCGTCTGTAGGATGGAAGCATGAAGCTGATGAATGTAAACCATCATGGAATATAAATGTTATGAATTTATTTATTTTTTATTTTTTAAATTTTTAATATTTTTATTTATTTATTTGACAGAGAGAGAGAAAGACAGCGAGAGAGGGAATACAAGCAGGGGGAGTGGGAGAGGGAGAAGCAGGCCTCCCGCAGAGCAGGGAGCCTGATGCGGGGCTCGATCCCAGGACCCTGGGATCGTGACCTGAGCTGAACGCAGACGCTTAATGACTGAGCCACCCAGGTGCCCCAATGTTATGAATTTAAAGGGGAACCTGAAACCCTTCAGTAAAGCTTACTTACGGAAACAAGCTGAAAAACAGTTGTAAAGACTGTGGCAAATTTAATGTCAATTTTTGATCAGGCAAGTTTGTCAATTGTTTGTGCCTCACCCATAGGCTGGGAGAACTGGTTGAGAATCAGCTTCCAACATGGAGGCATTTGGTAGTGATGTTGGTGGGGAGGGGATATATAATCTTTTTCTGGGTAGCATATAGATTCTACACTGAGAGGGGAGGGATAGGGAGGGAAGTAGTTGGTGGCGATGGGGAGGGGGTAGAGAGAGAGAGAGAATATAATATTTTAAATTTACCTGTCCCCAACATAAGTGTGTGGATGGGCATTATATACAAAGCATCCAGTTTCAATGTGCCTTTGCCTTGTAGCTTAGGATTCCCCATTCGGTTTGACTTTTAGAAAGAAGGATGACAGTAGGGCACCTGGCTGGCTTTGTCACTGGAGCACACGACTCTTGATCTCGGGGTCGTTAGTTCAAGCCCCATGTAGGGCATAGAGCTTACTTAAAATTAAAAAAAAGAAAAGAAAGAAGGATGACAGTTTCTACTGTAAAAGCCTCACCACCATTCATTCCCATACTTTGCTAAGAGTTCTAACTTTGCATTGATGTTTCTTCTCTGGAATCAGGATTAAGTGGGTGCCCTCCCAGAGTAATTTCAGGAAAATCAGGTTGTTACGTCACGTTGCTCTACCTGGTCTTCTGTTTCAGATCAATTATTAAGAAGCAAAGTAGTGTGGAGGTTGTACTGTCTCCCTCGGGGGCTTGGTATGCCATCCAAATTATAGATAAAATCATTTTGTTTCCGTTAAGTGATGGCTGTACCATCTGTCCACTTTGCCTCTCCTATTCAGAATCTCAGATGATTTTTAATGTTAAAAATCATTACGCCAAGAGAATATTTTGTGTTATTTTCGAAATTGCTTTTTATACAGTGGGAAGTGCTCTGAATCACTGCAAGTCAAAGCTTTTTGTCAAGATGAGACTGAAGGGTGAATTCAGATTGGAACTGAGGTTAAGGTGAAAAGGGAGAGAAAGTTTGGAAAGTGCAGAGAAAAGCCCCTGCTCCATAAAATGAAGACCCTTCCAAGGACTGTGTTCCCTACTCCAGCCATCTTAGCAAGGGTTCTTCCTATAGGTCAGGGGCAATCAAAGGATGGAGTGGAGTGCTTGGGCTAGTTTCCACAAAACTCTTGACAGGGCTTTTGTAAATAAGATAATATATAGAAATAGGTTATGGGGAGCCTGTGTGGCTCAGTGGGTTGGGCGACTACCTTCGGCTCAGGTCATGATCCTGGAGTCCCGGGATTGAGTCCTGTGTCCGGCTCCCCGCTCAGTGGGGAGTCTGCTTCTCCCTCTGACCCTCCCCCCTCTCATGCTCTCTCTCTCTCTTTCTCATTCTCTCTCTCTCAAGTAAATAAATAAAATCTTAAAAAAAAAGAAATAGGTTACTATATTAGCTGGTATATAATAAGCATCATAAATAGCAGCTATTATATAGTATAGCATATTACAGTAGAAAAACTGATTTGGGATCATTACCAGTTTCACCATTTCTTAACTGTATGGCCTTAGGCAAGTAAGCTAATCTATCTGAGCCTCAGCTGACTTTTTGGTAAAATGGAGACAATGATAATAATTCAGTTCATAGAGTTGTGTGGATTAAATCAGATCAAAGTATATCCAGCCCCTAGAACAAGATTTAACCCTCAATAGCTTTCAGTGTGGCAGCTCTAACTAAAATGACCACTGTTTGCAATGTCACATGATTTCTCTTGAGTGTCTCTGCTGCACTCTTTTTCTAGCTACTCCCAGACTGTTTAGTCTACTGCATTGTTTTTCACCATTCTCCAAAGAATGGATTGCTGTGCCTATTTTATGATGGTAGTTGCACTTAATCTGTTCAGAATTCACCATTAAAAAATAAGTAGTTCGGGTGCCTGGGTGGCTCAGTTGGTTAAGCGTCCAACTCTTGATTTTGGCTCAGGTCATGATCTCAGAGTCATGACATTGAGCCCCACATTGCATCTCATCAGGCTGCACGCTCAGTGGGGAGTCTCTCCTTCTCTCTCTGTCCCTCCGTCCCTTTCGCTCTCTCTCTCAAATAAATAAATAAATCTTTAAACTAAATAAATAAATAGTTCAAGCCCACTTATTTTGCATGACAAGAAACAGGGTCCAAAGAGGAAAGGGTTTGCCCAGCTCACGCATTTTGCTACTGGCAGGACTGAGCTGGGACCCAGCTTTATTGACTCCTTGTCTATGGTTCTTTCCTCAATGTCCTCGTGGTCCCTCTTAAGGACCTGCCTTTTTTAGCACCCAGATCATTCCCAGAGCACATCCAGCCTTATGAGAAGAAGCCTCCTTACTCACTCATTGCAAGTCAAGACAGTTTTCCTAGTTTTGCTTTTGTTTTGTATTCATGACATGAGATTGAATTAAAATTTAAAAATTCAGTTCCTCAATCACACTAGACACATCTCACGTGGTCAATAGCAACATGTAACTAATGGCTACCATATTGTGTAGCATGGATTTAGAACATTTCGCTCATTGCAGAGTGTTATTTAAGTTAACAAGGGTCTTTAGCCTTCTCCCACTAGGGAGAGAGTTCAGAAAACCAGGCCCCCACCTGGACCAGGTCTTACCTTGGCTGCCTGCTCACTAGAATCACTGAACAGAGTTTGCCCTCTTCTCTCTACAGTGGCCATAAGGGAAAGACATTATTAACATCTTGGTAAATTTGATTCATGCCACAAATATTCAATGGAGCATCTGCCATGTGCCAGGGACTGATTGGGCAATAGAGATATATCGAGGAATAAAACAGGCAGAGCCCATGCCTTCGTGAAGCTTACATTTTAGAAGGGGGGAGAAAAACCCAATAAATTATTAAATAAAATAAATCAATAAACAAAATAATGTCA
Organism: Phoca vitulina; assembly: GCF_004348235.1. Classification (NCBI taxonomy): domain Eukaryota; kingdom Metazoa; phylum Chordata; class Mammalia; order Carnivora; family Phocidae; genus Phoca; species Phoca vitulina. The sequence goes on from NW_022589742.1 coordinate 3,855,283, forward strand.
AATACTAAATACTGTAAAGAAAAATGTAGCCATGTAAGGCTGATAGAGTGACAGAAATACAATTGTAAATAAACAGATAGAAAGTCTAAGGACATGGTATTTGGTATTAGAGCTGGATGAAAAAAGGATCCAGTAATGTGAAGATTAGAGGGAAAAGCATTTCAGGTAAGTGGAGATAGATTGCAAAAGGAAGCCATTTGATGTATCCAAGGAACTAATAAAAGGTCCATGTGGTTGCAGTACTGACAGAAAGGAGGAGGATAAATCAAGCTGAAGTTGAGAAACAGCCAAAAAAAAAAAAGAAAGTTTTTATCTTGTTGTAAGTGTGATAGGAAGACATTACAGTGTGTTAATCAAGGGAGAAAAGTGACCCGATTTATATTTAAGGAAATTGCCTTGAACTACGAGGTGCCATCATGCTGGAATTTTCCTGTGTTGGATCTCTTGTTTGCTGGATTCCCTCTTTTTCTGGGTTTCCTTCCTTATTTTGATGTTGCAAATTTTCCATAGCTTTCTTTTTAAAAGTGCAAGGGAGATTAATTTGTAGGCACTACTTATCTGGAAATATATTTTCCTCGTACTGTTGATTGATATTTTTTTCTTGATATAGAATTCGAAGTTGAACGTCATTTTCTCTCATTTTGAAGGCATTACTTCATTATCAAATTAGCTTCCAGTAATGCTGTCGAGAAGTTTGATGGCACTGTAATTCTAGATTCTTTGTATGTGAGCTATTGTTCTAACCTCTCTGTAAACTTCTAGACTTTTCTCTTTATCCCCAGAGTTCTGAAAGTTCATGATATGCCTTGGTATGGTGCCTTTATCATGCAGTGTGCTGGGGGAAAGGCAGAACTTTACAAATTATGACCTCTTGTCCTTCAGTTCTAGGAATTGTTCTTGTATTTTAAATATGTTTGCTCTGTTCTTTCTTTCTCCCTCCTTCCCCTTCCTTCCTTTTCTCCCTGTCTCCCTCTCCCTGTCTCTTGTTCTCTCTCTAATATCTCCTTATAATTTGGATATCTTAAATTGATTCTTTAATTTGCTTATCTTTTTTTGTCTGCTGTGTTTCTGATCCTTGTTTTCAGTTCTGCTTTTTGCATGATATACTGGTGTTTATTGCCCAGTTTCTACTGAGATTTTAAAAAATATGTAACCATATTTTTTTTTTTAAAGATTTTATTTATTTAAGAGAGAGAGAATGAAAGACAGAGAGCATGAGAGGGAGGAGGGTCAGAGGGAGAAGCAGACTCCCTGCTCAGCAGGGAGCCCGATGCGGGACTCGATCCCGGGACTCCAGGATCATGACCTGAGCCGAAGGCAGTCGCTTAACCAACTGAGCCACCCAGGCGCCCTGTAACCATATTTTTATTATTTTTTTAAAAGATTTTATTTATTTATTTGACAGAGAGAGACACAGCGATAGAGGGAACACAGCAGGGGGAGTGGGAGAGGGAGAAGCAGGTTTCCCACCCAGCAGGCAGCCTGATGCGGGGCTCGATCCCAGGATCCTGAGATCATTACCTGAGCAGAAGGCAGACACTTAAGGACTGAGCCACCCAGGCGCCCCTGTATTTTTATTTTCTAAGACCATTTTCTTGTTTGGGGGATGTTTCTTTTTTAATATCATCTTTTCCTATTTTATGGATTTAGTATATATCTTCTTTATCTGAGATAGTTAATTATTATTAATAAGATTATTGATAATATGTTTTGCTCCTTACATTATTTCTGTTTCTTAGTTTTTTTCTTATGTTTGTCTATAAAGGTCTCTATCCTTCCTTTGGAAAGTTTTCTCAAATGTCTGTTGTCCCTTGGATGTTTGCATATTTAAGAGTGAGACAGTAAAAATGCATTTGGAAATTCTGAGCAAATGCATTTTGCCGTTGACTAGTGGACTTTGGTGTGGTAGATGCCCATGTGTCAGTACTTAGAAGTCATTTATCCAGAAATGGATATTCTAATCTTCCCCCTTGGGATCTAGCCTAGATTCCAAGAACTGTACTGGCAAAGGGAGATCAGAAATCTATATTTCCCTATGTTTTCTTATGTTCTTTAATGACTTGATGCTTTACATGTAACTCCTTAATTCATTTAGGATGCATAATAATATATTACAGTCTAACATACATATCATAAGATAGCATAATGTAACATAATATAACATTAGTAGTTTTCATATACATAGTCCAGTGGTTTCAGACAGAGCCTGAGTTTGAATCTTGACTCCACCAGTCACTAATTGCATGACCTTTGGCGGTTACGTATTGTCTCTGTGTGTTAGTTCCCTCTCTGTAAAATGAGGATAAGTAGAATCTACTACATAGGGTTGTTGCATTACAACACATTAATATATGTAAAACTATTTGAATAGTTACTGGCATACAGTGAGTGCTATCTCATGATTAGTTATTATTTTTAATTACTCTGTATCAGTACCAGAGTGTTGTAATATTACAATTACAGTGTTTTAAGACCTGTGGAAGAAGAATTAGAATTTTTTCTGTGGCCTTATCTGATAAAACTAGGACTAATTAACGGAAGCCTTAAGGAGATGAATTTAGTCAAAATAAGGAAAAGAGGGGCTTTTCTAACTATTCATAAGTTCCCAAAGATGGAATAGACCACCTCAGGATTTAATGAGTTTTCTGTCAATGGAAATGTTCAAGAGAATGTTCATGAACCATTTTGTGAGTTTTGTGTCAATGGAAATGTTCAAGAGAATGTTCGTAAACCAGTTAGAAGGTGTTCCTAGTAGCTAAAGACTATTTGCATTGAATGAACATTGAAGCACTTTTAAAATCTGATATTTTACAATCTCAACACCATAATCAGAGAACATGAGTGGGTCAGAAAGGCAGAAAAAGCAGTGTCAGCTTGGCCCTAGTTTTTAATGGCTCTGCAATTTTGACTAGGCAAAAATAAAAGAAGGTCTTCGTTACGCTATAATGGGCTATCATATACAACAGAACTGAAATCACATGTATATAAAGTATGAATTATGGGAAAATAAGTTCAAGTATAGAGAAAATGTAAAAATTTAGCTAAGCTTTGGAATGTCTAGGCAAAACTGCTTCATGACCACAGGAAAATAATCCACATTCCTCCTCAGTGGCATTTATAATTCAATAAAATGAACAATCAATATCATTATACTTGGTATTAAATGTAATGTTATGAGTGGGTGGCCAGTGGTGGTTGTGAAGAAGATAGAAAGCATTTAAGCTGTAAAGCAAAACATCTTTCCTGGCTTAATAGGAGCAAATGTGTTTGTTAATGTTCTGGAATTCAGAATTTCTTCTCAATCTTTCAAGTTATACTATACAAAGACACCTTGATCTCCCATCTTATCGATCTTAAATTTCACTTTCCTTTCAAATAATTACTGAGTTCTGCTCGCAATAACATTCACTGTGACAGTTCTGTGTATTTAAAATCCTAAGTAAGTACCGAGGAGATTGAAAGCAAATGACCCCTGAGTGCCCATGACTAAACTTACTCACTGGGAGTGAGTCCTAAGCTTTGAGTTGCTTTTCCAATGGGGAGATCATATGTGGATTGAGCCCCAGCTCTTTCCGTGTGCACAAAGACACACATTTACAAAGTGCTTGGGTTAGGTACCAGCTGGAATCACAGAACTAGAATGCCTTGAGATGAGACCTGTGACCTAGGTTGGGAATGAAGGTAGTGGATAGAAGTTAAGGGCACAGCTTTTGGAATCAACACATCTTGACTGTACAATCTTGAGTGTGTCCTTGACCTTGCTGAGCATCAGTTATCTTTATCTGTAACATGGGGATAAAACTATGTCATAGGGTTGATGTGAGGATGACAAGAGATGATGTATATAAAATTATCTGCATGCAGCCTAGTGCTAGTAGGCTCTTAAATACTGAATTATGAAAAGTGATGGCCAGTCACTTTAACACTTGGGAAAGGGCACAGGGGATAGGAAGTCAACGTGGATAAAAGAAAGCACAAACTATAGGTAAAAGAATTACAGGCGATTTTTATTTTTTGGTTTATATTTTTCTCTTCTTTTTCCCCTTTATTCTACAATATGCAAGCAATGTTTTTCTAATCAGTAGAAAATAAGAATTCCTCATTCCAAACAATTATCATAACCAAAGTCAATTGTGTTTGAGCTGTGAAATCAGTTCATCACCTAGGTAGTTGAGATCTGAATCTCTGACTGCTTCTTATCTTGAGTGCAGATGGTTTCCCTAGAGGGGCAAGGCCAAATGGAGAAGCTTGACCTTGTAAACTGTGGTCTAAAAATATGCTAAATAGTCAAAGAACTATATGAATACAGACTCTTTGTGCTATAAGCCAGATCCTGTTTTATGAAGTGGGGGTTGCAAGAAGCTGAATAATGACCCCCCCCAAAGATATTTCCCATGTCCTAATCCCTGGAACCTGTGAGTGTCATTTTACATGAAAAAAAAAAGACCTTGTAGATGTGATTAAGTTGAGTGTGTTGAGATGGAGTCTCACACGTAGGCTGTAGGCAAGAGGTGGAGGGAAATTAGATCCAAATGCAAGAGGAGAATACAATGAGGCAGAGATTGGAGCAATGGGAGCACAAGCCAAGTGATGCTGGTAGCCATAAGAAGCTGGAAATGGCAAGGAACAAATTCTCTGCTAGAGCCTGGGAGGGAGTAGGGCTGGGCCGACACCTGAATGGTGGCCCAGTTAAAATGAGTTCAGGCTTTAGGCCTCCAGTGTGTGAAAGAATACAGTTCTGTTGTTTAAAGCCACCAAGCTGGTGGTAATATATTACAGCATCCAGAAGAATCTAACACATGGTTATTGTGACATGCATGAAACATGGTCTCTGGCTATGAATCTTCAAAGACTAGAGGGTAGAGGAAAGTATAAAGAGAGAAAATGACAATATATTGTTAAATGTGACTAAATCTCCCTGTGAGGTCTGAGGAAGTCATTTTCGAGGAGAGATGATACTGGAGCTAGGTCTGAGAGAATTAGTACAAGCAACAGGATTTGCCAACCAATCTTATGGGATGGGGGTACTAGCCCCTTGAGGGAAATGATTTGTGGTTTTGGTCCTATTTGGGTAGCACGGTGCTTAGTTGGTAGCAGTAGTGAGTAGGGCGCAATGGAGAGGCTACTGGACTGAGTCAGGAGATAGATGTTCTGTCATTGCAATGCCACTAACTGTGTGACGTTGGGCGAGTCACTTCTTAGATCTGTGCCTCAGTTTCCATATACAGGTTTCTCCTGCTAGCTGAAGGTAGAGTGTCCCTATGAAAGCTTTCCTATGCCAAAATGGCATAAAGCAAAGAAGCAGTTACCACTAATTTATATGGAAAAATTTGTAAGCGTTCCCAGTCCCAAAAAAAGTACCTCTTGTGGGCTTTTCTGATACCTTAGGATATATCTTACTAACAGATGCACAGAATAAATCGAGATAGAGCACAGATACCCACGGACACAGTTCAAAGCCCTGGTGGCTTGATGCTGAGATGCTGAATGCAATGAATGCTCTTTTCACTTTTTGCCTTTTTTCATAAAAGTGAAAATCCTCTTTGGATTTCTTTCAGTTAGTGAAAATGGATACTAACATAGGTCTTTCATAAAAGCAAAGTGGCATAACACAAACCTTTGAAAAGCAGGGGATAGCTGTATATAAAATGCCAAGTTTGGACTAGATTTCTAAGGGTCTCTTGCTATGAGAATGGATTTATATGAATGTAAATCCATGTAAATATTCGCACAGTTATGCAACAGACCCTCAGAAGACATACAAGCATTTATTGCATAGTATGTTTACCAAATTTTCTACTATTAAGATGTTTATGTTAAATTAAAATAGACTCCTAGCCCATATTTAAATAATACGGCTATAGACATTGAATTGGAATCCAAGGGAGAAAAGATAAATGAGAGCAAAAAAGGTTAGCACTGAATGACAAATGCTTTTTAGTCTTCATGTTATGTCACAGTGATGGAGTATAATGTGCGAGGCTGGAATGGTTTAATCAACCCAGCTTCCTCAAAACAAAACAAAAAACCAACAACAACAACAAAAACTTGCTCTGATTCTTTGCTGAAGCCTTAATAAGAAGGTTAAGACTGTCCCCTAGGGTAGTAGGTGAGATGAGGCAACTTTGCTCATGACAGCACTACAGATCATCGGTAGGATTGACTCAGTGACTCAAAGGAACAGGTGAGCAGAAAGAAATTCAGAGGTTATTAACCAATTTCTCTTTCCTGCTAAGCTAAGGAGGAGCCAAGCTCATAGTCTGTTTTCTTCATGGCATTAGGACCAGCCTTCTTCTATCAGACCATATATAACATTGCATTGGTGGTGCGTATCTGTATGAATCTGAAATCCTCTGTGGAGGAGACTTCCCTGAGGAAGTGGCCCAAGAAGAGGCACAGTGAGTCAGGTGAAGGAAGAATTGGGTGTTGCATGGTGTGAGCCTCAGGCAAAAACAACAGTAAGGACAATGGGCCAGGTGAGAAGCAGCTTGTTGTGAGCAGAGAACCCCACCTGCTCTGGCATTGCTGGAACGTAAACTGTGGGGCAGAGCCTAGTGAGAGTTGAGCCTAGAGAGTTCACCAAGGGCCAGGTCACAGAGCCTTTTGTCTTTGTAGCCAAGAAGCTTGGATTTGAACTTGTAAGCCAATGGAGAACCTTTGCGAGTAATACTGACAGTGGAGTCAGGTGGACCGATAGCTGGAAGAATATGCACGGAAGGCAACCATTTTGAATTCCATACGTAAATAATGCCAAGCATTTTACAAAGCTTACTGGAGAATCAGTATAATTGAGAAGGGAAATTATGAAAGTACACATCAAGCAATCGTATGAACTCAGTTAGAACAATGGTTCTGACTTAAGGCAATGAGTTGAGGTTAGATTCAAGGGCCAGGATTTCTTTTGGGTAAGTTCTCTGCCAGCAGTTCCAGCAACTTCAGTGTTGCCTGAAGACGTATTCTATTTGTCTTAAAGGATCATGTCCTGAATTAAGGTGAAGTTCCTTAGCAGGACTTTTTAAAGTCTCTTTACTTATCTCTTTGCCTTTGGTCTTTCTTCCCTTTATTCCATTTTACATGCTGTGATCTGATTTATCTATCAAAGCATGACTGTGATCATGCCCTTGTTACAAAACCACCATTGACTCACATCCCCATTTAACCACTGCCTAAAAATACAAATCTAGATTTTTCTGTCCTCAGCTCTCTGGTTCCAAGCTAAGGTTCTCCCATTATCTCTTATTATTCCTTTTCATATACCAGATATTATGGCCGAACTAAACAACTGTTTGCTTCTCTTAGCATCATGTGTGTTTCTGACTGTGGTTGTCCCTCGTGTCCTTGTCATCTGTGCCCATTTGCCTTCTATCATTGGCTAGGGCCCAGCTTAGGTGTTTGGTCTGCCATTATGCTTTTCCTGATCCACCTTGTAAAATTCAAGCTGGATGTCTTCTCTTTCCCCCACCCTCACCTGGTATTTTGTCTATACCTGTCTTATAGTTCCTCTACCTTGTGTTGCGTATCAATGTCCCTCAACTAAGCTTACTGAGAGGAGAAAGGATCCAATATTACTCATCAAAAACTCCATTTTTTATGTGGTCACCTTTGCCTGGAATCCTCTTTTATCTGGGAGAAGGCCTATATACCTTTTAAGGCCTAATTCATTTATTATGCCTCCAGTGTCTTTCCTGACTTCCTTTTCCCCAGTGTAGAAGAAATTTTCACCCACCTGTTATGCTCCCATAGCCTTTTGTTCATTCCATTATGACCCCTAGATTGCAAGTATTAATTGAGTACTGGAGTTCAGTTCATGCAAATGTCACCTTTTTTTCCCCTTCAAGTCAAATTCTGACAATAAAGAACAATGGCATGAAATCTGAAAGCATGGGATCTTTCCAGACATGCAAAATTAGCACAATTGATGTATTTTGTGAAAGCATAATCAAATCCATGAGGGATGCCAACATGTAGGCGCATTAAGCCTTATCCAAATGTGTTATCCCACATCTCTTTCTTCTGATTGCCCATGTAGAAGCTACCATACCTAGGATAAAGCACTGCTGGAACTGTTTGTCCTTCTGCCCTCATCAATGCTCCTCAATCTCACAATTATCCTCCGAAACACAAAGATTTCAAATACATATAGAGTATTTCCAATTCATTTTCACTTGACTGATCAAAATATTATTCTTTAGGAGTAATTTATTTCTCAGAATCTCTGCAAGTGTTGTTTATTTGAAAAAAAAATTGTTGCAAACTGACTCTATAGCAATTTGAATGAAATTAGGATTAAACTAATTCTTGTAGAGTATGTAGACTCATTTATCAAGAGGGATTTTTAATGAGTATATTTGCAGGTGCCATATCTATACAGGTTAATGTCAGATGAAGAGGGAAGTCTTCAGCAATTGCCTCAAACTTCAGTCAGCATTAGAGACTCACTTTTCAGGCATGATTTCAGGGCTGGAACCTGGCTGAGGTGAGTGAGACACTCAACTGAGATGCAAAATTTAAGATGTTGCCAGATTGAGTGGTATCCATATTTAAAAGCTTGGATTTTTTTAATCATGTTTTAAAAATATTTTTGATTTATTTATTTTATTTTATTTTATTTTTTAAGATTTTATTTATTTGCGAGAGAGAGAACGAGAGACAGAGAGCATGAGAGGGAGGAGGGTCAGAGTGGAGAAGCAGACTCCCCGCTGAGCAGGGAGCCCGATGCGGGACTCGATCCCGGGACTCCAGGATCATGACCTGAGCCGAAGGCAGTCGCTTAACCAACTGAGCCACCCAGGTGCCCTATTTTTGATTTTTTAAATACTGCATTAAAATATTATCTTGCTTACTGAGTTTTGTGGCATCCCCCTTAATTTTGCATTTAAGGTGGGTCCCCCACTCACCTCACACTAGCCTTGGCCTTTCTTGGTTTATAGCATAGACATACTAAGGTTTACCCTCATTTTGTCTGCCTCACCCCTGGACCTTCAAAACCAGGTGACTAACTCACACATCAGGCTTGATGGTACTTTGCCTGCTTTCAAGATCAATGAATACAATGTATACTTTCACTCACGAGTAATTCTTCTTTAAATATTTTATTTATTTATTTGAGAGAGAGAGCACAAGCGAGAGGAGGGGCAGAGGGAGAGGGACAAACAGACTCCCTGCTGAGTGCAAAGTGGACACGGGGCTTGATTGCAGGATCCCGAGATCATGGCCTGAGCTGAAGGCAGAAGCTTAACCAACTGAGCCAAACAGGCGCCCCTCATGAGTAACTCTTGATGGACACTGTGTTGTCATGGGTCTTGGGTACCATATTAAGTTTACTGAGAAACTCAAACAGTTCAAATTGGTAGACTGCTTTGTTCGTGAAATCCAAAGTGGATTTCAGCAGGTAGTGGGACCTAAGGGATTGGTATATTAATATGTGAGAATTTTGCATTTCTTCAGGATAAAAGGAGCTGACTATAAGAAACTAAAATAATCTCTACTGTTGGCATAGTAGTCTGTAAGACATTTCTTTTCTTGATTCACATGCATCCAGTGATATTAGGTAAGGAGTATTTTTAATCTCTAAAGACTGCAGCACATGATGGTGGGCCTTTTCAATGACCTCTGCTATATAGCTACTTAGGAATAAAAATTAATATTAAGCACATGAATTCAAGGGCATCTGCCCAAATTCTCAGGTGGATTTCCCCATTGCCTTTAAAATCTAATAATAGTTCACACAATACAAGCTCTCACTGAGCTTTCCACTCCATCTTATTAATCATCAGTGTCCTAGAATTTTTCTTACAGAGATTATAACCTAACTCTAATAATGCTGGGAAATGTCATAGCAGCTAGTGTTTAATCTTCAAGTACTTTTTTTTATTTGAATCAGATAAAGATTGTAGTTTGCTTTTTTGGAACTTTGAACATAACCAGAAATTTATATTGTTATGTACAGCATACATGTCAGTAAAGCAATTGAGAATCAGAAATTGTAAGGCATCGTTGGCAATCATACTTTACAGTGCCTTAAGTTCATAAACGGGGAAACTGAGACCACAAAGGTAATACTGTTATTACAACCCATGCTTCCTTTCCTTAGATATACAGTATACTGAACTGTGCAGGTTAACATATATGCAGATTTTTTTTTTTAAGATTTTATTTATTTATTCGACAGAGAGAGACACAGGGAGAGAAGGAACACAAGCAGGGGGTGTGGGAGAGGGAGAAGCAGGCTTCCCGCTGATCAGGGAGCCTGATGCGGGGCTCGATCCCAGGACCCTGGGATCATGACCTGAGCCGGAGGCAGACGCTTAACCGACTGAGCCGCCCAGGCGCCCTATGCAGATGTTTTTTGATAAATACAGTGCAGTACTGTAAATGTGTTTTTTCTTCCTTATAATTTCCTTCATAGCATTATCTTTTCTCCTTCATAGCATTATCTTTTCTCTAGCTTACCTTCTTGTAAAAATACAGTATAGAATACATAGAGCATACCAAATGTGTGTCAGTTGACTATGTATCTGTACTGTTTCTGGTCAACAGTAGCTTAACAATAGTGGTTAAATTTTGGGGGAGTCAAAAGCTATACATGGATTTTTGACTGTGTATGGGGGAGGTTGGCACCCCTACCCCCATGTTACTCAAGGGTCAGCTGTATTTATGTGCAGCCTGTGGCTTTATTTAATGAAAAAGTATATGACTGTAAATATTTATTTGTCCATACTCATCTGCCTGGTTTGGGGGGCACATTTTATCTCTCTTCTTCTCTACTAAAAAATAGTAAGTGCCCTTATTGGGCTAAGTACTATATGCGATGAGTGAAATGGACAAGGTTTCTCCGAGCCTTTTTTACCCCTGCACTTTTAAATCACTTTTCAAGTCTTTTTTTGTAATTTTTCATTTCTTCTTTCACATCTAAATATTTCTCCTAGCAATTGGCATTATTTTGTTTTTATGAGCAAAATATAGGTATTGCAAAGGAAGACAGGAGATAAATAAAGAGAACAGACATTTTTTTCAGTTAGGCTTTGGGGGACATATTAAGACATTTGAATTAAAAAATCACATCTTTTGAACCTGAATTTTATTCCATTTCTATCTGGTATACTGGGGAGCACTAAGATGTGGGTGAAAGGTTTGGAATCAGATCGGACTATCATTCCAGAGTCTGCCATCTTCTAGCCTGAATTTGTCTTGGTTGAGACTTCCTTGTGCAAAAACCTCATGCTTTTGGAAGGGGGCTTGTGGAATATTCCTACTTTTTATGGAGGATTTTCCACTGGTTATCCTAAATGAAAAATAATTCACTTAATAATACTCACTCAGGATTTGAGGCCCTGGTTATATGATAATGTACACAACTCTTAAGAAAATGCATCCTTATGGAATAAGTAAACACTCCCTAATAGTCAAATTCCACCCCTGACTCTTGGCTTATGGACAATATATTGGCTATTATACAAACATGGAGCTATAACTAAATGCTTCTCATATCAGACACCATGCAAAGGATTTCATGGTCTGAAATACAGGAGGAGAAGTGAGCTAACAGAAACACTTCTACCAGCATCCATATAAACTATGGGGAATGTCCAAAATAGAAGACAAAATGAAAACTTTGTCATGTCTCCTCCAGACAGATAGGAAAATCTCTTAGAGCTAAAACTTGATTTTTACTTAAGACATATCTTTCAAACACCTGTTATATCGACAATTGAAGCCACAGTAAATGAAAGAAGTGATTAAGGGTGGCTTGTATAAGTGTAGCCTAAAGGTACATGAAATCATTAATATAATCATGTGAAATTCTCCTTCGTGGGCACTTTACAAAGGTTTTCCTTCATAAAAACCGTGATAGAGAGTTGTAAACAAAGGCAGTAAAGTGTTCTTGAGTAGTTCCCCTGTGAACATACTTGACGTGAATTAGAGCACAATAGATGCATGCAGCAACCTTCTTTGTTTTTTTCCAGGCACTGAGTATGCAGATGCATGTGACATGAGACTCTTTCTATTGTTTTTCTTTTAACATCCTTTCTTTTGGTTTGGTGAAACCTCCTTGAGCATATTATTAACAAATTAACGCTCAGTTCCCTAGGAACTTAGTTGTCAGGAGAGCAAAAATGTACTTATAAAATCCAAGAAACTTGACAAGATGAAGAACTAGCAAAGGCTTCTGGCTCACTCCTATAAAATGCACCTCAGAGAATTCATGGAGGGGAAATAAGTATTTCAACCATGGTTGATGAACTTTTTTTTCCTCTCATACCCTGAACAGAATTTTGAAATATGATATACCCTCTCATGTATTTTAAGTTGATGGTTTAAATTTATCTTTATGAGTTTACACAGTTGTAATGGTTCAATTCTTAATATACTGTGGATATTTAAAATAAAACTATTATCATGCTTTTAAATGAAATTCAGTGGAATCTAAGTACCATTTATATGGGAGCTCAATATGCAATAAAAGGGAGGCAATGGGGGCGCCTGGGTAACTTAGTCGGTTAAATGTCTGCCTTGGGCTCAGATCATGATCCCAGGGTCCTGGGATGGAGTCCTTAATTGGGCTCCTTGCTCGGCAGGGAGTCTGCTTCTCCCTCTGTTCCTCCCCCTGCACGTATGTGCATGTGCTCTCTCTCTCTCCCTAACAAATAAATAAATAAAATCTTTAAAACAAAAAAGGGAGATAATGAATTATGGGTAAAGGAAGATTGTTTAATAAATGATATTAGGAAAATAAGCTCATTATCTGGAGGGGAAAGATAGACCTGATTTCCTCTCCACCACCATATATAATGTGGGACAGTGGATGAATTAATGACCTAAATGTGAAAGAAATACTATAAAGTGACTAGAAGAACTGAAGATTATCTTTATTATCTAGGTTTGGAGAAGGAATTTGCTATGGACTGAATATTGGTGTACCCTTAAAATTCATTTGTTGAAGCATAATCCCCAAAGTGATGGTATTTGGTGGTGGGATCTTTTGGAGGTAGTTAGGTCATGATGATGGAACCCTCAGGAAAGGACCATTAGTGCCCATATCAAAGAGACCTTAGAGAGCTAGCTCACTTTCTTTCCACCATGTGAGGCTACAAAAAGAAGTCAGCAGTCTGCGACCCTGATTTCAGACTTCCAGTCTCCAGAACTGTGGGAAACAAATTTCTGTTTTTTATATTTTGTTATAATAGCCCAAATTGACTGATTTTTTAAAGAAAACTCCAAAAGTGCCAAATATAAGGCAAAAATCTGATGAATTTAATTACACTTACTAAAATTAAAGATTTCTCTTTAACAGAACAGACCATGGACAATATTAATAGAAATGTGATAGAGTGAGAGAAGATACTTGGCAGTGTCTAAAACGAAAATGAATATATAGATTATTCAAGAGACTCTTCCAAATCAATATGAATGTAAAACAGTAACCTCAAGTGAAAGACTGGCAAAGGGCATGAACTGCCATTCTACAGAAGTAGAAAACCAAGAGGCTAACAAGACTATGAATCAGAAATGAAAATTAAGAAAAAATAACATATTTTTAATCCATTAGAATGATGAAACATACAAAGCCTGATCATACCACGTGTTTGTGGGAATGTGGTGAGAAGGGAACCCTCATGCCCTGCTGGTGGTGTCCACATTGGTGAGTCATTTTCTGGAAAGCATACTGCTGGCATTTAGTCAAAGTACAATAGAGATACACATACTTGTGGACCCAGTAGTTTTGCTGAGTGTCCCAAAAAGCATTACACAAAGGTCCAGGCATGGATGTATACAAAGATATTTGTTGTGGTTTTTATTTTATTTTTGGCTGTGGGAGGGATTTGGATGCAATCTTGTCTATTACTAGGGGAGTGGTTAGGTAAATGTAGTGGGTGTGGCAGATAGAAAGGACTAAATCTACATATAGCAAAATGCTGAGGGAAAATAGCAAGGAAGAGGATGAAATCATAACCCAAAACCACTTACATAAATTTAAAAATACGTGTACACAGAAAGATAGACAGTTTACAAGACATATGAATAAAGGGGTGTGTGTTAAATCAATTACAATGGTTATCTTTGGTGGGAGAAGAATGGGAGAGCAGATTGGGGCTAAAAAAGAATAAATAAGTATATGTAAAATAAAAAAGGGCTTTACAAAGACTAATAATTACAATGTGCCGCAAATTGAAAAATAAGATTAATGCCACACTTTCCACTTGAGATTCCACTAACAGGAATGGAGGAAAAGGTTCTGAGGAATTTTGGGCTTAAGTCTTGCCAATATGTTCTTTTTCCATTGTGTTGGCCCAGTTGCCCGTGCTACTGAGCCACTGGGTCAATGTCTCACTGCAGACCGTCGTGTACTGGATCTTGTCAAGTGAGTGTAAAAAGTTAGACTTATCGACTAATTTGAACAAAACTGTAATTCTGATACTGACATCAGTTCTTTTACCTTCAACTCTTTTGGGTAGAAAATATGGCAGAGTGGGAAGAGAATGGCCTTCAAAATCAGACACCCCTAGGCTTGAGCACCAATCCACCATTTATACCAGTGTGGCCATGGGAAATCTGTCTGTGTCTCATTTTTTCATCTATAATATAAAGCTAATCATGCTGATCTTATAGAATTGTGAGGATCAGTGATAATATTTATAAATTATTTGGCCATCAGTGAATGGGAGACAATATTATTGCTGTTGCTGATTATTCTATGAGACACAGAAATGTGTCAGCAGTACAGTGGCCTGCTTTGTTATGTTTATTATGTTTTTTAAACAGTAATTAAAATATTAGAAGATAAAGTATTTGAATCTAATAAAAGGGAATTTCCCCTTAATTCAATATGACATCTTTTACGGTGCATCCACTATGGCCTAAGCACAGTGTTAGGGACTGGAGTGGGGCTGGGGAGGTGAAGAGGCAAGTAACAAGAAATAACCATAGTCTGGGTTTATCTTTGCCTCAGCCTCGGGGTAGTGACAGACACACAGTGTAATGAATGTGATGCAAGATGGACTCAATTATAAATATTTATAGCTCTTCTTTCTTTTGCCTTTTCTGTGATTTTCCCCAAATTGCTTTGCTGTGAATGCTGGTAAGTCTGCTGGAGGCAACTAACTCCTTCTCTAAACAAATATTCTTTTAGTGCCCATTCTGTGCTAGTTACTGAGGTGGATTTAGTGGTGAACCACCCTACAGTTGACCAGAAAAAATATGAAATGTCTTGTTCAAAACTCACACTTTGGTGATTTGGGCACTATACCCTGAACTAATTGAAGAAACTTGCATGTATCTTGAGTATTGAGAGTTGAATGAAATGTGTCCCTTTATGGTCTTGCTGCATTTTGGGAGGAATCCTGTCTTATATTCTGTATGTGAATTTAGAGGGGAAGTGCCCATTTCTCTGATAATTTATGGCAGCTGGAATCCTGTCTGCTTGGCATTAAAGTTGGTAGTCTTGGCTGGTTTTTAGCTTCAGAAAAAAGTGTGGTTAATAAAAATAAACTACTCTTTACCGTTGTAACTTAAAAAGCATAAACGTGTTTGTTGTCTCATTGGGTCCTCAAAACAGTCTTTTATTTATTTATTTATTTATTTATTTATTTGAGAGAGAGAGAATGAGAGAGAGCGAGCACATGAGAGAGGGGAGGGTCAGAGGGAGAAGCAGACTCCCTGCCGAGCAGGGAGCCCGATGCGGGACTCGATCCAGGGACTCGATCCAGGGACTCCAGGATCATGACCTGAGCCGAAGGCAGTCGCTTAACCAACTGAGCCACCCAGGCGCCCTGGTCCTCAAAACAGTCTTTTAGGTAGGTAGCATCATGTTGTAGGAGTCAAGCCATGCATCACAATTTGGACTTGAACTCCAAATCCACTCCTGTGGCTATTTCTACTTTTCCATAATGACTCTTAGGATGGGGAGTGTTCACTTTCATTTTTACTTATGCATATTCATTAAATTATTAAAGTAAAACTAGGTTAAGTAAACTATTGAAACCTCCAGCAACTATTAAAGTTGAAATTTCCTTTTGTCTTTTCGTTTCTCCTTTCTTTCTATTCTGTGGTATCTTTACTCCTAGGCTAAACCCACGACAACGTGCATTCCATCCACTCTCTTCTGCCTTCTTTGGGCCTTACTCCATTAAGAATGTCTTCTTTCTCTTTTGTACACTCAGCCTTCTCCACTAGCTACTTCTTCTTTGTCATCGAGCACAGTCAATCACTTTCTTTCCTAAATAGGAAAGATTTTTTGCGCTATATGCATCCTCACCTATATCCTTCATGCTTTGAATAGTTTAAGCTTCTTGAAATAAATAGCTCAAGCTTCTCAAAATTATCTAGTCCTGTTTTCTGAGCTCTTGTCCTTCTTTTCTCTTCAAATCTTTGCAAACTTGTTTCTTTTCTCACCAGTCTACTTAAACCACTCTCTGTTCCTTTTCTCACCAGTCTACTGAAACCTCTCTGTAAGGTTGTCAGCCTGTTAACCTGGTTGGTCCAAGTTTAGCTGCCTTAGGCATGGGCTATTGTATCAGGCGATGGTGATCATTACTTAATGCTCTTATGACTTGCCTATGTAGATGATATAGTAGGTCTGTTGACAGGGTCTAAACATTGCATTTTTTTAGCATCTCTTACTTTGGTGCCCTAATTCAGCAGGAGGTTTTCCAAGTGAAATGAAATAGCCCCCCTAACAAGGGCAAACCAACAAAATAATGAGTCTTGCAGAGGAAAGATTCTACTTGCCTCATGTTATCAAGCTGTTTAGGTGACCTTGATCAAATAACATTTCCTCTCTGAATTTGTGTTTCTTCATAGCAAAACCTAGTGTACTTCACAGGGTTGTGGTGAGGACAGAATGCGTGTGAAAATATTTTGTAACCTCTAACGTATGGCATACACTTGTACTTGGACTCCCAGGCTGTGTAGCCTAAAGCAGTGTCCATCAATGGTTTGCGCAGTTCTCTAAACTTGTTTGATGGACTGTGGCAATAACCGTTAGAAGACCACATGGTTCACTGAGGGCCTCCTGAGCAAAAACACACGGAAATGGAAGAAAGAAGCGGGTCTAACAAGCTTGACCCACTGCCTTAGCCTTAGTTGTTGGGGGAGAGGAGAGGTTTTAAGGAGAGTTTGGAAGCTATTACTCAGGATTTCCCTGGTCCAGTTCCCTTTGCGTGGATGCCAGAGTCCTCAGCAGAGAGATAACCGTAGATGAATATGCAAAGGGCTGTTTCACTGCTCAGATGTGTGTCCTCTCTGACAGAATGTAATGCAGAGAAGTTGAGCATTCTCTCCCATTCGCCACAGACAAGTTCGATCATTTAAGGGTTCTAGCGCAGCGGTGGCAGAGCCCAGCAGGAGACGGCGGGAGGGTCTGTGGGAGACTAGTGCCGGGCACAAGACTGGGAGCTCGGGCGGAAGCCTGCCGTGTCCAGCAGGAGAGAGCGGCAGGGCGGCTCAGAGGCCGCAGCGCTCAGTCAGCGTGGCGAAAGTTAAGAGCAAATGCAGGTGGTGTACAGAGCTGCCTGGACTTGTTCATGAGAAAAATGCGCGATCCCCTTTGGGAATTTCCAGAAATACTTGAAAGTGTGGGGATCTGAACCAGAGGCTGAGGTCCTTCCGGAGTGGGTAACATAAGAGGATAAGACATTCGGGTTGGTATTGTTAATCCCACTCAGCTTGTCCTGCCGATCTCTTGAAGCCTGGAGAAAATTGACTTACAGACCTGAGCTACCGTTTCATCATCAATCAGCCCATTTATATTTCTGCACATATATTTTTATTTACTGCACAAACACAGGGAACATTGTTCATATCATAATCTCTGGTAATGACATCCCTTTGAGTTATGCAGCCCCGGAGGTAGCCTATTCTCATTAGGTAATTGGATTTTTCTCTACTCGCTTGTTGCTCCACAGACCTCACCTTCTTTTGGACTTGTGCTATAATTGTGCATATTTTGTGTAAAATTCATCTCCAAAGAGAAATATCTTGGGAGAAGTGTATTTAAAATTATGCAATAAACATTCAGACTGACATAGTCACATTTATAGCTCGAATGAAAGCCAAACCTCCCGAGGTTAAGAATGTCAGTAAATGAAAATTAGGCTCCCTGGCCCCTCATTCTTCAACGCTTTATCACCAGGCAAAATTAAGGAGTTCATGGTGATATTTTAGGGCCTGTGTGGAGTCCTCACACTGCCCAAGTAAATCAAGTGAACAGGATGCAATCACTTCTTTTTTAGTATCTTGATTTAGCCATATTAAAGACACCACTGTCAACTAGACTCGGGAAGTCTCACTGAATGCAATTCCCTAGCTATGAACACTATGCAGTCTTCCTTCTGATTCATACTATAACTAAGTAATTGGTATGACAAAACACTTGGGATTGCAAGTTAATAAAATTCAAATGAATCTAGGATATATTTCAAGAAGCAAGTCAGTCTTACACAGAAATTAAGCAGCCTACATGTAGTGGTACAGAAATTGATCTTATAAATGACTATCATAGCAATATTGTGAAGTCATAAGGCAGGCCACTTGCTGCCAAATAAAATGAAAAAAAAAAATAAAAATAACCATCTGTAGCACAGTGATTCCTATTGAATTCCTCAATTTATGTGTTGATTATAATACAACTTGGAATTGTGTTCCAGTTTAAAAGAAATATCTTTTGTGGTGGCAGCCTCTGAGAAAATGTATATCTACCTAGATGTGTGTGTAACCAGACTTGACAAAAAATTGTTAAAAATGAATTTACATGTAAATTTAGAACTTTGAATAAATATTTCAAAAAGCCATCTGGGTTTATTTGTGAGAGAAAATTTGAAAACGAGGACATTTGAATTACGTGTTGGAATGGTTCTGATAAATATATAACCCCTTTCAATAGCTAATTATCCTAGAATTACTGAAGAAAATGTAAGTGCTATCTTTTCGTCTGTGGTAGTCACTTACTGAGTATGTGCAGCATCCCATTGTCAAGTCTTTCTAGAATAATATTTTTAGAAAGATGTGAGTGCCACAGTTAGCTAATTTTTATTAATAAAACATGAACCAAGTGGAAATTTTACCACACAAAATAGAACTATCTTTTCATATCTTCTGGAAGAATATCATCATTCTTAATTTAATATTTCAGAACCTGCTCAGGATATGTGATGGTAATATTAAAACATCACATCATTTATTACCAATTACCTTTACTGGTTGGTAACTTTACTGAGTTTCTAGGAACTGAAGTCAGTCCCTCAAATTCTCTAATAAATTGAGAATTTAACATGAAGGAGATTCTGTGCTCAGTTTAACACATATATTCAGTTTCTGCTACTTCCTTTGTCTTGAAAATGCTTCATGCAAATTAACGAATACTGAATTTCTCCCTTGTCTAGTCAGAAGATAGATGTTTTTAGTACCTCTTTTGTAATTTACTAGCTAGATGACAACTTTTCTGGAACACGGTTTTTCATTCTGTAAACTGGGACTGATAATAGCTGCCTAACTTAGAGCTTTTTTTAGGGTGTCTCACAATCAATGCAGGTGAAAGTACAGTACTTATAAAACAAAGTGTAACGGAGCTTTGAATTTATAACACAATTGTTGTTATTAATATATTGGCCAGTAAGTGAAGTTAACAGATCACTTTCATATAGAGCATCTTATTTTTTTAAGCCTTAATAGGAGTCACATAGATCTGCGTTCCTGCCCCAGTTGTCTCACAGGGTCATGGGGAGGGTTGGAGGGTTGCATGAGAAAATACTGTGCTGTAAACATAATGCAGTATTGGTATTGTCCTGCTCCATACTATATTTTATGAACCGTTGTTTTTAGCTACAAAGATGTTTTACTCCTTTTTCTGTTAACAAAATTGCTACAAAATTATTTATGGAAAATACCAGAAATTTTCTGTTCCTTCAATTTTCTGAGAACAGTGACCTTTGAACACAAACCTACATCAACCTCTTTCCTCCCTTCTTCCTATGCCAGGTGCCAACTGTTGAGTAATTTACACAGTGTCCTGGATTGATTCAGCCACTATCATGAATCAGTCCATTTCAGGTGGATTTCACAGGTAAGTTATCCTTGGGCTCAAAACCAAAACACATACAATTTTGAAACCAAAAGTTGCAAGAACAAGTTCTGCTGGAAAGAGAAAGAACATGCAAGATTTCATTGTTTTATATTTTCAAGATCCTGTGTCTGTCAAGAATACAGTATTCTTGTATTTTAAAAAATTTATATAGATGGTATTATGATAGGCATTGTGGCTTCTGATGTTTTCACTCAGTGCTGTTTCTAAGTTCTACCCAAGGGGGGCTCTAAGGCAATCTAATTTATTGCTTCTACTGCTGCAGAGTATTACATAGTACATATCCACATTTTTTTTTTATCCACGCCCTTGGTGATGAACACCTTGGTTGCCTCCAACTTTCAATACCACAAACAACTCTGTGGTGAATATCCTTGTACTTACCCTTTTATGGTCCTGCAGTGTGAGTTTCTTTAGAGCGATATTCCAGGAGTGGGGGCTGCTGGATCACACAGTATGTATATACTTAATTTCACTAAGTTCTGCCAGATTGCTTTCCAGAATGGCTACACTAGAGTACATTTCGATGTACATGAGAGGACATGTTACCTCCCAGCATTTGATATCAGATTTTCACGTTTTTTACAGGAGTATGGAGGTCAAATGTTAGTTCATTGTTTCATTTTCATTTCTTTGATCACTGGTGTTATATATTCAGTTTTCCATTTCTGCGAATTGATTATTCATATTTTTGTCCATTTTTCCTATCAGTATCTCAAGAGTTTGTTTTGCTGTTAATTTGAATATCTTATATAGTCTAGATACTAATCCTTTATCAGATTTTGACAATGAACATTTCATCTCCCAATCTATTACCTGTTTGTTAAGATTACGTGTCTTTTGCTGAACAGAAATCCCTGTTTTGAGCCATTTTATCGAACAACTGCATCACTAGATAATATTCAAAACACACAAAATAATTTGTTATGCTTATGTAAATCATGAAACGTGATGATAAATTAACACCCATGAATCCACCACCCAATTTAAGATCAGGAAATTACCAATGGTGTTTAGTGTGTCTTTGTCCTCGGCATAGCAATTCCACCTGATAGCAACGCCCTCCCAGAGGTAGCTGTTATTAAAAAAAAAAATGTTTTTATTCTCATGAGTGCTCAGTTTTAACCAGTTTTTATATACATCCTAAACAATATTGTTAATTTTTTCCTGTTTTAAAGATTTTATTTATTTATTTATTTATTTATTTGAGAGAGAGAGAGAGAAACAGCATGAGAGGGGATAGGGTCAGAGGGAGAAGTAGGCTCCCCACTGAGCCAGGAGCCCGATGTGGGACTCGATCCCAGGACCCTGTGATCATGGCCTGAGCCGAAGGCAGTCGCTTAACCAACTGAGCCACCCAGGCGCCCAATTTTTTCCTCTTTTAAAACTTAATAAAATGGTATCAATCTGTATATATTCTGACTTCGCTTTTCATTCAACATCATGTTTCTAAGACTCATCCATGTCAATGTGTGAAGTTACCCTCTTACACTGTGGGTATTCATCCTTTCTGATGGCTGAGTAATATGTATATATGAACCACATCTTCTTTATCCACACTGTTTTCCAGAGTGGCTGTACCAGCTTGCATTCCCACCAACAGTGTAAGAGGGTTTGCCTTTCTCCACATCCTCGCCAATACGTGCTGTTTCCTGTCTTGTTAATTTTTGCCATTCTAACTGGTATAAAGTGGCATCTCATTGTGGTTTTGATTTGTATTTCCCTGATGGCTAGTGATGTTGAACATATTTTCATGTGTCTGTTAGCCATTTGTATGTCTTCTTTGGAGAAGTGTCTGTTCATGACAACTTTAAAAAATATTCTGGAAACTAACTTTTTGCTGGTTCTATGTGTAGCAAATATATTATTCCAATTGGAATTGTTCTTTTCAGTTGTTTTATGGTTTTTTTGGAAAACATAAATTCTAAGTTTTAATGTAATTTAATTTAGCAAACTTCCCCCTTATGAATACTGTTTTTTGCCTGGTTTTAGAATAATTTCCCTACCCAAGTTATAAAATGAATTGCATATTTAATTCAAAGATATTTAGAGTTTTACATTTCTGATTTAGGTATTTCATATATCTTAAGTGGATTTTTATGTGTGGTTTGAGGTAGAGATCCATTTACATTTCTTCCATATGGAAAACAGTTGTTCCAGCAAACCGCATTATGTTTATTTTTGTGGTTTTCCCACTGATCTGCAATGTCACCTGTCATCTATCAAATTTTTATGTATCTTTGGGGCCTATCTTTGGATTTCAATCTCCCCCACCCCCACCCCCACCCCGTGCCACGGTGTCATGTGGCACTGGGTTTTGTCTTTTGTATTGCAGTTAAGTATTATCACTGCACCAATATCATTCATTTACTCATTCATCCCTTCAACCAATGCTAAGCATCCGCTATGGGCCAAGCACTTGTCTAGATCATTAGATTTTATCAGTGAACACAAGAGAAAACTACCTGCCCTTCTAGAACTTCCAGTCTAGTGGAGGAGAGCATCAATAAAGTTATAAATAATTAAAGTGTATAAAATATCAAATGTTGACAAGTGCTGTGAAGAAAAATAAAGCAGAGACAGAAGATAGGAAGTGTCAGATAGGTTGAGGATTGCTATTTAAATACGATAGTCAGGGAAGACCTCACTGATCTTAGTGGAGACCTAAAAAAGATAACAAGGTGAGTCACAACAGATATCTGAGGATACAACCTAGCAGGTAGATGGAACAGCTATCCGAAGAGGATAGCAATGCAAAGAGGCCAGTATAGCTGGGAGTGGAATGAACAAAGGGGAGACAAATTCAGAGAGATTGCATGGGGCAAGAACAATTATTACAACACACTGTTTTAATTTCTAAAGTTTTATAAAAATCATGGTATTTTGTAGATCAAATCTACCCATCTTTTACAGGAATATCTGGGTGACTCGGCCATCCTTGTATCACTATTTCTCTAAATACAATTTAGAATCAACTTATCAAATTCCTGTAAAAGTCTGTAGAAATTTGATTGACATTTCATTGAAAGTATATATCAATTTGGGAAACTGTGATATTGTTCTATCCTGATCGCGAGTTTCCTGATGTAGAAACATGGTATCCCTTTCATGTACTTAGGTCTTCTTTTGTGTGTGTTTGGGAATGCTTTACTACTTTTTCGGTGAAAGCATTATACATACATCGTTAGTGTGAAAACCTGCATATGGGGTCTGTTTGCCACTTCCCTCACCCCCTGGTCTACACTGTTTTCACTATACTGCTCTTTTTTCTGTCCCTCAAGCACTTCAAGCACACTTTGTACCTCAGGATGTTTGCCCTTGCTGTCTCCTCTTCCTGGAATGCCCTTCCTCCATATAGCTGTGTAGATCCCACCCACACCACCTTCAGGTTTCTGATCAATTGTGACTGTATTAGTGGGGCTTTTCCTGACCACCCAGTTGAAAATAATGCCCTCCCCGCACCTGCTGTCTCCCTTTTCTTTGTTTAGTTTTATTTTCATGACACTTTTTACTCATCAATATCTATTCAAAGTGTATGTTCCCCCCCCATAATTATTAAGTTTTTGAAATAGATATAAAAACCCCTAGAAATTTTGTGAGCTCCTCTGTGGGATAAAGCCAGAGGAGTGAATAAATACAGTCTGCAAAACCAAGTGGCTTCTAAATCACTGCTCCCCAAGAGAGCAAATGTAACAAGTTCTTCCTTCTCTCAGTCCAGTTTGGAGAAGCAAGCTAGTGCTTAGTGTGAAAATGCAAATTTCCACTACTGCACGCTGGGTGTTCTTTATGGTTGGCCCAAGTTCACAGGATATCACTGATCTCTGACCATTGTTTTCATCACTAGGTTTGGAGTGCTGGGTCATCTAGTAAAAGGACAAGTTAACATTAGTGGAGGATGTTGCTGCATTGTTATTCAAATATCTATGTCATTTAGGGGTTGTTTGGAAATGTTCCCCTTTAACATAGTGTTCTCTCTTTCTCTGAACATATATGTGAATATATATATATTCACTGGTGTGACATCTATTTGTAATATTGATCATTGAGATGTGAAAACATTCCTTATTATAAGTGGCAGTCTAAGAAGAAAGGATCTGAAGCAGAAAGATCACCACTAGGTGTAGAAAGTGTGAATTCTGCAGTATCCTCCGATATATATTAATATCCAAACAAATCCCTTGAGCAGATTCACCTTAGGTTGTATTGAGCAGTGTTCATCATGAAAACATCCCAGGCATAAATGCCCAGGACTTGAATTTTGCCATTTAGAGCAGGAAACATAATTGCCAAGAAAGGGTAATAAATATCAATATTGTTCACATTACTACCTTTTGCTGAGTGCTTACTCTGTGCCAGGAATGATGCTAGAAATCAAGAAGCATTATGTCATGCAATCATCAAACAAGTCTGGCAAGTAGGTACTAACGTTATCATCATACTAATAAGTTACTTGAAGCTCAGAAAGCTGAAGCAACATGCCTGTGTCACATGACAGCAAGAGGAGTAGCTGGGATTCTAACCCAGGGGTCTGGATCCAAAAACTATGCTTTTGCCTACGGCATGTTGTAGGCTACATTGAAGGCTGAGGAGACTGAGACCATTTGTAACCATAAAAAAACACAGAATCACAGTTTCACATCTAAACCACCCAATCAGCTCATCGAGGGGCATGTGGAGAGCGTAGCTCGGGAAGTTAAGTAATTTTATTATTTGTATTTATCTCAACAAGTTACAAAGCATTTTTTACACATTATCTCATTGAACTCATTATAACGACAGGTGTAACTTCCATTTTCTAATTGGTGAGGTGCAGAGAGATTCTTATTTGCCTGGAGTCATCTAGAAACCAGGACTCAAACCCAAATCTTCTGGCTCTAATAGATGTGTATGTTCCTGGGGCACCTGTTAGTGGAGCCTGTGACTCTTGGTCTTGGGGACATGGGTTTGAGGCCCACACCGAGTGTAGAGATTACTTTAAGAAAAGTAAGAAAAGATGTATATGTATATGCATATTTTAAACCTTATTCTGAATTATTTAAATGGTTAGGTAATTTAAAAATATGAAATTGATTTGTGTATGTAAAATTAATTGCTGTTTGCCCTTTTCCATTGAAACTCGTGTGTGTGTGTGTGTGTGTGTGTGTGTATGGGTTTATTTATATGTATGTATATTTCTATTTACCAAAAGTTCTTTAATCAAAGGGAAAGCATAGTTTTCTTGTTAAGTTACAGTAGCGGTTGTAGGAGGGGGCATCAGAGTGATAATATAACATGCCATCTATTTTGCTATCCTAAAACACATCTCCTTATTTTTAAAATGTAGTTATGAAAAGCATAGTTTTAAATCTGCAACATATGGCACACATTAGGGATAATACATGTTTGATGGCTAAAACGCTACGTTTTATTATTCCATTGTGATTTCTATTTTATTATTTATTGTCTGCAGTTAGCAAAATGCTATTATCTTATCTCTAGGCAATTGTTCTTTGCTTTAAGGAGATGAGGTTGCTTTTTGCCAAGTTCATACATCTTTGGAATAGCTATTTTATATTTGTTCAATCTTGACATCTAGATCACAGTATGTATAATGTAGTGTAATATCGTTAGAAGCTCTAGAAATAAATGGTTTCTAAGAATATGAAAAATACAAAACAAATAGAACAAGCAAAAGAGAATACTAGTGGCAGATTTCAATGACATACTACTTTTATCATACCTTTTCCCACCTTTCATGTTATAAAAAAAATTTCTTGAATTCTTGTTTTCCACTGCAATAGGCATAGCAAACAACATGTTTAATCACTTAATGTTTCCTTTTAGATTTGATTACTTTCTACCTAATTCATCATCTCATCTTGTCCATTACTGCTTTCTGTTTACTTCAGTTTGCAGACGTAGAAAGTGTGAATTCTGCAGTGTGCTCTGATAAATATTAATAGCAAAACAGATTCTTCTGAGCAGATTCACCTTAGGTTATATTGAGCAGTATTCATTATGAAAAACTATCCTGTTAAAATAATAGTAACAACAAATTATTCTCTGATTGTGTTATATTATGACTAATTAAAACCAAAAACATAACTCTGACCTCAGCATAATTTAATGTTCTCCTGCTATTTCCCTGGACTTATGACCATTTTCTCTAATGTAATTTTCTGTGTTGGGAAAAATGTAATATTTTTTCTCTTGTGGATATATATGTTCCAAGATAGATTGACTTTATAATTTCAGAGATAATTGAAATAAAATATATAATCAAAGTTAAAGTAAATATAACTATATATAGCCAAGCTAAAATGCTTTTCTTATCGAAAGGATATCCATTCTCCCGGCACCTGGCTGGCTCAGTCCATAGAGCATGTGATTGATTTCAGGATTGTGTGTTGGAGCCCCACGTTGGGTATAGGGATTACTTAAAAATAAAAAATCTTTTTAAAAAAGGATATCCATTCTCAGTAACCATAATAGTTTTTCAGAAGTATAATCAACTGTGAATGTGAGTGTGTGTGTGTTTAAGGATTAAGATTATTTAGAATTCAGTTCTTGTTCTGCTACTAGTTAGTTGTGTGACTGTGGGCAAGTCACTTCACTGTTCTAGCCTCCTTTTTGTCATCTGCAATGTGAGGAATTTGGCCTTCCTAATCACTAATGCTATTTCTGTGTGTGCATTTTCTTTGGTAGCCTAGGTCAATTGCCACAGGGGACTAGAACAGAAAAACAAGACACAGCTTTGACATAGAATAGGTTCCCAAAATATTTGTTGAATGAAATAGAAATAAATGCTGAAAAATGGAGTGATCAGCCTAAATTCTCTGCTCAGAACTGATTTGCCATTAGAAGCTTCCAGGTAGAGAGAGTAGTGTTAACTGGCCACCAAGTGCTCATGATTGACCATTATTTACCCTCTGATTGGCTTGACTGAACCTTAGTTCTCCCCATAGGCCCCTGAAATTTGACTCACCTGAAGCTTAAGCAAGCACCAAGGTGCAAAATATCCCCCGCTACCAGTTCATTCTGAGAACTGAGAATTGGTTGACCACAGAGAAAAATATTTCCTGATTTTACCAAGCGGCTCATTCCCAACCCTTGCCCTTCTCCTCCACAAAGTTCCTGCTAGTCCTGCCTACTCCTCCTTATGTAAGAGAAACCTTTCTCTGGTTTTGACACTCTTGTAGATCCTGAGGTTGAAGTGTTCTCCCTACTGTAATAGTCTTTTTAAAGTCTCTCCTTAGTTAGATCCTTAGTCTCTCCTTAGTTAGATCCAGGTTTGTTTCTGGACTGGTTCACTGATCTTCATAGTTATATTTAGCCTGATTCGTACAATTAAGCACAAAGATGAAGCTATGCAGAGTCTATGCTTCTATTTGACTTTCTCTATTGTGGCCTCCATCCTCTGACTGCACTGAAACCTTAACTTTGAATATTTTGTCTTCCTTGTGGTCAGACATAGAATTGAGGCTACATTGTATTCTCTCTTCAGTATCTATACAACTTTGACATTTCTGAGACATCCTTCTCACATGATCCTTTAACTTGTATTTTCAGGATCTGTTTGCTCATCCCTTCCCTGTCATCTGATTCTTGTAATTTGAATATATGTATCTAAGGACTTGGTTTAAACTTTCCTTTTTTAACTACTACAGCTTTTTTTTTAAGTTACTCCTATGGCTTAAGGATGCTTGCAATGATGTATTTCCCATCCCTAAGCACTGTATTTATTTCTATTTTCCCATCTTCTGGATTTTTTAACTGGACATATAGGGAAAGGATTGGGCCCCTTCCTGGCCTAGTTGGGCCCTGTAAGACAATGAGAAGCCTCAGTGAGATTAACCATTTTGTGAGGAAACAAAGTGCCCAAAGTGGAATTGGTTGAGAACTTCAAATTGAGAACTCTCCCAGCCCGTTAGTGTTTCCAGAAATTTCTGTAACTAAATAGTGTGATTGTTGACAGCTAAAGAGAGGCTCTTAGTTGGCCACACCCCATTATAAAACATAGTCATTGTCCCTCAGTGGGCTTGTCTTTGCCCTCATTTCATCTGGGCTTCCACAGCTTTGGCTTCACCATTCACGCGCATTGACCACTAACCAGTCAGTTCATGAACCAGCAGGCATCTGAGCACTACAGTAAACCTCTGCTTACTTCATTCTGTTAGACCTAACAATTGTTTTTAAAAATGGGAGGGAGAAAGATTGCAGAGAAAGTGTAAAAGCATAAATTGAGAGAAAGTGATGGGAAATGATAATGGAGAGAATGTGAGCCAAACTTGGGAAAATATAGTAAAGGAACAACGTAATGAAAGGAATGAGAAAATAGAGAATAAAATACAAGAATGAAGTGTAACCTATGATACTGTAGAAAGCAAGAGTGAGTAAAAACGAGAGACTGAGAAAATAGAAATTTATAAACATGACAAAGGGGACAAGAGAATATGTGAAAATTAAAGAATACGAGACAGTTTAATGTGGGTGAGATGAGCCACTGAAATGAAATTTGAGAATGAAAACATGTTAGAGAACAGGAGAAATGTAGAGAATATGCTGAAAACGTGAGATTAAGCATGAGAATAATGTAAAATAAAGTACAAGAACGTTTACGGGGAGAAAAGTGAGGAAGTGAGAAGATGAAATGAACTAAGAGGCTTTGGTAACAAGCAAATAAGAGAGCGAGGTAAGAAAAAGGCGCAAGGATGAGAAACTAGAATGTCGGAAAAATGGAAGAAAAAGAAAAGAATGGGAAACCTGAAGAAACGAGAGATGAAAAACAAGGGTAAGCAAATAGAGCCAGGAGAGCATTTGCTGGAGTTGGCGGAGATGAGAGTGGAGGCGCCCTGCGGGCGAACCGGGGGCCGGCGGGCGGGGTGGAGGCCACGGGGCGGGGCGCGGGGGGGGGGGGACCGCACATGCGCAGGCGCACATTCTGGCACCGACGGTACTTGGGAGGGGGTCCCCGCGGGGTCGCGGGTAGGGATCAGGAGCGGGTCGCCGCCGGGGCAGATGTCAAGCCTCACGGATTCAGTTCAGAAAGGCAGCCCGGCGGGAGGGATGCTGAAGAGACTCCAGAACATTCAGAATGGAGTGGGCAAAGCGGGGCAGGGCCGGGTGAAATGTGGCCCGTCCCTGGAGTCTGACCATTTTAGCTTGGGGTAGGTGGGAGGGAGTGTACAAACATGTCTTTACTCTGAAGTTCGAATTCGTTTGTTATACTTTGGCTGAGCTCTAGAGTCTCACGATTTGAGCTTTCAGAATCCCGTATCCTTTCTTTACCCTTACCTGGAGGTTGAATTTGCTTTCCTGTATTTTATTTATTTATTTATTTATTTATTTTTAAAGATTTTATTTATTTATTTGAGAGAGAATGAGATAGAGAGCACGAGAGTGGGTAGGGTCAGAGGGAGAAGCAGACTCCCTACTGAGCAGGGAGCCCTATGCGGGACTTGATCCTGGGACTCCAGCATCATGACCTGAGCCGAAGGCAGTCGCTTAACCAACTGAGCCACCCAGGCACCCCTGTTTTCCTGTATTTTAACTAATCTGCATGAAAAGAGGCTTCTACTTTGTAAACGCCCATCTGGCCCTCATCACTTGCTGCACTGAAATGGGAAGCACTGTTGCGACATAAGAGTATTTTGGACACCTTGGGTCTCCTGTCACTAGCGGAGGTCCCTTGCTTTCAGCGCATAAGGGCTCCAGAAACTCTCAAAATTCCTTATCTGTTGTCCTCCCTGTGTTTTGCACGATTTTCCTGTTTGGTCAAGTCTTTGTCATCGCTTTAAAAAGAAACGCTTTTGTTTGGTTTGTTTTATATAGATTTTTCAGCAGGTTTATTGTTTATCAGGCAGGTTTATCAAACAAATGCCTCTGGTTATTTATTTAAATTCTATTTTAATGACAAGCTACTGCTTTTTAGGGAAGGTGACAGAGCTGGTTTGTCTTTACTGTGCTAAATTAAAGAGGTGACTTTGGATCTTGAGCTAAGGATAAATCTTCTGTTCTAGGAAATGTCAGTGATCTTGTGATTTTTGAAATGTGAAACAGTTTATTAAAATTTCATATAAGCCACTTTTTAAAGAATATTCCATATTCTCTTTTTAGAAGCTTTATGTGATGAATGAGTGAAAGTGAATTCATAGGTTCTAGGAATTAGGCATGTGCTTGAACAAGTGAACAAAAGAGAATTTTTTTTTTTTTCCTAAACAAATGTGCGTCCATGGTACCATCTAAGCTAGGAATTTACAGATGGAAAAAATGCCTCAGGACGATTCAGTAAATCCTTTTACCATGCAGATTTTTCCCCATGAAAATTTCACAGTTTCTTCAGAGGGGAAAAAAGTTACCTTGATGGGGAATATGTATATATATATATATATATATATATATATATTTTTTTTTTTCCTTGCAAAAAATAGAAAATCCAACATGTAGTAGTGAGATCTATCAGGAACTGTTACTTCTAGTCAGTGGGCTGGTACTTGGCATTGCTGAGAGACTTGGGTCTAAGAGTTTACTAAGCAAGTAAAATTCATTTTTTCCCACCAACTGCTTTCTTCTCCCATACAACCCATTCTTTTTTTTTTTTTTTTTTTCCTATTAAGCATTAAAAAAGTCATTGTCAGTTTATGGTGGGTTTGAAAACTGAGTCACTTGCTTCACACCCTGTCTTGGTTTCTAAGGTCTACTCTTGGAAATTTTCTGTTAAAAGATTCAACATATGTTACATGGAAATCTTTCAAGACATAACATAATAAAAAAGAAAAAAAAGATCTTTCACTACTGTAAGAAGTATATACACAATTCAGGAAAATGCCTATCCTCTGAATAGCTTATGGATAATTATTTTAATGTCATAATTCCCAAATAGATAATGTGTTTCTAAATTATTATATTTAGTAAGCTATTTTTATTTCTACATTTTATCTCATTGTAATGTAACTTCTAGATCTATATTTATTTGTCTGTTGTTAGTTCCTGTTTGTTTCATTTTTACTCTTCAGACTTTTGGCTTATCGGAGAACATTCTAATTAATATTTCTGTAAATTAATGGTAAGGGTTTTACAAACTACAGAATGCAAAGGGAACAGATGATCCTTCAAATTGGACAATCCAAGGATTATTTAAAAGATGTTTCCCTTGTAAATGCAACGAAAGAATGTGGCAATTAGAATTGAACCATATAAACGTGGACACCGATTGTGAACCCTAGAAAGGTGACAGTGTAATGAGATTTGACAGCATGTAGAAAGGTGGAAACTCATTAGCAAGCTAGGATCTGCATGAAAAAAATTGATTAGCATTTTTGTATTATGTAAGAAGATTGCTTAGCATTTCAGGAGGAGGGCAGCAGTTGTGTGGCATTTAAATATACTCTGAATTAAAAAGGATCAGTTTAAAAAAATTATGGAAAATTCTTATGCAAATGAAATGTAATCAAGCCATGCTTCAGACTCATTATGCATGATGGATATGCACTGCAACTTGTTTACTAATTCAAGGAGCAGAGGAATTCCAGTTATCATATTGTTTATGCAGCGCTCTGCCACACTGCTGGAAGTGATATTAAATTGATTACGTTAAATGGTGTAAACCAACAAGATGGGTCCTCATCCAACTTGACATTTATTTTATATGAAATGATGAGAATTTCTTACTATCCTGAAAACCTCAGCTTCCTCATAAATGTTGAAATCTTTCTGAGGTTCTTAAAGATCTCAAAATCAAGAGGATGAGAGAGAATATAGAGAAGAGAGGGCAACACTTGGTAATTCATTTAAGTAGAAGACTTTTGCTTGTTGACCTAAAAGTTTGTATATTCGTGATGTGTAATTGAGATTTCCTTGAAGTATTTCTTTAGTGAGTTCATGTCTAGTTGTGAGAATACTTGGTAATGAAATTGTAAATTGGGCTAACCTTGGGAAACGATGATGTCAACATTCTCAAATTGCTCACAGTTTTCAGTTTTAAAAATTAACTTTTACTTAGTATTTTTAGGCTTTTTGTCAGTTAAAAAAGAAGAAAACACTGGTTGGTTCAGGACAAAAGCCTATGTTAGCCTATCAAAAGTGTCTTTTATAAGTTTTATGTGACAAGTTTTAAGATGTCTTTTTCATACTAATAACTTGTGATTTCTGATGATAAAGGCTTTTGCTGTTGGTAGCATTTTTATTGGCGTTTTAAATGATACTTAATTTTTATGATTTTAATAATAGTGTATTTTCATGGTTGAAAATTTGGAAAACAACCGTATGAGGCAAGCAAAATCATAAAAATCAAATTGAAAGGGAGCAGAGTATGTCAGCCTGAAATATGCCTCTTTGGTATAAGGATTATTTTCAGCTGAGTATTTTTTAAGAAACAGCAGACAAAGGAAAAGTTCTGACAATGAGTAGTAGAAGTTATGCTTTTGTAAGAGACATTTACATTTGTAAGGAAGTCTCCATTTCTAAAGGTGTCTTCCTCTTTGTACCAGGAAGAGGACAGTGACCCTAAATCTCTAGATAACTCTTTATCAAGGAGGAAGGCAAGGACTTAAATCTACACCATAATCTTACTGTGCTTTTTCTGGTGCCCTCCCATAGCTGGCTATCTCCCCTCACATCTTCTTTTGTCTTTGGCTTCAAATGATATATAAGGTGGTAGTGTGAGCCATTTTGGGGAGTTAGTCAGTTTTCTTGGATCTTTATCGTGTGTACAGGAGGTATACATGTTATTAAACTTTAGTTTTTCTCCTGTTAATCTGTCTTCTATTACAGGGGGGTCTCAGCCAGGAACCTACAAGAGTAGAGAGGAAATTATTATTATTATTTTTAAAGATTTTATTTATTTATTTGAGAGAGAGAGAATGAGAGACAGAGAGTATGAGAGGTAGGAGGGTCAGAGGGAGAAGCAGACTCCCCACCGAGCAGGGAGCCTGATGCGGGACTCGATCCCGGGACTCCAGGATCATGACCTGAGCCGAAGGCAGTCACTTAACCAACTGAGCCACTCAGGCGCCCGAGAGGAAATTATTTTTCCTCCCCTGCAATACGTAATACTATAGCTTAGAGGTAACCTGTGGTTAGCATTTGTTATATTTCCTTCCAGTCTTTCTACTATGAGGGTTCTCCAATGTTTATTAAAACCCAACATAAACATTTAAATGTCTAAATATTAGGAAACATAACTGAGACCTCAGGGGTTGAAACTGAGGACATCTTATTTATTTTATTTTTATTTTATTTTAGTATTTTATTTTTTTTCCCCTCCACCACAGGACATCTTATTTTGATTTGAAATGTTTTGTAATACTCACACTAAAACTTTTTTCTTCCGTGTTTTATTGTTTGTCAGTGAGTTCATCAAGGAGAGAAAGTTGTTCCCTTGTTTCTGCTGGAGATTGTTAGAAATTTGTGAAGTCAGAGAAATTTAGTATGGGGTGATAATTTCTAGAGCAGGGTTTCTCAAATTTGGCACTGTTGACATTTTGCTCCAGATTGTTCTTTGTTGTGGGGGAGTGTCCCTAATGCATTGTAGGGTAGTGTCAGATGTTTAGTAGCATCCTTAGCCTTGATAGAACAGATGTCAGTAGCACTGCTCTGGCTATATGTGACAACCAAAAATGTCTCTAGACATGGACATTTTCCCAGAAGCGTGGAAGGCAAAAACACCTAGGCTGAGAACCATTCGGTTAGGTGGAGAATACTGGTAGGAAGAAGGAAGGGGGGTGCAGAATAGAGAAAGGACACCGGAGGAGAGAGATTGCAGGAGGGAAGGAGAGTGGGTATAAGAGGGACAGAGAATACAGGAGGGAGGAGAGGGGGGGGAGAGTGTAGGAGAGAGAACAGGAAGGAGAATGCTAGAAGCAAGGTGGGAGATCACAAGGGAGAGCTTACAAGGATCCAGTAACTAAGCTGAAGGGGTGAAGCAGGTGTGCTGTAAACTTTACTGTGGGGAGTGTCAGGGCTTGTGGTGAGCTAGAGAACACATGCTCCACTCAAGGGGCCACTTGTCTGCTGTTCACGCAGTTGTCCCTGGCTGAGAGTACTGGCTCTCCTTTTTTTCTAGGGAGACCAAAGATCTCTTTTGATTTAAAAATCAAAATATTTCAAGTGAAACCTCTGATTTTTAATTTCAGGCAAGTCAACTGGACCTCAGCAAAGTTAAGTGACTTGTACAAGGTCAGTTCTCTCAGATGTGGTAGAGCCAAAAATAGAGTTTCAGATGTTCTGATCCCGTTGTACCATGTGGTGATATGTGTGTGCATTTGTGCATGTGTGTGTGTGTAAATGTGCTTGTGTGAAAGCTTGTGGGTGTATTTTGTTCTCTAGCTGAACAGCAGTTAGATATTTTCCTTTTTATTTTTTTCTGTCTCACAAATAACCATGCACATTTAGAATAGAGTGTTCTTTATCTTTAAAATGATAGTATCTATTAGTTAAGAATACCAGACTGATGAGAGGAATAATACATCACCCAGCTGAAGAAATTACTGGGTGAAAGTAATCACACAGCACCCCGCTGAAGAAAGAAAACACCAGTATATAGTTCAAGTCTTTTAGGTGCCCTCCCCGATCCCATGTTTTTCTCTGCCCTTACAGGCTATACTGCATTTTTAGGGCCCACGTATTTTTAAATGAATACTCTTCTCAAATAGTAACAGTTTAGATTGCGTCTAAGAATAATTGCATATATATATGTATATGTGTACATATGTGCAGGTATATATATATATACACATATATAAAAATGTATGCTTGATATTTCAGAAATTGATATACTGTAATCTTAAGATGAATAATGATATATTGCATTTCTATAGCAATTTACATTTACAGAGTACCTTGAAATATTTCATCACATTTTACCTTTATTAATTGACACGTGTGCCTTAGTCCTCTGGACCTGCAAAGTCTCTGAAAGCTGAATAGATAGCATGTGTGAGCCTGGTTAATGCAAGGTAATCACTTTAGATATTCTGTATCCTAACTGATGTAGGAAAGATGTTAGGGTTCAAAGCCGATGGCCAAGAAGGAACTCTTGAGACGTCCTTAGTGCAAAAAGGTGGTTTTATGAAAGCACGGGGACAGGACCCGTGGGCTGGAAGAGCTGCACCAGAGTCATGCGGTATGGCCCATTATGTACTTTCAAGTTGGGAGGGGGTTAGGGATAGCATAATTCTCTAAGGAATTTTGGAAGCAAGGTTTCCAGGACCTTGAGGGGGCTAGCTATGGTTGGGAAAAGGTCATTTTAGTCATGAGACCGTTCAGATGTATATCGGTGGGCCATATGCTTGGGGGATGATTGCCAACATGTATCTTGGGCGGGGGGTTTAGAGATATAGGAAATTTCTAAAGCAATTTTTATATGTTAAAGTAGGCTTACAGGATCCTGGGGTGGGGGGTGGGCTAAGATTCCCTTTTCCCCTCAGTGAAGTATTAACATCAAGGCAGTTGAGCCCCTAGAGAAATGTCACTCCGCCTGTTTTAAGGACATGTCAATGGGCTGTGGGTAGTAAGGAAATTGAATAATTTCTCTTCTGCCTGTGTTTCCCACATCACTAACCACTGTACATCTGCTAGAGAATAATGCTTCAGAATTCTATTTTCTGAATAGGCATTAATGTGAAGAAATTGGGTATTATTCTGCTTTTGAGTTGTAATCAAATGCACCATCTATATGCATAAATACATTTTAATTCATGACACATTATTAGATATAAAAGCTGACATAGATTTGACTAAGAGCAACACCTGCAGGTTTCTTGGAGCTTCTTGACATTCTTTATTGACAGTTCTCATAAATCAGATTTTCTCCTATGGTTCCTTTCTTATTTCTGGTTAGATAGAGCTGGATGAATTGCCTCCCTCTGTTTCATTCCTTAGGCTTTTCCAGAGCCACATTTTGCTCTGGGAAGGGGGAAGAAAAGTCAGCTGATTTTCTATCTCAGACTCAGAGTGGCTGCAATAATTTTCTATAATATATTTAGGCCATTATTCTCATCTTCCAAAGCAATTTATCATCTTTAACCTGATTTTTTCCCTAAGGCTAAATCATCATTTTCACATTAGGGATAACACAGCTGCTGGGGGAATGCATACAGGCCTGAGGAGTAGTTGAATTGGAAGAAAAGCAAAGTTACCCTTAGCTGCTGGTATATGCTAAGTCATGTAAGGAAGGGAATGGAATAGGGTTGTAGTCCCAGAATAGCACAGGGTGGAAGGTGACACAACTGTATTGTTTATTAGCAGAATCTCGTGACTGTCAATAGAGAATTCAGTCTTGAGAATGTGAGGAGTGATGACAGGTCCTGGATTGAAGACATGCTGATAATCTGTTTTTGTTGCCTGGATTTCTTATATTACCAAATGCGGTACTTATGGTAATTATTATTTTTTAAAGAACTGATTATATCCATGAACCTCAAAGGGATGATTCTATTAGTTAAGAAGTACCAAACTGGTAAAAGGAATAATACAGTGATTACCTGTGTACACATGACCCAGCTGGAAAAATAAAACATTATTTACAGTTCAAGGCTTGAACTCGCCATTTCCGCCCTTTGGAAATCTGAAAATCTTTCATTTGGACTAAATTAACTCTCTGAGGGAATTGAGGCTATGCAAGAGATGATTTGTTCCATACTTAGCAGGCTGCTTGCAAAGGCGGTGTTTAATATTCTATGCATTACCGAAGTTCCAAAGTCAGGAGAAGGCACTCTAAGAGGAGGGGTGGGGAGCGGTATCTCAAATCCAGGCTGCTGCAGCTCAGATTCTTCCAAACTTGCATGCATGCCATGAACTTGTCCAGAAAACTACTTGTGAAATTTCAAATTGAGCTTTCCACTTGACATTGAATATTGGGCATAAAGCTAGCTGACATATTAACTAAAAGATACTTCATTAATAGCTGCTAAAGAGAGTAAAGAGTAACTTGACCACACAATATAGATTAAGGAAAGCGTAATAAGGAAAGATTATAGATGGACTAGATGTCATATCCTGATGAAGAAATTTTCCCCCAGTGATAGAGCCTGCTAATAATGGAATCATTTTGGCATCATAACACAACAAAATACTTGACAGTATTCCCATGTAATCATTCTGCATGAAATCAGGCGTGGCCAAGTCTAGACTGATAACACGGTGCCTGGGATGAATTGTAGTTCAGCTGACTACTTAGCATTAACAGCAAAAATAAACATATAATTCCTGAAAACAAGGGATGGTTTATGAAATAAACATTTCCTGCGTGAGAAGAAAAAGCTTTATGAAATTCAAGAGGGTTTTGTTTTTAAAACATTACTTACTAATTGCATTTAAGCATAAAAATAACTCTTAAGATTTTCTCTCAGTGTGCTCCATACTGTTGCATATACAATATTTAATTAGGTGATTCATTAAATTTATGAATGTTTTCAACTCGTGTTGAATAGAACTTATTAAATTTTAATTTTAAAAGACAGTATAATAACCTCTTTTGGAGTTGCCCTGCTCAGGCTGGCTGTGACTGTAGACATTGATATGTTTTGCCTTGGCAACTGGAGGTGCGTGTGCACATGGAGCCCCCGAACAGCTGTTCTTCCCTCTGCTCTTTACCTGCCTTCAGCCCAAGTGTAACTTCTCAGTGTTTCTTTGGTGCTCTGCCCGGTGATCTGCACATTGAAGGTATTCAACAACAAATGGTAAGTGATGAAAATATTTGTCTTTGAGCACCCAGTGTAATAAAATGGAACAGTTGCAAGATTTTAAAAAGCCAGGTGCCCCAGCACTGTCTTTGAGTATCTGTGCAATTTTGGACCCTCCCTTGAACTCTCTGGGCCTTCGTTTTCTCACCTGTCATCTGAATGGCTTAGACCCAGCGATTTCTGAAGACCAGCCCAGAATTAACCTTCTAGAGTTCATTGAGTCCCTCCGCTGTCATTCTGCTTCCTATCTTCAGTTCCATCTTT
Organism: Phoca vitulina; assembly: GCF_004348235.1. Classification (NCBI taxonomy): domain Eukaryota; kingdom Metazoa; phylum Chordata; class Mammalia; order Carnivora; family Phocidae; genus Phoca; species Phoca vitulina. The sequence continues at coordinate 3,893,284 of NW_022589742.1, forward strand.
ACATCCAGAGGAGATGATACTGTATAAGTTACCATACAGCTAAGTATTTGTTGTGCTTTCAGCTTTAGATTCATCAATAACTTCTACATTGGCCTTTGGAGAAAAATAAAAGCAGCCTTTTCTCTATAAACTGAGAACATTGCTACATATTTGAAATCTGTATTGTCAACCTTAACACTCTTCTGATTGGGAATGGCCTTTGCCTTCCTGCCCTTAAATTTCTTCCGTGAACATTTTCTGGCTGCTCCCATTTTGTGCCTCGATGGGGAGTCAGGAGGACTAGATACCAGATAGCCATCTACTACTAAATACCTGTGTCATGGAGGGCCACTCATTTCCCAAATGATACCTCCATTTCCCCAACTGTCAAATTAGGGAGCTGTATTTAATGATATCAAGAATCTGTTATATTCTCATTCTGTATGAATCTTTGTTTGTGGATGCCCATTATTTAGAGACAAGGAAAGTCAAAAGAACTTTTAATGAGCACCTACTGTGTGCCAAAATGATAGGTATACTTTAAAGTTAAGGAAACTGTGGACCAGAGAGGTTAAAAAGCATGCCCAATCATTAATAAACTGACAAAGCTACAAGTGGCAGGCAGGACTTGAATCTGTGTCTATCTGGTTCTATAAGCTATACTGGTTGGAAAGATTAGTTAGATAGGTTTTATTTTATTCATTGTATTTGGTAGGTAATGGGGAACAAGTTTTTTTTTTTTTTTTAAAGATTTTATTTATTTATTTGAGAGAGAGAATGAGAGAGAGAGAAAGAGCGCACATGAGAGGGGGGAGGGTCAGAGGGAGAAGCAGACTCCCTGCTGAGCAGGGAGCCCGATGTAGGATTCGATCCTGGGACTCAAGGATCATGACCTGAGCCAAAGGCAGTCGCTTAACCAACTGAGCCACCCAGGCACCCCGGGGAACAAGTGTTTGAGCAAGGGTTAGTGTGATAAAAGGCATAATTTAAAAAGGTCAGCATGATGGTATTCATAGAGGATGGTGGCCATATTTAATTGATCCTTTTATTTTCAACATCTAATTCAGTATTTAGCAAACGGTAGATATATAGTTGATATTTACTGAATGAATGGATGGATGGATGAATGGATGATGGTGATGAATAAGTCATGAAATCAGAGAAAGGAGAAATACTAGTGATAATGCTACTGTGGTGGTCTGAACACAAAGTAATAAAACTTAAGAGTGGTGGCAGTGGGGAAGGACATATGCAAAGAGGAAGAATGGACTGGACCTGGAAAGAAATTAGATGTGGGCATGAGAGAAGCCAGAAATGACCCCAGAGCTTTGAAGCCTTGTTGGTTGCCATGATGGTTTGATTCCATTCTCAGAATTCTGGTGATCACCTTATAGTTAGACATCTATTACCAAGTGCAGTGGAGGTCTGCAAACAATAGAAAACAAGTGGAACACATTACCATCTGAATGGATTGTAAAACCGAACCCATTTATATCTGAGTTAGACCCACATAAGGATCAAAATACAGTGAAAGCAAAGTGGTGGAGAAAATAGAAGATATAGGTTTCCTCTAGAGGTACTTGCAAAAGACTTTTGTTGACACTGATTTCTTTTATTTTCTGCCTCATTTCCCCCTTTTCTTTCTTTAATCAGGATCTGCCAGTTGGTATTGAATTGGGTTCCACTTATTCATGTGTAGGGGTCTTCCAGCATGGAAAACAGAGATCATTGCCAATTACCAAGGCACCCATACCAGTCCAAATTATGTAGCTTTCACAAAGTGATCACCTCCTCAGTGAGGTTGCTAAGAGAACCAAGAGGTGGTGAACTTGAGTACCATCTTTGAGGCCAGTAGGCTGATCGGTCACAAGTTCGGTGACGCCACAATTCAGCCAGAATGAAGCATTGGGCTTTCCAAATGATTTGTGAAAAGAGAAAGTCCAAAGTAATTGTAGAATATAAAGGAAAAGGAAATAATATTTTTCCCCAGAGGAGATCTGTTCTAAGTAAGATAAAAGAGTTTGCTGAAGTCTACTTAGGGGGAGAAAAAGACAAAAAAATACAATAATTACTGTTCCAACCTACTTAAATGATTTACAGTATCAGGCCACCAAGGATGCAGGGACCATCACTGATCTTAATATCCTGAATATTAAGGTATTAAATCAGGATACTACTGCAACAGCCATAGTTTATGGCCCAGATTTAAAAACAACAACACAAATGAAGCTTTGAAAAAGAAAAAGATGTTGGTCTTTGACTTAGGTAGTGGTGCCTTTGATGTATCTATCCTAAACCTCCAGGATGACACGTTTGAAGTAAAATCCATAGCTGGTAACACCCACGTGGATGGGGAAAATTTTGATAACTGTATGGTGGGTCACCTGAAGTGCTGAAATGCAAGCACAAGACAGAGTGTAGCCTCCAACAAGCAGGCAGTTTCCTATGAGAAGGCAAAATGTATCTTGAGTTTCTTTGCTCGTGCCAGGATTGAAATTGATTTATTCTGTATGGGCATGGATTTCTACACTTCTCTTTCCTGAGCTCACTTCGAGCAGCTGAATGCTTATCTCTTCTGCAGTGTCCTAAACCTAGTAGAGGAATCTCTGAAGGATGCCAAACTTGACAAGAGCCATATTAATGAAATTGTGACAGTTAGTGGTCCCGCTTGTACCCCAAAGTTTCAGAAATTGCTGAAAGATTTCTTGAGTGGAAAGGAGCTCAACAAAACCATCAGCCCTCGTGAGGAAGTGGCACATGGTAGGGCTGTGCAAGCAGCCTTTCTCATGGGTGACAGATCGGAGAATGTGCAAGAACTCCTGCCCCTTGGTGTTACCCCTTCTCTTTGCGCATTGAAACAACAGGGAGGTGGGATGGCCTGTCTGATCAAGAGAGACACCACCCTTCCTACAGAGCAAACCCAGATGGTTCACTACTTTCACAACCAGACCACTGCTTAATGACAGTGTATGAGGGAGAAAGGGCTTTACCTAAAAGAAATAAACTGCTTGGCACGTTTTGTTTTCTGGGATCCTCTAGCTTAGTGTAGTATTCCTAAAATCCAGGGGACTTTTGACATAGACTCCAGTTTCACTCTCAACATAACTGATGCAGACCAGAGTACCAGTAGGAAGAACAAAATCAACATTACTAATGGCAAAGGCTATCTCAGGAAACATGATACTGACCAGATTGTAAAAGAAGTAGAAAAATATAGATTGGAAGATGAAGTTAACAGAGATAGGGTAGCAGCCAGAAATGCTATAGAATCCTAACCTTCAGTGACATGTAAACAGTTGGAAATAATACTCTGAGACTGGAGTTCAGTAGAGAAAATAAAAGGAATGTTCTTGAAAAGCATCAGGAAGTGTTAAGCTGCCTCGAGTATTAGCCCAGTGCTGAAAGAGATGAGTGTGAGTGTAAGCAGAGAGTTTGAGAGTCTTCAGGCTGAGTGTAATGAGGCTTCGCTATGCAGTAGGATCTGGCTGCGATGCCTCCCACAGCTCAGAGGAACCCAGGTCTAGTATTGCTCAAGTGGACTGAAAAGTCCACTCTTTGGAAAAACTTTCCTCTTCTCTACAACCATTTATGAAGTTTTTATTTCAATAGTTCATGCTTAGTTTTTAGCCTCTGTGTGTATGAAAATGGAAAGATTCAAAACTTAGTTTAGTGATAAAAAATTGTAAGTTTATTCAACATTGTAATATTAATGCTTCTACATCTCTTGGGCTTATGAACTTCCACACATTTGTCAACGCCTGCAGTGTATGTATAGTAACGTGTTTGGGAATTATTACTTAGAAAGTGTTTATTTATTTATTTTTTAAAGATTTTATTTATTTATTTTTTAAAGATTTTATTTATTTATTTGACAGAGAGACACAGCGAGAGAGGGAACACAAGCAGGGGGAGTGGGAGAAGGAGAAGCTGGCTTCCCGCCGAGCAGGGAGCCCGATGTGGGGCTCGATCCCAGGACCCTGGGATCATGACCTGAGCCGAAGGCAGACGCTTAACGACTGAGCCACCCAGGCGCCTCTTATAAAGTGTTTAAACACTTCACTTCGGTAATAAGAAACAGGTTGTATTACCATCCCACAGTCTCACCACTTTAATAACAATTACTACTTGTGAGCGAATATTGTGGCTGCAAACTTCACAAACATCTTATTCTACCCATCTATCTACTACATTAGAATTTACCACTTCTAGTCACATGTCTTTGTATTTCTTTAAAAAGTCCTCATGAGGGTCCCCTGGGTGGCTCAGTTGGTTAAGTGTCTGCCTTTGGCTCGGATCTTGGTCCCAGGGTTCTGAGATTGAGTCCCATGTCGAGCTCCCTGCTCAGCAGGAGGCCTGCTTTTCCCCCTCCCGCTGCCCCTCCCTCTGCCCCTCTCCCTCTGCCTGCTTTTCCCCCTCCCTCTGCCCCATTCATGCTTGCGCTTGCTCTCTTGCTCTCTCTCTCAGATAAATAAAATCTTTAAAAAAATAAATAAAAAGCCCTCATGACCCACTGATGTCTGCGTCTCTCAATTTACAGAAAAATTACAATCTTTCCCAGGTCCAAGTTGCCATTAGAGATTTTAAGTCTTTTCATTGTATGTTGTTTAACAAGGGCCAAATGTTCCACTGTTCGTACTTTGACATCTCCACTGCATATGTAAAAGCATCCATTGATTTAAGGAGGAAAAAATCTGTTTCTTCATCTTAAGCTCAACACAATTTCCATGAAAATATGGTTGTAATTACAACTTATCAATGAATCCTTTGGCATTTGTGAGTTATAGAAAAGGAATATTTCTTTATGCCTCACAATTATGATACTATAGTTTTACTGTCATTGTTCAGGGTAGGAGTATATTTTGTTTACTTAAAAAAGAAAGCATATTAAAGGGGAGATACTGACATTAGCAACAGTTACAATAGAATTTAAAGGAAACAAAGGAAAATACTCATTTTGGTTAGGTGAGATATCTGATTTTCCACAGTGACAGCACTAGTTTGCATTCCCAACAGTGCGCAAGGGTTCCTGTTTCTTTACATCTTTGTCAACACTTGATGTTTCTTGTGTTTTTGATTTTAGCCATTCTGTCAGGTGTGAGGTGATATTTCATTGTAGTTTTAACTTGTATTTCCCTGATGATGAGTGATGTTGAACATCTTTTCATGTGTTGTTGGCCATCTGCATGTCTTCTTTGGAGAAATGTCTGTTCATGTCTTCTGCTCATTCTTTAATTGGACTATTTGGTTTTTGGGTGTTAAGTTGTATCGGTTCTTTATATATTTTGAATACTAACCCTTTATCAGATATGTCATTTGCAAATATCTTCTCCCATTTCGTAGGTTGCCTTTTAGTTTTGCTGATTGTTTCTTTCGCTGTACAGAAGCTTTTTATTTTGATGTATTTCCAGTAGTTTAATTTTGCTTTTATTTCTTTTGCTTCAGGAGACATATCTAGAAAAATATTGCTATGGCTGATGTCAGAGAAATTATTGCCTGTGCTCACTTCTAGGATTTTTATGCTTTCAGGTCTCACATTTAGGTCTTTAATCCACTTTGAATGTATTTTGGTGTATGGTGTAGGAAAGTGGTCCAGTTTCATTATTTTGCATGAAGCTGTCCAGTTTCCCAGCACCATTTGTTGAACAGACTGTCTTTTTCCCATTGCGTGTTCTTGCCTTCTTAGTCAAAGGTTAATTGACCATATAATCATGGGTTTATTTTTGGGCTCTCTATTTTGTTCTGTTGATCTATGTGTCTGTTTTTGTGCCAGTACCATACTGTCTTGGTGACTGCAGCTTTGTAATATAGCCTGAAGTCCAGAATTGTAATGCCTCCAGCTTTGCTTTTCTTTTTCAAGATTGCTTTGACTATTCGGGGTCTTTTGTGGTTCCATACAGATTTTAGGGTTGTTTGTTTTAGCTCTGTGATAAATGCTATTGGTGTTTTGATAGGGATTGCTTTAAATGTGTAGATTGCTTTGAGCTCTATGGACATTTTGACAATATTTGTTCTTCCAGTGCATGAGCATGAGATGTCTTTCCATTTCTTTGTGTCGTCTTCAATTTCTTTCATCAGTGTTTTATAGTTTTCAGAACACAGGTCTTTCACCTCTTTGGTTGAGTTTATTCCTAGGTACTTTATTATTTGTGGTGCAATTGTAAATAGGATTATTTTCTTTCTTTTTTATTTTAAGATTTTATTTATTTATTTGAGAGAGAGAGAGTGCGTGCGTGAGCATGAGTGGGGGAGGGGCAGAGGGAGAGGGACAAGCAGACACTGTGATGAGCGGGGAGCCTGATGCAGGGCTTGATCCAGGACCCCAAGAGCATGACCTGAGCTGAAGTCAGAGGCTTAACTGACTGAGCCACCGAGGCGCCCCTAAATGGGATTGTTTTCTTAATTTCTCTTTCTGCTGCTTCATTGTTAGTGTATAGAGATGCAATGGAGCGGTGCCCGGGTGGCTCAGCAGTTAAGTGTCTGCCTTTGGTTCAGGTCATGATCTCAGGGTTCTGGGATCGAGCCCCACGTCAGGCTCCCTGCTCAGCGGGGAGTCTCCTTCTCCCTCTCCCTCTGCCCCTCCCCTTGCTTGTGCTCTCCCTCTCTCTCTCTCTCTCAAATAAGTAAATAAAATCTGAAAAAAAAACAGAAATGCAATGGAATTCTGTACGTTGATTTTGTATCTAGCAACTTTACTGAATTCATTTATCAGTTCTAGTAGTTTTTTGGTGGAATATTTAGGGTTTTCTATATATAGTATCATGTCATCTGCAAATAGTGAAAGTTTTACTTTTTTATTGATTTGGATGCCTAAACTCGGTTTTCTTTCTTTTTTTTTTTTTTTTTAAGATTTATTTATTTGAAAGAGGGTTGGGGCAGAGGGAAGGAGATATCTCAAGCAGACTCCACACTGAGCGCAGAGTCCAGTGCGGGGCTCGATCTCACAACCCCAAGATCATGACCTGAGCCAAAACCAAGAATTGGACACAACCAACTGCACCACCCAGGTGCCCCTAAACTCAGTTTTCTGATATCTTAATTGTACATATTACTTTAGAGTATTGAATTAACCAAATCAATCTCTGAATGAGATTCTTTCCCATTGGCTCAATTATCAAAATTTATTTGAACATTGTATATTCAAATACTTGAATTAAAGCACTGTGTACATGACCCATAGGAACCTGCATGTCAGTGAAGCAGTAAGGGCAAAAGGAGAGAGCTGAACATGTGAAGGTTACAAGACAATCCAGAGCAGCTGAGGGTATCATACTGGCTTTAGAGGAGTAGATAAAAGGGGGTGTGTTAGACCTTGCAGAATACCTGCCAATAGGAGTTGTGCTTCACGAAGAGCAGTTACCTTTCTCCTTTCCAAAGATGTGATTGGGTGGATGCTTAAGGCCTTAAAAATGGGTATTTCAAGAAGAGAAGTTGTGAGAAGTGGTGTTTCAGGGGCCAAATGATCGTATTGGTGGTGGAGGAGGAGTGGATAAATACCACAGGGCAAAATTAAGGTCGAATTTCTTCAGTTCATACAAACAGCAACTAGACAGTTTCTATGAGAGGAAAGTCTAGGCAAGTCAAGGCTTATGTTCAAGGCTTATGTTCGAAGCCCACTGAAAATTGGGGAATAAGTAACACCACCAGCCATAGGAAGTGCTGTATGACTTTACTCGGACTGCCATAACAAAGTACCATAGACGGGATGGCTTAAACAACAGAAATGTATTTTCTCACAACACTGGAAGTTAGAAGTCTGAAATCAAGGTGTTGGCAGAGTTGTTTTTTTCTAAGAGCCATGAGGGAAGGATCTGTTCTGGGCCTCTCTCCTTGGCTTACAGATGATCATCTTTTCCCCATGTCTTCACGTGGTCTTCCTTCTGAATGTGTCTGTGTTCTAATCTCGTCTTTAGAAGGACACCAGCCATATTGTATTAACACCCACCCTAATGACTTCATTTTATTTATTTATTTATTTTTAAAGATTTCGTTTATTTATTTGACAGAGAGAGATACACAGCGAGAGAGAGAACACAAGCAGGGGGAGTGGGAGAGGGAGAAGCAGGCCTCCCGCAGAGCAGGGAGCCCGATGCGGGGCTCGATCCCAGGACCCTGGGATCATGACCTGAGCCGAAGGCAGACGCTTAACGACTGAGCCACCCAGGCGCCACCTAATGACTTCATTTTAACTTAATTCCATTGAGATCCTGTTCCAGATGTGGTCACATTCTGATAGTGGGGGTTAGGACTTCATCATATGGATTTTGGGGGAAGACATAATACAGCTTATAACAAGTGCCTTGGTTTTAATAAACACCATCTTTTCTTGGAGTGACTGCTGGACTCTGAGCCAGATAAAACAGTTGAACAAGACAGCTCTTGCCCTTAGAATGCTCATTATTAATTGGGATAGGTGTTTGGGTATTTATTCCTCCTTGGTATCTGAGTAAAGGTTCGCAGGACTTGGCGATTGGAATGCACCTAGAAAAATTAATGAGAAGGATTTGGAGGGAGTGTGAGGAAGAATGACATGGGTGAGAGAAGATGCAGAATTTTCTTCGTAGGTACAGAATTTAGACACCATCAGTGGTAGAATCATACAAGTCTAAGAAATATTAATATGGAGATGTCTTAAATATAAATGTAACTATATATTTGCATCACTTTCAGTGAAAATGAGCCTTTGTTTTACTTTTGTTTTTGCAAAACATTTAGACACACTGCGTTGATGACAGCTTCTTGTGGGGACATGAAATATAAACAAAACTGACAGGACACTAGTGTTTTTCCATCTGGCTGATGTGAATTTAGTGGTATTTAGAACTAAGTGATTTTCCAGACTCTCATAATAGGAAGACAGTTTTTCTAAATTTTGTTCAAGAGGCAGGAATGAATAACTTCTGTAGTGTTCCACAGAACACTGAGACAGTTTTTTGAAGCTGAGACAGTATTTTGAAGCTATTGGCAGGTATTTTTGTATTGAGGAAAAATAGATACTATGTGGGACATAGTAATTGCTCAATAAAATAGCTCATTGACTAATAAATTCTTGGATATAATGGCCTTTAAAATCAAAATTATATACTACTGTTAGGTTTCCAACAGTATTACATTGAAAGTCTAAAGGCCAGTACTTATGAAAGATCATTAGATTTAATTAATCAAACATAGGTTACGTTTTCTAATATAAATTATATCTGCATACTTAATACATGCTTTCATATAGCAGTAAAATGGTGATTTATCTCACACACACACACACACACACACATGAAATTGGTGTGTCAGATAAAGGCCACACGACATTCTTTTTACTGTTGTATCCCTCTGTTAACGTCTTGTACCAAAAGATTCAACAAACACAACAGATATTAAAAAGTTTGCACTTGGTTCAATGACTTCAGACCCCTACAGTACTGACCCCTGAGCTTCCTCGGTACTTGGTGACTCACCTCAAATAAATCAAAGTGAGTGAGGCCTAAAGGAGAAGAATTGTTTTTAGCATTAAGGTAAATTCTTCAGGAGAACCACACTGAATTCAGTGTGGGGTAGATCTTTTCATTGTGACTCACCTGGGGCCTGTTTATATTTTGGGAATGCTCCACCTCACTGCTTAGTCATTGCCCCCCACACTCAATGGGCTGATTGCTGAAGTGTAAATTTACCCTAACATTGGTTTCAGGAAAACCTAGAGAATCAGGACAACTAACTGTGTCAGTATCATTGTTGGTTTTACCTTATAAACATTCTGTTCATTGGGCTCCTGGCTGATAAAGAACATTGAATTCTTTCCAGTTCTTGTAAGTTGAGAGCAAGTTCCATCAGGAGATACCAAAGAGGACTTGTCAAGAGTGAAGCATATTTGAGAAGGGACACACCATGAAAGAAGACATTATAAAGTAACATGTCAACAAAAGCCAGGTCACTTGTAGGCATTCAGCATATAAACCTTAGGGAGCTGGGAGGAAGGAAGGCAGAGGAAGGAGCTGGTAGAGGAAGGAGCTCTGGGTCCAGCTGACCTCTAGGCTTAGCTTCTGTCTTAGCCTGTTTGCTCTGATATTGAGGAAGCCATATATAACAACAAATTCATATATATCACTGTGTGACAAGCACTACTTTTATAAACACACACACACACACACACACACACATACACCAATTTGATCCTTAGTAAAGCTCTATGAAATACTTTCATTCTACATTCAGAGATGAGGAAACAGGCAAAGAGAGCTTATGTAACTTTCCCAAGGTTATACAACTAGTAAGTGTTAGAGCTGGGATTTGAATCCAGGCAGTATGTGCTCAGTCCTTGCACACCTCACCCCCATACACACACTTAGAAGCGCACACAAGGGTTGGAGACCTGTCTCTGAGTTCCAGCCCCAGCCCTCACCTTTGTGCCCACTTCCTGCAACTGGATGGGCGTTCTCATACCCGCTTCCTGCAACTGGATGGGGTTTAGTGTGTACTTCTGAAAGTTGATTTTTATTTTTGTTTTCTAAAAATAGTGCTCCCAGAAAACCCTGCTTACCTCTTCCTGGATGGCTCTGTTAAGCTCCTGTTGCTAACTCTCCCCTCTGGATGTTGTACTTTCACTGAGCGAAGACTTCTTGCCCCTTGCCAGTATCTTCTGGATCAAATTAGTGGTGCACTTTGGACCTACAAAAACCCAGCTGCTTTCTCAACTCTCCCAGTGGGCTTCATATCACAATAGATATATCTGTTGTTCTTGGACTTTGATGACACATGAAAGGTATGTGGTGATTTGTTTTTTTGTGAAGTGGAGGGGTTGATGTAGATGACAGCATCCACAAAGACCAACAGAGGGCAAGACTGGCAATTGTAAAAGTGACTCACATGGAATATTATTTAGTATCAAGAGTTGACTTCCTTTCTCATTTCTTAGGTACTGGTTCATTTTCATCTATTGAGTGAAATAATAAAATGAAACATTTCTACTTAACTAGCCTTAGAAATGGCTTTAAAATTTTATGGTTGGTTATATTTCAGTACTTTCCCTTCACTTCTGGGAGAGCAACCTATCACAGTCCATAATATACTGTTAAGTCCTACCTTACGTACAGATATTGGGTAGAAAACTTGTCTTACTAAATTATTTGACCATTTTATGCCCCCATGGTCTTCCTTTTTTTATTATTTTAATCACAGTATCGTTAACATACAGTGTTATATTAGTTTCAGGTGTACAATATAGTGAGTCAACAATTCTATACATTACTCAGTGCTCATCAGGATAAGGGCACCTGGGTAGTTCAGTCAGTTAAGCATCCAACTCTTGATTTTGGCTCAGGTCATGATTTCAGAGTCCTGGGATTGAGCCCCATGTTGGGCTCTGTGCTCCACATGGACTCTGCTTGAGATTCTCTCTCCTCCCTCTGCCCCTCCCACTCATGCTGTCTCTCTCTCTCACTCTCTGAAGAAATAAATAAATCTTTTTAAAAAAAGGTAAGTGTACTCTTAATCCCTTTTTTAGCTTGTATTTCTCTTTTATTTGTTTGTTTATTTATTTATTTATTTGTTAAGTTCAGTTAGCCAACATATAAGTACATCATTGGTTTTTGATGTAGTGTTCAGCGATGCATTAGTTGCATATAACACCCAGTGCTCATCACAACATGTGCCCTCTTAATCCCTTTTATCTCTTTCACCCATCCAGCCATCCTCTGCCCCTCTGGTAACCATCAGTTTGCTCTCTGTAATTAAGAGTCTGTTTGTTGGTTTGTCTCTCTCTTTCCTGTGCTCATTTTGTTTCTTAAATTCTACATATGAGTGAAATCATATGGTATTTGTCTTTCTCTGACTGACTCATTTCACTTAGCACAATACTCTCTAGCTCCATCCATGTTGTTGCAAATGGCAAGATTTCATTCTTTTTTATGGCTCAATAATAGTCCATTGTGTATATATACACCACCTCTTCTTTGTCCATTCATCTATCAGTGGACACTGGGACTGCTTCCATAGTTTGGCTATTGCAAATAATGCTTCTGTAAACAGAGATGCATGTTCTTTTAATTAGTGTTTTTATATTCTTTGGGTAAATACCCAGTAGTGAAATTACTGGATCATATGGTAATTCTATTTTTAATTTTTTGAGGAACATCCATACTGTTTTCTACAGTGGTTGTACTAGCTTGCATTCCTACAGTGCAAGAGGGTTCCTTTTTCTCCACATGCTCAACAACACTTGTTGTTTCTTGTGTTGTTGATTTTAGACATTCTGACAGGTTTAAGGTGATATCTCATTGTGGTTTTGATTTGCATTTCCCTGATGATGAGTGATGATGAACATCTTTTCATGTGTTTCTTGGCCATCTGTATGTCTTCTTTGGAGAAAAATCTGTTCATGTCTTCTGTTCATTTTTTAATTGGATTATTTGTGGGTTTTTTGGTGTTTCAATCTGCATGTGTTTGCAATCTGAAAAATCTGAAATGGGTCTCTTGTAGGCAACCATATAAATGAGTCTTGCTTTTTTATCCATTCCATCACTCTCCGTCTTTTGATTTGAATGTGTAGTCCATTTACATTCAAAGTAATTATTGATAGTTATGTACTTATTGCCATTTTGTTACTTGTTTTATGGTTATTTTTATAGTTCTTCTCTGTTCCTTTCTTTTCTTGCTCTGTTCTCTAATGGTTTTTTGGCTTTCTTTAGTGATGTACTTGTATTCCTTTCTCTTTATTTTTGCATATCTATTACTGGTTTTTCATTTGTGGTACCATTAGATTTGTATATAACATCTTATGTACATAGCAGTCTATATTAAGTTGATGGTCGCTTAAGTTTGAATGCATTCTTTAGTCCTCTCCCCCACAATTTAGGTATATGGTGTCATATTTTATGTGAATTCCTGGCTGATTTTTATAGATATACTTATTTTTACTGCTTTTGTGCTTCCTACTTTTCTTACTCCTACTTACGGTCTTTCCTTTCTTTTTTTAAAGATTTTATTCATTATTTTAGAGAGTGAGAGTGAGAGAGTGCATGCAAGTCGGGGGGCGGGAGAAGAGGGGTGGGGGAAAAGGAGGGGGAAAGAATCCCAAGCAGACTCAGCACTGAGCATGGAGCCTGACACAGGGCTCGATCTCACGACCCAGAGGTCATGACCTGAGCCAAAACCAAGAGTCAGCCCACTCAACCAACTGAGCTACCCAGATGCCCCTGGTCTTTCCTTTCCGTTCAGAGTGTTCTCTTTAACATTCCTTGTAGGGCTGGTTTAGTGTTCGTGAATTAATGGACTTTTGTTTGTCAGGAAAACTCTTTTTCTCTCTTTCTTTGTGAATGATAGTCTTGCTGGATAGAGTATTCTTGGCTGCAGGTTTTTTTCTTTCAGCTGTTTTAATGTATCTTGCCACTCCCTTCTGACCTGCAAAATTTTTACGGGAAAGATCAGCTTATAGAGTTTTTCTTGTATGTAACTATCTTCTTTTTTCTTGCTGATTTTAAAATTGTCTCCCTACTACTTTTGCCATTTTAATTTCTATGTATCTTGGTGTGGACCTCCTTGGGTTGATTTTATTAGGGGGCTGTCTGTGCCTTCTGGATCTGGATTTCTGTTCCCTTGCCCTCAGGAAGTTTTCAGCTATTACTTCTTCAAATAAATTCTCTATCCCCTTTTTTGTCTTTTCTTCTGGGATCCCTATAATGTGAATGATATTACACTTGATGGTGGCACTGAGTTCCCTAAGTCTCTTTTCATTTGTTGTTATTATTTTTTCTCTCTCCTGTTGAGCTTGATTTCTCATTATTCTGTCCTCCACATCACGGATCCATTCTGTTTCCTCCATTCTACTATCTATTCCATCTAGTGTATTTCTAATTTCATTTATTGAGTCCTCATCTCTGTTTTTTTTCTTTAGTTTTCTCTTTGTTAAAGGCCTCACAGTGGTCCTCCACTCATTTCTCAAATCCATTGAGTATCTTTATGACCGTTACTTTCAATTCTCTATCAATTATAATACTTATGTCCATTTAGGTTAGGTCTTTTGCTGTGATTTTGTCCTGTTCTTTCATCTGGGACATATTTCTCTGTCATTTCATTTTGTCTATTTTCTGTGTCTGTCTGTGTGTGTTAGGAAAGTCAGCTACGTACCCTGCTCTTAAAGTAGCAGCCTTCTGAAGAAGAGGTTCTGTAGTGCCCTGCAGCTCAGTGTCCCCTGTTCGCTGGAACCTGGTGCTTCAGGGGTGGCTTCTGTGTGTGTTGCATGTGCCTTACTGTTGTGGCTGACCCGTGTTTGCCTTCAGTCCAGTTGTCTGCAATGCCTCTCTTTCCTGTTGTGGGCAGAAATTGGTCCCTGTGTTGTTAGTGGGTGAGTGCGGGGCTGTCTTGGGTTTGCGTTGAGTGAGACCAGGTGTTTGGTAGAGATGCAATAGCACCAAATTGCAGGATGTTCTCCCTATGTTCTGCCCTGAGAAGCTTTTGTTGGTGGGTGAGGCTTGTAGTCAGACCAGACGTCTGCCCCCAGCTCACTGCTAGGTCCTCAGTCCGACTTGTGTGTGTGTTTATCTTCCCCTCTCCCCAGAGTAGCAGTTCCTTCGGGATAGTGCTGGCCCCTGTCAGGGCTGCTTGCATACCACCAGGCTTGTGGCACTGCTTTGGATGGGCTCCAGCCAAGAGTATATTTGGCGGGGGGGGGGGGCGCAGGTCTATAGGAAAGTGTGGGGAGAGGATGCTGTTGGCAAGTTAAGTAGAGAGTGTTCATGCTGTGCTGGTTTCTGCAGGTGTCCATGTGTCCAGGCTGGGGGGATGGCAAGGGAAATGGCACCTGCCAGCTCCTTTGTTCCTAGAGAAGTTTCCTGAAGATCCTTCCCCTCCAGCACATACTCTGAGATTAGTAAATACATCTCCCTCCCATACATGCCAGGTGTTTTTCAAACTGCTGCATCTGTGTTGTATCTCTGTGGGGCTGTTTGTTGTGCTGTGTCTTTAAGGATGGGGACTCAGTGTCCTCTCGCCCTCCTATGTCTCCCATAGCCCAACCTGCTGATTTCTAAAGTTCCAGTTTTAAGCCCTGCTAATGGTAAGAACTCACAGAATTTGTTCCTTCTGATTTTCAAAGCCAAATGTTATGAGGATTCGTCTTCATGTGCTGGTTCCGTGTTTCTGGGGTGCTTGGTATGAAGGTCTGTTTCTCTCCTCTCTCTGTGCCCACGGCATCCCTCCCTCCTGTGGACAGTCCCACGGGTCTGTTTAGCTTCTGACTGCATCTCTGCTCTTCCTACCCTCTTTGATGTGGCCTCTTCTCTATATTTAGCTGTGGAGAGTCTGTTCCGCCAGTCTTTGGGTCATTTTCTAGGCTATTTACACTGATGTGGGTGTTATCTTGTATTTGTGGGATGAGGTGAGTTTAGTATCTTCCCACTCTGCCATCTTCCCTGGAAGTCCATGTCCCCATTGTCTTTTTATACATCTCAGGGTATGTGGTATTTCTAAATGAGTCACAGCAAATCAGAATGACTAATATGACATAGTTTTAAGACAAAGAAGGAAAACCAGTCTGTAATATCTTCTTCTGATAGTTCATCGAGGGCAGTGGCTCTTATGAGGAAGCATGTTGAAGTGGAGAATGGTGTTCCGAGGACTTAGTCCATCTCTCAGCCCTCCCCGTTATCTGGGTGTTTGACTTCATGCAGGCCACTCAGCAGCTTGCAGCCATAGATAACTCACCTATAAAAGGTGGGTTTTGGAAGCGTCCTCTCAACTAATAAATTGCTTCAGTTCAGCTAGTGAAACTAAAAGCTGGTATTGTCAAAATTGTGCAGAAATAGGTATATATTACTGATGATGTTAAAATTGACCCATTTAGAGCAGTTCGGCAGAATGTAAATATCAGCACCGTTTGGCCTAGTCATCAGATTCCTCACACTTAAGTTTACGTTAAGAAAACTAATCAAAACTGAGAAAAACTGTCACTAAAATCCTATTTATAGTAGTACATTATTTATTTTAACACCCATCCACAGAAAGGAAAAAAATAACTAAATGCTCAACAATAGAGTAATACTCAAATACATTAGTGTTTCCACTATATAGAATATTATGGCCAAGTGGGACCAAATCTATCCCACTGCCTATTTTTGTAAATAAATGTCTTTTTAAATGTATTTTATTATTTTAATTTCATTTTATCTTTTTTAAGGTTTTTTGATTTTTTTTTTTCAAGTAATTTCTACATCCAATGCAGGGCCTGAACTTACAACCCTGAGATGAAAAATCACATGCTGTACCACCTGAGCCAGCCAGGCACCCCTGTAAATACATGTTTATTGCCAGACAGTCACGCTATTCCTTTCCGTATCCTCTTTGGCTGTGTCAGAGGCTGTGTGCTTGCACGATCTAAAAGATTTACTTTATGGACCTTTACAGAAAGAGTTTGCAACCCCCAAACTCTAGAAGATACTTAATACTGAACGGAAAGTGAAACCTTAAATTGCATATACAGTGATGATACTGTAAGGTTTATTCTGTGTGCACACCGAATATACATAGACCGACAGCATGCAGATAAATAGAACCAACATGGATATGGATGGACTATAGAGGTGAAATAAAAGGATTTACTTCTCTAAATCCTTTTGCTATTCCTGTTATAAGTTAATAAACCAGCATTTTCATCCTGGCCAGGCTGCCGTGGCAAAAGGAATGGCAATATGCTGCTCGGTGGTAAGTACACAGAGAATGGCCGTTCCTGTCTGGGCACGGGCAGCCGAGCCCTGTGGGCCAGTGCCAGTGATACTAACATTACCTCTTGTCTGGGTACGATACTCGCACGTTGATAGTGTTGCTTATCTGCTGTCAGTGGGCAGTTCTTTCCCCTGCTGCATCCCTAGACTATAAGCAATGGAAGGATCAAGTAAGGCACTGCTGACAGGAAGACCATGATGCTGTTCTCTTGTTCGGACTAGCGGTAATGAAACTAGTGAGGTAATTGAGTTGACTTTATACTCCATTGGTGCTTAACAATGTGGTATTTGCGTTTGGAACCTCTCAAGGCGTGGGCCAGTCTACAAAATGGAGAAAACAAACTTGTAGATGGTGTGTTACTCTTCAAAGGGGATGGCTCAAAAGCAAGTCAAATAGTAGTTATCACCAGTGACATGGACAAGGCTCGTTTTAATCTCAGAATGATAGTTTACTCTCTATTACCAACAGGAGGACTCTAGAGTCGTTAAGGTTCCAAAGTGAGGAGAGACCTTCACCAAATCAGGCAATTCCTAGACCTCACTTTCCGGTCTGGAGAAATGAGGCCTGCATCAGCTGTGGCCACAGTAGAATCACTTGCGAGTCAGAATCGTGGGGGTTGAGGGGAGAAAGGAGGAACTGGGGCACCTTTTAACCACAGGATTCTTTAAAATCCATCTGGATAATTCTGATGTGCATCCAGCGTTGAGGATGTTTGGGCTAAATGGTCTCTAAATTCCTTTGTAATTGTGTTTTAGAATATACACATGTGTGTATACACGTTGTGGGGGAATCAGTTTTATTTTGTCATCAAATGGCAATCACAAGCTTTGAAAACAAATGATTATTTTAATGGTATATGTACCATTTATTGAATTTCCTGTATATGCCAGGTACTTACTAAACCTCCTTACTTTTAAAGTAAAAATTGTCTGCAAATCAAAACCACAGTGAAATGTTACCTCACATCTCTCAGGATATCTGTTATTAAAAAGATGAGGGGCGCCCAGGTGACTCAGTCCGCTGAGCAGCTGACTCTTGATTTCAGCTCAGGTCATGATCCCAGAGTCCTGGGATCGAGCCCCGCATCGGGCTCCCTCCTCGGCAGGAAGCCTGCTTCTCCCTCTCCCTCTCCCACTCCCCTGCTTGTGTTCCCTCTCTCGCTGTGTCTCTCTTGGTCAAATAAATAAATAAAATCTTTAAAAAAAAAAAAGACAAAGATACCAAATGCTGGTGAGGATGTGGAGAAAAGGGAGCCCTCGTGCACTGTTGGTAGGAATGTAAGCTGGCACAGGCACTATGGAAAAAGCATGGAGGTTCCTCAAGAACTTTAAAATAGAACTAACATATGATCCAGCAATCCCATCTCTGGGTATATGTCACAAGAAAACAAAATCACTATCTCAAAGAGATATCTGTACTCCTGTGTTCATTGCAGCAGTATTCAGTTTCCAAGGTATGGAAACAACATGAGGTCCATCAACAGATCAGATGAATCGATAAAGAAAATGCAAGATGCACATGTACACACACACACACACACACACACACCCGGGAATATCATTCAGCCTTTGAAAAGAATGAAATCTTGCTGTTTGCGACAACATGGATGAATCTGGAGGGCATTATGCTAAGTGAAATAAGTCAAAGAAAGACAAATACTGCATAGTATCATTTATATGTGGAATTTTCAAGAAGTTAAACTCATGGAAACAGAGAGTAAAATTGTGGTTGCCAGGGGCTGGAGGGTGGGGGAATTAGGGAAAGGCTGTAGAGTAAATAAAGTAAAAATTGTCAAGTTTAGCCTTCGTGATAGACCTCTTAAGTTGATGTCATTATCATTCCAACTGAAGCTGAAGAAACTGTTTATCAGGGATTAACTATTTTGCTCAATGTCATAGAGCTAATAGACAAAAGCAGAATTTTAAAAAGGTTTATTTTAAGTCTAAAGCTGGATACTCTCTGCTGCACTATATTCTTTTCAAAGGTGATTTTCCTTAAGCTACCAAGTTATTTTGTGTATTCATTGTTAGTGTATAATACCAGCCACTTCACTTAAAGATTCCTGGGTCAAAACTTTCAGGCATTTGCCTAAAGATTATTTAGACAAAATACTGGCACATGTCTAGTGTTTGGCTGTTAAAGTTTTTCATTTGTATCAATCAGGATTTTGCAGAGAAACAATCAGTAAGATAACATACACACAGAAATATACATGTGCATTTATCTGTCCATCATAAGGAATTGATTTGTGCAGTTGTGGGGGCTGGTAAATCAGAAATCTGAAACTCAGGCAGGAATCTTGAGGCAGAATTTCTTCTTGTTCAGGGAAACCTCAGTTTTACTCTTAAGACCTTTCAACTTACTGGATGAGGCCCACTTACATTATCAAGGATAGTCTAAAGTCTACCATTATAGATATCAACCACAGCAACACCTAGATTAGTGTTAGACTAGCTAACTAGGTACATATAAAATAAACCATTAGAACATTTTATGTGGGCCTATAGGCACACTCCAGCTGGAAAATTCCAAGGGAATATCCCTACTGTGAATGTGCCAGTGTTTTGTTTTCACTTTTCTTACACTCTTAGAGTTAATACCTTCTACTTTGTCAGAATGAAGTACCAAGCACTGTGTTAGATGTTGAAGATTCAGAAAGGAATAGGTAACAGTCTTTGCTGTTAAAAAACAACAACAACAACACCCTGCTTAATAGTTCTTAACATCATTCCTTGTATGTAACAGGTACTCCAGTGTTGGAATTAATAGAGAACACTTTGCTGCTCAATAGTGTCAGTAATATTCATGCTCAAATCATCAACATTTATATTATAATCCTCTTTTACTCTTTGGGTAAATTTCATGACAGATATATTATGGACAGAAGCCTACAGTCATTAGAGGACTGTAGCCCAAGCATATTTTGATGCTGCTGGAATCAGCATGATTTCAGAAAATCTATTCACTTCAGCCAAAAAATCAGTACATTTGTAGCAATTGATGCAATATTGCCAAATCTGGATGTTTCACATAATATATAGGCTGTGGTCACAACTTTCCAAAAAAATGATTGAGTGAATTCAGTGGAGGGAAAAAGAGAAAGATACCTAATTCCTTAGCAACACTGTTTCTGGGCCTGGTTGTGCTGTTGTGAAATGAAACTAAACTTTATAATGTTATCATGGTCTTGTCTTCCACCAGGAATGCTTGGGGGACTGCAGAGGGTACCGTGAGTTTTACTATATTAAAAACAAGTGGTAAAAATTTTTAAACTTTGGTTGAACTCTGTAGACACACATCTGTACGATACTTTGTGTTTTGGGATATCAATAAAGTAAGTATTCATTGAATTCTTCCTATGTGCTAGACTCTTCATAAATATAATCTCTTTAATTCTCAGCAATCCTGTTTGGTAGGTGCTGTCATTCATGTTCTAGATGAAGAAACTGAGACTCGAGGCCACGCAGATAGTACATGGCAGAACTAAAATTTAAACCTAGATCTGACTCTTATGCTATGTTTTTTTTTCATTAGGCCATACTGTGTTTCATTAACTTCATTCATTATTTTGTTGTGCAAGAAGAAAGTCTTCTGACTTTGTAGACAAGCTAATGTGCTTATGATTTAAAAATATGTAACTATAGATTATTTGAAAGTTGTCAAACACTGTCACTTGTCACATCTTTTGCTAATAGATTTTCCTATAGAGCCCTTCTTAGCTGAGGAAAGAAATAATCATTCTCATGCCTGCTTTTAGAGATCTGTATTAAAAGCAAATGGTTGGCCCAGGGCCCTTCTAGATGTCAGGTACTAGAGTCGTGCATCAGGGATTTTCCCTCTTGTGAATAGCAAGCTTTTTGTTTGCGTATCTGCTGCAGTTGGCCAAGGATGTGTGGCACATGGTTGCTTGGATTGATCTTTTCTTGTGAGACATCTTCCTCATTCATAAGCTCTATCTTTTCACATTAAGGAAACAGTGAGAAGTGGTTTTAAAGGTATGGAAATGGACTTTGTCGTTTGTACGTTTGAATCAGATGTGAATCAAGTGACATCTAGCTGACTACCTGATGGGACCAGTGGGGTAAAATAAAAACCAGAGGCAGCGTATTGGCAGATCCTGCTATAAATGAACTTTCAGGAGTATACCTGGGTTAATGATAAAGTGACCATATAATTTATCCTCCTAGATGGGATCCTTTCAAAAGTGAAATTGGGACCTCATAGTAATTATGCTGGGATAGCAGGCATTAAAGTGGACATAGGATCACACTGTGTCACGGACATTACCATGAAAATACCGTTTGCTGTATCAGAATTTTAATGCTAAATTAACATGTACCTAAGTTGTCATTTCTTTTAGTTCCAATTCAACCAATATTTATTAACTATCTACTCTCTGCTAGGTTCTGTGATGGGTGTTGTAGACAGTACTGGATAATGGGTACAGTACTAGCAGATAAGCACACAGTTGGATGGACAGGGATATGAATGACTGCTCCTCATGTAATTTGGATGGTAGTGAAGAAATGAGAGTTCTCTGGGAGTGTAGCAAAGGTGATAAATTATGATCCAGATGTGGAATGGAGGAGGGGAGGGTTATGAAAGACTTGAAATGTTTGAGCTAAATCTTGAAGGATAAAGTTAGGATTGAAAATAGGACATTTAAGACAGTGGGCAAAGCATATGTAATGGCACGTGGGTGTGGAGGCACATGGGAGTTAGGAGAAAGTAAGGTAGATTGGTGTGGCTGGAGTATGAAGAGCATAAGAGAACAAAATGACATATGAGGCCTGAAAAGTTGGTGATGAGCAAGATTGTGAGGGCTTTATCACTTTGAGGGCCTCTCCATAAGAAGAAAAAACACGAGTACCCCTTATATAAATCACTCATAAAGAGAATCGGATAATGACATGAGTAAAGTATATTTCAGTGCTTTCCCCAAGCAACATATCTTCACGTACATTTTTTCATTCATTAAACTGGTACTACTCATATTGTGGTCCTCACACCAGCAGTGTAGGCTTCACTTGTGGGCTTATTAGTAATGCAAATTCACGGCCCCCAACCTGAACTACTGAATCTAAATCTCTTGTGATAGGATCCAAGAAACTGTTTTAACTAGCTCTCTAAGGGGATTCTTATGCATATTAAGGTTTGAGAACCACTGCATTAAACATTTATTGAGTGCTTCTTTGCTGTCAGCTTCTGTGTTGGACACTGGAGATGGAGTTGAGCTGAATTGGGTACAGTCTCAAGGTTTGATGGTTGAACAATAATGTCTAAATGAAAACTCCTCTTTGAGAAGCCGCAAACTGATGAAATTGTCAGCTAGGTTATAATGCTTTCCTACTAAATGTTCCATGACTTCAATACTAAGAATTTAGGGTATATTCCAGAATTTTCCAGAGAAACATGGGAATCTTTTCTTAGCACCTAAAGCAAACATTTGTTTCATTGTGTATAGATTTTTAATATAGCTGAATTTGTCTTCAGAGCTTGTTCAGATGCTAGTGAGGATTTGGAAGAAAGCTATACTTTTTAAGGTTTTATCTTTTTAATAACTTTGTTTACATTTTCTGCTTTTGTGACATGTTTATCCATTCAGAAACATTTAAGCACTTGATAATTAATCCTTAGCCATGGGTAGTTATTATTTTTTTATTATGAAATAGCTTGAATGTACTGAAATACCCATGCAGATATAACCTGTTATCATTTTGTTGTAAGAAATATTTTAATGTATATCAAACCAGAGACCAAGAAGTATAGAATAGAGAGAACAGAAAAGGAATAATTTCTGAGGCTATAAGGCCTGAATATTTTCCAGAACTGCTGAAAGTCATGAATCCCTAGATATAGGAGACACAGGAATACATAGTAAGAGACATAAAAGAAATACATTGTTGTGAAAACCAAAGACAAAGATCTCGAAATCAACTACCAAGAAAATGAGACGGAATAATACTTCTCAGAGTTGAGAGAAAACGGTCATCAACACAGAACTGTGAACACCTAGGCAAGCTATCTTATGAGAGTGTGGGAAAAACAAAGATGTGTAAGATAAACAAAACTGAGAGAGGATCCGAATGGCCTTCATTGAAGAAACTTCTAAAGAATTTATTCAGGCAGAACAAAGAATCCTGAAGGAACATCTGAGATGCAAGAAAGACTGGTGAAGAAACAAATTATGAGACAAAGAGGTAAAACTAAATAAAAGGTTTCTGTATAAAATGCCACCAAATATTTTGTAAAATGTTTGATATGTGGTAATGTTATTACCATTTAGTTAGAAATTGCATTGTGATTTATCTCAGGAGTTATTTAGGAGAGGGTACATGTATATGTATATGTTTAGTTTTTCTTGTTGATTTCTAATCTAATTGTATTGTCAGATATTTTTATCTGTTTGATATCAATTCTTTGAAAAATGTTAATGTCCTATATCAGTTATGCTTCAGCAGCACTCAAGATCTAGGAAACTGAAGGCACACTCAACTGGGATTTGGACAAAAATTTTCTTAAATAAGTTGAGAGAGGTCGGAGCACCTGGGGACTATTAAGAATGAGTAGGGACTGTTACTGTCTCCAAGCTTTATGGGACAAAGGGAGGAAACAAATATTGCTGCAGCCCAGTGACATGGCAAGCACTGGAAACAAGGATGTTCTCTATGAAGATGCAGATGCTCTGTATGCAGCTAAAGTTACAGAAGGACACTGCCACCCAGGCAGAGAGGGGACAGAGGAAAATCACCCTGATCTCCCTTCATGTTCTCCAGTCTCCTGGCAGTATCTCCCAGTAGCCATCCCTAACTGGAAGCCAAAAGAGTCCAGGTAATGCAGCTTATAATAGGGGTTACACATAGAGCAAAGGCAAGAAAAGCAGAGAATAAATGGCGGAGAGGAGCAAATGGAAAACCAGCAAATTCTGTGAGATGTGACATGACATATTTTGTGTATGTTTGATTTTTGATCAGAAAATAGTATGTAATTGTATATCAGTCATGACCCATCTAGGAAAACCAAAATCACTTGAACTGTTTTACAAAGACCAAATTTAATTGGTTAACAGGTGATATCAATGCAGGGAAACCACATGGAAAGGGGAAGCAATTGAGAGATTAGCCGGAGCAGGAGCTGCATCGCCTCAGGGTCTGGAGAGTCAGAGAGTAGGTGATGTTATCAGAAACCAGAAACCAGGCCATGTTAGGAACCTAGGCTGTTCTGTCAGGGACATACAATTCATGATTTTAATAATTCTTTTTTTATTTTTAATAATTCTTGATGGGTTGTTCCTTTTATCATTGGGTCGTCTCTCTGTTTCTATGAATGCTCCTTATGTGAATTATTTGCTTCTGGCATTTATATTTTTTACAGCTTTTTTGGTCAGTATTTCCCTTTCATATTTTTGCTTTATTTTCAAACTTTGTATTGTTTCACTTATAACATGTCTGTCTCTTTAAATTATTTTGATCTGTTGTGATAGTTTATCTTTCAGTGGGTAAATCCAATCCAATTACATTTGTTTTGACTGCTATTATTTTCATGTTTTTTTTTTCTTATCACAAACTTTACTTCATCAGATGCAGTGATCAGACGCTTTGCATTTTTATGTCTGAGGAGTATTTAGTGCTGACTTTACCATTCACACGAGCGGCTGTAATTGGCCTTCTTCAAAAAGAGCTGTTTTCATTTAGCATTGAAATAAAAAGAAGGACCTATAGAAATTTCATCCTAAATCCCTGTTCTGCTTTGATCTGTGGGGTCGAATGGTTCATGGTGAGTCTGGATTTTATTCTAAGTGTAGTGGGCATCCAGTCAGACTAGTTGAGAATATGTAGATGACATGTTCTGGTTTGAGAGATGAAAGGATCAATCTGGCTGAAGTGTCGGTAGACCATGGAGCTAGAGGGAAAAGAAAGGAAACCAGTCACCCCCGTATGAGATGATGGTGGATTTGGCTTAGGGGGATGGTGGTGGAGTGGGGAGAAATGGTCCAGTTTTGGCTGCATTTTGGACAATAAACCTCATGCATTTGCTGATGGAAGAAAAGCTAAATCAAGGCAGGTTCCTAGGTTTAAAGTTTGAGCAGTCTGGAGTCACAAGAGTACCATTTACTGAGATACGGGCCTGGGAGAGGGACCTCGGAAGTTTTGTTTTGAATATGCTAAGTTTGATTGATTGATATATTTAGTCAACAAATATTTCTTTAGTAGCTGCTGTGTGTCAAGTACTATTTTAAATGTATGGCAAACAGCACAGATGAAACTGACTCCCCCAAAATAACCTTCCTGTCAGAGATATTTTGTTATAATTGTAGGATACAGATAGTAAGCAGTAAGCATAGTAAGTGCACTAGAAAAAAATCAGGAACATGGGGGGTGGAGTGCCAGTGAAGGGTTCTTGGTGGTGGAGGAACATAGGTGCATGGTAGGCCCCACTGAAAAGCGGACTTTAAGAAAAGACTTGATGGAGATGCCAGAATTAGCCATGCCTTACCTGGGAGAAGAGTTTCCATGGGGAAGGAAAAGCAATGCAAAGGCCCTAAGGCAGGAATGTGAATAGCAATTTTGAGGCCAAAAATAATGTTATTGTGCTTCAAGCCCAGTGATCAAGGGGCAAGAGTGTAAGCAGGTGAGGTCATAGAGTTAACTGGAGTCTATCATGGATGGCTGTGTAGGAATTTGACTTTTACTCTGAGCTCTGAGTTAGAAAATAGCTGAGGATTTTTTTTTTTTAACAGAGGGATAACATCTGATTTACGTAGTAACAGGGTCATTTGGCCACTGTTTGGAGATTGGGCTATAGGGGAAGGGGTAGAAGGAGGGAGAAGAGTTAAGAGGCTTTTGCAGTGAACAAGACAAAAGATTATGGTGGCTTGGACAAGCAGTGTGAGGTGCTGAAGACTTAGATGCAAACTATGAGAGAGAGAGAGAGAGAAGGAAAGAAAGAGAATCTAGGATGACTCCAGTTTTTGGCCTGAGAAGGATGGGGTTTCTGCCTGCTGTATGCGGAAGACGGGAGGGAATAAGTTTTGGTAAAACATCAGAAATTAAGTTATGAACATGCTGATTTTGAGATGTCAGTTAGACAGCCAGTGGAGATGTTGGATAGGAAGTAAAATATCCTAGCATGGAGTTAAGGACGGAAGTGAGGACTAGGGATAGACATTTGGGAGTTATCAGCGTATAGTTGGTATTTAAAGCCAAGGAAGAGTGGAGATAGAAAAGAGAACAGCTGATCGAGCCCTGGAGCCCAACAGTCAAAAAAGTACAAGGAGAAGAAAGCAATTGACAGAGGAAACTTTGAAGTCAGATCGGAGAAAAAGCCTGGAGTGTCTGCTTACTGGAGGCGAAGTGAAGGAGTGTAATAAGAAAACGGAGGGGGTGTCTGTTATAATCAAATCTACCTATAGATCAACGAAGATAAGGATTGAAAAGTGATCCTGGGATTTATAACATGAAGGTCATTTTTGAACAGGACAAGATCAACTTTGGTGGAGGTGCGGCTGAAAGCCTGATTGTAGGTGGCTTAAGAGGGGAAATCAGGAGATGAATGAGAGGCAGGATGTGTAGATAACTGTTTCCAAGGGTTTTGCCACAAATGGAAACACAGAAATGAGGAGATAACTGGCAGGGGAATCGAGGTCAAAAGAAGTTTGTGTTGTTTATTTTGTAAAATCAGAGAAATGACAGTATGTTTGATTACGTGCTGGTGGGAATAGTCTAATAGAAAGGGGAAAAGACAAGCATAAGAGGGGAGAATTGCTGGAGTGATGTCCTTTCACAGGGAAGAAGGGATGTGATCTGGGGCATAGGTGGAGATATTGGCCTTATACAAAGGCAAGGGGATTTCATCCGTAGCAACAGGGCCCTGTAGACGGGCTATGGAGATGTGACTAAATCCATAAATTAATTATAACACTAAAAAGTTCTCAAAAGTTTCATCACATGGTCTGCTCTGAAATTCTCCATGCCTAGGGTTGACTAGGGAGAGTCTCGGTTTTAGAGAATGTAGCTGGAGGCCTAATTAGCTCCTAAGAACATTCTGGGTACCTCATGAGGCTGGAGTGTAGGAGTGACCCCCACAACACCCTGCTTTCTGTCTTCGCATTTCAGCTTCTCCGGATTCTTCCTTTTACCCTAGGCAGGGCCAACAGTGCAGTTATTTTAGAGCATGAATCATTTCCATTAAATGTATTTAATTTTATATTTAAGAAAATACTTTTAAACCTAATGCTTGCATTTTCAAACTGAAGCCAGTGAAGTATTTTGTGATTCTTAGAGCAAAACTATATTCCTTATTCCTAGTGAATGAATGAAATTGCAGGCACATTTTATGTTCATCTGTTTTTATATTTTCTGTCACAGTATTAGCTCATTTAATTATTCACAAATATAACAATACAGCTATTTTAGACCTTGTAAATCAAACATATAAATGGCCTAAGAGTTATGATCTGACATAGCAATGCTTCTTAGTATAATTTATAATTTGACAGTAATGAAATTCATGAATAGGAATGGCATTGATAAAATAGGCAGGAAAAAAAATCTAACTTATAATGACCAGTTATGAGAAGAAAATAGCTTTTTCAATTGTTAAAAGTTGATAATAGCTTAATTGCAGGCTATTAAATCTGAGAAATAATCTTTCAATCTTCTTAACCTTTAAATATTTCTAATACCAATTCTTGCCTGCCTACAATAGTTTAATAAGAAGATTTCCAATTTTTTTTTAAAGATTTTAAAGATTTTTTAAAGATTTTATTTATCTGACAGAGAGAGACACAGCGAGAGAGGGAACACAAGCAGGGGGAGTGGGAGAGGGAGAAGCAGGCTTCCCGCCGAGCAGGGAGCCCGATGTGGGGCTCGATCCCAGGACCCCGGGATCATGACCTGAGCCGAAGGCAGACACCTAATGACTGAGCCACCCAGGTGCCCCAATTTCCAATTATTTTATCATAATAATCCATCTTTACAATAATTGTTTCAAATTACCATTGTTAAAAGTTTTGGGGGAAAACTAGCAATTCCACTCCTAGGTGTATAGCTAAGAGAAATGGAATCAGATATCTACATATGAATGTTCATATACATATTATTCATAGTTGCCAAAAAAGAGAAACAACCCAAATTTCCATTGGCTGATGAATGGATAAGCAAAGATGGTCTGTTTACGGTGGAATATTATGACAGTAAAAAGGAATGAAGTACTGATCCATGCTACAATGTGGATGAACCTTGAAAATGTTATGCTAAGTGAAAGAAGCCAGACCCAAAAGGCCACATATTATATGATTTTATTTATATGAAATGTCCAAAATAGGCAATCTCTATAGGTGGAAAGTAGGTTGCACCATGGTTGCCTGTGGTGGAGAGAGGTGAGGGGCCTGGAAATGGGCAGTGACTGCTGTTGGGTATGAAGGTTTTTTTGGGGAGTGATTAAATGTCTTAACATGAGATACTGGTGATACTTGCACAACTCTGTAAATATATTAAAAACCACTAAGTTGTATGCTTGAAAGGAGTGAATTTTATGGTATACAGATTATATCTTAATAAAGTTTTAAAAAAATATTAGCTTAAGGGGTACCTGGCTGGATCAGTTGGTGGAGCATAGGACTCTTGATCTCGGGGTCATGAGTTGGAGCCCATGTTGGGCGTAGAGGTTACTTAAAAAAACAGTAGCTTAACAAAGACAGCATGGAAGTTACTTTATTTTTTTAAGAGTTTATGTATTTATATATATAGAGAGAAAGAGTGAGTGGGAGGAGGGGCAGAGGGAGAGGGAAAGAGAGAATCTCCATGCTGAGCATGGAGCCCGACGCAGGGCTCAATCTCACAACCCTGAGATCATAACCCGAGCTGAAATCAGGAGTTGGATGATCAACTGACTATGCCACCCAGGCGCCCTGGAAGTTACTTTAGATAGTCACTTAAAACCACCTTTCAAATAAATTCAGAAGTTTCTTTCCATTCTACTCTTAAAAAAAAAAAAAAAAAAATCCAGCCAATGTATGACTCACTGTGAAAAAAAATAATGAGGTAAAAGAATAGGCATTTTCCATCGTTTTTCTGTTACAGCAAGTGACTATTGAAAGGTTGATTAAAGGTCACAGGGGCATTATATTTCTAGAAATATTTTTTAAACTGCTTGAAATCCCAGACAATAAGTGTTGATTGTACAAGCAGACCAGCACAGATGGATATGAAAAAGTGCCATTGCAATGCCAACTTAATATTTTGAAATTTTTCTGTAGAATAGAGTGATTTCTTTCTCTTGTGTCTAGTCTTTTCCCCAGCTAGAAACAACTATGAGAACCGTGCAGTAAGTTGTGTTGTGGGTGTGCCTGTGAGGGCCGTGGTGGAATGGGAGACACTGGCGTAATGATGCACAGCTCCACCCAGCTGCTGGTGATCCAGACTAGTGTCTGACCAGACGATTCAACCAAGACAGTCCAAAATGTCATATCTCTATTTCTCCCCGGAAGAACTCACGTATCTTCATCTGAAGAATTCAAGGTATTGGAAAGATAAAAGCAGTTGACTGAGTACACCTCAAAAAACCTGCTTTTCCCTGGATGGTAAATCGTACTTTCTAGTTTACACAGCACACTCACAGGCATTACCATTATGGGAGCATCTTGACAAACCTTGATTTTGGTAGAATTTGTTCCCTTTTCTCTATTGTGCAGATGAGGAAATAATCTCAGTGGTTGGAACTCACTTAGGGTCACATGTCTAATAGGTGTCTTAGCCCAAAATTGGACCTTTGTTACTGACTCCTGATCAAGGTTCCTTTCATTGTACAGCGCTGCCCCCATCAACCACGGCCTCATGAATACGCCATCCGGAACCACTTTGGTGAAGAAGTTGCTTCTGATCTTCTGTCATCACAGGTCCTGATAGAACACTCATGCCATCAGGCTTAGATGATCCCAATTCCAACCTTGACCTCTTTGCATAGTATATAATTTCTTCAAATATTTATTGTGTTTTGCATTATCACTCCTACTATTATGATCTCATATCTACTTAGTACTTCTGTCTTCATTCTTCCTCTCCCTATGGGAGACATCAAAGCAGAGTAGTCAAAAACGCTGACTCTGAAGTCAAGACACAAATTTTATAACCCGGTTTTGTCACTCACTAACTTTGTGAACTTGAACAAATGACTTAATGTAGTTGGGGCTCGGTTTTCTTATATGTAATACAGAGATCGGAACCAAGTCCCCTTCAAATGTTGTAATATTTAAATGTAGGGTGGTGATCTAATTCATCATCCAAATAACCACAGAGGGCCACAGGTGCAAATGGGATTGCTGTGGGCAGCCAGGACATATGGCACCCTACATAGATGAAACAATGCATGGAATGGGACTAGCACACTGCCTGGCTCATAGCAAGGCTGTCACATGCGCTGTTCTCTCTGACTCAGACACCCTTCCCCCCTCCCCGCTCTTCCCTGGCTGGCTCCTCCTTATTCTTCAGGTCACAGTTTAAATGCCACTTCTTCAGCAAAGCTGTCCCTGACCACCCTATCTAGATCACTCTTTTCTTTCATAGAACTTACTGCAGTTTGAACCTATGCTTGTATTTGTGTTTTTGTTGATTGCCTCTTTTCCCTTTTCTGTTGGAAGCTCCATTAGGGCCGAGACTATATCTTTTTCATTCACCAGTGTATTCTCAGAGGCTAGCTTAATGCTTGGTAGGCATTCAAATAATTTATAAAATGGATAAATGGATGCATGAATATCAATTCCTTTTCTCTATACTGGTGGTTCTCAATTAGGTTGATTTTGCCTCCCAGGGCACATTTTGGGATCTCATGGTCAGGATGGAGTTGCTCCTGGGATCTAGTGGGTAGAGGCCAGGATGCTGCTGAACATCCTACACAGTGCACAGGACAGCTTCCCACAACAAAGAGTTACCCAACCCAAAGTATCAGTAGTGATGTGGTTGAGGAACCGTGCCCTATACCTAGTGATGTAAGGGTTTTTATTACCCTGAGTGGGTGCCAAAATAATGGCTCTACTGGAAAAATTATTTGCATTTTAATCTTAAAGATGCATACCATTAAAATGGTGACAGAAATCAATTAGACTCCTATCTCAAGAATTAAGCAGTAGATGGCACTAGAAGACACTGTAATTTACTCTTAAATTTCTTTGTTAGGTGAGTCATCTTTATGATTTATAATTTATCATAGTTAATTTCACCCCTTTTCTACACATACTTATTTTTGCACTAAACTAGATGTATTAAAATTATATAGCAATATTTCTGCCCTTCAGCTAGTGCCTAATATGTGCGTGGTGCTCTGCTGTGTATGGAGATACAGGAGTCACTCACAGGCTTTGTCCTCAATAAACTTGACTCCTTGACTGATCCCATATGATCAGCATATCATTCTGGTGGTCTCAGACCATTACTTGGAGTAATTTATCATTATTCGGGATTTTCTAGGCCCTAGGTAGGTAAGTCACCCTAGTAGTGTGATATGCGGCATTGATATGTGTGAATTAAGAGAGAATCCTGTCTGGCCTTCTGGAACATCCCCAAGACTTCAGACATCTATAGTTTTTATTTCCATAGAAAAGGAAACCCGCATTCTTTTCATGTTACAGTAAACAACAGATCTGTGCTTCGGTTCAGTTAAAGCACAGGAATCCTAGAGCACATTTCAACTGTTACCAATGATTTTTGTTACAGGAAATCTAGCAGACCAACTTCTTCTTGAAGTTAGATTTATCGAGTACTACTTGTGTGTCAGGCACTATACTAAGCACTGAGGATAAGAAAATGAATACAACAGCTTCTTCACAGGAGGAAGAGGTGCTCAGGAGATGGCATTATCATTCATCCAGTAGCACAGGCCACAAACCTGGGAATCATTCCTTTTTTTTTTTTTTTTTTTTTTTTTTAAGTAAGCTCTATGCCCAGTGTGGGGCTTGAGCTCATGACCCCAAGATCAAGAGTTGCATGCTCTACCGACTGAGCCAGTAAGGTGCCCCAGGAATCATTCTTGACTCCTTTCTTCCACTCCTGTATACAGACCATCAGCAGTGTCGACTCTATCTCAGATGTGCCCATTTCTTATACAACCTCCTGTACCACCCTCGTCCAAACCATCGTTCCCTCTCTCCTAGGCTATTGGGATAGCCTTGTAACTGGCCTCCTTTTCTTCCACTCCCTTTTTAAAAAATTTTTTTTATTAACATATAATGTATTATTTGTTTCAGGGGTACAGATCTGAGATTCAACAGTCTTACACAATTCACAGCGCTCACCAGAGCACATACCCTCCCCAATGTCCATCACCAGCCACCACATCCCTCCCACCCCCCACCACTCCAGCAACCCTCAGTTTGTTTCCTGAGATTAAGAGTCTCTTATGATTTGTCTTCCACTCTCTTGATATGATTTCTCCACCCAGCAAGAGTTGCCCTTGTAAAATGTAAGTCAGATTTGTCATCTCTCTACTGTCTTCCCATTGCAGTTAGAATCACATCTAAACTTACGTGGTCAAGCTTATGCCAGTCTCTCCGACCACCTCTCCTACTGCTTCTGCTGTCCCCTCTCCCACAGCTCTAATACACCAGTTTCATACCAACTGGCATCTTCAACTGATACTAACTTAACATGTTTGGGGAATAATTCAGTTAGATGCTGGCTCCACCCTCAAAAAGTTGAGCATTTGTTGGGGGGTGGTAGATCAGATTAATACAGCAATGGGATGAACTGGATCAATAAGTGCTTTCTCATGATGTGAGGAAGACTTTCTGGAGGAGAAAATTGAGCTCTATCTTGGAAAATACAAGGGGCTATGACGCAGTGGATTCGAGAAGAGAAGGATAAATTAACTCAGATATGAACAGAAGTAAAAGAGAGGATGATGAATGAAGGCTTCATGGTGTTCCCTAGCGCTGCGGCCTAGAGATGTATTGTACAGGCAGATGTAAGGGTTGCAAGGAGATAGAGGCATTTTTAAATATCTGCATGGCTCTTTCTTTCCAGCAAAGTACTGGAAAAATTACCTAAAATCTGTCTACTGTGTGCCTTATATCAGGCATTCTACTAGTTAGTTTATGTGCATTATCTCATTTGATTCCTACACCACGGATAAGACATTGGTGGTATAATCCCTTTGGGAAACACAAGAAACTGAGGCACAAAGAGGTTACATTACATGCTAGATGTTACAGGGTAAATAAGTGGCAATTGGGTCTAGGCCCATCGGCTTCCAAAATGCATTTTATCGTGCTAAGATATACTACCTCCCTGTCAGGTTGTTAAACTGTTAAATACTGTAGTTCCCCCCCATCCCCAGCGGTATCATTAGTCACATGGTGAAAATCTCACAAGTGATTAGGTAAATGGAAACGACTTTTTGAAATCTTTGAATATGTGTTTGAACCACATCAGGTTTACTCAAAGAAGGTCTTGGCTTTGCCTCAGTGACTTCGGAAAATCATTTTCTACTAATACAAATGTATTTAAACAGTTAAGACTGTTCCAAATGAATTGCTCATTTGCCTAAACATAAATTTTGTTTGGAAAACACTTGCAAGTGTAGAGACAGCTTCAATATGAATTATGGTGCTTGGAGTGTTCAAGTAAGATTGATAGTGGCTGGACTCAGGATTAATGTCATATTTTTCTGCGGAAGGGCTTTAGTAAGTTTAGTTATGGCAGCATTTGAAGTCAGCTTAGTCCGTTGGGAATTTTAATTAAGTTCTGGGCAGCAACTAAGTATACCATATTCTGAGGTCATTTTCTCCAAGTAGCCATAGAAAATTGGGCATGTGTACATGAACACCATTCATGGATACAAATCATAGCCAGCAGGAAGGTTCAGAGGGTAGGAAGTTGGCTCTGAGTGATGTTCGCAGAAACTTCAAGCCAACTTAACCATCAGATTTGCATATTGGTTTCTACTTCTTTTAAAATAATACTTGAGTTTTTTCCAATTACAATCATATCTAGCTCGTGAATTCATTTTTCACAACAGCAGTGAGTGTTCCTGATGCCCAAAGCTCACAAAAATTGCCTACATTTATTTTTGGGGTACAGTTATGTACTTTAATTTTGGTCTTCTTTATGTCTGTTTCTCCCTATGTTAAATCTTTCCCCTTTGACAATATTTGCCAGTCTCTGGGTATGGTGGACCAAGAGGTGATGGGTGATGAGACCACACTAAGAGTGCCTGGGCTCAGGCTGCTGCCTCGAGTTCAGTGTTTGTTATTTGTAGTCGTGTCTATCCTTACAATGCTACTGATGAGACTGCTTATTTGGAAAATTGCTATTCTCAAGTGGAAACTTCAAAATTTTCTGTTTTGAACAAGACTTAAAAGTGTACTTCCTGTGTACTGCATGAAAAACACTTTCAGTTTGAGGAGAAGGTCATGAAAATGAAGAATGAAGATCTGTTTTTAAAATTCTTTTCCTCTTTCCTTCTCTTAGAAGCTTTACTTTGGGTAATGACAATACCATCCTTGCAGTCACCCAGGCTTAAAAATTCAGTCATCGTTTCATTTCTTTCTTGTCCTTAAGACCTATAGCTTTTGCCTTTTTTTTCTACTTAAACATCTCTCTGACCCTCAATATTTCTTTCCTAAACAATTAGAAAAATCTCAAAAAAAAGAAAAATCTCTGTTTGTCTGCTTGACTTTACTCTTGCCTCCATTGCAGTGATGTCTTTTCATATCTGTCTCCCTTTTCTAGACCATTAGCTGCTTGACAATGATACTATCTTATTAGTGCTCTCTCTTTAGTACCTCTTACAGTACCTGCCACGCACTTGTGAATCAACATTTATTCAACAAATGTTTATTGAACACCTATGCTGTTCTAAGCACTGGGGCTGCAGAAGTGAAGAAAACAGACATGTCTGTGCCCTCATGCCACCTAAGATCTAGTGGGGATAGACAGACCAAGAATAAGTAGGAAACAAAAACAAATTAAGTTGTATTAAATGAGCTTAAAAAAACAAGGGAATGAATAGAGAATAATAAGGGGGTTTCTAATTTAGGTAGGGTTCACAGGAGCCTGATGGAAGAAAAGTAGCAAGCCACATAATGAAAGGGCAAAGAGAATGGCAGACAAAGGAAACAGCGTGTGCAAAGGTCCTGAGGTGGGACCTTTGGTCTATTTGAAGAACCAGAAGGACACCAGTGTGGCTGAAGCCTAGTGTCACAAAGTGTGATGGGATTCCAAGGCCAGGCACGCCAGGGTTACATCATGAATTTTCATGGAAGGGCAAAGGCTTTTAGGATAAGGACCTCAGATAAGCATTTGCAAAGGATGAATCTTGCTGCTTTGTGGGGAGCCAGAAAGGGGTCAGTAAGGCCAGTAGGTGCTTTGTAGGGATCCAGGTAAGAGTTGTTCTCACATGAATAAATGGCCCCCTTTCTAGATTTTTGTAATTGCCTTCCGTCTCTGTAATCCTAATTCACTTGCCACTGTCTAGTGAAGCTTTAATCACATTTCTGTATTCTGCATTTTCCAATACATAAAAATTCCAGTGCAGACTCCTGGGAATGGAACTTAACACTTCCTGTGACACTCTTCTGTGCAGGCTTATCTCCCTCTTCTTTCCTGTGCTCAGGCCAAACTGTGTTACTCGTCACGCGCCAAAGGTGCCCCTCATTTTCCCACCTCTAAGTGTTGAATCAGGTGAGTCTGCTTGGAATGCTTTCTTCCTCATTTCTTTCTGTTAAGTGTTTGTGCTTCCTTTCGGGACTGGCTCAGGTACTGACACTTCCCGGAAACTTTTTCTGATACCAAGAACCTAGTGCCTCCCTCAGTGGACTCTCTCCTGGCCGCATGTTTTTCTTTTTTTCCTGCCTTGCGCTTTTTTAATCTTACCTTCCTCTGTGTCATTCCTTTTTGAATCTACTAGCACCTTGACCATAGCATGAGCTTGGTTTTTATTGAAATTAGTGCATTTTTGTGTATTGTAGTATCTAACAATAGAGTTAGAGTGTGTGTGTGTGCATTTAGTGCCCCATAGCTTCATAGTTATTGCATAATTTTGAGATTATTTTTTAAGAAAACGGGTTTGTTTTAGAGCTCCGTATTCTTGGATCAGTACTCAGTTTGAATCTTTGAATATCTGGTTCTCAGATAAAACAATTTCATGTGCACGTGTTTGCTCCAGAAAATCCCCCTACTACATAAGAGTAGTAAGAGCTTGGCATTTACCTCTAAATCATACTCTTTAATTAATCTTGAGATTTCAGAAGTTAACAGGTATAAAGAGATAACAAGAAGCATACCTGTAATAAAGAAATAGTGCAAGGAAGGAAATTATGTTAGGGTTGGCATTAGCCCAACCAGATACGCCAGGAAAAAGCTGAGACATGATTAGAATCTCAAATGTCAGAAAGAAATGAAGGCCATCGAGAGCAGTAGGTGAGTAATCATATAAGAGAAGCAGATATTTGTTTGTCAGAGGGTTGAATGAGTCAGGAGAAACGTTCTAAAGTGCAGCATTTCGGGATTCTCTAGTGTGACTGATAGTGCGGATGAAGCCTAGGCCCTGGCCTTGGACAGACTTCAGTTCTACCTTGTGCCTTTCTGATAGGAAGTAAGTTTCGAGAATTGTAGTGTTGCTTTCAGTGCAATTACAGTATGGTCTGGTATATAACCTCTAGCTCCAGACAGAGCTGGGTTCAAATCATGGTATTTCCACTTTTTAGGTTGATGGCCATGGATAAATTAGTTTATCTAAACCTCAGCTTTCTCATTTGGAAAATGGCAGTAACAATACTCCTTACCATGCACGGTTGACAATTAAATGAAGAATTTCATGCAAAAAGCATTTAGTATAGAGTCTGGTACACAGGGAAGTGCTGTCGGTTTCTCTCTCCCTCTCTTTGCCTTTCCAAAGAGACAAATGGGGATTTTCACCTGTATATATAGGCAGATGTACGACATTGAGAAGTTACAGCCCTTTTTAACACACCCAGATCAAAAGGTCAATGATGACCGATATTGTATTAAGATCTATACTAGATTATGGGGGAAGTGAATATGATCCCCCCTATAGGATTTTCACTTTTATCCTCTAAATAAGCAGGAGAGGGAGGTGAATTATTTACAACCCAGAAGGGTCATCCTGAGGCTTTGGGGGTTAAGAATGGATGGAACTTGGGCAATTGTGAAGTTAGAAAGACTGGTTAATAGACTGTTGCTTGTTAACAGGTTATAAGAGAGATTGAAATTACAAGAGACGAATAGGAGGCTTTTACCTTGTTTATAAACCTATATATTGCTTCACTTGTTGCAAAGAACAAGTTTTTTTTTCATAATTGAAGATAATAACCCTTTAGCTTTAATTTAGGCAAGAGGTGATGGTATCCTGGTCTAAGCTAGGGGCAATGGGGAAGGCAATACAGGTATCCCCCACTTTTTGAAAGTTTGTGTTATGCCACTTGCCATTTATGAAAGACCAGCATTAGTACCTGGGTTGGTTGGTTGGTTGGTTTTCTGTTTTGTTTTTTTTTTTTTTTTGCCAACTGAAAGAAATCCCAAGAAGGTTTTTGCTTTTACGAGAAAAGGAAAGTGTTCAGCATTGGCTTTGTATGGAGCTGTGACAGAGACAGCTCGCACCCCAAGCAGGGAGAGCGGCACCGCCCAGCTCCTTCCCCAGAAACCACCCTCAGCAGTTCAGCATCCAGCCGCCAGGGCTTTGAACTCTGTCTGTGAGCATCTGTGCTTTATCTCAATTTATTTTGTGCATCTGTTAGCAAGATGTGTCCTAAGGGATCAGAAAAGCCTAAGAGAGGTGATTTTTGGGGAGAGTCTGGGAACATTCAAAAATTTTCCATATAAATTAATGGTAATTGCTTCTTCGCTTTACACTGTTTTGGCGTAGGAAAGGTTTCATTGGGACGCTCTACTTTCAGATAGCAGTGGTGGGGGGAACCTGTAATTTCAAAATTGCTTAAGTAGAATTGGCAGGATGTAATTATTGAAAATTGGGGAGGATGGGCAGGAGAGGGCAGAGATCACGATGATGTACAGACTTCTCACTGAGATAAGGAGATACTGGAAAAACAATAAGTAGTGGGGAGAGAGGACAGATTTTCCAGTTAGTTTTCAACACAGTGAGTTTGATGTGCCTGTGGGTAATTTCAGTGGTAATGTTTAGCAGGAGGATGGCTATCAAACTCTGGAAATCAGGAGAGAAAAGTGGCCTGGAGATCCACCATTGATACCTATCAGCACAGAGAAGGTATCAAGGAACAGAAATGGATCACTAGTGCCACAGACTGAATGTTTGTATCCCTCCCCCACAATTCTTTATACTGAAATCTGTCTTAGCCTGTTAGGGCTTCTATAACAAAATGCCAGAGACAGGGTAGCTTGTAAACAACAGAAATATATTTCTCACAGTTCTGGAGGTGGGAAGTCTAAGATCAAAGCACCAGCACGATCATGTTGTGGTGCGGGCCCTCTTCCTGGTTCACAGCCACCACCTTTTTGCTGTGTCCTCACATGGTGGAAGGGACTCGGGATCTCTCTGGAGGCTCTTTTATGAGGCACTGATCCTATTCACAGTGGCTCCACCGGCATGCTCTAAGCACCTCCCAAAGACCCCACCTGCTAAAACTATCACTTTTTGGGGGTGTGATTTCAACGTATGAATGTTGGGGGAATACAAACATTCACGTGGTAGCAAAATCTAATCCTCAGTGTGCTGATATTTGGAGGTGGGGCCTCTGCTCAGTGATTAAGTTATAAAGGTGGAGCTCTCATGAATGAGGTTAGTGCCCTTATAAAAGAAATGCCAGAGGGGCGCCTAGGTGACTCAGTCGTTGGGCATCTGCCTTCGGTTCGGGTCACGGTCCCAGGGTCCTGGGATTGAGCCCTGCGTTGGGCTCCCTGCTCCACGGGAGGCCTGCTTCTCCCTCTCCCACTCCCCCTGCTTGTGTTCCTTCTCTCGCTGTGTCTCTCTTGTCAAAGAAATAAATAAATAAAATCTAAAAAAAAAAAAAAGAAAAACAAAAAATGCCAGAGAACTCTCTTGCCCCTTCCACCATGTGAGGACATAGCGAGAAGGTGGCTATCTATCAACTAGTAAGCAAACACTGAATCTGCTGGGGCCTTGAGCTTGGACTTCCCAGCTTCTAAACTATGAGAAATAAATGTTCGTTGTATAAGCTACACAGTCTATGATAATTTGTTATAGCAGCTCAGAGTATGACATTCAGAGGAACTATATAGACTGAGAAGACCTATGATAGAGCCCCGTGGTTGGTATAAGGGATGGGTGGGGATGAACAAAGGAGATGAGAAAGCATGAGCAGGAATAGTCATCTTGCTCAGCCCTATGTCCCCAGAGTCTGGAATAATGCAAGAATGTCATTATGCAAATAATGAACGGGTGAATCAGTGAATAAATGACTGGATGAATGGAAGTGTTCACATGTGAGAACGAGAGAAATAAGGCTAAGGAGGCAGGTATTAGTCTCATTATGAAAGGTCTGATTGGTTAAGCAAATTTGCTTAGACTTTATCCAATAGCCCACTGGGTCTCAAAACTTATTGTGCATTAGAATTACCTTGGGAGCTTGAAAAATACTGATTCCTGTTCCCAATCTTCTTTTTCAGCAGGTCTTAAGTGAGATCCAGATCGGCATATAGTTGATCAGCATGCTAGGCAATCCTATCGCAGGCAGTACTGTCACATTTTGAGAACCACTGGCCTAATCCAGAGTATGAGGGGGTTAAGAGAGAAGTTTTTCAAACTGGAAATTCAGCTATATCAATTTTTATAGTTTAGTGATACTGTCCCTGAGCTCTTGGGTTGCCTTATATGGTGGACTAGCTATGGTCATAAAATGCAGGCATCTTCTCTGGCATATAGAAGTGGAGAGAGGACCAGGAGGTAGGAATAAGGTCATGTCATTCCTAATATGTAACACTGGTATTTCTCACAGGCAGCCATTAATTTAATAATTACACTTTTTGTAATTACATTTTTTTGGCAATTACATCATTTTATATACATAAACTTTTGGTCTTCTACATAGAATTTGGGTCACAAAAGCTATACTTTCCTAGAAAATATCAAATTTGAAAGAGAAGGGAGCATTTTAAATCAGATCTAGGACCCTTGGAAACAAACAAAATATTTTGGCTCCCAAACAAACAAAAAGCACGCAATGGAGGGGTTTTTAATAAAAGTGTTCTAGGAGGAAGGAAGCAGATAGGAAGGGAACAGTTCCCAGTACTTCAAAAGGGAAAGAAATTTGATTCAAGGACCCATTTCCCAGCTCAAGAAGCAAGACTTAAAATGCCATGCTTCCCTGAGGGACTGGGTGTTCTCATGGCTGGAGGTTTCACTACTGATTGGTACAAGCTTTTTGAGATGAACTGAACGAACCTTTTTCTCTTGCATTTTCAATGGCCAAGGCTGGAAATGACCTTTTCAGAGAAAATGAAGAAGGAGTTACCAGGACAGTGTATGTCATAAGGGCAGGGCAATGAGGGCAGCGCAGGGCAATGTGGGAGAGAACACTTGGCATGCCCTTTGGGGAAAGGAAGACAAAGAGCTGGGAAATGACAAGAGTATCAGAAAATAGAGCAGAAAAATGTCTTCTGGCAGAGGTTAAGACTTACCTAACCGTTTTTGGTGCCAGAGTCTCTGTATTTAGCCATTTTAAGAACACATTCCCATCTTTGTGGCCTGGAAACAGTTTTGCTGCTGAGGCTGGAAGGTGGAGCTGGGTCAAGGTTAGTCGACCGCGATTCTTGTCTTAAATATTTCCTTCAGAGCTTCCTACCCCACTCAGCCTGCTTTATTGATTACCCCCTGATGTACTGTGTTTGTTTATCTTATATATCCCTTCACTAAAATAAGCTCCATTAAAGCGGGAAGGTGTCCTAATTTAGTCAGTACTGTCTCCTCGGCATCAAGACCAATATCTAGCATATAGTAGCCACTCAGTAAATACATTTGGAGGAAATGAATGAATAAATGCTCTTTGACATTGAAGATGGTAGAAGTCAGGAACTAATGATAGGAGGCGGCTAGGGGATAGAGGCTTTCAATCTCATCTGCCCATGGGAAAACTTACTGGGACAGGAGGGAGCTTTTCAAGACGAAAGGGATAAATCAAGATAGCAAGTCTAAAGAAGGTGGCAACATGGGGGAAGTTGGTTGAGAATCTAAAAAAGGAAAACTTGGAAAATAGTTTAACCCATATATCGCAGGCTTTACCCAACTTTGACTACAAAATAAGGTCTGTTGGAAAATAGTGATGAGATTTGAGAGTAACTGAGTGGTATTAGGTCAAGAATCCAGGAATGTGCTAATCCAGCTTAGCCCAGAACTCCTTTGCCTTGTGAGATTCCTGAGAGACAGCCACACAAGAGGAAATGAAAAATAAAAAATCAAGTGCCACTTTGTGATTATGTGAATAGTGATGGATAAATTCTCTAACTGGGGACCTCTCTGGTTAACTGTGCTATGGCACATGGCTTATGTTCATGATCTAAGAAGCAGCCTCAGACAGAGACCAGTTAGAATTGGTTCTGGTTCCTTACAACTGACCAGCAGGCGAGGTAATCACAGAGGTTGTATAAGGCAGCTCAGTTAACATGTCCCATTGCCTCATTGAGTTACTCCTGAAGCATAAATAAAGTGTTTACTCTGTAAAGGGATAGCATTGGTGTTGTTGTTGTTTTTTTTTTTTTTTAAGAATCTTATTTGTTGTCTCATCCATTAGAATGCATGCTCCGTGAGGATAGAGATCCCTTGTTGCTTTGTTTACAGCTCTTGCCCTCATTGCCTAGAACAGTGTCTAGCACATAGCTGGTGTTCAGGGAATAGATACCAAGTGAATGAGCAGATTTGCATTTTCCATCTTTTAAGGAGATGAGAGCTGTTGGATTCCCTTGAGAAAATAATGGTAAGTGCCAAGGAGTTAGTCCCTGTGCCCCAACCGCTACCTCGTGCTGTGCATGTCGGAGGTCACAACGTATCAGGAGCTGGTTGCAAAGAGCCCTATGAGGGAGGAGGGGAGAGTCATGACTGAGACAAAGAAATGGCAGCAGCATTTACATGGCAGATGCTATGAAATAAACGCTTGGACTCCATCAAATGTTTGAGAGAGGCATGGGCAAATACTGAAATTCCTGT
This sequence comes from Phoca vitulina, assembly GCF_004348235.1. Taxonomy (NCBI): domain Eukaryota; kingdom Metazoa; phylum Chordata; class Mammalia; order Carnivora; family Phocidae; genus Phoca; species Phoca vitulina. The sequence continues at coordinate 3,935,116 of NW_022589742.1, forward strand.
TTGGGAGGTATTTCTATTGACTGAAACATTGCTGCAGACAGGAGCTCCCGAAGCCACAGCTTCTTCAGGTACATGCCAAGGCTGGGATTACGTAAGACGCAAAGGGCACTGATAGCATCCAGACCCCTGAAATTGAGTTGCCAGGCGGATTGGCTAAGATGCCCAAATGGGAAGGCCAAGTTCCCCCAGAGAGAAACTGAGAAGTGACTATAAAATCAACTGTGGAAAACCAAAAACTTCGCAGCAAGGAAAGTGTGTGTGTCACGCCCAGCAGTGAGAACACTGGGTTTTTTTTGTTTTGTTTTGACAAGCATCTTACATATTTCAGATGGATAGCTTAAGACTTAAGCAAAGAGATCTTTGAGGAAGCCTAACTTCAGAGGGGAGATGCACAGTTTGGGGTTCAGTGTCTTACTGATATTAGATTTGGAAGCTTTTCCAATTGGCAATAATCCAGCTATGCATCCTTGAAATAAATTGTGAACTTTGTAATTAAGAATGACTAACTCTAATCTGTGCTACTGTGGACTGAGATAGCTTCTTCCAGGTGTTATCACCAGTGGACTGCGGATGGTCGTGCAGTGGGGTCCTTAGAGCTTATACGTGAGGCGAGACAAATGAGATCAAGGTCTCTAGGCCTATTTCACTGGCACCAGTTCCTCGCTCAGCTTACTATTGATGGTATGACATGGAAGAGAAGAGAACGAGGTTAAGGTGGCCATTCATTACCCTAGGATGTGGGCCTAGCTCAGTTTACCAGTCAGTGAGTATGGATGGAGGAGGGTGAAGAAAGAAAACCCCATCCACATGACCTGGGCCATTCCTTATTAAAGATGGCCTCATCAGTCTCCCAAACCTTGACCTAATCTGATTGGCAACTCATTTTTGTGTGTGTGTGTAGAGAAGCTAGGAGAAAGTTGAGAAGTTTTCTTTCTCCTTGGTCCAGGTTAAGATTCACATAACACTTCCTGGAGGCAGAGTCCAAGAGTGTTAGAGAGTCATATTTTTCAAAATCCAAATTTGGATAGCATGAATACCTACAAAATTGATTGCCATGCATTAACTCCCTGAAAATAAAATAAATCCTCCTGTTATTTTGAAGAGTCCCCATAGTTCGTCTTCCCATGTATCCGTAGACCAGTCTGGCAGCTGCAAGTCACCACGCCTCGTCTCGGCCTGTTTGGTTATTTTCCTCCTGCTCTGGTGCCCACCTGGCCCTGTCAGAGCCACCAGCTTCACCTTCATCACTGTCTATTCTGAGAATATGAATGCCCATATCAAATGTACTGTTTCCAGTTGCTCCAAAGCTTCCCAGGTTTTTAGGGTGCCAGGGCATTGCTATGGAAAGACCTCTGAGGGCTCCAATTTGGGGCTTCCTTTTGGCGTTTGGATGGTGAAATGGCTCAGCTCCCGAAACTATATCACTGAGTCTCCCTGAAGAGTACTATCAGCTTCTGTCCAGAAGCTCAGTCCTTTCCCAGAACCTAACAAAGTAGCTCATGAAAATCGTGACCAATATGACCTTAGCACAGCCAACCACGGAAGCACAGAATAAAGACAGAGCTGACAGGGGAAAAAGTTGTTGTGACTTTGTTCTGCAAGGGGAGACATGAGGGTCTTAGGAGCATTACTTACTCTTCAGAATGTGCAGGTCCGCACAGATTTCAGTTATGTGATACTTTCCATAATCCCAGCAGGTGGTTTTTAGGCTCTGCACCAGAGGCAGGAGAAATGGAGAAGGGGTGGATTCAAGAAAAAATGTAGATGAGAACTCACAGGACCTTAAGCAGATGACATGTGCTGAGCCAGGATGAAGGGAGCCCAAGAGGGCTCAGTTTTATTCAAGAATGTTGGGAAATGATGGTCCCAAGACCATCCAGTCTCAATCCACCGTCTCCTTCTCAAGCATGTCTCACACATTACAGTTTTCCACATATGCATCCCATATTCCAGTGAAATTAAATTCATTTCTGCCCCTCATGTGCCCTCATGCTTTCCCTTTTATATACCTTTGCTAATATTAAAGCTCCACTTGGGATTGCTTTCTGCCAGACTAACCATTAAGACCAAGCTCATGTATTTATTATGTTTACGGAAGCAGGATAGTAGAGTTATTAAGAGCTCAGACTTGGAAGAAAGTCGGCCTGAGTTCAACTCTTTGCTCTGATACTTAAGAGCATGTGACCTTGAGGCATTACTCACCCCATCTGTGGTTCAGTTTCCTCATCTCAACAATGGAGATAAGCTGGGTACTGACCTCACTGTGTTGCAGAGAAGATTAAATGAGAATATCTATGTAAGGCATCTGGAACAGTCCTGTTATTAGTCAGTTCATTGTTACTGAGGAATTAGACATTAACTCAAAGGATTTTTTCCTTCTCCTGAGCAATCCAAGCACAATAAGGAGCCTTTACATTTTTACCTCGTATTAGAATTATTTATCTGAAGTCTTACCTCCCCAATTAGACTGTAAACTCCTTGAGAGTAGGCGCTGTATTTTATTGTAGTTTAGGTTTCCTAAGCAACGAGTAGGAGACCCTGCCCAGAGTAGGTGTGCTCATAATAAGGAAAGGGAAGAAGTAGTGAGTGGGTGGTGGGCAGGGCATGTGACACTGGGACGTGGGTGCAGTAGGCCGCAGTTTGCATTGAGGCATTGGATCACTAAGCAGAAGATCTATGGTGAGGGCTCTTGGGAACTCGGCCGCAGAAGAACATGCTACCATGTGGCTGTTCTTGTAGTCAACCCTGCATCGAGGGAGTGACTTGATTCTAAGTTTCCAGACTGAGAAGATGGTGGTGGATTTTGTAGAAACAAATTTCTTCTCCATAGTTCAGAAATCGCCTTGGGACTTAGGCAGTGCTGAGCTCAGTTTTGTGCACAGGTTCCTGTTGGAAAGGCATGGAGAGCAAAGGATCCTGGCAGGCTCTGCACAGTTCCCTGCTCAGAAATCTTTCAGACCCACCAAATAAAACGTGGCTGGCCTCTTTGAGGATTTCCCTCACAGGGGCACCAGGGCACTTATTTAAAATCAACAAACAAAAGTTACTTGTGGCGGACAAAGTTAGTAGACAAGGCTTCTGTATGTTTAGGTACAGGAACCAGAGTGGTTATAGTTAGAACATTTTTGCTGGTGACATCTGGTACAGACCGGTTATAGATGCATAGGCCTAGCAATTACATGCTTGGGGGTTTTGGTCCTCAAAGGGATTTTTTTTTCCATACCAGGCTATTTTTTTAAGAGAAATACATTCTTTGTACAAAGAATCGAATGGGAGCCGTGCATTAAATAGGCATAGGTTATGCATTCTTTGATATATAAATTTTTTTTAATCTCCGAAGTGTTTTTTTTCTTTTTTTCTTAATAAAGAATATGGTGCTGATTTTTACTAATTATTTCTTTCCCTTATTCTGTGTATTAAGGGATTCTAGGGAAAAATTTAAGCTTCCCATAAAACCTGATTTAAAATGTCATTTAAAGATGGGAAAGCCCCGCTTACTGCATTATTAAATCTTTTCCTGCCTAATACTGGGAACCGACAGAAACAATATTCTGTTTGTTCAGATTTAGAGAAGAAAGAAGTGGAAATTCAAGTACTCCCAGTTTCGTATATTCTGAAGCTTCAAATTTTCTGTATATTTTCATTGTGAGTTACATATGCTTAAAAATGATGAGATGCAGTAATAGAAGACAGTCTGTACTCAGATGTTATCACTTAGCTTTTCTTTATTGCTGATTTATGGTTTTGAAACCTTCAACTTGATATAAAAACTTTTTTTTTACGAAAACAATGAATCGTGAATCACTACATCAAAAACTAATGATGTATGGTGACTAATATAATAAAATAAAATTAAAAAAAACAAACATTTTTTTCTTGCATTAATTTTATCCCATGTTTTATTATATGAAGGGGAGTAGAATTTGCCACCCCAAAATATGTTTCTTTGGCATAAGGATTATTTTAGGCTGATTATTTTTTTAAAAAAAGAGCAGACATAGGAAAAGCTCTGAAAACCAAGTAGAAGTCACCCTTTTGTAGGGGACATTTACATTTAAAAAGGAAATCTCCATTTCTAAGGGTGTCTCCCTCTCAGTACCAGGAAGAGGGGGACGACTGTAAATCTCTGGAAACTCTTCTCAATGGAGAAGGCAGCAACTTAAATCTGCTTAACAGTTGTATCATTGTTTATTGTGCTTTGCCTGCTCATCTCCTCAAACTGGCTTTTCCTCCTCCCCGCCCCAAAATCTTTCTTTAGCCTTTACTGGAGATGGTCTTTAAGATGGTGGTTTGGGTCATTTCACGGGAGTTGACTCAGTTTTCCTGCGTGTCTCGCATGTATACGGGAGGTATGCATGTTATTAAACTTGTTTGCTTTTGTCCTGTTAATCTGTCTTTTATTAAAGGGGTAGAAGGAAAATTTCTTCCCCCACAATTATTTGGAACATATGAAAAACAGGTCTTAGAAAATTGTGATGTCTTGCTGTGTTTTAGTCCAATTTTTCCAAGTTTAAGGGAATCTGTTTTCAGTGATATGTGAAGATGGTATTATTTATAACTTTCTCCTTAAATATCTAAGTGTGGCCACCAAGGACACCCCAAATCCTGTTTTTGTTTTTCCTCTCCCTCTGTCAGATTGCATGGTGGATTTTGCAGCATCCTGCCCTCCCGCCAAGGGCCACTTGCACCTGTGAGGTGATGGTCCTGGGGGCATGAAGGGATTTCCTCCGGACTGACCATGTTTTGCAGAACTGAGATTGAAAAAATGTATGAATGTGTTAGGACAGGTTTTTGTGTCCCATCGGCCCCCTTTGTTCCTGTGTTTTCCCATCTCCAGTAGAAAAGATTGTTGACTGAAGCATAGTAACACCTTAAAATGAGACCACAAGGGGCAGTGACTATTTGCCTGGAATAGGTTGATGTTGTCCTGTTCCCGTATGTGTCTTGAAAGGCAGTGCCCTGGTGACGAGCCCAGGCTCTGGAAGGAGACTGCAGATGTTTGGACCTTGGCCCCGCAGTGTACTAGCCGTGTACTCTCTCTGCCTCAGTTATTGTTTCATCTGTAAAATGAGGGAGGTAATTGCACTTGACTCGGAGGGTTGTTGTGAGGGATGCAGGTATATCTAACGTAATCAGGCAGTGCCCAGTGTGTAGTGAGTGTGTTAGTTGTTACTCGTTCTTCTGAAAGTCCGAAGCTGACCCTGCAGTGGGCTATAATGTGGTAAGGAGCCACGTCTCCTCTGGGGAAGTTGGGCGCGAAGGTTCCCCGGCTTTGACCTTGCAGGGTGGGATTCAAGGAAGAAGGGGCTGGGAAATAAAGGGAGATGGGGGGAACTCAGGGAAGAAAGAGGACCTCTTAGGCCTACTGGAAATGTCTTCATTTTGAGTGCAAGGTAGCCAGGTAGGAAAAGGAAAGCAAACTTTTGCATCATCCTTTAGACAGTGAGTATGGTTCTGTCCTACAAATAGAGCATTTTCTCTCAAGTAATAGCCCACATTTGAATACACTTCCAGATGTGGTGGGATCTAACAGTGTGGTAACATAAAAGATCTATGTTTTACTTTTGAGAACAAGACACACGCTAATAGTGATGTAGGAAAATATTGGGCTTCAGAGCAAATGGTCAAGAAAGAATTCTTGAGATGTCTTCAGTGCAAAAAGGTGGTTTTATTAAAGCATGAGGACAGGACCTGTGGGCAGAAAAAGGTGTATTGGGGTTGTGAGGAATGGTGATTATATACTTTCAAGTTGGGAGGGGATTAGGGATAGCGTAAATCTCTAAGGAATTTTGGAAGCAAGGTTTCCAGGACCTTGGAGGGGCTAGCTAGTGTTAGGAAAAGATCATTTATTACTGTTTAGTAAAAACTCAGTCATGACAGCCTGGGTGGCTGAGTCAGTTGAGTGTCTAACTCGTAATTTCAGCTCAGGTCATGATCTCAGGTTCCTGGGATCAAGCCCCAGGTTGGGCTCCTTGCTCAGTAGGGAGTCTGCTTGAGATTTCTCTCCTTCTCCCTCTGCCCCTCCCCACACCCCCTCTCTAAAATAAAAAAATCTTAAAAAAAAAAAAAAAACCTCAGTCATGAGACCCTTCAGATGTGTATCAGTGGGTCATATGCTTGGAAGATGACTGCTAAAATGTATCTTGAGGGGTGAGATAAAGGAAATGTCCAAAGGAATTTTTATATGTTAAAGTAGCCTTACAGGATCCTGGGGGTCAGGCTAAGATTGCCTTTTGCCCTTAGCCAAGTGTTAACATCAAGGCAGCTGCGTTCCCAGAGGGATATCGCTCTGCTTGTTTCAATGACTTGTCAATGGGCTGTAAGTAGTAGGGAAATTAATTTTTCTTTTGCCCTTGTTTCCCACATCAATAGAAGTAGTTTGAATACTGGAATATTGGGATATTCAGGATATTTTGATAATTTATAGAAACCATGAGAAAGGATATTTGGAATAGAGACTATACCACAAAATCTGGGCTGTGATTTTGTCATATCCCTGTAAGGCGTGTTCAGCAGACACGTGGCTTACATGACTTGCCCCACTGTTGTGGAAGCTCCCTGTGGAGATGTATAAAAATGCCTCTAGTTTTTGTTAAGCTACTTGATATGTAGACAGAAAAAAAAGTCACTCTTTATTCATTTGGCTCCATCATGACATTACATCAAGCTTTATCACTCAGTATATACCTATGTGGAAGGTTTACTTAAGTTATGTGAATTATTCTCTTTTAGCCAAGGTGGAATGCTTTGGTGATTTAGTGAATTGTGAGAAAGTTGTCTTGTATGAAGAAAGATGGCTGGTTTTTAATAGGATGAAATCTGAGAGAACAGTCTGGGAAACAGATTAATTGAAGAATCTCCAGACTTCTTGATATGTTGCTCATTAATGCATGCTTGTAGCTTTCATTTCCCACATGACCATGAGTTTTGGAATGCTTTATAGAATAGTCAAACACAAAATAAATGAGCTTAAAATTATGTCCATCTTTGTAAATGTCAAAATAGTACACTGAACATTTTGATTAATTAAAAAGTCTATATCTTCTAAATGAATATTAAGAGGTGTTTATAAATTGAAAGGGTTCTTGAGAACTACAGAAAAAGGTATGTATGACACATGGAGAACAGGAAAAAAATTTGCTTGATGATCATAGAATATTAGAGCCAGAAGGAACATGGAAGACTATCCTTCTCAATTTATAGAGGAAGAAGCTGAGGCCCTGATACTTAAAGTGTCTTGTTCTCACATTCAACACAGCTAATTACTCTTACTAATCAGGACTAGAACCCATGTCTGCCAGTGTTCAGTTGACACATTGCTTCTAATTCAGCATAGCGCCAAGAGCCCTAGTTGGGTATGTTTGTGAAAAACAGTAGGAAGCTGACCCTTTCTGGTACTTTTCGAGTCACCCTCAGTAAATTGCCTCAAGAAATCTCATGCATGCATTAAGGTTAGTTTTGATTTGATGGTTTTCTGCACGTTTCTTTATGTTATAGTTTTACACATGGAGACTGATTTTGCTCGAGGCACTTGGAACGTTCCGGCAGTCGTGATAGTGAGGATAGGGGTTCATGGTGACTCAGTTTCTGGCCATCCTCAAGGGAGTTAGGGGGCTAGCAAAGTTTGGCAATCTGGGAAGCAAAGGCTGCTACTCTAAAACAGACTTTAGGACCGTAGTCACTGGAGAACTCTCAATATTTTTCCCACCAAGGAGTTTGGGAAAAACTGGGGAGTCCCAAAGGAATTATACTCTGTATCACATTCTATCTTATTGGTAGGATGCTACAAGATTCATCTGGGATTATTAAAAATGTCCAGGGGAGTGTGACACACAGTGACTGCTCAGTAAATATTGGCCATGGTAATATAACACTTCTCTGCTATGATTTCTTCCCAGGGCATTAAACACCTTGTTTCCAAAATAATAGGGCACCCCAAGTTTATAAACTGAAGTTGAGAATGTCAGCAACTAAGGGCTTCTCTCAGATTCTGCAGCCAACACCCTCCTTTACAGAAGTGAAAATGGAGGCCAAAGATGGAGAGAGACTGAATCCAGGTCACTCCGGGAGTTGGTTGTGTTGTGCTGTGACTCATTGGTAATTGTGGTCATATTTTTCAGTATGACCAAGTGGCCAGAGTTAAAATCCATACTTCATCTTTTTTTTTTTTTTTAAGATTTTATTTATTTGAGAGAGAGAGACACAGCGAGAGAGGGAACACAAGCAAGGGGAGTGGGAGAGGGAGGAGCAGGCTTCCCGCTGAGCAGGGAGCCCGATGCGGGGCTCGATCCCAGGACCCTGGGATCATGACCTGAGCCGAAGACAGACGCTTAACAATTGAGCCACCTAGGCGCCCCCATACTTCATCTTAAAAAAGGAAAAATATAGTTTGGCAAAAGGTGATGAATATGCTTACACTATACCTGATGGATTCTGGGAGCAGTAGCAATATCAGCTGGCCTTAAGATGAGCTCCAGAGATTATAGACCAGTTGCTTGGATTCTAGAGTCAAAGGATGGGGAGGGGGGCAAATGCAAAAATGAGGTAAGCTTCCAAGGTAGACTCTCCCCATGATCTGTGATGTGGTTGTACAGCCTTTGGGACTCTTTCAGAAAAATGTTGGGTGGTTATATTAATGAAAAATGTGGGTTTTTTTTAAGGTGATAGAAATCCAGTAACATTTCCAACCTCAAGATAGACTAACTAGTTAAGTATTTTTTCCCCTTCTTACTGAATAAAAAATGCTGAACCAGCAGAACAGTTTTTCTGCTGGACTACGATTATTTCAGAAAATGTATTATTGGACAATTTGAGAATTGTGATTAGAGAATGTAGGCTGAATTAATGGTTGCTGGTAGGCAGCTGTCTCATCAGTTTGTTCCCTGGGAATTAAAGTCTTTCTGAAAGAGATTTACTCAGGGATAACCAAATAATCTGAAGGATGATCACACTCACTTCCTGAGGCATTACAAGTGTAGATGAGAGGATATGTCATTTTTCCTTTCCACTCCATATTTAATGCCCTTCTATTAGTCCCCTTTTCATTCAAGCTGAAGTTCAAAATCCTTTGATCCTGATTTTCAAGGTCCTTTTCAATCCGACTGTAAACTACCCTGCATGACCTCTCTTTGCACTGTCCCCAAACCTCTGTAATACCCAGCAGTCATACACAATTCTTTTTCTTCCCTCTAACAAATATGCCACGTCTCCGGCTCTTTTCTGCAACTGAATACTGTCCCCTTTGTCCTTTCATATTCCTTCTTCAAGGGCTACCTCACCTGTTTTCTTCTACATGAAGATTTACCCAATACAAATAGTAGCTACCGTTTCTTTCATACCCAATGTACGCTGGGCATTGGTAAGGGCTTTTTCTCATTCACATCTCATTACTGTTACCATTCTACTGATGAGAGACTTGAGACTCAAGAAAGTGAAGGGTTTTTTTTGTTTTCTTTGCAACATCACACAGCTTCTAAGTGGATAAGTCAGAATTCAGACTGAGTTCTTTCTGCCTCCAAAGCTCAGGGTCTTGATCACCGTGCCTGCTACATACACACGCAGACTGCCTTGGCCTCCCTCAGCCAAGTGAATGACTTTTTCCCTCCCTATGTACAGCCCTTTAGTCATTTCATTTTTATGCCACTTATCTGGGTTGTTTACATATCTATCTCCCCTGCTAATCTCTGAATTCCTCAAAAGCAAAGACTGCATCGTATTCATTGTGTAGCCCCCGGACCCAAAACTGTGCCTGGCACTGACTAGATGTTCAGTAAACATTTGATTCTCTGAGGGTTACAGATGATGCAGTCTGTAATATCTCTGCCCAAAGGAACTTCTTATCTATTCAGGGAGACTAAACATACGAATGTGGAAAAATTTTAAAAAGAGAAATCTGTGCCCTGTCACTAAATGTATGCAAAACTCTAGAGAGGATGTCAGTGTTTTTATGTATTTGTGCACATTCTCCTGTCTTGGGATGAGACAAGCCAAAGGCTCATTGAAGGGGCCTGAAGTCCCAGAGGTGGGTAGGTGAGGAGAACCAATTACGAAAGCCATGGGTGTTGCTCCTCCTATGGACAAGTATGGCTACAGCTCATGTGACTGCTTGAGGAAAGAGAACGTCACCATTGAGCTCCTGACAAGCCATCTATGAGTACTTTAAAGGAACCTATGAAGGCTGGCCTGGTCAGAGGTAACAGGGTGTGGTAAACAGGAACATGGACTCTGGAATCAGCCTGCCTCAGTTTGAATTCTAGCTCTGACTCCTACCAGTTTTGTGACCTTGCAATTTCACTTTGTCCCTCAGTTTCCATACCAGTAAAGTGGGATAATACTAAAACCCAGTTCACAGACTTGTTGAGAAGGTTAAATAAGTAAATAGATGTAAAACACATAAGATAGTGCCTGGTACAGGGTCATCACTCAGCATGCAGCACGCATTTGCTTTTTCTCACTGAGCCTGATTTTTTTCTTCTTCCTCTATTGTCATGAACAGTTGCATATATCAAAAGTGTAAAATGAAGTCAGGTTTGCCAAGGGTCAGTAATACTGCCTTCTTACTTTTTTTCTAATCTTAGTTTCCCTTAAATTGATACTGACTAAATCATGAGCAACTGACACCCACCACAGTGAAATCCCAATTTGAATAATTGACATGGATCTCAATAAACTTTAGAGCTAGAAAATGTTTAAGAGCTCATTTAATAAAATCTCTTCTTTTTACCAATGAGGAAAGCAAGGTCCAGAGAAGTTAAGTGGCTTGCCCAAGGTCACACAGGAAATTAATGGTGGAAGTAGGACTAGATATAGTCCATCATTTATTGAAAGAGATAAAAATTCTCATCCACTAAGTGACACTAATTTCATCATATTTACAATAGTCAGAGCAGAGATCTCTGGTCTTTTTTTTTTTAAGGTTTTATTTGTTCATTTGACAGAGAGAGAGCCCAAGCAGGGGGAGCAGCAGAGGGAGAGGGAGAAGCAGGCTCTCCACTGAGCAGGGAGCCTGATGTGGGGCTCGATCCCAGGACCCTGGGATCATGACCTGAGCCAAAGGCAGACACCCAACTGACTGAGCCACCCAGGCACCCCGAGATCTCTGGTCTTCAGAGTGAAGCGGGACATACTGTCCTGCTAGAACTACCCTATCTTAGAAGAACTGTTCAAATATCATGTCAGTTAAACAACTTTCCTGAGTGATAGTTCAAAATCCAACTATTATGTCTCAATAGGGGAAGAATTCTTATCAAACAATGGAATTATTATAAGTTGTCCTAAATATGCTGGTTTTGTTATTGTTGCTGTTATAGTAGGTCTCAGGATTATTTATAGAGACTAGATTGGGGTAAGTGATACACTTAAATAGTATAATCTAAAAAG